>NW_023425493.1:20213474-20948474 GCF_014108245.1 Pipistrellus kuhlii | reverse complement strand
GGCGGAGGCAGCCAAGCCCAGGGAGGCCAGTCCAGGAACACCCAGACCCAGAGTGGCCGGGCCCGGAGAAGCCGGGCCCGGAGAAGCCGGGTTGGGAGCAGCCAGGTCCAGAACAGCAGTAGCCAAGCCCGGAGCATCCAGGCTGGGAGTGGCCAGACTCGGAGCGGCCGGACCCGGGGCAGCCGGGGCCAGAGCAGCTGGGTCTGGTGCGGCCAGGCCCGGAGCAGCAGCTGCCAGGCTGGGAGTGGCCAGGCCTGGAGCAGCGGCTGCCAGGCTGGGAGCGGCCAGGCCCGGAGCAGCCGGGTCTGGTGTGGCCAGGCCCGGAGCAGCGGCTGCCAGGCTGGGAGCGGCCAGGCCCGGAGCAGCGGGTCTGGTGCGGCCAGGCCTGGAGCAGCGGCTGCCAGGCTGGGAGCGGCCAGGCCCGGAGCAGCCGGGTCTGGTGTGGCCAGGCCCGGAGCAGCGGCTGCCAGGCTGGGAGTGGCCAGGCCTGGAGCAGCGGCTGCCAGGCTGGGAGCGGCCAGGCCTGGAGCAGCCGGGTCTGGTGCGGCCAGGCCCGGAGCAGCGGCTGCCAGACTGGGAGCGGCCAGGCCCGGAGCAGCCGGGTTGGGTGTGGCCAGGCCCGGAGCGGCCAGGCCTGGAGCGGCCGGGTCGGGTGCGGCCAGGCCCGGAGCAGCAGCAGCCAGGTCCAGAGCAACTAGGTCGGGAGCGGCGGTGACCAGACCCAGAGCAGCTGGTTGTGGAACGAACCAGAGCAACAGAGGCCAGGCCCGGAGCAGCCAGGCCCGGAACAGCTCGCTCCTCGCCTGCCCCTGCCCCATGGCTGCCTCTCAGACATGGCTGGAAACTTTTGTAGGAACTTGAGGGTCTGCTGAATCAAGTGATGAAGGCTTAGATCTGGATGTGTTGAGTTAGTATAGGGCTGGGGTGTTGACCTGTGAGTGCCTTGGGTGGGGCCTGGATGAGGCTGGTTGACCTATTTGGAAATGTCTTTTGTGTGAAATGTATCATTGGGCATGTGGTGGTATTAATGATATGAGAAAATTCTAAGTAACTGATTTACTATCTGAAAAGGGATTTACTATTGGGGAAAGGGAGGGAGGAAGAGACTGAACATAAACTGCACCTATGGATGAGGACAATGGGGGATGGGGAGGGGGTGGGAACCTGGTGGAGGGGGGAAGAAATGAGGAACCTTTGTAACAATATGAACAATAAAGATTGATTTAAAAAAAAAAAAGCTGGAGGGCAGGAGTGCAGCTACAGAGGAGAGATAGGCTATGGGAATGGGAAGTTCACTAAGGAATCCTACATGCCTAGAACTTTCAGATTCCTGATTGGGGGGGTGGGGGAGGGGCTGCGAGAGGGACCCCTTTTAACATGAAGGCAAAGAATGAGTCCTCCAACTTAAGAAGACTGCATGTCCTAGGACAGTGGTCGGCAAACTCATTAGTCAACAGAGCCAAATAGCAACAGTACAATGATTGAAATTTCTTTTGAGAGCCAAATTTTTTAAACTTCAACTTCATCTAATGCCACTTGTTCAAAATAGACTCACCCAGGCCATGGTATTTTGTGGAAGAGCCAGACTCAAGGGGCCAAAGAGCTGCATTTTGCTTGCAAGCCACAGTTTGCTGACCACAGTCCTAGGGCCAGCAAGCAGCCAAAGAGTAAAACCAAAATAAGTGGAAGTAGTTGACCATTGTATTAATGTGACACAGACTGGACATGTTATTTGTTTGCTTATTCATTCCGTCAACAAACATTTACTGAGTATCTATCTAATGCGCATATACTGAGTTCGTTCCGGAGCAATTTCAAAGATGACAAGAATTCAGGCCCTGCTCTGGGAACTCCCAATCTACATAGAAGAGGAAGACATGAGTGGCAATGTGATGGGACTAATGTTATAACAAAGGATGCTGTTACCTGTTGCGGAGTGGGATAAGGGAATGGGCAAGGCTCAGGAAGGTCTTATGAAAAGTGTGAAGACTGGATCTGCCAGCGTCAATGGCAGTTCAGCAAACCAAATTAATAAGAGCATTTGGACAGAGGGAATAGCTTGAGTAAATACCTGAAAAGGAGAACATTTTGACACTTCTGACAGGTTTAGTCCAGCCAACAAGGAGTGTGCAAGAACCTGAGTAGCAGGACAGGATGCTGAAGAGACCGGCAGGATCCTGGCTATGCGCAGCCTGATTGCATAATATGGAGCGTGAATTTTACTGCAGGTGGATGGGAGAGCCTTTGATGTTTCTTAAGTAGAGACGATCAGGGTGGAGTGGATCTCACTTTGGAGATCAGAGAGGAAAAGATCAGAGTGGGCCAGATACCTTTTGCTGCAATGCAGAGATGGATTCAAGTGAAGAGTGACAGAGCAGGCAGGCCAGTTACAGAAGCACTGCTATATTTAAGCAAGGACTAATAAGGGCTCCAACTCAGGTAGCTGCAGAGTAGGCAAAGGAATAGAGATTTACCGTAAGGGTAGGATGGAGGGTAGTTGACTCATTGGATGGGAAGAAAGGGGAGAGACTATGAAGCCTTCCACATTTCTGATTTAGACATTTGGATCAACAGCATTGTCATTAACCATGATGGAGAATGAAGGAACAGAAAGATAAGAAAAAGAGTTGAATTTTGGACATTTTAAGTTCAAGGGACCACTAAATATGTCCTGTGGTTGTATGTGCCAGAAATGTGAAAGTCACAAGGACACAGGCACTTGCTGAAGGTAAAGGCATGGATTAAGTTACCTGCAGAGAGACCTCAAGAGAACACTGACACTTAGGAAGTGAATGGATGACCCCGTGAGAGGCTGAGAGCAAGCTATTGGGAAGAAAACCAGATTGAATTATTGTTTCCTAATATCTGCTGTCTTTCCTGAAAGATCACTGCATGTCCATGTCCCTGCTCATTGAAAGTGGGAGGTGTGACTTTGATCTTTTGATGTCAGGCTTGGGTCATGTGACTTGCTTTGCCCAATCAAACATGAGTAAAGGTGATGACCCCACAAGCAGACGTTTTAAGAGGGACCACAAGGTCCTCTGTTTCATCCACCTGGGTCCCCAGAAGAAGAACATGTGAGGAACAGAGATACTTTTAACCCTAGGACTAAAAATGTGAGCAGAATGGAAAACCTTCATTATAAGCCACTGAGATTTGGAGATTAATATTTTAGTGCAATATAACAAAAGTTGCCTGTTACAACCAGAAAAGAACAGTATCTCAGAAATGAAGGAAACACTTCAAGAAAAAGTGAGTGGTCAATAAGGTCAGAAGTGACCGAGAGGCAATTAGATGCAGCAATAGGGAGGTTGTTGGTGATCTTTAGTGAGAAGCGTTTTAGTGGCACGGTGGTAGCTGAGCCGGATTGCTGTGGATTGAGGCATGAATGGGAGGTGAGGAGGTGGAGATTGTAAGTGGAGATTACTCATTTAATGATGTTGACAGAAAAGAAGGGGAGAGAGAGAAAGAAAGAGAGAAACAGCTTAAGGTAGAGAGAGAGAGTAGGAGGCAAGTTTTATTTAGGAGAGATTGGAAACTGTTTGCAGACTAAGGAGGAAGCTTTGGAGAAAATAGGGACATTGAAGATCTAAATACTGAGCCTGTATGCCTGAAAATATTTGTATCTCTGATTTCCTCACAATATTAAAAATCATAATAGCAAAAATACTAGTGCTCACTAAGTTCCCAAACAGCTTGATGGCTTTGAATGAATTATTTTATGTTATTATCTCTTCCATTACATAAGTAAGTAAACTGAGGCTTAGCGGGTTTGATGAACTCATCCAGAGCCAGGATTCAAACTAAGGCCATCTGGGTCTGGAGAGCAGGACCTTAACCATTGTACCACATTGTGCCTCATGGAGATACAGAAAGGTTTTGAGCTATAGGCACTGCATAGGAAGAGATGGGCCTGAGAAGGTCACATGCTTTATGAAGGAGGGATGTGGCACAGCAGTACAAAGGGAGTACCCAGAGAAAATTCTGGGTTCATGGAAAGTGGAATTGGAACATTAGGAGCACTGAGTCTTTTATTGGGGTACCAGCCTGGTTTTCTACAGTCTTCCCTCAGCCTCTGTTAGTCTGCCTGGGATTGGGAGGTGAAAAAAGATGAAAAGGCAGAGGAGGAAAGGACCAAGAATCAAAGGACAAGGATGGGAGGAAACTAAGCTCAGTTTTGAGTGCACTTATCACTCACTATGAGCCAAGCTCTGTGCTGGGCTGGGGGTTCCTGAGGGGAAGAGCCAGCCCTTTCTGAGTGCCCCAGGCTAATGGGAGGCCAGACGTAAGAGGCCACTGTGACTTTGGGGTGAGGGTAAGTGTGAAGCCTACAAAATACCAAGTAAACACGGACCACTGGGGGACAGAATCTGCCAGCACAGGTGCCATCCAGTGAGCAGCTGAACTCTAGCAATCTGATATCTTAAGGATGCCTCCTCCTTTCCCTGTCTCTTTGTGAAGATCAGGACGTGGCTCATGGCACGTGGAACTCCCCTCCAGCCTGGACTAAAGGCAGTCAGGCCATGAGGGCAGGTTGCTTTTCAGTGTTCAAAGTTGGAGAAATTTAAAATGATGCGACACATCTAAGTGCCCAAGCTCGGCGTTCCTTTCTGGAGGCATTTCAAAGTGTGAGTGGCCTTTGTTCACACTCGAGTCTGCAGGATGTGTTGTGAGTTGTCGGGTCGCCCATGTCACCTCAGTGTGTGGCGGATGCTCTGAACTGGAGAGGATGTCTATGAACTCTTGAGAAGTCTGCAGACTTCCCTCTGCTGTAGGGAAAGACATGAATACCCAGGGAAGCAAGTGAAGTCTGTTGTGACAGTGTGAGCATGTGGGTCAAGGCTCGCCTCAAGTTGGCCAGAGCTTATTGTGTCCCAGATAAGGCATGTTGCTGAGCAGAGTGATGTAAACTATTGGCACTGCCCTGCAAAGGGCTTCTCTCACCCTCTCTCCCTTCCTTCCTTTGTGCTTTACTTTGTTTTCCTAGCTCAGTCCTGACTCTGTTGAAGAGCAAAACGAGTGGCAGGGGACCTTTGTTGCCCAGGTAGGCTGGCTTGCCTCCTACAAACCTGCTTATCGGAGTCCTGACCTCAGAGCTCATTTGAGCATCTCTAATATCGGCATCTCCTATGCCAGTGCCCTCCAAATCACAGGGACACTTCCCATCTGAGTCAGGTTGAAGTCACATGTTCCTGAATTTATTCTGTACCAGACTGCAATCATCCTCTTTGAGAGAGTCCACAGCTCTGCCAACCTCTTCCCTTCAACCTTGAACCTATATAGTCTTTACTTCTTAATTAACCACTAGCCACTTCCCCTGATCCTAGTGGGCCTTGAAGTAGAAAAGATGAAGTGGGAATCAGTGGTGAGGAAAGAACTTCAGAGAAAGAGAAGTGGGGGCTGGTACTTGGTGAGTAGTCTTCTGATACATGGACAAGGAAAGGAAGAGTGCTCCAGGCAGAAGGAACAGCATGTACAAGGTGGGCCAGGACAGAGTGAATCCAGTGAAAGGTGCAATTCAGTGGGATTAAAACACACACACTTACATAGGAAGCATGGCAGCTACGCATGACACTGTTGTAAAGAGCATTGAACATCCTGCTATGAAACTGGACCTTGGGCTTGGCTCTGCAGATAACTGAGGTCCACCAAGGGTGTTTAAGTAGGAACTCTAACTTGATAAGATTTGAGACTTAGACTGAATGAAAGGTGGATCTAGGTGGGCAAAGACCTGAGGCAGACCTGGTGGGAAGCCACTGAAATCCCACCCAGGTGAGATCACAGCCAGCCTCTCGCACTGACCTTCATGGCGGACCAGGTGGACCATGAAGCAGGTGCAGTCATGGCAGCTCTAGCGCAGGGGCCCTAGGACCTTCTGCATGGAGGAGTCTCAGAAACTGTCTCTCTACCCCTCCTTTCACAGGAAAATGAATAGAGTAGATTTTCTAAAAAGGAAGCCAGGAGACCCTTGCTAAGAATGAAGGCTGAATGTATAGAGTAAGATACATGCTGCTGCCACCCCATCTAGTAACTGCAAGAAATTCTATGAATTTCTTCCAAATATTGTGCACATCGTAATGGTTTGCTGATGCCCAGTTAGCTGTAATAAAAAATTCACCCACATCAGAAAGATACTGCAATCAGACTATTTTCCCCTTGTCAATCTTTCTCCCTATTCCCGCCTCTGTGCTTTCTCTCTTCCCCTTTTTAGTCTAAGACCAAAATGTGTGTGACCTTTACATCCTTGCAGGGTCACTCCTGTTGGTTACCTCTCTCGCCAGCTTTGCTCTAAGCTAAATTAAAGTGAGGTGGAGCCCTGGCCAGTGTGACTCAGCTGATTGAAGTGTCATCCTGTGTATGGAAGGTTTGCAGATTGTGAGTTTGATCCAGGTCAAGGCAATACCCAGATTGCAGGTTCAGTCTCCGGATGGGTGTGGGAGGCGACTGATTAATGCTTCTTTCACGTCGATGATGTTTCTCTCTCCCCCTCTCCCTTCCTCTCTCTCTCAAATTAATAAAAACATATCTTTGGGTGAGGATTAAATAATAATAAATAAATAAAAATAAAAACCGAGGTGGACAGGGAGCCTCTGCACAGGGGAGCACCTGACAGTGAAGGTTCAGAGACATGAGGCTAATGAGCTACACAATATGGGTTACATCTCACTTGATTACACTCAGAAAATGTAGGACCATCTTTTAGCCATGACTGGCCATTTATCTGCTGGAAGGCTCAGAGCAACACCTCCCACTCCCATTTATCTCTCGCCTTCAAGTTCCAGTCAAGGTTTATAGAAATTAGTAATTCATCACTGAATGTAACAACTACCTTTGGGAACTGCCAAGCCAGAAAAAATCACCATGTCCCTGTGCCAAGGTGCTGTCTCTCGTTGGTAATAACCTCTGCAGCTGCACAGTGCTGGTGCACAACATCTGTGCCCACGCCCAAAACAACGACCTCACCTGGCTGTGTCTGGACCACTGAAAATAGAGCAGGACCTCTCTCCAGACTGGCCCCTGGATCCCAATAGGCTTGCGCTTTGCAGGGGAATGTGGGAATCCATTAGGGTCGGCTTTGGGTTTTTAGGCACATGAGGCTCACTTATTTGGATGAGAGAGGAGGGAGACTCATTCTTTCTGAGCATTAGCTAAAAAAAGTGCCACTCACATGTGAAAAGTTGGGTGTCAAGTTTGCTGTTATGTCTAGAACACTGATGTTAACTAAGATGCCCTATAACAGTGAGGATGTGTTAATGAGAACATGAGAGACTCCTGGTTAAACATGCATAGTTATTTCTGCTTCCTCCTAAAAATCGCAACATGGGAGGCAGCATTCCAAGATGGCCCCCAATATTTTCCACCCACTGTTATATATGCTCTGCATAATCCCGGGGCCTGTGACTGTGAGATTTGACTCATGTAACTAGGCAGGCAATATGGACAGCCAATCTTAAGGAAGGAAAATTATCCAGGCAAGCCTGTCCTAAATGCATAAGCCATTGTTTTAAGTTTGATGTTGTTGTTGTTGTTGTTTTGTGTGTGTGTGTGTGTGTGTGTGTGTGTGTGTGTGTTTGGGGAGGGGGAGTTGTGATTTGTTTGTTTTGTCTGATTGCATAAAGAGAAGTTAGGAAGATCTGAAGCATAAGAGGAATTTAATGCAAGTGAGAGTCTCCATGAAGAGTCTACACATCAAGGAACCAAGACTGGTCAATAGCCAGCAAGACATTGGGGAACTTCCGCCTCACAATGGCACAAAGATGAATTCCACCAGTAACCCGAAGTCATGTGAAAGTGCGTCCTTTCCTAGTCAAGCTTCCAGGTGAGGATGCTGATGACCATCATCACTCTTTCAGCCTTAGGGAATCCTGAGCCAAGAACCAGCTAAAACGTGCTGGATTCCTGACCCACAAAAGCTTCGAGATAACACATTTGTGTTGTTTTAAGCTGCTATATTTGTGGTAATTTGTTATGCAGCAACAGAAAACCAATACACTCTCCAAAAGCAATAACGATATAAATCCATAAAGGAAGCACTTACAGCAGAGGAGTGACAACAACATTGCAAAGATGGTAAGCCGGTGGACATAGGTCAACAGCTTAGAAGAGCAGAAAAAAACACCTGCCAAAGGGGAGGCCGAAAGGTAGTGCTCTGATCTGAAATACATGAAACTAGAGATACAGGTGCCCCTGAAGACTGGGGTGCAGGTGGCACCCTCAGCAGGAAGACGGGGGGAGCCTGCATAAGGCCAGGTGGGCTGATCATTGGGAGGCTGCCAGTTGATGGCGCAGGAAGACTGAAGTCTCTGGGAGGAGTGTCTCCCAGGAAAATGCAGGAATGACATGCTGCTTGATATGCCTGGCTGTTTTATGTTTTATGGATCTGCCAAAGAGTTTGCTGAGAATTGTAATCAGTCACAAAGAAAAATAGCAGATGAAAAGTTGAGCTCTAGGGACAACGAGGAAGTTATTCACAAGATTAATCGTGATCATTGTACCCCACATAACTTTACTGCGGATAATATTTACACGGGCAAAACAATGTAAATACTAAACGTTGATTTAAACAATAACTGCGATGGACTACATTGTCTGTTTGTGTGCGTGAGAGGTAGGTGCATGTGAAACCAGGGTTATAAGAGAGTTAGATCCATACTTTGAGCAGGAGTAAATCAACATATAATTTCTAAAATTTGAATGAAAAAAATAACCCCAAGAAATAATAGTCTACATATATTACCTAAATATATTAGGCAAATACTAAAATAATTGTTAAAAGTAGTTGCCCCTGAAGAACAGCCCTCAGTGTTGCTAGGGATGAGCCAGAAAAAAATTTTTTTTTCATGATGAGTCTTAAAGTATTGTTTGACTTTTAAAACTCTGTATCAGTAATCAAGAGGCCTTAGAAAACTACCTTTAATTTACGTAGTACCTTAGCAACAAAAATGCTCCCCTCTTACACCATGGTGGATGTGCGAGGTGGAAAAGGATGGTTTCTGATAACTTTAATATGTCTTGAAAGTCACGTTTTGTATGTGGGCATATCTTCCTGGTTCTTTCCACTAATCCAGAGTCCTGGATGGCAAAGCTCACCTCTCGGGTGCTGAGACACAGTACAATTATGTCTACTTTGCATAGTGCTGTCCAATGTGCAAAGCCATGGCCTACCCATTACCTTGTTTGATCCTTGCAACAATCTTATGAGGTAGTCACAGCAGAGAATAATAGAGAAACAAGGGAACTTGAATTGAGAGAGGTTGGGTGACTTATCCATGGTCACACAGCCTAGACTTCAAACCTACTACTGCTCTTTGGACCTACCAAAACCATCAATCTAAAGCAAAGGGAAATATGGCATACTTTTGGAGTCATTTATCTATCTCTGGTACATTGTCTATTTAAGGATTCCTCATTTGGGGACAGTGAGTCATTCTATGTTTTGTCTTTCCACCATTCTAGTTCCCCTCCACCAGTCCTTCCTTCTTCCTTCCCATTCCTGAACTGCTCCTGTGACTGCTTGGATCTCATCCCCACCCCACTCCTCATGCCTCCAAACTTAATCCTCAGCTTCAGGAACTAAAACATTAAAACACTGAGGGTCCGCAGATAAAACATAATCACGGTGCTGGTTTTGTGGTTTACCCTCACCACTGTAGTTTGTCTCATCTGTGGAGTCTGAATTAGACCCGACGACCACATGCTCAAAACCAGGAGGCACCTAGCCCATCACCTGTTATCTCCTCAGCTCCCTGCTATTCTGGAAGTTTAATCTTCCACAAACACAGGGGTCTTGCCATGTGAAATAGGCCTCAAGAGATGGGCTCCTGTTGGTCTTTCAATCTCTAGATCTATTTCTCAAGCCAACAATCAGTTTGAGGCTAAAAATATAGTGAGAAAAAAATGAGATGAGAGCAGTGGCCAAGGGAGAAAGAAGAGGCTGCATTCAAAATATTGGCCATAGTGTCCACTGCTCATGTCTGCCAAGTGCTACGTGGTAAGTGGGGCTCTGGCTTCAGCTACCAACACTTTTCCCACCCTCACGTTTCTCCGAGATCCCTTAATCCCATGTTGTGTTTGAGGCAGATAGGATCACAGCACCCAGTGTTACAGCTGCAGGCATAATTCCAACATCTGAGAACACTTTCCTCCCAGATATTTAATTTCCCCTTCCAGCTGTTTTACCGCTGGGGCTGCAAACATACTTCACAACTCTATCAAATCATCTCAGCCTCTTTGCAAGTCTTTTAATATCCATTGGAAAATAATGCTGCCTTTGATTCTGAGGCAAATCCCTAACACTCCTTCCCTGGTTTCTAATTAGCAATATTTTTGCGGTAATTAAGACGAGAGCAGCTCCTCAATTCTGCAGCATTTTCAACTCAGAGAGTACAGAAAGTACAACAATAACATAGAGTGGGGCTAAAAATAACTCCATTAGCTGACTTGACTGTATTTTAATTTTAGCACCTTAGTGCAAACATAACCTTATGCATACATACATGCCCATACATGCTCATGCACACACACACAGAGTATACATTCGTGCACACATACTCACTCATGCACACACACAGTACACGTTCATGCACACATACGCACTCATGTACATACACTCAAGAATAGTGACCCATTTCTGAAATAAACAGGATCCAAAATGCATTTGTGGAAATAACTGTGGTTCTGTGGGCAGAAGAAATGTCATTGAAAACCTGAGTATCCCACAGAGTGAACCATGTCAGCGAGCTGAGTGCTGGTGGAGGATGCTGGGAGAGGATGCCAGGAGAGGCTGCCTCCCTTCTTGAACTCTATGGCTAGAGATGGGCATGTGGTCTCTCTGGTCAAACACCCAGAAACTCGGCATTTTCGAGACTCTTCAAAGCCCTGCTCCTGCATATGTTCATTCTGCCTTAGCTTTTGCCCTCTCTCAGCAGGGTGGCAAGTCAGAGCTCTGCCTAAAGCTGCAGGCCCAGCACAGAGGTCTCAGTGCTATAGTCTCCACTCAGGAGATGGTGCCCGTCTCTAAACTCTGGGAGTGTGCCTGCACACACAACTACATGCTTGTGTGTATCCTGGGGGGTTAACAAAAAGGCACAAATTTTGAGGCTGGTGCTCATCAGAGTTTAGGCAAAGATCTCTTGAAATTATATGTGTGTGTTTCAAGGAATTGACAGTTAGCATAGAGTTTTTTTGGAAATTGTAATTATTTCAGGCAATATGATAATTATTCCTACCATAGCTAGTTACTTGTGCCACCTCAAACTGAACTGTGCTTGCTGAGAGCTGTGCATTGTGTGATGGCTCAGACTGTGGGCGTGGCCCTGCTGAGGCCCACTTCCAGCTTCCACCTTGACCATGTCCACATCTTGGGAGGCTGAGTCTGTGAGCAGGGTCCTTCTCTTTGTATTGGTTACTTTCCTTCATTGTGAATTCCTGGGTTCTCCCATTCCCATGCTTGTCAAATCATAAAACCATTGGGAGTTAAGAGTTGGTCCTTAGGGGTCAGACTATTCAACCTTCTTGTTTTATAGATAAAGAATCAGAGTCTGAGTCCTAATCAGTTTGGCACAGTTGACAGAGCGTCGGCCTATGGACTGAAGGGTCCCAGGTTTGGTTCCGGTCAAGGGTATGTACCTTGGTTGCAGGCACATCCCCAATAGGGGGTGTGCATGAGGCAGCTGACCGATGTTTCTCTCTCATCAATGTTCCTCTCTATCCCTTTCCCTTCCTCTCTGTAAAAAAAATAAAAATAAATAAATAAATAAATAAATAAATAAAAATATATATATTTTTTAAAGAATTGGAGCCTGAGAGTGTTTATCCAGAGGTCATCAGAAGCAGGGCTAGAACGCAGGTTTCTTGATTCTCAAGCCAGTGCTCCATCCTCCTCCATGTGTAAATTTGCAGGCACACCCCCTATTGGGGATGTGCCTGCAACCAAGGTACATACCCTTGACCGGAACCAAACCTGGGACCCTTCAGTCCATAGGCCGACGCTCTGTCAACTGTGCCAAACTGATTAGGACTCAGACTCTGATTCTTTATCTATAAAACAAGAAGGTTGAATAGTCTGACCCCTAAGGACCAACTCTTAACTCCCAATGGTTTTATGATTTGACAAGCATGGGAATGGGAGAACCCAGGAATTCACAATGAAGGGAAGTAACCAATACAAAGAGAAGGACCCTGCTCACAGACTCAGCCTCCCAAGATGTGGACATGGTCAAGGTGGAAGCTGGAAGTGGGCCTCAGCAGGGCCACGCCCACAGTCTGAGCCATCACACAATGCACAGCTCTCAGCAAGCACAGTTCAGTTTGAGGTGGCACAAGTAACTAGCTATGGTAGGAATAATTATCATATTGCCTGAAATAATTACAATTTCCAAAAAACTCTATGCTAACTGTCAATTCCTTGAAACACACACATATAATTTCAAGAGATCTTTGCCTAAACTCTGAAGCAACTACTGTTGAATTCTTAGGATGGGTTAAGCATCATGCTAAGTGCTGCAGGTTCAAAGGAGCCACACAGGAGAGTACACAATAGAATCAAAGAGGCGACATTTTGGAGGGAACCTCACACAATGCCTAGCCCAGGGGAGGGAGTCCCCTCCCTGTCCCTTAGAGCATCTTCAGGGGGAGAGAATATCATATATTTGGATCAGTCAAGTTCTTACAGGTGTCAGAAGAAGAGCTGAGGGACGACAACTGCTACTCTTTCTAAAGCACATCTTCCTGTGCCATGATAAAGCCTCCAGGTCCAAGTACAGGCCTGGAAGAACTCTCAGGTATTCTAGGAAGGTGTTGGTGACTTGTGCTTCCCCTCTATTCCAGGCTGTTGGGTGAAAGCCTGGTTCGCCCACACTGGCCTGACTCATAGGCATGTTAGTGCTGACTCACCAACATCCAAGGACAGAAAAAATCATCTGCCCAGAGTTTGGTCATAGATGGAGACACTCACAAGAAGCGATTCTAGTTCTCCCAAGGGAACACACTATGGGCTGGATGGATGGGAAAATGTTGTCAAGGCTTTTTGGCCTGAACTCCAAGCTACTCTATCTATTTCCTGAATAAGACTCTCATCTTCCAGAGGCTTAAAAGTCTCTTTGATTTGCTCTTACCCAAAACCCAGAGGCATCAAACCATGAAGAATCTGAAATAGCTTGCCAACTTAGTCCTGATTTCCCAGCCTTGAATAGGAGGATTTCACGGAAGGTTCCTTCCAACCTGAGGCTGCCTGACTAAGATAGTCACAGCCACCATGCCGCCAGCTCCCCATGCACCTGCTATGCATTAATTGGAAGCTTTTCTAGACCCTGTTCAAAGTGAGATATATAGACTCTGACACTCTGCCCCACTGCTGGACATTACAATAGAATAGTGATGTAGAAAGATAGGAAATAGAAAATAATAATGGTATCTAGTTGGGGGCAAGCTAGAGCTGTAACTAGAGTTTCTGTGCCACTTTACAAATATTTCTTTGAAAAATAAAAATAAAAAATCCGCACCCCTGCTCGCATGAGATGAGATGCAGGGACATTCTGAAGGGAGGCTCCCTGCTGCTGGGGTCACCATCCAGGGGCTTTCGCCTCAGCCCCTCACTCTCTGATTCTTTTCTGCTTTCTCACCAGAGGGCCAGTGATCTGTGGCCCCAAGCTGGACACACACGGATCGGTGGGTGGGCAGCCTTAGCAACATACAGCACAAAACAATTGATCCCATGGAGAATGACATGTGTGTAACTAGGCAAATGACTGATGGGCCACCTCATACAGAACCGAGTTTGATCCAGCACAGATCCTTTCTCCTTTTCTAAATGTACCTCATACCCAAGCATAATCTGACCAAAACTGTCTCTATGCTCTATCTTATAAGACAGTCATTATACCTATTCAGTTCTTTTTTTAAAATATATTTTTATTGATTTCAGAAAGGAAGGAAGAGGGTGAGAGAAATAGAAACATCAATGATGAGAGACAATTATTGATTGCCTGCCTCCCGAATGTCCCTAGTGGGGATTGAGCCTGCTATCCAGGCATGTGCCCTTGACTGGTATCAAACCTGGGACCTTTCAGTCCACAATCTGATGCTCTATCCACTGAGCCAACCAGCTCGGGTTTCCTTTATTTTTAATATTTATTTAATAATTATGCAAGTACTTCTGTGTTATTCACTATGCTACCATTTATATACCTCATTTAAATTATTTCTCACAGTAATTCTATTAGGTTAGTGAAGATAGTTATAATATATGCACCTAGTCTCCTTCCTTGTGAGTTGATTTATTTTGGGTGGTTTTATATCAGCACACTCCTTAGTAAGGGATTATGGAGAGGGATGCACAGGGGAAGCACAGAGGACTCTCACAGGCTAGAGCTGTAACTAGACTTTCTGGGCCATTTTGCACATTTCACTTCCCCAGTGAACTGACCTTGTGTGATACTAAAATGGTGACGATGTGTAATTATACATTTGTCCAAGCCCATAGAATGAGCATCAAGAAGAGTGAACGCTAAGGTAAACTCTGCACTCTGGGTGATAAAGGGTGTGCCAATGTAGGTTCATCAGTTGTAATAAGGGTACCATCAGGTGAGGGATGCTGATGGGAGAGGCTGTGCATGTGTAAGGGCAGAGGGGGTACAGAAGTCTCTGAACCTTCTTCAGTTCTGCTGGACCCTAAAATTGCTCTAAAACAATAAATCCTATGTTTTAAAAAGTTCTCACTATCAAAAAGCCCCAAAATATCCCAAACACTCTTCGATGTTGAATGGGGATAAAGTGCGTAATGGACACAGAGTTTTATTTGGAGTGATGGAAATGTTTTTGAGTTTGATAAAGATGGTGGGAGATCAGTGTCATAAATGTACTAAATACCATTGAATTGTTCAGGTGAAAATGGCTAATTGTATGTTATATGAATTTCATTTCAGTAAAATTTTTTTTAAATCCAAACAAGTATGTTTTAAATATTTTAAACATAGAAGCTGGTATAAAGATTAAGATAATATACACCCATACACCCAATACTCAGCTTAAAAATGAGCCATAATGAAAAGAAGTAAGTCTTTTCCAAGACATTGTGCCCTCCCTCCCTCCCTTTCCACCAAGGAATAGATACTACCTGGAACTTGGTAGTTCTAGTTCTCCTGGATTTGTTGTTTTACTTCATATGTATTCATCACTGAACAGTAAATAGAATTATGGTACACAATTCAAGATACAAATAAGTGCTCTCATACTGTAGGCATTCTTATCAACTTCCTTTTTCCATTCTAATTCTGTTTGTGGGATTTATGGAAGATATCATTTTATTTAGACATTTCAGTTACTTCTATTCTTAATCATCACAATCAATGCTGCTAGGAACATTCTTTTTCTTTTTTATTGTTTTTGTTGTTAATCCTTACCTGGTATTTTTTTCATTGGTTTTTTAGAGAGGAGAAAGGAGGGAGGGATGGGAGAGAGATAAACATTGATGTGAGAGAGACACATCAATTGGTTGCCTCATGCACATGCCCCGACCAGGGCCGGAGATCCACCTGCAACCCAGGTATGTGCCCTTGACTGAAAATCAAACCCAAGACCCTTCATTGTGCAGGTGATGCTCTAACTATTGAGCTGCACCCGCTAGGGCAGGAACATTCTTATATGTCTTTTTGTGCATGGGAGCAAGAACTTGTCTGGGTTATACATCTGGGAGTATCTTTAGCTCCCGAAGATATCACCCAACTCTCACAGCAAGGTTTCGAGATGCCTCACACGGAGCTGGCCCTCCTGGTTTGTCAGGGACACTTCCCCAAACAATGAGATGGTTGCCTCTTTTGTCCTGGACAGAATACCTCTACCAGTGGTCTGAGAGGACAGGAAATATTTCAAAAGATTTATACACTATAATCTGATATTGATATTTTAGTTAGGCAGTAATCCCTAAGAATTTTTATATGAATTACTCTTAAACCAGGTATTCCCAGTCTATATCTGGACTGCTGCTTTTTTCTAAGCCTAAGAGCAGAACAGTAATTTTATCCCTATTGAGTTTCACCTTGTTAGCTTTAGCCATTTCATATATCAGCAGAGATATTTTGAATCCTAGTTCTGTTATTCCACCCATAAATTTAGTAAGTATGCTTTCTTTCTTTTTAAATTCTTTATTGTTAAAAAGTAAGTATCTTTCTATATCATCAGCTCAATCCTTAATAAAATAGAGAGACTAGAGCCAAAGAAACCCACCAATATACAACAAGATATTCCGAGGATGTTGATGGAACCCAATGCCTGGGTATGGCTGGCCCACTAGCATGATACTAGCTAACAGTATTACTCAGTCTTTAACTGTCCATTTGATCCACAATGCCATACATAGAGTACTCAGCTGACTTACACATCTAGCAATCTGGTCAGAAATGAAAATGTGATTCTACTTATTATATCTGTTCCCAACAGATCTACTAGCTTCTAGTGATTTTTACTTCCCCCTAAGATCTCACAGACAACTTGAATAGCAATTAATCTCAGAGTTCCTACAGTGCTCAGTATCAAATTTATTAGGCAATACAGTCTGGAACCCATTTTCTTGCTATGAAACTCCATATTTTTCTCATCTCTAGTCTTCTGGTCTCTTCTCTCAGCCGTCTCTAAATTGTGGTTTTATGAACATTTACAAAGGTTTCTCCAAAATTTTGGTATGAAATATGTCAGGTCTAGAAACTTTTAGAGCCTCCAGGTAACCACTTACATTTTGTGCATCCAGCTTGAGTTCCAAGACGATTTTAACAGTATTGCTTCTACTCTCTTCTGCTGAAAGATCTTGCCTTTTGGTAAAGAAACAAAATACTCGCGTGGTTTGCCTTTCTTTTCTCCTCTTTAACCTGGCACCGAGTTCCCCAAGTAGGGAGCCTGCCCCTGTTAGTTCTACACACAGCTACTAAAAGCCTCTGCGCTGTCCCTGGCATTTTCCTGAAGCTCATGCTGAGCTTTTAGGCTTCCTGGCACCCTTCTTACAGGCTTGTGATAGTCTTCTGTGCCTGCCCTTGGTTGTGTATTCCTCCTTTCTTCTTTCATCCATGAGTTAATCAAAGAGCTTTCTGGGCATCACACTGGTCCCTCGGGATACCACTTCATTTCCCCCGTCTTTCCTTAGACAATGCTACAGTTGTCTACCTCTAAAGAGGAAGGAGAGGGCCCAGCAGACAAACAGAAGGAAGCATCATCATCACCTTGCCTAAATCTCCCCCCATGTCAGCCCCACCTCCTAGGGTTGGTTTCTCTTCAAGTCCCTTCACCCACAGGGAGGCAAAAGATACTGTGGTTTTGTAGAGAAGGTAGCTATACAGACATGAGCTGGGATAGATGGCTAAGATCAAGGGGAAGATGTGGAAGACATGACAAACAAGAAGTAACCAAAAATGAGCAGACCCAGGACTTAAAACCTCCTTTAGGATGTGCTCTAACTGATAGCACGGCACAGTGGCCAGGTAGGCAGCCTTGAAGCCTAAGGTGATACATATATTTTTGAGAAATAAGGGAGGGGTACTTATTTCTTGTCTAGGAGTATGCCAGCCTAGGGGTTTAAATCCTCTGAACTCCCAAGTAAGAGGTGCACTTGGCTCAGCTTCAGCCAGCTAAGCTGCCTGCCCGGACTATACCTGAGTGTATTTCCTTCTCTTGCAGATAATCTCTTGCATACTTTGCTGTTATTTGGTACTATCTCTTGTTTGAATCCCTTTCTATAAGCAAGACAAGGACCAGGGCACAGAGTCCACCTCTAACAGATTCGTGAATACAAGCGACTTTTCAGCCTTCCAGAGCTCTTAGGCCCTATGCTTTGTAGGGTGTTATAGTGCGTTACTGAATCCCACATGGGGAAACCATAGCAGCCACAAACCACTGCATTCAGACCTTTGAGAGTCCATAAAGTCTGGATTCCAAAATGTTGAGAGAGGATGTAGAGGTAGAAGCTAGCTGGAACTGCATGTTCCAGCGTCTGAGCTGGGATATTCCTATGGTGGCTTGGTTGTAGAATGCCAGTCTAGAGTTCCTCTCTCTGGAGACCCTCATCCATTGGCAAGAGAATTAGACCAGCTAAGCTGGGGACCACTCCTGGCATAACACCACCTCTTTTCCCTACCAGAGCCACCTTTCAACCCTGAAAGTCAAGAAAAATCATACCCCTTCCCGTCACCATCAGTGGGAGGGCAGCAATGACATAATATACCATAAATCTCCTTTAAAGGAAAGATTGCATTATATTTTTATGTGCATAATGGTGTTCATATCTAGTAGGCGCTTGCAATATGCTAGCTGCTCCTTTACTACAAGGCTATATTGTTATATTTATTTCCTCAATCTCCAAATAATGTTTCTGATCTATTTCCACCCAGCACTGAGGAAACCCGATAGAGATCTTATAAATTCAGTGGCTCCCCTGCTCCCCACCCGCATCTGCTGCCTTCACCACTGTTGAGAAATGCCTAGTTTGGACACATTTATATGCCTACGCCCCCCACAGCCAATGATCCCTAAGTGCTAAACAGATTTGTCCTGGATGTGGGATCTGAGCCTGTGAAGCGAAGCTTGGATAATTTAAGTGCCTTTGGTAACAGGAGGCAACTGGAATCCAATAGAGATAAATGTAAAATATTGAACTAGGCAGCTGAACCATCAGTAGGGCAGGAGTCTAAACGGAAAGGTTATGGCTGAATGACTAAGCAGGAGAGAACACACAACACACCCAAGAAATTCTTGCAGAAATACAAGTCCCTAGAGGAGTCGGCAGAGAAGAAGAGATAGGAGGCTGCTGAGCACAGGACCCGGCAGAGGAAGCTGCCGGGGTGGGGGAGGCTGCTGCCAGGGAAGCCGCCTCCTGGTGCAGCCTGGCTGGCGAGGGGCAGGGGGATTTGGCTAGTGATGTAAAGATGCCAGTTTTTAGCTCTTGTCATGAAGAAGCAATATTGCTTTTTCTCTGCCAGTCCCCAAACACCAAAGTAAAATGTCTGATGACAAGCTGAGGCATGCTTGTGACTGTCAGAAAAAAAAAAAAAAATACAGCCTCGCAGGTTGGTGAATTCAATCAAATGTCTGCCCAGGTTCCAGGAAGAGATGGGTGGGTTCGGTTGTTTGACCAAATGGAAAGGCAGAACAGCACGCACAGTGGATCAGTCCCATGCCCCCGAGAGTCAGCCAAACAGGGCACTTTCTGAGAGCATGGCTCCCCTGGGGTCTGCAAACTTTCCTGGCAAAGAGCCCATGGCACTGGCATGGCCCTCAGATACACCCATCATGGCTCTTCCTTTTCCTTCCTTTAAAGTGTGTTTTCAGAGAACTCACAGAAGGGTGGGACCTGCTCCTCTTAGACTGAGCACACTAGGGAAAAAAAAAAAAAAAAAAAAAAAAAAGAATGGGAAAGCCAGCAAGAAGGCCCAGATGTACATCAACTGGATTAAACAAGTTTTCACATTGGTCCAAACATTCCTTGGGACACAACAAATTACAGTTTTCTGGCTGAATTCCATCAACACTTAGCAAACTAGCAGCTCCCATATCACCACTTCCTTTCCCACCTAATGTCTGACTATTGAAAGCTCCTCGGAACCCATCAAAGGATATTAAAGACACACCGCGCATTAGCCTGGAGCACAAAAGGAGTGACAGGAGCACTGTTCCTCCCTTTGAGCCCACTTTGAGAGCCCTAGTCCCTAATGAAGAGAGCGTACATCAGTTAAATGAGGGCAGCTGTACAAAGCTCTATACAGTGCTGACATACATACTAAGCTCTTCTGGCTCAAGTTCCAAACTCACTGCTTGGTTTGGCAGGGAACCACACCGAAGCTTCTGCTGGGAAAATGCACGGCCATCCGAATGTATGAAGAAGCAGAGCGGCGAAGGCTGACATTGCCCACAGGAGCACTCCCCTGCCACGTCCCAGAAAGGAGTACGTTATTTTCTGATCAACTATGAGCAACTGGGCCTTCTCTGACACTTCCGCTAGGTGACAGAGGGCTCTTACAGCCCAGGGCTTTAGCTAAGGGCTTTCTCTCCAAGTCTCATGTCACCCTCTGCAAAGCTCACAAAGTCCCATGAAGGAACTGGGGCTGTCTGACTTTCCCGGTCACTTCAGAGGCTGATGGGCACCAAATCCTCATTCTTTAGGCCTGAGGCACAGTAAGCCTGTCTAACTAGAGAACCAGTTGTTGACTTAAACAGAGATGAACGAAAGCACAATTATGACCATTCAAAGTGTTCTCAAAGTGACGGTAAATAGCAACAAGTCAAAGAGCAGAAACTGGACTCCTCTCCAAGGTCCTGACTTCTTCAGCACTCTGCAGCTTAGGGTGCTTGAAACGGACCCCTGTCTACCTGTTCATGGCTCACCTTCCCACTGCAGGGAGGAGTGGGCAGCTGGGAAGAGAACCCTGATTGCAGCCCGGGCACCAGAGGCTGTCTTGTTAGCATTCAGCTGACAGGAGAGAAATGTCGTGTCAAGAGCTTTAGAAAATCTCGTGAGTAGTGGTTGTTTATTAATTCTCTTAATCTGTAAATGACATAATTAATATATCAAATGGTACCTTGGAGGTCTACAAAATTTAAAAATAATTTTGTATTCGTGCATATTTCTATGGTAATTCTAGATACTCCTAGTGACAAAATTTCCATATAAGAGGAGGTGAAGGATGTAGTTTGGTGTAAAGGACAGGCTTGGGGAACATAAGAGATTAAGTGTTTATTTGGAGTGGCTTTTTGGGAGGGGAGTTAGGATGAAAACTGGGGCGACTCCCCCCCTCTCCTGTGCTCTGAGCCTTCTGTCTTCCTTCACCTTTGCCCTTCCCCTCATCACTAACTTTGTCTCAAAATCTGTCTTCTCTTTATCTCAATCTCATAATGACTGTCTCGAAGGCAGGAACACACAGGGGACTGTCATAAAGCCAGAATTATGATGTAACATCCAAGGCTAAGAGCTGAGATCATTTTTCTATGTTGAGAACAATTGTTTCCCATGCCTCTGCCCACAAAAGTCTCTATTTCTTTTCCTTTTTTATAAATAGGAGGAAAAGGAGGACCCTGGGGGCTGGAGGACCCTTTTGTTTCTGAGTTTCTGTCTTTCTAAGGCCCAGCGAGGGCCTGTCCCTTCTTTTTGGAGCTCTTGTCTTGGTCTTATTATTCGCATTCCTCCTCCTTCCACCCTCCCACCCTCCCCACATACACACCCCTCCAGATCCCTGCCACTCCCACAAGTCTACAGACGAGGTCAGACAAACCAGTGGAGGGTGAAACAACAGATTGACCTTTATAAATATACAGCATGGGATTTGAAAGGGCCTGGACTGGTACACCGTAACCGAGGGTGAAGGCACTGAATAATAATGCTATTTCCCAGGAGCAACTTCACATAAGGGAGTAATTTCTCACTGATATCTGACTCTGGGAAATTTCCCCCCAGGAACCACAAAGAGAAGGAAGGTACATGGGACCACCTCTCATACACCTTTGGCACAATATTTCTGGAGTACAGTTTGGCAACGTGTGTCCAAATCCTATAAAACATGCATCCACTTCGACCCAGCATTTCCTTCTAGGACTTGACCTTCACAAAGCAATTAGGAAAGTATACAATGTTATTTATAAGGTGCTCATCTTGTCAGAGCACTTGTGGAGACATTAAAAATTTTTTAAATGATGTAATAACCCAATAAGTGCAGTTAAATAATGTATGGTATAACATACCATGCTATGAAACCACTAACTAAAAATGAATTCTAGTTGTTGGCATTAAAAATATGTTCATAAGATATGGATGAGTGGGGTTGGGGTGGGGGCAAAATATAAATTAGATCCTGGCCCTCACAAAGCTTGCATTCTAATAGTGGATGGATGATAAGCAGAATCTTTAAAAGGCTTTTAAAAGAAAAGAAAATTAGAACTTGGTTGTTTATTTTATTTCCACAAGAATCCTTTTGTTTTATATAAGTTTCAGCCTCAAGCTAAGCAGCCAGGAAAACGAAGACAATGACATTAGGTTGGGAACCTAGCCCTGAATAATTGAGAGTTCATTACGGACTCTTAGTACATCAAAACCCAATTAATTCGTTAGCTCATGCTTGCATTTTCCTTCTCTCTCTCCTGGCAGCCAGCCTCTTACCCTACAATGGAGTTTAATAGCAACCCCAAACGGGGTGAGTAGGGAAAATAAAAAGGAGATAAAATCCAAATGAATCAAGTTGGTTACTTGTTAACAACAATGGACTGGGCAGTGAAGGCAGGGAGGAGTGCTAACAACAGTGTTGCTTGAGTGGCTGCGATTAGAGGTCATGCTGGCAGAACAGCGCTGACACACAGTAGGTCCTCGGATGGGCACCACATAGATCCCAAGTGAGGGAACTGGCTGTGAGACCTTGGAGTCACAGATCCCCAAACCATGTGCAAACCTTCAGTAAGAATCGGATTCAGCTGGAGGGGGGGTTCTTCCTCTACTGGCTCCCACTCCTCACTGCTCTTCAGAGATGGACTTCTACTGTCCCCGTGGGGTCTTGTGACACTGAAGCTCACATCAGTGGCCTGCTGTAAGGCTACATGGCAGGTGGATGAAGCATCCTGAGCCCAATCAACAGTGTACCTGCAGTCTGGTCCATTCCTCTGTCAGCTTTCACCCACCTCAATGTCACAAATCTGCCTGTTCTCTTTGTCTGTTGAGAGAAAGCCAGTCTGACACTGTGGTCTGTCACTGCCAAGTGTTCATCATGGAATATAAACACAAAGAAGACATCACTGGTTCTTCCCATCAGGAAACCATACGTGTAGCTATGGGCCTGTTTGAAAGGCACAACCTCTGGTCTGCCATCTGAGGCAATGGTCTCCTCCTCTTTCCCATGAAAACATCATGTAGCTTTTTGTTTTCTGTCACATGTCCCTGAGCCAAAGCTGCATTCATTTAAGATCTTTGAAGGCCTGCAGGGTGCCTACAATCGCAAACCTCTGGCTGCTCTTTCCATTCAAGCATCAGCTTGAAAAATGGAAAAGCCCATCCCAGCCAGAGGTTGGCTGTGTGTAATTTTGTTTATGACAATGTTTAAGCTGAAATCCCTGAGAGGGAAGAAGAGGCTGGGAGGTGTGGGCTGGAGAGAAGGTGTGCTGGGCTGGGGCGATCCACCAGGTGAACATCCGAGCGACGGCTACCCCGCTGGCTGGGGTGCTTGGATGAATGTAACCACGGTCCCCGTAGCCAAGAACATGCCCCTCCGAGGTCACGGGGGACTGGCGTCCCACCAAGAGCCCTTCCTGTAGTTTACGTACAGGGAACCTGGGCCTTCCCTCAGAGCTGCCGGGTCCTGGGCTACTGAGGCAGAACCTCCGAGCCACAGCAAGGAGGAGACAATGGTCGGAGCATTCATGGCCTCAGAGAGCTGTGTGAAACCATCTCAGAGGGAGGTTTAAGCCACATCTAAGGGGTGGAAAGTGTGGTCTGATGAAGGGGGTGCAGCTGTGGGACACACGGTGTAGGCCGCAGGCCCCTTGTGCTCTGTCCCCTGGGACCTGTCTGACTGCTCTAAATTGTGGTGGAACGAGGGATCTCTAATTCAGCTGCTAATTCTAGGATGCTGATACTTTTCTCTAAATAGCATGGGATGGATGTTCCTGTGGGCTTTCTTCCAGTCCCATAATTCCTATGGTACCTCTAAAAGAAAATCACCAAAGACACAGTGACTGGAGAAATTAATGATTTAAATACAGTTATCTCCTTACTCCTTATTTCATTTTTCCTATTGCATGTAGATCAAGCATGACAAGTAGGTAGGTATATTTACAACAACAAACCTGTCAAAAATCTCTGTAGGTTCTTGTGTGAACTTGAACATGACTCAAGAACCTGCAGCTGGCACGTCCTTACAAGGTCAAGTTCCCGTGGTTCCAGAACTCATTGCCCCCTGAGTGAGCTGGACACAGGCATCTCTCAGGGACTGCTCTGCAGGCTCCTGGCCCATCCTCTTGCCCTCGCTTAGTAAATATTTATTTAGCCACGAGCAGTGTGATGATGAAGAATCGCTGCTGCTCCTCTTTAAACAAACAAGACTGACCTCTGGGTTTTCTTTTCCTTGTTAATAGTTAGTTTGTACCTGTTTCATGTAATTGTTCCAAGAGCTTTGGGTCCACAGAACAAGCCTGTTGGGCACTGCTCAGCAATCAATTCATTCTGTTAACAATAGCTCCATCCCTAGAGATGATTTCTTCGCGTCGCAAAAGTCAACAGGGTATAGTCAGCTACAACAGGTTGGAAATGGCCTCTGTCTCTCTCCATCCATCAGCTTTGTTTATACCCTTTATCTCTGCCTGCTGGTGGCACTTACAGGCTCTCCCTTCCCATTGGCCCGTCGGCTTTAATTTCAGTGTCTGGGTATCATATCAGAAGCCGGTATTTGGTGTAGCCAGAACTCTGCCTCCTGTCCCGGGTCAAATGCTGGGGCCAGGGTTCAGGGTGCCTCCTTGCAACACTCATCTTGGGGACTTGAGACTCTTGATGGAGGTCAAAGAGGGAAGGAGAGCAATTTCACTTTCTTCCGCGCAGCCCTAGGGAGAAGAAAGCCTTGCCTTCGTTTTGATGTGGGACCACATAAATGTTTCTTTTAAAGGCCCCCTCTCTTGTCTGGCTGTTCACCTTTGTGGGGTTTTTTGTTTGTTTGTTTGTTTTTGTTTTTTTAAGTGAAAGCCTTTTTTTCTCCCAATCTCAGTACCCTTTATTCTACTTCTTGACCATTGACTGCCAAGAAAGGGCCCTCCACTGCCAGAGAGAGAGAGAAAGCACAGCTCTTAAAAGGGGGAAGAGAGAGACCACTGCCAGCCACTTGGTTAACCCTCTCAGGAGAGGGCGCAGCATCACCCAAAAGGCTGGGGAGAAGGTGACAACTTAATTTCACTTGCTGTGGATATTGTGTTTTTCTCTGGTTTGATTCTAGGCCAGTGGTCAGCAAACTCATTAGTCAACAGAGCCAAATATCAACAGTACAACGACTAAAATTTCTTTTGAGAGCCGAAAACCGACTTCTGTGCATGGGCCACGAAGTTTCAGTCACACGGTACCGTACGTGTGCACCCACAAGTGGTATTTTGTGGAAGAGCCACACTCAAGGGGCCAAAGAGCCGTATGTGGCTAGTGAGTCGCCGTTTGCCGACCACTGTTCTAGTCAAACTGTGTTGGACATGAGGAAGGAAGGGGTCTGCAGGCAGGTCTGCAAAAGTGCCCTCTAGCCAACCAGCAGATGGCTGTCCCATGGGGGTGCATGCTCCTAGCAGGCCAAATTCTTTCCAAGAACAATCCAAGATTCAAGCCCCAAGCATTCAGTGAGGTCAGCTATTGTGCCTGGCTGGTGCTGGGCCAGCTGTATATACGACCAGATCTCTGCTTTCAAGACAAAGACAAATGAAACAAACAAACAAAAAAACAGTATAAAGCCATCTATCACTCAGCAACAAAATTTGTGGTTTTTGCAGTTTTGTTTTAACTGCATCTCACAGAATTGTCCTCGATCGATAAAATGCTTGCTGGTGATACCAACATGTCATCAAAATTAATAGCACACCATGACCAAGCTCCATTTATTGTCACTCAACAAGTACTTATTATGCGCTTACTCTAATCATGTTTTGCATTTGTGAAGAACTTTCAAGTTTGCAAAACACTTTCACAAACACCCACTTTGTGATTCTTATTGGGCAGGCAGGTTTGCAGGAGATGGACAGCTGGGCTCTGGAAGGTGAGGTGGTTTTCCCAAGGTCACTGAGTTCTTAAGTCTGTAGCTTCCTTCCTCTTATCACCCACATGCCCTCCACCAGCCGCACCTCCCCTTTTAGGCTCAGCCTATGCCAAGGATATAAATTCATGTCAGTGTGATTAGCCTATGGCAAGGGTGCCATTTGTGGCTTTATGCATCCTACCCACCCTTGCCTTACACTCAGTGATAGATAAAAAGGCTCTCCTGCAATACTAAAAATAGGAATCCTTTCTAAGTTTCATATAGACCTGCGCACACACACTCCACTGCCCTTAGACTCAGCCTTGACCCTTTTGTGTAGAGAAGACGAAACTTCTGATCTGTGATCTTTGGGAATGTCTCCAGAGGCCCAGGATAAGCTTTTCAAACTCACCTTCATTACTGACTGAGGGTTAGGCTGTTTGCACAATTTTCCCATCCCCCTCAGTCCTCCAACTCAGGAGAGAGTGAGCATCTGATGGTTTTATTCTTTGTTGTAGCTGACTATACCCTAAGGCAGTGGTCAGCAAGCTCACAAGCCGGTGCCGTTTGCCGCTCTGTTGACTTTTGGATAGGGGCTTAATCACAAGGAACAACAGCAGCCTGTAATTATTGGAATCAAGACTCTAGGTCAGTGGTTGGCAAACTTATTAGTCAGCAGAGCGGCAAACTGCAGCTCGAGAACCACATGTGGCTCGAGAGCCACAGTTTGCCAACCACTGCCCTAAGGGAATGGGCTGCAAAGACTCAAGCACTAACTAAAGTCAGAGAGTTTAACATCAACACCACTCCGGTTGAGTGTCTTCAGATGCCAAGTCATGAAGAGAGCTTCGGGTACTAGATGCGCCAGCAAAGTCCTCCCTGGCACAGCATACAGGCCCAAGAGACAGCAGCGCGTCCGCTCAAAAGCCCGCAGGAACAGTCTCTCCTTCCACTGAAGAGGGATGATAATGGCAAACAGACGCCCCAAAATGAGCTGCACATTGGGTAGGACAGGCAGTCCTCCTGCAGAAAGTGCCCTCACCATCCACACCCCGACTGGACAAGAACAAGTCCCATGGTGGCTGGTGCCCACAGCATGGATGCTGGTGTGTGCACACCAGGGACAGCAAAATGCCATCAGCCTGAACCTACCTCCCCTATTGGCTTGATCGAAATGAAAAGCAGCCCCTGTGACTTCATTCACCCATCCCTTCAATAGCTATTTCCTGGGCACTGAGGATACATAGTGAGTAGGACATTTGCATTGGGAAGTCTTTTTCTTCAGGAAGGGAAACTTCTTATACTGACTGTCAGAAGATCAAATAGGAAACCAGGGAGGTCCAGGGTCTTTAGGGGAGAACAGGCCTGAAGAAAAGAAATGGACAGATAGGTGACTGCTGCTACTCTCCTGGTCCTTGGAGCATAAGGGGAGGGACAAACACCTTTGATGTTCACCCCATCAATCAATCTGTCAAGCACAATGAACATTTTCATTCATGTGTGCTGTGCATGTTATCCCAAGTATAAACATGCATGTTCATTGTAGGAAATTTAGAAAACATAGGAAAATAATAAATTTGGGGAGGCATAAGTTGGAGGATATAAAACAGGTGCATATTATATATCATATATATTATATATAATAAATTATACACACACACCACACACATACACACACATATCCCAATACCTGAATTAACCTTTTTATCATTTTAATGTTTTCCCTTCTAATGGGTCTGACTATCTTTTTCCAGAATTAAAACACATTTTTAAAAATTCATCCACATATATTCAAGGTACCAAATGATCACAGTCCAAATCTTTTCTGCCACCTGTCCTTCCTCACCATGATTTACAATTTCCCAAGCTACTGCCGCCTCTTTCAGACACACATGCCTTAAGAGGAGACTTAATTTTAATGCTGGAATAGCTTAAGTTAAGAGAGTTGGCTCTAAAATACAGTATGATTCATCTAGGAGCCAAATGCATTTATGTATTATTTTGTCTGCCTTGTTGGAAGTTTCCATGTCCTAACAGACCCTTTCATTAGAGTGCCTAGGCCAGGTTCAAGCACAAAAGTACTTCACACACCATGGACTGTGTACAGTACATGCACCGTCAGGCCACACTCTACCCCTCCCTCCACAACACCGAACAAGGAGGGAGGAAGTGTGTGCTGGCCGGGACCTGTTCCATGAAAGGTTCTGCCCTCACTAGAGATGGGAGCGCACCCTCCCGCAGCACCCCACTGCCTTTCCAGGAGGCACAGAGGTCCAGCAGCAACAAGCAAGAGCAGAAGAGTGGCTCTGTAATGAAGATCCTCACTGCTGTTTCTGGAGGGAGAAGGCCTGGCTCTTCCGCGCAAAGTAAGACAGAAAGAAGTAACCGGAGAGTGGCCTGTCACACCCACCCAGCCCAACAGCTCGACAGGTGAGTTAGCAAATGCTACATTGTAAGGAATTGCAAGCTATTTTCTGCGAAGTGGGCAAAGACACTGGGACTAACGACTATGCAGTGTGATAGATGTTGCTAAAGAAGGCCGTAAATTACCAGCCATAAACCTGGCAAAGCTTCTCCAATTGTGTGAGGCAGTCTGGGACGCTGGCAGGTCCCCAGCACAGGCGGGGGTGGGGCGGGGGCTGGGGCGGGGGCTGATGCAGAAGCTGGCAATACATCTCCCTGGCCAAGGGGTACAGATGGTGAGCCTGGCGGCCCTCCAGTGATAGAGGCTGTGGAGGCAGCAGAGATGCTGGGCCAGCTCTGCCTTCTCTGAACGGCAGCCCTTAATCAGAGAGACTGTAAAAGCCCAGACGGGCTGCGGCAAGATCCATGGAAGACCCAGCCTTTGTCCCCTTCCCTGGCTGTGGGATGGTGGCCAAGGTGGCCCTTTCCTGGACGTGAATTGTGGGGTCTGACACTAGTTATGTTTCATCTCAGGCCTTGAAGAGGAACGTGAAGGGTAATGGGATAGACAGAGGATCTCAAATGATTTCTGCTCCCAACTTCCTCTGCCTGGGCTCCCAAGCCTGGTCAAGTGTGTCTAAAACAGTGACAATGATAAGGACACTCAAGCCATGACCATGGCCTCGAATGCTGGCCAATCTGGAGCCAGCCTCAGTCCTGCTCTCACATTCCCCACTCAGGCCCCATCTCCTCCCCATCCTCTTCTACTGTCATTGTGACATTGAGAAAGGGACCAGCAATCATTGCAGAGAGAAGAGGGAGAAGAGAGGAGAGGAAAAAAAAGGATCAGGGGAAGAGAAGATGGGAGTCTGGACCACACACAGGAGGGAGACAGACAGGCTGCCCAAAGGAAGGCCACATCCCATCTCCCAAGGTCTTCTCCTCGGGCCCCCCAACGAGTACTGCATCGAAGACGATGCTGATAAACAACTAGTGGGAGGTACAAGCGATAAAATACGGAGCTACCATCTGCCTTCCTCCCTCCCAGTGTTAGCTGTTACACACACATGCAAATCTTCAGACACATACGTGTCTGCTTACCAAATCATAAAGAACATTTCAACAGATAATGGTGTCCCTCCTTTCCTGCCTCTCTGGTGGTGCAGAGGGATGTGCCTAAGCCACACTGCCCTTGTGTGTAAGGCTACCAAGCCTGAAGGCACAGCTGCCTCCCTCCAAGAGATTATGGTCACTAAGTGCCAGCCATTAGGGATTTGGAGATGGACATGGCACCTGCCTAATGAAGTTTAGTAACTGAGCTACTGGTGGTCTTCACCCAGTATGTCTAGCTCTCTGCCTGCTGGACACATGGTAGGGCTGCACTTCTGGCCCCCTTATGTTTGGTGGGTTGCAATGAGAGATGATTTGTGTCAGTTCCAGGAGAGAGCTTTGTTTCATGGCCAATGTGAGTCCTCCCATGCAATGTTCATGTCCACAGTGGACATGTAGCGTGAACAGGAAGTAAACTTTGTTGTTTTAAGCCACTGAGATTTGGGAGTCATTTGTTGCTTTAGCATAACCTAGCACATCCTGACTGATACATTCTTATCAGCAACCAACACATTTATTGAGCAACTACTATGGACTTAAGGAGATGGTTGACTTCTTCTTCCTGAGCATAACTTAGCTCCCCAAGCAGGTTGTGAGCTGACAGAGGGCAGACTGTGCACGTTTGTACCCATCTACAGTACCAAACACAGAGCCTGGTACACCATAGATTCCATAGCAGAAACCAACCACCACCGTAAGCACGTAGATTCTCAATAAATGCATTGGTTGCTGGTAGGCATCAATGGGGACAGGCTAGCTTACATATGGGACAGAGGTTAAGGATAACCGAACTGAAAAGAGAGAGTGAGCCACAGGTTGGGTAGAGAAGGCAGACTTCCTGGTGGTTCTGGACTTGAGTTGGGCCTGGAAGGATAGACTGATTTAGCAAGGTGGACAGAGGAGTATGGAGCATTCTGGGTGGGAAAGGGCCTGTGCCAGGATGTAGGAGGGCTGTGTGGGGTGTGCTTAGGAGGCAGTCGGTATAAACAGATGCTCAGCTATGGGTTCAGTGCTGCAAAATTGAACCACTTGAGAGATCGCAGGTGCTGGTGAAGAAGTGGGAGGGGGCTTCGGGGACGGAGGAAGGATGGGGCAAGGCTCTGACCCTGCCCGCACCTCCCTGGGCTGCTGCTGGACACATGCTCATCTGGGGAGTCATGTCCCCCATCAGCAGCTGTTTTTTCCCTTCATTTCCTGCAGAAGGTAATAACCTGTCACCAGAGCAAATAAAGTCTGATTTACATGAAATTTAATGCTGAGCATTTTCCTTTTTCCCAGCACTGTGGCGGCGGGGTGGCCTCGCCAGCACAGCCCGGCCTGCCGTGTGCAGCAGTGGGACTGTGCTGGATGGAAGTTGAAGAGGAAATTACTCTCCGGTGACAGTAATACAGCGTCTATCACCCCAGGCAGGGGATCCCAGTCATCGGGGCCACACCCCACCTGTTCTTCCTGAAAAAGACGCTGTTTCAGAGGGAGAGAGCCTCAGGGAGAAGGGGCAGCCCAGTTAGAAATATCCTCCGTTTCCCAGGCTTCATTCAGTCCCTGGGCCTCAGCCCCATGGTGCAGTGGTGGAGTCCCGTCATCACACACGCCATTGCCATCGGCATTACACCCTATGATCATAAGCACTCCGCCAGCACCAGCCATGTTCCTGCCAGACATAGCGGCTGTGGAAACATGGTGCCGCCCCCACGAATTGGTCTTAGCAGAGTCAGGTTCTCACAGGAAAGCATCACTTTTTCCCACCTCCTTCACCACCCATCTCGTCTCCCAGGCTTGCAGGAACTGCCCTGCCTTTGCCAATAGTCCTTCCACGTAGAACATCTGCACGAATCCTGTCTTCCCAGCCCCAGCTTAGGTGCCATCTTTCCATGCAGCTTCTCTCACCCTCCACGCCAATGCCTCCCTGTCCTCAGGGCTCCCAATTCATAGTCATCCCCTTTATTTTGGGGCGCATCGCCACTGTATTTGAATATAGTCATTGAGGCACATGTGTTTGTTCACTGCCAGAATCTGTATGGTCCTTAAGGACAAGTAGAAAATCCCTAATATCAGGCAACAAAGACCACCCCTTCTTTCCCCGAGCAAATCCCCTGGGGGGTCTCAATTCATTTCTCTCGAGCAGACCCGGTATGGGCAAAAACCTGTGTTGTTCTAATCGCACAGGGATAGGGAATCTATGCGGACGGTTACACACTGGGAGATAATGTACGGGAGGTGAGCTATGGGGTGGGTGGGGGACTTGATTTCAACTCTGAAGGCAAGAGGGACCCAGGGAAGAATGTGAGGCAACTGCCTTCGAGGGTTTAAGGGCCTCCCCTACCATTGGCCTGGGGGTTCTGTCTCATTGCTGCCTTTCTCTGACTTAGGGATTCCTATTTTGTGAGTTCGCACGTCTGAGGGTCTAGTGGTTTGTTTGTTTGTTTTTGTTCTTGACCAAGAAGCTTGAGGTGTCACCTGCCTCCATCTATCCCATGGTAGTTCCATTTCAGGACGCTCCCTGTCGCCTAACTCACAGGAATCACTCTATGATTTGTCCAAGGCTGTAGTGGAATCCTGGGTAGCTGTTCTTTGGTTTTCATTGGGCACCAGGCACCACCCACCACCCCACACAAGCCTGAGTTGGCATGGGTGCTCAGGGCATAGAGTCGACTCATAGGGCCAGGATGAGGGGCTGGGGATGCGGCTGGGGCCATCAGGCTGGCTCTGCCCATCTCCGCGACACTGTCTGGTGCATCACTGTGTCTGTGGAGAATCCGTGGCACAGCCCCATCCTCACACTGGCCTTTTCTGCACTGCACTCTTGACTACCAGCCGCAGCAGAGCGGCACTGAGGAAGATGCACTGGCCGGACGGATATTCAGTGCTGTTAGAAATGAGGCCCACATCTCTGCAGGGGAGATTATCCACACCGCTGCTCATGCAGATCACTAAGAGCCAGTAGTCAATACTGCACACATTAACTGTGTGACCTTGAGTGAGTGACTCCTCCTCCCTGAACCCAGGCTTCCTCCTCTAATGTAGGGGAAACTGCCATGAAAAGTTGTAGGAAACAGGAAATGAAGACCTTGCTAGGGGTGTGACACGTGCTGGCTATGTGTTAGCTCTAGTTATTAGTGGCAGAGGGAGAGGACCCTGTGGTTGCACGGTCCTGGGTGCCTGGCTGGGCAAGTCCTGTCTCCCAGGGCAGTTTAATTGGGCTCACTTGTCAAGGGCAGGATGTGGGGGCGGAGTGGAGCTGGCAGGTGGCCTGGAGTGGATTGAAGGGAAGCTGAGACAGAGAGGGAGGCCAAAGGCATTTGCTAGATAGATACCTGGATAATAGCAAGGGGGAGGCCTTGGAGAAGGTAAGCAAGATTGATAAAAGAGATTAAACAGGAGGGGAGCCTCCACACAGCAGGGGAATATAAATAGACCAGAATATCAACATGAGAGATGCTGTGGATGCAAAGAGGCCATAAAACAGAATAGACAGAAAATATAAGCAATGCAAATGGCCCGCTGTATAAAATATGAAAGTGACAGGGGCAGGAAGAATGTGTTACCTAGATAGATGCCCCCACTGAGCAGAGGGGAGAGAGAGCTAACACATCCTATGGGTGTCCCCTGGGGAGTGCAGAGGGTGGGGCCTGGCCCGAGACCCTGGCAGCAGCAGCCCCATAGGGGTTGGCTGCCTTCTGCCCTGGGCTCAGGCCCCTCATGGCATGGGTAATGTGGCTTAATGAGGATATCCCTGGGGCTAAACTAGATTTAAAACAAACGGAAATGCTGTTGGGATTTTGTCACCTTTTCTGCACTTGCCATGGAGAGGAATTTAAATGACAGCCAGCACGGCAATTAGCGTGTTCTCCCGAGGCTGCTGAGAGGAAGAAGGACTTCTGAGGGCTCTGATGCCTGAGCCAAGGTGGCAGGGCTGTGCTCACCCCAGAGAGCAGAGTCTTTCTGGGCAGAAGCCCTTTCCCCTCCTGCCAGGACCCTCTGCTGTCATCAGAGGTCCTGGCTCAGCTCACCCCCTGCCAGGCACTCTTTGCTTTATCATAGTGGGACCCGTGAGAGTAGGGAAGTACCCCCACACACCTCAGAGCTATATCCACTTAACTCTCTCAGTCAAGCAGAAACAACAGACTAACTGACTCAGAACACCTCATCGCTTCCCATCCCAAGTCCTGTTTATCTAAGTTGAAGGATAAACTCCCTCTCTCCCTCCTTCCTTCTTTCCTTCCTTTAAGATTATTAAGCATATAGCCAGCATTACATAGCACAAGGCATCATTTGGGGCTATGGGAGAGCTACAGGCTGTAGGAATGATGAGGATTCAAAGGCAGGAAGGAAAACTCAATGTGTGTGGCTGGTGAGCTTTAGGGGACTTGGAAGGGGCAGGTGAGAAAGGCCTTCCATGCAGAGGGGAGGCCAAGCAGAAAACAGGGTGCGTCTGGGCAATGAATGGCAGGTAGACCAAGGCAACGAGGGATGAGAAATGGAAAGAGGCATGGGGAGAGTTGGGAAAGGTAGTGTGGGTTAAGGAGGTGCCAAGGTCAAAACTGTACACTTCATTATCCCAGCATCAGGGATAATCCATGGAGGGTTCTGAGGGAGCAGAAGCAAAATCAGAGTTCAGGAGGTGAGGCATAAAGTGACAGGGAGAACATGGGGCAGGTATCCGCCTAGAATACAGATGTGAGGGTCAGGGGAAACACTATGCATGCCTCCTTCTTGATATCAACACCCCAAGCCCTCTTCTCTCCAGGGTCCTTTCTCCTGGGGCCGCCCAAGGTGTATCACTGTCCCCTGCAGGCCTTGCCTCTTATCTTTCCCTGCTTGCCCTTCCCCTTCTCCTTCCATAGGACAGCTTTCATTTTAGGAGAACAGTGGTCCCCATGGCAACTCAGACATACCAGAGATCCCATAAAAGATGCTGAGGCCCCAACAGCCTAAGGCAGTGGTCGGCAAATTCATTAGTCAGCAGAGCCAAATATCAACAGTACAACGACTGAAATTTCTTTTGAGAGCCAAATTTTTTAAGCTTAAACTTATTCTAATGCCACTTCTTCAAAATAGACTTGCCCAGGCTGTGGTATTTTGTGGAAGAGCCACAATCAAGGGGCCAAAGAGCCACATGTGGCTTGCGAGCCACAGTTTGCCGACCACGGGCCTAAGGAAAGGAAAGCTTGAGAAAGGACCCCAATCATCAAGTTCCTCAGCTGCAGAGTGGGCCTTAAGAACCCCTCCCACCTGGCCCCTAGATGTTGATTCAGGGGAGCAGCTTCTGGGGGAGAAAAAGCAGGGAGGTGGCTCTGGAGGCTGATCATAGACCACCTGATGCTCTCATATGAGGTGCGACCCATTATTTTGACAACTCTGTCTTTCCATGTCAGTTCAATGTTTTGTTCTGCACAACCCAACCTCTCCCCAAAGAGAGTGGGGGCAGGAGAAGCAGGCCTACCTTTTCTGTCTGCCCTGCAGCCCCTGGCACAGTGCCACACACAGGGCACAGCTCAGAAATACCATCTGAATGAATGAATGCAGCCTGACACTACACCTTGGGTATCTATTTGCATTTGGAATGTAATTAAGTTTCCAGAGATTGAAGGGAGGGCTGTCATTCAAAGTAATGCCTCTGCTGATTCTCCCACAGCTCAGAATATCCTTTGAACTTCTCTTAGCATTATCTTTAAGGCTAGTTAATGAGCCACACAAGAATAGCAGTCTTATCGCATTATAATCACCTAGTGCGCATGGAATAAGTCCTCCCACCTTCTGTAACTTTTAACAAAGGGAAGTTTGTGGGACTCTATTTCTCCCTTTCAAAGCAGCCTTTTTGTGGTTTATTTTCTTTGTTACACCTTCAGGATTGTGCATGATGTTTATTTTCACCCGATCTTATCTGCATAAAGGGAAGAGGGGAGTGGTGTTCGTGTGTGTGTGTGTGTGTGTGTGTGTGTGTGTGTGTGTGTGTGTTTGGGTCAAAACAAGGAGAGTTTGCCTGGGTCTGCCCCCACCATTTTATGGCATGTGGTTCTATTTGGCCCAGTTGCTTTTTAAATCCTTCCTGCCCCTTTCCATGGAGAGGTGGGCAGTTCCTGGATATTCTTGCAGAAGGAGCAGCATGTTTCAGGTTCTGCTTTGAAAACAAAGATGAAGCAAAAAGGTGCACAGTTCTGATTGACGGTAAGATCCCCCAGGTTTGCACTTAGAACCCTACCAGTCCAACCATCAGGCCTGAAAACTCAGTGGTGAATGTGTAAGCTGACAGCTGCTTTTGAAAAATCCAAGGAATGACTGCATGGTGTTGTGTCGACCCAGCTTTACAGAGCCCGCTACTACCTCAGTGGTGGGGACTAGAACTCAACCCTCATCCTGACCAGCTGTCCATGTCTGCCCCATGCCTTGCCCAGAGCAGGGCCCTTCTGATAGTGTGCTGCGGCTGTATCAAGACCAGCCTCCAGCCCAGACGGCATGGCTCAGCAGTTGAGCATCAACCTATGAACCAGGACACATGCCCAGGTTAGAGGCTCAATTTCCAGTATGGCACAGGGGCATGCAGGAGGCAGCTTGTCAGTGATTCTCTCTCAGCACTGATGTTTCTATCTTTCTCTCCCTCTCCCTTCCTCTCTGAAATCAATAGAAAATATATATTCTTTTTAAAAAGACCAGCCTCCACTGTACTGGCCACGTTCTCAACAGGGGTCCACCTGAGTGGAGGGAGGATCTTTCCTTAGCAAGCGGGCCAATGTCTCTAGGCAAAGAAACAGAGGTTCTAGCTCATCAAAATCTCCATCTTTGGTAGCCATGAGCACATGGATAGAGGCTTCTTGGAGCCAAGCATTTGCACTTGTCCATCTCTGCCTGCAAGCTGGATAATTACAGTTGAAGAACAAACTGTAGGCTGGGAAGAGTAAGGAACTCTCATGGCAGCATTGGGTGATAGAGACAAAGTGTGGGAGTTGTGCTCTCCACGGGGCTCAGCTGTGCAAGGGCTCCTTGCTGTGGCTCCACTCCAATGAAGTGGGAGCTATTTTGGGGGGGCTATTTTTCTTTCTAGGGTTCCATTTCCAAAATGACAAAGATTGGACACGATGATCACATCTATAGAGCCGGTGGCAGGCATATAATGACATATCCTTTGCTAATAAAGGAAGAAGAGGCTAGTAATTTAGTGAAAACTCACTATACTCTGTCACATTCTAGCCATGGGCAATCTTGTGCTCACCCATCTATTTCCACATTTTGGGGACTGACATCACATCTTGGAATATGGGGATAGTATCTATGGCCCTGAATGAGCACAAAAAGAACCAACTCCCACAGGCCAGAATCTAGGACTCGTTAAAATGATGCAAATAGACCTACATGCTATACAATGGTGGGGGGCAGGAATAGACAAATGCTCCTTGTTTTGACCCCAAACCAAGTAAACGGTGCCAGAAAATGATCCTCTTCTTGGCTGCAAAATCTCAGCACTGAATCAAAAGTAGGGCAATGTTCTAAAATATCACTGCATGAATTTTCCTTTCTAGGTAATTCCTTTTTACCTTACAACTCCTTTACTTTTAAAACAAGGCCATCGGGCTAGAGCTGATTGTCTCAGGACACCCATAAATACTAGAGAACCGAGATTTGAATTCTTGGCCAGGAATTCTGGAAAGCCAAGCTTGCTATTGTAAGAGTTGGGCTCACTGCATTGTTGCATTGTTGTTTTAATGTCAAAACAAAAAACAAAACAAAACAAAACAAAACAAAAAACTAGCTTTGACTATCAAGGGAAAAGACTGGAGAACTTGAGCATGGAATTTATACCGCAAGCCAGGGAAGAAGTGAAATACCAAAGCTATAGTTTCCCCATCATTCAGAGAGCAGAAAAGAAATGGGGGGGGGGGGTGCAAAGAAGGTGGTGGGGGACTGGGAAGGTGGGAAGAGGAATACACAAAAGTTGCAGTGCCAAGTGTGGACCATGCTCCACGTTGCACCTTGAGGTTGAAACTCTGGAAAAGGGGGTGGGGAAGAACCCCACATACTGGGCAGAGGGGCTTTTACCATGCTTCCCGCCTAGAATACAGACATCAAGGCCCACACCCTGATGGGAGTGGTTGTGCAGATGGAAGGGATGGAGAGTAGGTGTGGGCAATGAGAGGTCTGCAGGAAATAGCTCCTCCCACTACCACCTCCACTGGGGTGTAGCAGGCTCCTAAAGGACATGGAGGCAATCCTCACAGACTCAGTAAAACCCAGAAGGTGGCTGTATCCAAGGGCCAGGAGGTCTGGCAGAGCAGCCAGGCAAGGCTGAGCCAGGGGTGCAGCCTGAGAACCTCAGGGTACCTGTGAGAGCTAGATGTAGGGTACCAGCTGGCTGGGAACATGTTGGGCTGACAGGAAGCAATGACACATGTGCCACAAGAGTAACATGATGCAGAGTGGAGAAGACAGCCTGGGCCAGAAATGCCTTTCCTAATGCCAAGATTACACACAATTCCTACTGCCACACTCAGGAGCCTAGAGCACTCAGAGAGGCCTGAGAGGTGTTGCATGGGGCAGCAGATCCAAGGGGCCTTGTAGGTCAGGATGCAGGCAGACTGCATGGTCTGGTCAGTGAGGCCATGGTGGGACAATGGTCAACTAAAGAGGAACAGCAGAGATGAAGGCTAAAGCTCAGTGATCAGGAGGACCCTGCCAGGTGGGAACAAGAACCCCTCTCCCTCATCTACCCCTTCCTCTCATGCCTGTAGCATTTCATGGGGCTGGCAGAGTGAGCACCAGCCACTGTTCAGGTTCCCAAAAAGGCAAGGGACTGAGAGAGTTCACACAAAAATCAAATTCAGACAGATATGTGCAGGAGTGAAGTGTAGGACCAACCAGTGTCATGGCTGATGTCACCTCAACCTGCAACACCATGATACACCAAAGCACCAGCACACAGAGGCGGAGCAGTGAGCGGTCTAGTCTGGGTCTGAAAGGCACGGGCCTTCTCCAAATGTCAGCTATGTGACCTGAGGAAGGCCTTATCTCCCTGAGGCTCCAATACCTCACTTGTAAAACAAGAGAATAATATAAACCTTAAAGAGTGGTGTTAGGGCTTTAGTTGTGTCCCCAAAAAAGATATGGTAAAGTCCTAAGCCCCCATACCTTAGAACATGACTTTATTTTAGAAATAGGAATTTACAGAGATAATTAGGGTGGACCCTAATCCAATATGACTGGTGGCCTTATAAAAGGGGAAATGTGTGCATAGAGACAGCCACACAGAGGACAGACAGTGTGAGGAGACACAGGCCATGATGGGGCTGCAGGCTGCACGGGAGGCCACGGGCTGCCAGGAATTGCTGACAAATACCAGATGCTAAAAAGAGGCAAGGAATGGTTCTCCCTTAGAGCTGTCAGAGAGAGACTGGCCCTGCTGACACCCTGCTTTTGAACTTCAGGCTTCTAGGACTGTGAGACGATACATTTCTGTTGTTTTTAGCCATCCAGTTTCGGGGACTTTGTTATGACAGCCCCAGGAAACTAATGCAGGTAGCTGCAAAGACTGAACGTATCATGTCTACCCCATAGCAGATTCTGAAAAACTGAAAGTTACAACAATAAATACGTACTGTCTGGTGCTCATATTCCTTTATGACTCTGCAGATGGGGGCCCAGAATCTTCTGGCTCCCAAACAACCTTGGTGTGTCAGCATTTTCACTCTTATAACCATTAGAACAATAATACTAAAAAGACGTCCTCAACATTCTTCCTAGCCTACAGCCTCATTTACGTTTAAGACCAGGGTAATTTATTTTAGGCTTTGGGGCTTGCGCTAATTAGGATAGCTGAATTTATATTAACTGCAAATGAACTTCTTACATCTTCCACCAAAAACCCACTGTGGATGCTCTGGGGTTTCCTTCTCAATTGTACCGAAACACTCAGGACCAATGGGTCTGTCCAGTATCCCTGTACCAGCCACCTGCAGCTATCCCCTGCTGAGTAACAATGACAAGCCTGAACCTGTATATGAGTATTTATGATGTGCAGGCATGTTCTGTAACCCATTCAATCCTCTGAACAAAAACTAGTGATGTTGGTGCAGTTATCCACATTTCACACTAAAAAAAAAAATAATAATCATCAGCTGCATGGGAGCTGGGGGCGTGGTGGTGGTGGTGGTGGTGGGGGTTAAGTAATTTGCTTGAGGTTATATAACTGATACTATAGAACCAGGATTTGAATTCAACTACTGAGACTTAAGCACTAAGCCATAATAACTGTCTTTTGCTGCAAAAGTGGTTCTTGAAGTGGTCTGGAAACAAAAATCAAAACATCTTAGAAAATAACTGAGTATCTACCATTAGCCAAGAGTATTGCAAAAGCATGATTGCATTAATTCTCCTGATAGCCTAAAAACAAAACTTATTGCTATTCCCATTGTATGGATGAGAAAGTTGAGGCACAGAGAAGTTAAATATCTTAAGTGAGATGCTACCCATCATGACTGAGAGCTGGAATTCACACTTCTTTCTAATTCCAAAAAGCATGCCATTCCCACCAGTTGTCTTGCTCAAAAGACCAGGAGACTGTAAATGCCATGTATGATAGGCTCAGACCTAGACAGAAACTGTTTGCAGAACAACCTGGTGCTTCTCAAGTTTCTCCAGTTGCTGAAAACCTGTTCCCAACCAGGGCCAGCCTGCCTTTCCACCTTCCTTCCTCCCATCCTCCCCTTCTCCCTTCCTTCTTACTATTCATAAAGTAGTCTAGAATGCTGTTTCCTATCATTTTCTTGGTAGTTCTCTGTTCTCAGTTTCACTTGGGTTTCTTCTGTCTCCTTCTCTTGTCTGGGCCACTGTCTTTATTCTTACCTTTTTACTCCTTCATGGGTAGTGCCTTCAGCCTATAAGTAGCCCCACAAATGGCCCTACTTAGTGAGAGTAAGGTGAAAAAAGTGGCCAACCTCTTTGCTTATGCTCCAGAGGCTTTGGGGAGAAGAGCCACAGATCCACTGGTTGCTGGTCACCTCACTCGCCTGAGATAGTCTTTAAAGGATAGAACAAACCTTGCGGCTAGGACAGTGTTGATTCACTCCATAGTCACTCCTGGCAAGGAGACCACAGCTCTGGGGGTAATTAGTTGCCAGGACACAGCAGCTCCTTCTTTATGTACCAAATTTGCCTTAAGTAATGAAACACCAGCCACACCACATCAGTATCCTACAGCTCTGTGGGAAGTGATTTCATATACAGCTCTTTATTTTCTCAAACATTTTATTCTGACATTTATTTTACAACCAAATATCAAAGATTTATTTCTCTACAAAGCCTGCATTACGTCGACATGATTTTTTTCTTCAAGAAAACAAACCCATAAACAAATCATGGAATTGAAGAGAAAAAAAATGTTCTGTGACTTTGTCGAGCTTGGCACATTGCCACAGAACTCCAGCTCCCAAGATTTGCTGGCCTGGGACATGTCTAGCCCATGGCAGGTCCCGATTCTTAATAAATAACTGTTAAATTAATTCAACTAAGGAAAGCAAAGTGGCATGATAAACAGAAAAGGCTTTGAGCTCAAATAGATCTGGAATCCCAGTTTTGCCCCTTGTCTAGCTGAGTGACTGTGAGTGAATTGCTGAATGTGATTGAGATTCTTTATAAAACAGCGGCAAAAAAAATACCTGACTTACAATGAAGCACCTGAAGAGTAAATGAAATAATGTGCCTACATATCTAGCTCAGTGCTTCCATATAAAAGACATTTAAACAGCTCTCTTTCTCCTTTTTGCCAATGCACCTCCCCACCAGGCTGGTAGAACACTCCAAAGGATCATTGGCCAATCAGAGCAAGAATCGAGGACTTTGTACCTCGTGCCAAGAGCAGTGGTTCTTGGTTCTGGCCACACAAAAGAATTGCTTGGACTTTTTTTTTTTTTTTTTTTTGTCAGAACCTAAACCACATCTCCAGGATTTCTGACTTAACGTTTAGAATGAAGCTTTGAAAACAATATATTTTTTTCAGTAGCTGCCCAGGTGATTCTAACATGGAAAGGGTTGAAAAGCACTGGACAAGAAATAGAGAATGGTTGTGCTCTGCTGTGCTCTGCTCAGCCTTGCAGGCGGTTGCATTTCTTTCTGCTGCATTTTCCGTGAGAGAGGAAAAATAAATGGTGAGGACCACTTGCATGGGGAAGGAAGTTAAAGCTATGCATAAAGAGAAGAGCTCAAGGGTGGAGGTGGTGATTTGCTTGACCAGTTGAAGATGGTTAGGGGCCAATAGTCACACCCTCTAATCGTTGGGAGGGGGATTGAGCTTTCCTTGCATCATCTGAAGAGATCAAGCTCTATTATTCATCGGTTCAAGTCAGATACAAACGAAGGCAGAAAATTCAGTCACTAGAAGAATTCAAGAAAACATTGCAGCACCTCTTTATCAGAATAGAAAGAAGGGGATTTAAGCATTGGATAAGCAGTGGAACTAATACTTAATATCTTCTGTCAACACTCTATGGTAATAACAGTGTAATTAATTTTGGGTGATTTCTTGGGGCAAAGATGTTTATAAAGTAAAAGGATAAGAAAATTCAAGCAATCATTCTGTGTTTTTACACCTTGGGCTTAAATGAAAATATCCTCGGACACAGGTGAAGCAAACTTGGCATCCCTGAAAGCTGCAGCCAAAAGATTGCATTGCACAGATTGAGGGATTGTTGAAATTACATAGATCAGTATTTTATATCATTTTTGTCCAAGCACTGCAATTCTTTCACCCCCTTAAAAAAAGAAAAAAGAAAAAGAAAAACACTACAAATCCCACATAGGAATCTGGAGAAGGACGGCAATGGGGCTTCTCTGGAGTAATGGGACATCTTGGGACTTTGTCTGAGGGAGCCTGCTTATAATAGCAATTGAAGAGAGAGTTTCTGCAGGGCTTAGAGTGCCAGGGTCTCGGGGGTTTATTAATCCCACAGCAATCCTAGGAGGGGTTCATTGCTGTTATTTATACCTTTGTTCTCACCAGTGGCCCCTGAGAAATCTGCTCATAGCCTTGGGGCTCCATAATACAAGGTTTGAAAACTGTATTTTGTAGATGAACCCTCTCTTGTTACATATAAATAAATTGGAACTCAGAATGGCTAGGCAACTTGGTCAGGGTCACACAGCTAGTAAAGAGCTGGGCCCAAACCCAAGCTCTTCACTTCAGGGTTCAGTGCCTCTCCCACTAGCCCACGCTAATGCCTTTAATTGGAGACAAGACATGGCTATATCGCTACTTCCTGGCATTTATCTATAACAACAATGAGATATAAAAGATTCAAGAACTCACTTCAACTAAAAAATGTCAACCTTTCCCTCGGGGTGTCCTTTCTGTGTTGCTGTTAGTGGAGACAGATTTGCTCTGAGCTAGTTTTCCATTCCATGACCCCAGTGACCAAGGTCTTTTGTTTGCATGGCTACCAGCTAAGGTTGGAAGGGGAAAGAAAACACTTAAGTCTTTGCATCCAAAGCCAGCAACTGGTCCACACAGTGGGGATCTTAACTTTTGGCTCCATCACAAGGTGCTTCAACTAATTGAGCAGAGTACATTTAACTAACATAGTTTGGGTGTTGTGTTTCTTTTCTCTAAACCTGGAAAATGATTAGAGAACTTGTATCAAAAGGCAGGTCAGTGAATTAAAAAGGAGTTCATAAGGACACATGGATAATTCTAAAAGTAAATACCAAAACTTTAGAAGATTAGAGGTCCCATCTGCAAAGTTTCTCCAGCCATTCATTCATATACTCACTCCATGACTGATTCACTCATTCACCTCCCACTGGTCCTGGCCCTGTCCAGGCATCGGCAAAGGCAGGAGGAGACAAAATATAAGTAAGATGTACTGTGTTCTCAAGGAGTTCTCAGGCTAGTGAGATGACAGACAGATAAACAAGTAGCTGAAATATAATTATTTCTGGAATAGAAATAAGTGCAAGTGACAGTGCTGGTACAAGGAAGAAGGGATCCAGTTGGTTAGAGGTGGGTAGAGGGCAAGGTGGAGGGGAAGGACATTCCAGGCCAAGGACAGCATGTGCTCAGGCACAGGGAAGGTGTGCAATGGTAAGCTCTGCCCTTCCTTCCAGCTGGCGGGAGAGCAAAGGGAAAGCATAGGAGGGAATGGTGGAAAGTAAGCTTGCTCAAGTGGGCAGAAGCCAGGGGCCACAACCACTGATTGAATACCTTGGATATCTTTGGTGCTCTGAGTGTCCCCACAAAACATTAGTTATAACCTATGCTCTGAGAAACTTACTCTAATTATAGCAGACAGAGCAAGTCATGTGGGAAAAGAAACAATAAAATCAGGTAAAGAACAAGGGGTGGGGGTGGGGGGGAAAGATGGCAAAAGGACAGTGGTTCAGAGGAAGGTGCTGTCAGTCACTCTGGCCTGGGGAGGGGAGATAGTAGAGAGGGTAGCTCTTAAGTTTCACACTAATGGACTGACAAAGTCCCAAGATATCCCATCCTCCGGGCCACTTCCTCTGGGAGGGATGCCCGTCTCCATCTCCAGGCCTGGACTTCTCTGTTCACTCTTCTTTGTCAGTGCAATCTAGGAGCTGCAGGAGGGAGAGCCCTCCGCAGCCCTAACTTGGAAGGCAGCCAGGGCTCTGTGTCCCTGGAACATAATCCCAGCTGACTCTCTGTGCTGGGTGAGCACAGCCAAAGGTATAAATAACAGCAGCAATGAACCCCTCCTAGGACTGCTGTGGGATTAATAAACCCTCGAGACCCTGGCACTCCAAGCCCTGCAGAAACTAGCGCTTCAATTGCTATGATGAGCAGGCTCCCGGCCATGCCTCCTTCAGAACATGCTGTTAGATCATCTCTCCGGCACTACTGCTGGGAGCTATCAATCACCGCTGCCTGTCTCCTAACCATGGCCTGGGAAGAGAAAGGGAGGGCCTCTGCAAGGACCATGTGGAGCAGGGCATGCTGGGGGCAAGAGAAGGTCCCAGGTGGCTGACCTTCTATTCCAGAATAATGTGAGGATGGAACATGGGCTCTGAGTCATCCCACCTGGGTTTAAAACCAAGTTTAATAGCCCTATTCTATTAATCTACTGGGTGGCCAGGAATAGGGCTATTGATAAAGACCCCATTCTCTATCGAGGCGCCTGGTACAACTGTCCTGCTCTGCCCTGTGGAGGCAGGTGTAGCACGTGACTTGCTTTGGCCATGAATAGAAGAGGAAGTGCTATGGAAGTGGGGGCTCTAAAAACTTGTGCAAAATCCACCACATTCCCTTCCCCCTCCCATGGCAACTGAGGAAGCACATGTCAATTTTGATTTAGTCTGGAGGTCCAAGTGACCAGGATAAGCAAAGACCCTGCTGAACTTCCATCCACCTGGATAAGAAGTGAACTTCAATTGGAACAGGGTGGAACTCTGGTCCCTACAAAAGTGCCTTCCCCTGGGCTAGGACAAAGCTCTACACATCAGATAAGGCCCAGCCCGCAGAGATGCTCTGAACCCCCACCCACCTCTGTCCCCAAAGTTCCCTTGGGTAGAATTCTCCTCTGGGGCTCAGTGCACCTTCCTGGCTCAAGACAGCCACCAGCTCCCTTCCCAGTTCCTATTAACAGATGACTACTCAGCTCACATACTGCAGAGTGTCTGGGGCAGTGCCCGCATGTGTCTATTGTTGGCGTGATCGTTAATGACCCCCACTGGACAACACTCCATGTAGATAACTGCACCCCTGTGGGAACCTGACTGAGGGATGCCTGGTTCCCCCCACATAACCTGCTGGTGCTGAGTGAGGTGGTCTTTGGGCCCACTCTCTCCCAATCCCTTATGTTGGCTGATCTTTTTTCACCCTACATTACTGTTTTACTTTGCTATTGACATTAATCAATGAAGAGCATCACATGTGTGACAGATGAGGCAACTCTTAGTTTCAGGCTGGGCAGTGACTTTAAACATTCCTCCTCCTCCTCCTTCCTGTCGGCTCCTCATTAATAGTTAAACAATCAATTCTTCAAGGAGGAGTGTTTCTTCTTCTGGGAGTTTCTGGCTGCTATTTACTGGGCATCTACCAATGAACGATGCTGGAAGGTGTGCCATGTCGTCCTTGCCCAGGGTGGAAAGGAGGTGTTTAGCCACTGTGTCTCTCCAACTGGGGTTCCTCTTGGATACCACATGTTAAGTCTCTTCTAAAGAGTCAATAGGGGCAGCATTCCTCTATAGGAGGAGTTAGGTAGTAATCAGATCCAAAAGTGGCTGGTCCTGGGATCACAACTTGGGCAGTATTTGCAGAGAAAGCATCCTATTTCGACTCTGTAACTTTGTGAGAGTTAGGTGGAGGGTGCTGACAGATGTTATGGGGGTGCTCAGGTCAGTCTCCCACCCTCCAACCCAACCCTTCACCCTGCTTACACTATCCTTATAAACCAAGGCTCGTGTTGAGCCAGTTAGTGGAGAAATAGAAAGTCAAAGACAGTATAGAGATGCCAGTCTGACCCAACCCAAGCCAACAGTTTGTACCTCCAAACACAGTAAGAAAATTAATACCCTTTAAATGTCAGTCCCTCTGGGATTTACCAAATGGCACTACAGGCAAATAATTGTCTGCAAACAGAGTCATGTGACCAGAAACTCAGCACCCTGTCAACCCAAGTTTCAGAAGTCACAAGTTTCAGGAACTAGAAATGTTATATGGCTCTCAATTCCCTCATCACCATGAAATCAATACAATTACATTTCAAAAGGGGCTGCCCCTCACAGATCTTGTCTGTGGCAAGCTTGGGGTCCCCCTGGGTCCCTGTCCTTGTTCCTTTGTGTAGAGAAGTTGTGTGTGGACGTCTTTAGCATTGCAAGCAGGGCCAGGATCATTTGTTTTCTCTGAGACAGAGAAATGTTCCCTGGATCCCCTAGTATGGTACCAAGCACCTTCCCAAACAGACTAAGTACAGGCAGAACAGTCTACAGTCATCACTGGAGAACCTGGGATGGCCACAGTGCTGAATTGTTTTTATTAGACTTGATTTCCATAGCAAGTACTCTATCCCTAAAGCCACATGGTCGATCTTGGGAGAGTCCAAAATAACAAATTAAGGGTCAGGGGGGCTGTTTTCTCAGCTATCTCCCTGTTCCTTAGGAGATTCCTGTTTCTTGATGTGAATTTTTGTTTTAATCTTTCCAGAGTTCCCTGAGTCCCATGACACACTTTCTAAGGAAACAGGGGAAGGCTGAGGGTACCAAATACAGTAATACAATTTACTAGAGTCTTCCTGGTGGGAGGTGCAAATGTTCATCCTGGGGCCTACAGAACTTACATCTCTCTGACTTTTGTTTGTTTGTTTGTTTTCTTCCATTCATCTGAATTTATGAATCAGGCAGTAGAGAGAAAAGCAAAGGCTGCCCGAACATTTCAGAATGCTCTCCCTTCATCTTCGCTTTGGCTCTTGCTGTTAGTTTCTCCTGGAATGCCCCCTGCCTTTCCCCTTTTTTCTTGGGCAGAAATCCACCCAATATTCAACCTTTTCCTTATTACTACTGGTCTAATTTATGCTCTCCTTTCTACCTGCTAAAAATTTTCTTTGCATCTCTTGTTCCTGTAGTTAATCATACAGTATCTTGTCTTGTGATCTGTTTCATGTTTCACATGATTCTCCCAAGTGAGATACAAGCTCTCTCAGGATAGGAATTATCAACAACAGATTTTGGGTTGTCTTGGCATTGGTAGGGAATGTGCTGTGTAGAAGAAGATATCAAGAGAAGACACAGACTTGGAAATTGAAGCAAAGAGGGCAGAGATTTTGTTTCATTAACTGCTTAAAACAATTAAGGATGAACAGTGCTCAGCAGTTGACTAGGCTCACGCCTTCACTTGATAATTAGAGGTGATACCAAATATAGAAGCCTTGTGCGTGCCCACGCATCTACCTGAACCAAAGCCAAAAGGAGGCCTCAATTCAGACCTTGCTCCTCTACCCCATGCTACTCACTCAGCAGCAGCTTAGCAGTCTGGAAGCAGAAGGCTGAAGAAGCTGAACTTCTCAGCTCATTGGAGAAGCTGACTGGGAGGGTAAAACTGGGTACTTGTTCACTGACTCAGTGGGCTTGGCAAACACCTCCCTTTCTCTAATGCTCAGGAGTGCTGGATTTCAAAAGCCTGTTCCACTTTCTTGTTTTAAGTCTGTAGTGAACCCACAATATTACCTGATTAAATTGGACTGAGGTGAGTTAAGCAGTGGAGATAGTGCTTGTTACAAAAGAGGGAAATGGATCTGATTCCCAGGCTAGAATCTAGTTAAAAAATGAGCCAACATAATAAAGGATAGGGTTTATAGTGCCAGTGTCCCCTAGTATTTTATATATATACATATACACACACACACTTTCCCTTATTACCAATATATATATATATATATATATATATATATATATATATATATATATATATATATATATATATTTAGCCTGGTGCATAAATTTTATGCACAGGGTGGGGGTGGGGGGTTGCATGTGTGTCCCTTAGCCCAGCCTGCATCCTCTCAAATCTGGGATTCCTTGATGGATGCCTGACTGTCCACTGGGATTGGGCCTAAACAGGCAGTCAGACATCCCTCTCACAACCCAGGACTGCTGGTGCCCAAGTGCTCAACTGCCTTTCTGATTACCCCTAATTGCTTCTGCCTTCCAGCTTGATCACCCCCAACCATTCCCCTGCCAGCCTGATCAATGCCTAACTGCTCCCCTGCAGGCCCAATTGCCCCTAACTACCCTCTCCTGCCATCCTGCTCATCCTTAACTGCCCTCCCTAGCCAACTTGGTCACCCCTAAGTACCTTCCCTTGACAACCTAGTCGCCCCTAACTTCCCTCCCCTGCAGGCCTAGTCACCTCCAACTGCCCTCCCTTGCAGGCCTGATCACCCTCAACTGCCCTCCCCTACAGGCCATCTTGTGGCAGCCATCTGTGTCCACATGGGGGCAGCCATCTTTGACCACATGGGGCCGGCCATCTTGTGTGTTGGAGTGACGGTCAATTTGCATATTACTCTTATTAGATAGGATACACACACACACATACACATATTCTCTCATTTATTACTCACAACATCCTAGGAGGTAGGTGCTCTTATTATATCAACTTCATAAATAAGGAGGCTGAGGTATAGGGAGAGATATTAAGCAACTTGATGTAAGAAGGGGACCACCAAGATGGAGAAAAAGAAACGAGGAAGGATTTTATGATTCTTCTGTTATTGTAAGATACTTGGGTCTTAGAAAGATTCATTTCCCCCCTCCACTATAGTTTCATTGGAAAGTTTACATTAGTTTAAATCCAACATTGAAAACAATGTCCCAGGGACAGGATGTGTGGTTTGGCTACAGTGTTAAAAGGATAATTTGTGAATAACGCTTAAAATTGGGAAATGGCATATAGAATTATTGGGATTTTTTGGCATCTCTTGAAAAAACTGGAAGAAACCTTGGAACTGTGCTTCTGCACAGCAGGAGGTATCTGGGTCCTCTGGTTCCCCATGATCCTTTCTGCTTCCTACCACTCCCAACACAGAGGTGAAGGGATCAGAACATGCCACCAAAATATGCCACTCAGACATAAGGACTATCTTGAGCTGAGCTCAGCTGAGACAGAACAGACACAAAAGGAGCTCTCTGCCCTCCCTATCTGCCTGAAAGCAGAACATAGTTCCCAAGTAAAGGTATCCTTCCCGCACTCCCCCAGCAGGAAGTGGAGAACAACCTTATCACAGGAGACTAGAGGACAGGACATCCTCACAGACTAGACTCAGAGAGCGCTTACCTTCCATTAGCTTCTCCCATTACATTTACCTTCCCAGTTTACTGTCCCTAAAAGCCTACACCCTGTTCTTTTGTATTCTCGCTTCTCTATAAAACTATTGTTCTTCTCTAAGAGGCTATATAAGCTCCAAGTTCTAACCACTCCTTTGAGTTACTCATTACCGAGTCCTCCCACGTATTCTGTGCCATGTATGTGTTAATAAACCTCCATGCGTTTTCCTGTTGTTCGTCTGGCTTTTGTCAGTCCCTAGCCAAGGACCTCTGAGGGTAGAAGGGAAAATTTTTCCTTCCACCAGAGGCCAAATGTAGTTGTCATGACACCTGACTCCTTCCCTCCCTCATGTGGCCTGCCTGGCCCCGAGTCTTTATAGGTTGAGATCCCTATAGTCTCCACCTTCAGTGAGTTCTAGGGGGGCCTCTTCTGCTTCTCGGGGACTGATTCTACCAAGTAAAAGGACTTTGAGTGGCTTCTGAAAACAAATGATCTTTCTAAATTGGAAGGATGAATTATTGCCAAAATAACAAACTTCATTTTTCAGTGCGGGAAAGAAATCAGTGAAATAATTTCTCTAGAAAGAAACCATTTTGACATATGGAAAAATCACCCTCTGTTCAGCTGATGTTTGAATGGCAGCTTCGAACATCAGAACCCTGCCAAACCAATTTTCCCCTCTCAGATTTAACACTGCTCCATTTATCTCCGTGGGAGCTGAGGACCAGCTAAATTTGAAGTCATAAAGCCCAGGCTTTTTGAATGGTTTTGGTCAAAACAGCTCTTTTGTAAGCAGCCAAAGTGTGCTTATTTAGTGTTCTTCCTTCTGAAAAGAGAAGAAAGAGAAATTTCTAAAAGTTTCCTAAAACATTTCACCTCGGAGTAGATTGGAGAGGTGTGGAATTTGGGCTGGGGAAAGCATGCATGGTTTCCAGTGTTATCAGCTCTCAGAAACAGGAGATGGTAATGGAATTGGGGTTCCTCCCCCTACCTTTAATTGGAGTTGATGCTTCTGAGATCCCTATAATAATGATATTTCTCATTTATAGCCATTTCTTCTGAAGATTTCACAAAGCTTTCCTAACATTATCTCATTAGATCCTCTCAAACCCCCAAAGGCAGGTCCAGACAAGAGAGACTATCCCAGAGGTACAAGGTCCCCCTGGAGTAGGGGTGAGATGAGCTGCCCGGAATCCCAGGCCAAGTTCCCTTCAGGTTAGAAATAGAGCTCTAGTCATAAGATTCTATGAAGGCTCCTGTGATGAACAGTGTTTCTTAGGGGGTGTCAGGAGTGACTTTGTTCCCCACACATCCTTGTACGGCTTCCAGAGGCTCAAGCGAAGGAAATACGTGACTGGGTCCTCCCCCGCTGGAACGTGTGGACAGAGGAGGCATTCAGCCGCACTGCATGCCTGGCCTCAATGCCTCTTCAGTCTCAGACACCCCAGCTGCAAATGACCGTGCTCAAGTTCAAGTTGTACCCTAGCGCTGAATTTCCAGAGGCTCGCCTTTACTACCCAACACTGGGGCCCATTTTCCAATGTGGAGCGTCTCTACCTACTAGTGATGTTTTCGGTGGGGGAAGATGCTGAGACAGAAACCTCGTTGAGGGGTGTGTTGGGAGTGTGTATGTGGGGGGAGGTATAACTGGACCAGATGCGTACATTAACATCGATGCACTGACCTCCAAGGCAATAGGCCTGACCCAAAAGAAAAGTAAAAGAAGAAAAAGAAAAAGCAGATGACAGTGAGGGAGAAATCATTTTAATGGGAATAGAAATTACTGGATCTTCTGTAAGAAAATGTTTCCTTTGGGTTCAGAATTCTTGTTTCCATTCTCCCTGTCCTCACTAGAGAATAGATGTAGAAAGTTTCATAAAAATTAAACAGACTTTTGGGCCTGCAAGGGTCTTTATACCAAACTTCTCAAGGAGTTCTCAGGGATCCAGATTGTCTTTGGTCATCTCTTCTGTGTCTCACCTTTATCATCAACAAACAGTTCTTACAAGCCTACCACACAAGGGTGCAATGTTATGTATTGAGGACACCCAGAATAACATTAGGTAGGATACAACATTCTTGCTTTGAGTGAACAGGACATGTACTTAAGAACAAAGGTTAAAAAGTAGTTGTTTCTGGATACCGAAGGTATTAAAATCTCTCAGGAAGTAATTATCACCAGCAAACGCAAGGTGTTTCCTTACTGGTGATTTTATTGTAGACCTCATTTAGTTCAATTCCTTATTTCAGTTCAATTTAACTATTATTTATGGATCATCTATCAAAACAAAAGCCAAGCAGGTTAAGTGAGTTGGTCAAGATCACATCATTAGTTATACCATCGGAAAAAAAAATAGCAAATCAACCCACCAGAACTAATGTTGCTATTTTTCATGGGACACAAATAGAGGTTATACTAAGGGCTGTATGAATTCATGCAAATGAAATCCAGTTACAGTCTTTAGCAAGCATGTGTTCTATGTCTTCAAAGCCTTGGGCATGAACACAGAATACATGCTTATTAAGTGTACAAATACCATATAAATGGAAGGTGGAGAGGAAGCAGGGCATGGTAACGGCGAGAATCAAAATTTTAAAAGATCCTGAGGACCTAAAACTATAGGCTAAAAATGAATAAAGAGGTGTTTAGTTTCTAGAAGTCAGTCATGTAAGGACAGAGTGTGATCCCATCTGACACTGGTCTAGCGATTTTAGTCAAGTGTGTGTGCCTATCATTCTCCCAAGGGAAGACACTCAAACAGCCAGTGACTGAATAGGACCCCATTAATCCAGGCACCTGCTGCTCAGTGGCACATGTGACTCACTTCTTATCTGTGACAAATCTCAAGACCCTCAGGCCTTCGCATTTTCTGGAAAGCTCTAATGGATTGTAAACTCCCTGAGGGCAGCCATGCAGCAAGGGAAAGAGTTGGTGGGCATAGGGTAGATGCCCCTTGAAAACCAATGCACTCTTAGGTGTTTCCAACTCTACATGAGCTAACGGGCTTCCCCAACAGGGCAGGCAGGGCTGAAGTAGTAGCCTCCAAACTCCATCCCAGCACGCTATCCTTTACCAAGTGAAACCCTGACGGGCGGGCTGCAACTACAGGAGAGATGTGAGAAGGTTTGAGGATCTTGGAGCAGGAGGGAGGATGAGAGTCTCAACTTGACCAATGAGAGTCCCACCAAAACCACTGCTCTTCCCTTTAGTCGCTCCTGGGTGTGCGGAGCCAAGACTGTCACAGTAATGCCTACCTGGCCCACTGCACCGTGACCCACAGGAGCAAATGTACTCCCTTCGCTTTCACCTCAGGTACTCAGAGGGCTCCTGGAGCTGTGTTGGTGTTGCCATGACAACAAAAGTGGACCATTAGAGCATCACTGGGAAATGTGAAGATTTGTGGGTCTGTAATTCACAGGTGCAGCTGAGTAGTGACGAAGGGATTAATGGGGTCTCAGCCAGCACCTGGGCTGTGCTAGTGTCATCATTAACAATAATGGAACCCCACCTAAAAGTGGCCAAGCCATGAAACCTGTGTTTCTCCACAGGGGCCAGAGTGGGATGGAGCATGGGAGGTGGGATAGTGCCCACAGCAGCCCAGGCTTCCTCTAAAATGGAGCTGACAAAAATCCCTGCCACCAAGTATAATTCTCACAACTGTTTTCTATCCCACTTGAAACCAGAAAATGTACTTCCTAGAAGGTAGGGTGATGCAAAGGATAGCTCAACCCAGAAAGGAGGCACTCCTTAGGCTGGAGAGGTTGGCCCAGGCTGGTGACTAGGATGGTTAGCAGTTATTGGAGAGGGGTGGACCAGGGGGTATGTGAAGACTTCCATTTGAGGACATCCATAGCTACCCCAACCTCTTTTATGTTGCCAGCATTTTAGATAGGTAGCATAGTGGTTAACAGCACAGACTCTGGAGCTGGACTTGGGTTGGAATCCCAGCTTTACCACTTATTAACTGTGACCTTGTCCAAGTTACTTAATTTTCCTGTGTATCCAAGAAGTCCTACACCTGTATAATGGGGATGACAATAGTAACTGCCTTACAGAATGTTGTGAGGAATACATGAGTTAATAGATGGAATATTTAGCATAATGCCTGTCAGATAGGAAGCATTAAATATACATTAGCTATTACGCGTAGAATCGTTGTTATTATGAGTGTTAACCTAAATTTGTCTTTTAAAGTAAGAGAGCTGGAAGCCATGATCTTTCACTGTATGTGAGACAGTTCAGCAAACAGTCCTGTGTTTTATTCCAGGATGCTGATATGTATATAATTTAATGATGATTTGGCTTAGCAGAGAGCAAGGCTTCTATTTATGCTCTATGTAAGCAGCACCCTCAGATGCTGACCTTATTGGATCTTGGCCCCACAGCTATGGTGCACACGGGGCTTGTACATAAAGACAGGGCTGCCACGGTCAGGTGAGCTGGTGGTACCCTGTAGCTAATAGGTGAGTAGGAGTTGAAATTCAGTCCATGCTCTCCTTTCCAAGCTATCTTCCCTGTTTGGGGCCAAGTCTGCCTGGAGAAAGGAATGTCTTTTCATGATTGTCACCAAGGTACTCTATGGGCTACCTGTAGCCTTGAGCTTTGGGAAAGTCAGAAAATGCTAACCTGAACAACAAAAAGTAAACGGGATGGGGCAAGTCATTAGCAACAAAGGAACTTCTGAGACTGTGGCTGCGGTCGTGAGTGAAATAATTTCTTGTGTTTTCTCATTCTGAGATTTTGTCATCCCTTACTGTTGTCTCTTTGAGCTGACTGAAATTAACTCTGGCCACTGTTTACGCAGAAGTGAGCCATTAGGTTTATGTCTTTGATGTGCAAGGGCACAGTGTGTGACTAGAGTAACTGGGTTCTAGGCACAAGGGAAGATGCCACTGGCAGAGAAGGGAAAGATAAATGAGCTAAAAGTGGAGAGGCACAAGTTCCAGTCTGGATCTGTAATATTCAGAGCTGGGAGACTTCAATAAATGTCTGACTGCTAAAGCTAGGTTGTTGTTTTTTAATCTGAAAATGGGGAGAATAACACTCACTGAGTATTTGTGGGGATAAAATGCTCTAAGGCGTGGGGAAATTATGAAACGCTACATACAGCAAACAAGCAGATTCCATTAAGTGTCACCAAGAACCTGCTACATGCCAGGTACTAAGCTAAGCAATGCAACGAGGGAAACTGTTCCTGCTCCCAACCTGCTTATGATCTGTAAAATGAGGAGGATGTATTACATTGTCTCTACAGTACCTTCCACCTTTAGGGCTCTTTTCATTCTCTTCCTACCTAATGGAATAATCATAGGGTTTTAGAGCTGGGAGGCGTGGTGAGAAAGAGAAAACACATATATATGTAAAACATATGAGAACAGCTGAAAAGAAGCCAAAAAGAAAAGCACACTGTGCAGTGAAAGTGTCTTCTGAGAAAATGCCTGGCCCCCTGCAGGCCTGTCCTGGCATCCTTTCCACCGAGCAGGGAGGTCCAAGCACCTTTGGGGGAGACTTCACCTGCCGAAAGGAGAGAAAAGCAACCATACTTTCCTCTGAGTCACTTGAGAATTTTATGGTTCTGCTGTTAATTGATAACATAAGTACTTGCTCTCCAGGCTGTTGCCAAATATATACACAAGAGGCCTGGTGCACAGATTCATGCACCAGTGGGGCCCCTTAGTCTTGCTTGCAGAGATGGGGCCAAAACTGGCTCTCTGACCTCCCCTGAAGGGTCCCGAATTATGAGAGGGTGCAGGCCAGGCTGAGAGACCCCCACCAGTGCACGTTCAGGGCCGAGAAAGGACCACAGGAGGGCTCCAGGGCATGTCCAGCACATCTCACCCAGTCCCGATTGGTGGGACACTAGCATGAATCTAACCTACCAGAGTTCTGCCCCCTGGTAGTTAGTGTGCATCATAGTGACTGGTAGAACTGTTAAACGTCAGATGGACAATTAGTATTTTAGGCTTTTATAGATGATATAGATATAGATATAGAGATAGAGATAGAGATAGAGATAGAGATAGAGATAGAGATAGAGATATAGATAGATAGATAGATAGATAGATAGATAGATAGATAGATAGATATCTTTAAACTACCTGCTGCCCAGCTCTAATTGAAGAATCAGAGGCAAAAAATAGTGTTCCTGTAATTGTCAGAAGAACACACCAGCTAGTCACTTCTCTCTATCATTGGTCCCAAATTTTGTCAGGAATTGTTAAAATCTGAAATTCCTGGGACCCATCTCATAGTTTCTGATTCCTAGCCTGGGTGGAGCTCAAAGATTTGCATGTCTAATAACTTCTCAGTTGACAAGAATGCTGTAGCTTCCAGGCTACACTTGGAGAACAACTCGTATAAATAACATCAAGTTCATCCACAGGCCAATTCTACAGCAGAGAGATGCATACATGTAGCATCTTCTGCGTTAATTCCCAACTTGTAGGGAATCTTCTCCTAAGTTCCCATGTCCTCCTCTTGCAAGTAAGAGTAACACAAGTAAGAGCTGGAGAAATGAGATGCCAGCTGCTACATCTCCCAATGCCTTTATATGAGGGTCCAAGAAAGAAATATGTTAGTTCTCAAAAACAGGAAAAAGTGCTTGCTTACTCTAGAATGAGTGGAATGATAAAGCTCTGCCCCATCAGGCTACATGACTTCATTTGGCCACTAGGAAGCTCTGAGATCAACGGGGTGCCCATTTCTAATCAAGTGGTACAACCTTATGGGACATGTTTCCCAAAATTAATTGTCCCTGCCATGTATTTTTATTCAACCTCATTTTCCTTTTTCTTTCTTTGCTTTAGTAAGCTTTCTCAAATCCTGCCTAGAATATGGAAAGAGTAAATAAATACATAAATAATGAAATAAAGAAATGGTTAGAATTATGAGCACGCATCCCGAGGGGAAAAGAAATAGCAGTGTGATAGAAGTTGGTGTCAGTAAACACATGTTGTCTGTCTGTTTTAGTGCTGTAAGTAACAAAAGTGATTTACCCAGGATCCACCAGCTACCTGCTGTCCACCTGGCACTGGGGTATAAATTTCCTGCTCGAGCGACAGAGACCTTTTCCTCTAGTCTTTTCTGCTTTCTGCACTTAAAGCATCAAGGTACCTGCCTTGGTATTTGGTGTCAAGTTATCCAACCTGAAAAATCAATACAATGACTTTGCTTCAAGCCCAGTCACTCCCACTCTCAAAGGAAATAGTAAAGGGTCAGCAAAAAATTATAAAAACATGAAAAAAGATGGCCTGAATCATTAATAAAGAATTTTTTTTTTCAAGTTGGGAGAGGGTGGGTAATTCCCCCCTCTTTTAGCCGTCGCTATAGCAACTCAAATTGACACCAGCAGGGGCAAGCTATGTTAGATTTTTACAGGATGCTATAAATGATGCTTCAATGAATTCCAACTAAAAATCACAGGGGTGGCACAGAATGATTCTAATGGTTAAATAAGCAATTACTCATGAAGCCCACATCTCAGGGGTTAAATCAGGGGTGCTCGCGGCTTGGCAGTCTGAGTGGGATCACTCCAGACTTAGCATCTATGAGTGGTGGGGTGTTGGGAGCCCTCTTCCCAACCCAGCACTCTTTCAGCCCTTCTAGGAAGCCCTTCTGGCCTCCCACCCCAACCCGTATGTGGTGTCCATGTGGCTACACTACAGGCTCCATCGGGAGACAGGCATAGAAGATTCCAGTAGGGTCAGCACAGAAACCAAGCCCCTTTGGATTTTCAGGTGACTAGATTAAAGGACCACTGAAAGGCTTCTAACCATGCTGTGTGATTTGGGAGTGGTCCACATCTGCTATCGCTGGCTCCCACCATGAGGACCTATCGGATCCTGATCAACTCTGACCATCTTGGTTGAAGAAACCAAGCCAGAGGGAGCCCAGTGCAGGGAATAAGATAGAATAGCTCTTCCCCATCCTGCTGCCTTCTCCTAATGAATTCTTCAAACTGCCTCCAGAGGCGGAGACAGGCAGAGGCGGGCCAGCCTGCTCACCAGCAGCATTAATCACACTCCATCCCTTCAGCCCAGCCAAGATGGATGGCCCTTCCACAGGCCAATGTTCGGGTACAGTTCTATTAATAAGCTTAATTCAGTACTTTCCATCCTCACTGGAGCCTCTTCCTCTTCCAGCACCTGGCCAGCCATGTGAGGTGCCAGTTATATCAAAGGTCCAGCATGGGGTTCCAGGCGCTCTGGGTTAGAGAACTGCTATGGCCTTAGCATGCCTTCTATAGCTGGGAAGGCTCAAGTTGGGAAAGGTCACCAAGGTCATGGTTGCCAGGCAAGCAGCAGAGAAATAACACTCTTTCTTGCCTGATGCTATCTGGCTGCCCAGGGAGAAGGAGATGGGCTGACTCCACTCGCTGCAAGTTTTTTGGTTTTTTTTTGAGAGCCTATGTTGGTGCCATCCTCTCTTCTCCCCTTGGTCCTTCCAGAACCAATCTGTTTTGTGTACAGCTGATGGACTGATTCTGCTTTTTGATAGGACTTTCAAAGGCAGTTCCTATCCTTCTATGCATACACCACAGTTCCTCTCCCTCCCCCGCCCCCCCCTCCCCCCAGTCCCTGGCACCCTCCTTCTGTCAGCCTTTGCTGTGATGCCAACCAAGTGACATGGCCACCTCTGACCCAAATGGTACCTATAAGTGCCTGGGGGAGGAACAACCAGAGATGGAAAAAATGTGGCTTTTGCCCCCAAGGAGTTTACAGCCAGAGAGGAGAAGAGAAACCATACACAAATGAAACACCCAGGGAGATAAGTCCGACAAGGTATAATTAATGGGTTGGCTTGTATTTCATCTTTTTTTCTTCTTTCTCTGGTGTACCAAATGAAGAAAGTGTAGGCAATAGGTCAAGTGACAAAATGGCACACAGCACAGGGAGGAAGGACTATAGCTCATTCGCAGAATGGGCAGCCAGACCTCACATCATAAAGGATTGTCTATTAATAATGAGTAAATCCAACAAAAATCATAGACATTGGAGTCAGACAGACCTTGCTTTAAATTTCAGCTCTTCCATTTATTAACTGTCTGGCCTAGGGAAGATTATTTAACCAATCTGAATTTCCATTTTCTTATCTGCAAAATGACTATGATCATATCTAGCTCACTGTTGATTTACGTGACTCAAGGAGGCCAAGTGTTTAGCTGTGTGTGTTGGTCAATGTTGGTCCTTCAAAAATTCTGGTTCATTCATTTATTTTCTTAGACATTCACCAAATGCATAATGGGTATCTGTTTTGTGCTCAACGTTGTGCTAGGCCTGACACACAACAAGGGTGAACATGGCCAGGGAAACAGATAAGCAAATGCACAATTATAATTCAGTCTCTTAAGGGCAAGGATGAAGGAAGAGTGTGCCATGGAAGATCAGAGAAAGCATCTCTACTTCATTCTTAAAATCTTTTGCCCCATGCCCTTAATCACTTGCATTATTTTTTTCTCTTTCTTTCTTCTGTTTTAAGATTATCTGACCAGCCCAGCCAGTGTGGCTCAGTGATTGTCAACCCTTGAACCAGGAGGTCAGAGTTTGATTCCTGGTTAGGGCACTTTCTTAGGTTATGGGGCTTAACTCTCAGTAGGGGATGTGTGTGGGAGTCAACCAATTGATGACTCTCATCATTGATGTTTCTATCTCTCCCTTCCTCTCTCTGAAATCAATTTTTTTAAACTTTAAAAAATATTATCTGACCAATTTTTTGTTTGTTTTTTCTCCCTTTAGCTGATAAATCTCTAATGAATTGCTGGCCACTTCATCTGCCCAACCAGCAAGCAAAAGAGCTTTCTCGTTTGTCCAAGTTTCTTTCCTCCCTGCCTGGTGGTCCTCACGATTCTTCAAAAACAACCCCTTAATTGCTCTCTGCTGCATGGCCCAACTATCCATCAGGGGAGTTGGAGAGAGAGGATTGGGGTTGGTAAGGGATAGACACAGCTCTGGATTGAAAAAAATCCATGGAAATGAGCTGAGGAAGACCAGAGGCAGAAGCAGATTGAGAGCTCTTTGCTTCATCTATTCTTCCGTTCTTAAACAGACAATAATTTATTTGATGTGAGCTGAGATATATTTCGTGACTTACAGGACTAGAGATTTGGGGGCAATAAAAATTTGTCAGACTATTCAGACCTGTCATCTTCTGAGTGCTTCTTCAGGCGCCAAGGTTTCCTTAACTACCTAGATAAGTCTTCCAGACGACTGCCCAGTTCTCCGTCAAGGGAATTAGTCTGATTTCTACTGGGCTGCCAAGCAGGGCTCCGTGGGTTAGCTGAGCCTGCAAGGACGGATACTGGGCCTAAAAGAAGCCAGATTGGGCAGAGACTAATGTAAATAAAATGAGAAATATGATCTCTTCAGTGGCATGGCATCCCTCCAGTCTCTAAGGGCTGAGATCATCACAGGAAAGTGCAGTGGCCAGATGTCCTTGGAAGAGACCTGGTCTTGAATTTAGGAGCCTAGAGTTCTAATTTCATCACCAATTATTTCACATGACTTTGGGAAAATACTTTCATCTCCTTGTGCCTCAGTTTTCTCAGGTGTGAATTAAGGGAGGTGCGGGGGGGGGGGGGTCCTAGGATCCCTAGATTGGCTACAAGCTAGCCACAGCATTCCTGAATGTGACTGACTAATGTGCTGCACATCCTGTTCACAATGACCCTGTCGATGCCCTGTCCTGGTCCCACAACTCTGTCAACTTCTGTGGCTGTGGGTCTTCACTTCTCATGCCCAGTTCTCTTCTAAGGACAGAGTCCTGGACCGTGGGAGCTACCTGGGAGTTCATCATCAGCTCACCTCCCTCTGGCCCTTAGCCAACGCCAGATGCATGCTAGAACCTGGAAGCCCCAGCAGCACCGTGTCAAGCCTGAACAAACTCGCAGATGTCCTGCACTCCAGAGCTCTCCTGCCAGGTCAGGACGAGACTGGAACTTCGCCTGTAATACCTCCTTTGCTGGTGTCTCCCCCTCCCCCTTCCCTATCCTGCCTCCCTCTCCTGGGGTCTGCATTTGGAAATATAACCCAGGACCCCTTTCAGATCTGAAAAATTCCTGGAGTTATTCTGTTAAAAATATCCACATATCCTCTTTCTTCCTAGGTCTTCCAGACGACTTTCTTCAGCATCGCTGGCCTCCATGCCAACTTTCCTTTGACCAATGGTAGAAAATTATTGAGACTGGGTGGCTTTGAGACTATAGTTCAAATGCAAAACTTGCAAATGGCTCAAGTGAGAAAGATGATAAAGATGAGGCTATCTCCTTTAAAAGAACTCTGGCATATGGTTTTGCAAAACATTTATGTAAGTCTACATCCAAACCTATGACTAGGACATACATGGATGTCTAATGGAATTGGGACTTCTTAGGAAAAGGTAAAGATTGGAAGCATTTCTCCTAATTCTGAGCAGCTAAAGGACCCTGTCTCACTTGTGTTGTACCTGTCTGTGGACACACCTTACCTTCCAGACTAGACTGGATGTTCCTTAGGACAAAATTCTCATCTGATGAATTCTCATCTATTTCCTCCTCTATAAAACCAAGGTGCTGTGGGGTGGTGAGGTAGCATACTTAAAGGAACAATGAAAGTTGCAAACACACTGCAGTCAGTTTGCTGCTGCTGCTGCTGCTGCTGCTGCTGCTGAGCCCCCGGGTTCTATGGTCTGAGAAAGGACAGCAGAGGCTCTCAGGCTGGAAGCCGCTGAGCCTTCGAGTAAGCAATAGCTGCTTTGCTCTTTGCACAAGTTTTTCCCTAGATTGCAGCTCACCCAGAAGTACTACAGGGCAATACATTAATATGGTAAATAGAAGGAAAAGCATAGACACTGGGAATGGGTCCATGCTTTGTCTTCTTTTTCAGTGGCTGCTGAGGCTGAAGTGAATTGGGAGGGGTGGACCTTTTTGACAGTCTTTGAAGACACTTAAGGTTTTGGAAAAACGGTAACTGGACAGGGTAGAGATGTCATCCATAGTGTCATTCTCAGGGTATGCCTTGCAGATATCCCCACACTCTTGGACCTGACTTCAACTTTGCAGGCATAGAGACAGTTTCTGTCATTGGTCAAGTGACACCAGGCCCTGGGTTACTAACCTGTGTTAACTGAGATGCACGTGAGACAGCGGTAGATGCCAGGACAAGTGATTAAGTTACAGTGAGAAGTAGTTGTCACACAGCCAGGGCACTAAACAATGCCTGATTCAGGCATTCTCTCCCTGTAGTCTGTCTATATGGGAAGCCAAATCACAATCAAAGGGTACTTTGATGGGGACAGAGATAAAGCAAAAGGAATGGAAGTAATCTCATAAGAAGTCACTCAACTGAAAGAGCTTGAGGATTGTCACATGAGAGGGATAGGCTTGCCAATGATAACATGACCCTAGGATGGGATTTGAATTTGGGTACATAGATAACATCCAATCACAAGCAGCCAAGTGAAAAGAAAGACGACTGAAAATTAGGACCTAAACAATTTTCAACATGACCAAGCGGGGGTTTTTTTGTTTGTTTGTTTTTTTGTTTTTAATTCCAGACAAAGAGTAAAACTCACGAACTCAAGAAAAATGTCTCTAAGGAGGAGCCTGCCCAGGTCTCTGCAGACTGGATAAATCTCAACATCCTGTGGCGCTGGTAAGAAAAATTCATCCTTTTCTGTGCTGCAGAGGACCACCTTCTCCAGGGGACTGCACTGAGACTCACACTGCCCTGGTTTACCTATGACAAGCTATCAGATAGCTTATAAGTGATTAACTGAACTGCTCGTCCCCTCTGATAAACTAGAGCAAAATGCTGGTTAAGAGAATTTTGGCTAAGCTTCTTTTCTTCCCCCAGATCCCTGAACTTTGGTCAGCATACAACTCTGTGACAGCCCCTCTGCAAAATAAGCTGGCCTCAGAGTCACTCTGCTCTTCTGTCCCATCACAACACCCTTCACCCCACTTCCCCACACCACGTTCCTTCTAGTCTTATTTACTCCTCCCAATAAAAGCAAAACTCCTTTTGTCTAACTTTGGGCTGCTTTCAGATCTATGGTTACAAGAGAAATAGTTCCTTTCTCTGCCCTGAAATAATCCTTTCTTATAAAGTCTCTCCTTGCCAAGTTGGGCTTTTTTAAAATTTAATTTATTGGGGTGACATTGGTTAATAAATTACAGAGGTTTCAGATATCCAATTCTACAATACATCACCTGTACATTGTATAGTGTGTTCACCATCCAAAGTCAAGTCTCTTCCCATCACCATTTGTCCCCCTTTACCTTCTATAAGTTGGGCTTTTTAAAATTTGACACACCTCACAGTTTTTCTGAGTGCCCTGGAGGATGCTACCACTGGGATTCCCTCTGGCAGGGCCGGAAGGGAGAGATGGAGGGAGAAAGGACAGGGTTCCTAGGTGCTTGCTCTCTGTGTGGGCTGGCCGGATGGTTTTCCTTTGAGTGGGAAATATTACGTCACCTTGTCACCGGGGCTGCTTAATGCTTCTGGTTGGCCTGGCAACCCGGCCGACCAGATGCTCCTGTCCAGCTCCCACTTTAAAGGTCACCCTTTGATGTTTCTGTTCAAAAGCCTCTTCTCCTTGGCCTTTTTAACATAAGTTGCAGAGTTACTTAAGCTGGTTTGTCACTTGGGAAGAAAGCAGTGTTGCTTTTGATTCCCCAGCCTGTGGTTGTCCCTCAGTTTGTCATGTCTGTGTGGAGTGCTGGCCACCAGGCCCCTTCTCTAAGGTGTACTTTTCTCTCCTCGGGCACCTATCCTTCCTTTCTGCTCTTGACCTCCTTCTCTTTCCTTGTCCTTGTCCCGACCCATTAACAAATGAACTAACTGGCTTACTAACTACATAAGCAGAGAATAGTGCCTCCTTGTCCAAGTGGGCACTTCAATCAGTTCCGGTTACCCATGGTCAACGGTGGTCCAAAAATATAAAATGGAAAATCCAAAAATAAACAATTCATGAAATTTATATCACACACAATTCTGAGTAGCTGATGAGAATTCACACCATCCGCTCCATCCCGCCCAGGACCTGAATCACCCCTTTGTCCAGCATCTCCACATCCCCATGCTCCCCCACCGTTAGTCACTCAGTGGCCCACTTGGTTATCAGAGCAGTTATGAGAGAGAGGGAGAAAGAGAGAGCGCGAGCATATATTCACATAATTTTATATTATATATGTAATAATTGTTCTATTTATTATTAGTTAATATTGTTCTCTGGCTGAACCTATTTATAAATTAAAGATAGGTATGCATACATGTATATATGGGGGGAGGGGAACAATATACATAGTGTTTGGTACTACCTATGTTTCTGGGAATCCACTGGGCTCTTGGAACATGTCCTCCATGGATATGGAGGGACGGCTGCATATACAACACCTTGGGGGTGGTTCCAGGCCCTGCAAACACGTAGACACAGAGAAGCTGGCAGAGAGCAGGGGAGTCAGACGTATAAAGTAATTTAGCACAACACGGTGAGTCCTGTAATAGCGATATGAGCAGAATAATAAAGTGCTGTATCTGGAGTGTAAATCAGTGGGAGAGGACAGCAAAGAGCAGACAAGCAACAAATGGAAATGTCTCATGTTTTCTATCTAATACTCAACCTTCCTCGGGGCTCTTCTGGTGATTCCTTCCTTAGAGGACCCAGGGTGGATAATACAGTTCTTCAGCTCTCCTTTGGCACCAGCTAGAATCCTCCCCAGGAAGGAGCTCGAGAACCCAATCTGGATTTTGGAGAAGCAGCCACAGGTTGGGCTTGGGGGTAGAGGAGGTGGGGAAGCTCTGGCCTGGATGCCCTTACCACCTAGCCTTGTCTCTTTATAGTCCTCAAGGCTCTCCCCCAAAGAGGTTTCAGAGATTTGGGTGGGTGTAGCTTCCCTTGGCCCTCCCACCCCCTTACCCCCCCCCACACACACTTCACTGTTGCTCATACATATCTTGGGCTATAAGGTGTCCCAGCAGATGTGACACTCAAGGCTCTGAATGACCATGTGGCTTTGTTCAGGAGATTTGAGTCTCTTTCACAGTCTGTCTTTGCATAACTGTTGACTTTTATAGGAATTCCACTTGGTTGCAGAAGAAATTCAGGTTGTGGGTATCAGCCTTCAGAAGCGCCCAGCAGGGACCAGCACCGTCGATGGGTCAGCTTCTGCTGTCACACAGAGGCTAGGCCCACAGGCAGCACTAAAACTGGGATTTTCCATCCCCCTGAGCCCTTGACTGCAGGCACTGACAGATTCTTTTTTTCAATTGGAAAAAAAAGCCTACCTTTCTTAACGTAAGACATTAATGCAGCTGTTTTACAAATGAGTTAAGGACCTTCTAACCTTGACAAGGTACGCTTAAACTTTCTGCAATGTCTTTAAAATCCCAAACCACTTCTGAGATGAGAGGAAGCTGAGAAAGAGAGAAAATCAGATCATCTTGGAATATAAACTCTGCCTAGTTCCCCGAGGATATATTGGCTTTCTTTAAAATATTTTTTCCATCAATAAGCTTGATTCCAATCATTTGCAAGCATACAAATGTTTTTGTGCATTTGGCACTGTGCTGTGTGCTGCTGTGCAAACACATCCCTACAGTCAAGAGGGACTGAGAATTTATGGGTCGAGCACAGTGCCTGGCACTTTGGACAGTTTTACAAACACTTGATGAATAAATGGGTTAATTGATCATTTGTGGCTGGAGGTGTTCAGTTCACATGCCGGAAGCTGCATATTTATGAGCGTGGGGAACCAGTGAAAGCATTGCCAAGAGAGACTGTGTAGGGACCCCTGCTGGGTACTGTTTAAACTGGAGCTATCTCTAGAATGGAGGCCAATGTAAGGATACAACCCCTCCAACTTCCTGGGGTCCTCTCCACATCTCTGAATCTCTGTCAATAGGTCCTATTGTGCTAAGTGTCCTAAGTCCTTAGTACTTTCCTCACTCCAGTGGTAAAAGCCAATTGCCAAATTTGGGGAAATTTTGTGAATCATTTGACATCACATTAGAAGCTTGAAATTGGCCATAATGGGAGCATTTACACCATGGAAATTGGCAAATCTGACAAGTCAGCACACGTGTTCCCTCCCCTGCCCCTTGCCCCGAGCCAGTCAGTCTACCAAGCACATCCTGCCTGCTTCCTCCATAGACCTCAGCCCACAACTACTCTCACTGTCACCACTGGACCTGCCCTCTGTCCTCTGATGCTGTAGGTCTCATTTCTCTGCCCAGCATTTTGCCTGCTGTTTAATTGTTACTACAGTCCCATTACCACCTCCTGGCCAGGTGGCCCTCTGACCTCTGCTTAGGGACTTTGGGTCAGGCAGGTGCTTTCTCACATTATCAAATGACTGCCCTCTCCCTTCTTGAAGAAAACATGGTCAGCAAAGCCAAGGGTGACAAATCTGAATCAGGCATTCTGCACATTCAACCTCTATCAAATCTTTATTAGAAGCTTCCTATTAAATTAACAACAAGGTCTGTGCTCAGGAGTGTCACGGTTGAAATCTCAGTCACCTCCATCGGAGAGGTTTTATGGTACTGGGACAACACATTTCCTCTAGAGCAGTGGTTCTCAACCTTTCTAATGCCACAACCCTTTAATACAATTCCTCATGTTGTGGTGACCCCCAACCATAACATTATTTTCATTGCTACTTCATAATTGTAATTTTGCTACTGTTATTGAATCGTAATATAAATATCTGTGTTTTCCGATGGTCTTAGGTGACCCTGACAGCAGTTCTCAACCTGTGGGTTGCGACAGAACCGCTGCTGTATAGCCTAAGATAGCGGAAGACAGATATTTACATTACGATTCATAACATTATCTCACGAAAGAACTGAGAATACACTATTAACTTCCTACTGTTGTCAAATGGGAATGTGGTGGGAAGAAAAGTGGAGTGTGGAGGAAGACTAGGAGGCCCTAACATGACTAGATAAGCAGGAAGGAAGGTGGAGCTGAGCTGATGTTGAAATTAAGCCCCAGGCCAGAGGAAATGGGGTTTCTCCCACTTCCTCTCTCCCAGCTATATTCTCCCTCTCACCATTTTCTTGGTAGAGCTTTTCATTTCTTACTAATTCCTGGGAATGTTTCTTTATAACTTTCTTATTTCTTCTGTCCTATCCAGAAATTTGTTGTCAGCACCATCACCATCAAATAAGATTAGTTTTAAAAGTTCAAACACAAAGTGCTCTTCCCCCAGAGCCCTGGATCCAGGACCTGGGACAGCTCCCTCAGTAACCAAGCTGGCTCCAGGCCTCCCCCTGCTGAGTCACTCTCTAAACACCTCCTTGGTATTCTCTGCCTCTTGGAAAGGGGTCTTTGTCACAGGGCTTCTCAGGATAAATCTGTTCTGTCCTGTCTCTCATCCTGACTATGGCCTCTACTTCCTGAATTGGGCCAATAGAGGATATACACATCTTCTCACCTCCTTATCCCCCCACCACCTAATTGCCTTTATACCTTAGCCAGGAGGGTCATGCAAGTTCAACAAATGTGGTTCCTTATGATAATTACTGGGGATGCTCCCTGCAGTCACCCAATTTGTAGTTTTGCATTTCTTCTCTTAAGTAGCAGAGGAAATAGGTCTTGGACCCTGTTTGCAAATGTTTATTGCCCACTAATCAGAAGAGAGCTACAATTAGACCGGAGTTAGAAAGTAATGGCAGTGTAGTTACCATGTAATTGAAGAGTAATGGCAAGTGATTCTATCTCTGGCCTTGAGACTGGAGTGATATCAGAGGAGCATCTCCTCTTCAGAGAAACCACAAGTACCAATGCAGTGTCACTGTGGAGGCTACAGATTAACCCAGCACAGCTGGGGTCCCCCCCACCTGAGGTTCCCCCTCCCCGTGGTTCCCACCGTGGTTCAGGACTGGGCTGCATGTATACTGGCGGTGGCTTTGCTGCCTTTGTTCCGCGCCAGTGACGCAGCTCTGTTTCACTCGGGTGCAGTCCAGCTGGCTAAGAGGAAAGCATTTGTTCACCTGGTCCCCTCTTCTGGCAGAGGCCTCTCTCCAGCACGGGAGCTCTGCCTCGGGAGAACTACAGACAGCCACAGGGCCACTGCTCGTGGGAGCCTCCAACCTGGTTGGCCTGAATACACCTGCTTTGTCATCTACTGAGGAGCCCAAAGCTGCTTGTCACCTGAAGGAGCATATGGTGGCGGGGGTGGTGGGGGGAGCAGCTGATCTGGTGCAAGGACTATTGGAGGCTCCACTTTGAACAATGCCATTCATAAGACACTGCCCTCGCCTTCTGCTCAGGAGCGCCTGGCACGCAGGCTGTGATTCACTGTAGAGGGCTGAGGATTCGGCTGGGCACTGACATGACTATTTGGTTTTCCATCTGGCTGTTCATTAGAGTACAGCTGTGCCTCACTGGCCTCACTGCCCAGATAAGTTAGTGAAAGGGAACTAGAGAGGAAGGGGCTGCCACAAAAAGGCCCTGCTGCATGTGCATGGGCATGCTGGGAGGGTCTCTGTCAACCACTGAGGGTACATTCTCCCCAGCCTCTCCTCCAGCATGCTCTCCTCCTCCACATCCCCCCATCTCAGGCTGTCCAACTTTGTAATAGAAAACAGACCAAATACTCAACCATGAGCACCCACACTGGCAGGCACTGCTCTTGAGCCCTCTGTCCATTGCTGCGCAAAGGGACACCTAGAATTTATAGTCTTTGCCAGGTGTGGCCTCCCAGGGCTTTGCCCAGGGTGGTGCGTACATCATTGAGCCTGGTTCATTACAGTACTGTGTTAGTTTCAGGAGGCCAGAGAAGTCATACATTATCCCACCTTTTTGTATTGGATGGAACACAACTAAGCTGGCTCATTGGTCTATCAAGGGCTGGCCAGGTTGGGGAGAAAACATGTGTCCCTCACCACTGGTTTTGTACTTAAGAAGGGAGTGAACACATACAAGCCATGGCAGCATGGAATTTAGACCCAAAGGGTCTTAGAAAATTACCCAATCGATTATCCAATCCAGATCCACCATCTCACAGATGAGGAAATAGGACCCTAGAGACTTGCTCTGCGATCAACACTAGCTGGGCAGAACCAGGAAGACGCACCAGGTATGGTACTCAGGAGGTTGGCGGTGATCAAATATGTGTCCCTGCTCTTCCCCTTCAAAACACTGTGATATACAGAGCTTGTTGACCCTAACGCACTGCATACGTGAAGGCTGTGTGTTGGAAACAGCTGTGGCTTCAGAATAAGAAAGCATTCACCCCAACTCATTTCTCCTATAGTAGCCCAGTCTCTTCCATAAATCATTGAACTGAAACTTACCCATCTATAACGTGGGGATAATAAACCTACAGAGAATTTAATAGAAAGCAAAGTGCTATGTAATTGTAAGAATTTCACGCAGATGGAGTCATCTTTGCTAATAACTCTCTCTTTGGCCATATGGGAAGTCCAAAAGGAGATTTCAGGGGCCCAGAGGTCGGTTCTGACATAGAGCCCTTCCTCCTGGCTTGTAGAGATTAATAAGTACCATGTACAAAGAACTGTGGGAGCAAAGTGTGGACTTCTGGCTAGGCCTGCTCTCAGCATCATCACCAACCACAGTTACAGAGCCTCTACTGGGTGTGAGTTGGCTCTTGGAACTTGATAGAATTGGGGTAGGCAGAGAGAAATGGGTGGCAGATATGCAATACCCAAACTGCAGTAATGTCATGAAAATTTGGCCCAGTCATCTCACCCCAACCCAGCCCTATCCTTCAACCTGGCACTCATCAGAGCCAAAGCAACTTGTCTGAGTTCTGGAGGCTTTCCTATCCTTTCACCCCCACACTCCCTCCAGCAGAGCTGCTAACACCAGAAACACAGCCAACAGGCAGGAGGGAGAAAGGAGAAAAGCAAGGGGCTGAATGAGCCAAAGCTGCACAATGGGGGAAAACAGGGGTGAGTGGTAGTTCAGAGATGAAGGACCCAGGATGCACTCATGTCATGTCAGAGGTCATGCAGTGAATGCTCCCAAAGCCACAGCACCAAGCCCACTTGTTGGGGTTGGAGGCATCTGAAATGCCCTTTCATGGAAGCTCAATGTCAAATGAGTCTGTGTGAGTTTTAAAAAAACAAACAACCAAACAAAAAAAACCTCTTCTAACCCTGGCCAGGTAATTCAATTGGTTGGAGCATTGTCCTGTGCACCAGGGGGTTCTGGGTTCAATTCCTACTCAGGGCACATGTCTGGGTTGCAGGTTCAATCCCATCGGGGTGCATGCAGAAAGCAACAAACCAATATTTCTCTCACATTGATGTTTCTCTCTCTCCCCCTCACTTCCCCCCATATCTCTCTCTCTCTCTCTCTCTCTCTCTTTCTCTCTCTCTCTCTCTCTCTCTGAATCAATCAATAGAGAGCATATCCTCGGGTGAGGATTAAAAAATATATACTATCATATTTTTTAAAATTTCTCTTCTAAACTCCAACTTGCTTTGTAAGTTACGTTGTTATTTGTAGTCTCATGCTGATCTTCCAGGTGGATGGGCCCCTGACCTGCGGGCATATTTCATGTTCCAAGTGCTGAGTGCTGCCTGAATGTGTCCACTGCCATGTCCTGTTGATTCTCAGTGTGAAACACTATCATTCTGCTGCTGTTCCGCCTTGATTCAGCCCATCACTGCCATTGTCCTCCACTGCTCACTGTAAGAGGGCAGAGACCTCTTCTTCCCAGCTGGCCACTCTGTTCTGACACACTGCAGCAACTCGGCATTTATTGTTGACCAAATGATGGGCAAGATTTACTGTAACAGGCCCCTCAACAGCTCTCTGTCTACATCTGTCCTCAATCTGGCCTGAATCCTGCTTCCTGTTAAATCTTCCTGAGTCAATTGTCTAATGCCTCTTCAATGCCTACTGAGTTAAGTCCAAACCCTTAGTTTGAATTCCCTGCTGGCCACGATCTGGCCCCATTTGACTTTTCTTGCCTTGCTTCATAGATCTGACTCCCCCAGCAGACTTAGTTACTTACCGCCCAGCAACTCACCTCTGAGGTTCCCACCTCTGTGTATTTAGGGACATGTTGTCCCTCTCTGGCCACTTCCATCATTCCCAGATGCATAATCTAAATTATAGTCAACTTTCATGTGACTTAAACTTCCTAACTTATTAAATTGAGCTATAACAGTCCTACCTCATAGGGTTATTATTTAAAAACAACAACAACAACAAAAAACATTATCATGACATTTGATAAATAGCAAGTGCTTAACAAACTCTTACTATTACCAAGTCCTACCTGTCAATGTCAGCTCAAATCTGACCTCATTCACAATTTTCCTCAGGCCTTGGTTTGCAGCTTGTCCTTGCTTCAACACCTCCAAGTCATGCACAAATAGCAGCCTTCTATAGATCACTTTATAGCTCATGTCAGGTAGCCCTATGCAGTAGCTGACATTGGCCTGCACCTCCCAGAAGGCCCCAGAGTCAGCACACCTGCTTTAGACCACAGCTTCAGACCACATGGAAGTACACCCAACCACCTCCACATTCCAGGGGCGGAGCACCTGAGACCTGCTGAAGTTAGTCCTATATATGGGGAGGGCCCTTATACAGCTGAAACTCCACAGTGGTGGTTGCAGCCAGTCCTTGCAGCTGATTGGCCAGGGCGTTAATCCCTCCCATTTACATGCCAACAGCAATCAAGACTCAACTTCAACAGGAGGGTATACACAACCCACACAGGGTGGGGTGGGGGATGGGAAGGTGCACCTGGTGTACCCTACCATTGGACCCTACAAGACACCTTCTACATAAGGCCACGCTACCAAGCCTGAGAGACATAGTACCTAATACATAGAAACAAACACAGGGAGGCTGCCAAAATGAAGAAACAAAGAAACATGTCCCAAATGAAAGAAATGAACAAAATTCCAGGAAAAGATAAACTTTCCTGCTCCTCTCTACTTGCTCCCCACTCTTATATGCAGTCCACCCTATCCTTTTTAAAGAATTTACAAACTCATCCCATGCTTTGGTCCCATCTTTCCTGCTAGATGACAAGCATAGATCTGTATAACACAGAGGTTAAGGGTAAGGCCCTAGCTTGAGTCTACCCTGGTTCACATCCCAGCTCCCCGGATAAAACACTTGGACAAGTTACTTAGCCTGTTTATATTCCTTCTCTGTGAAGCAGGGATAATAATGTTACTCGGTCCATGAGGATGTTAAGAGCATTGAATGAGATAATCCACATAAAGTACCAAGCACAGTCTTTGCATATAATGTGTTGGGTAAATGTTAAGTGTTATTGTTATACTTTCAGGTGTTACCCACCTAGTGCAGAATACTGAACACTAGACAAATATTTGGAGAATGAGTCTTGGATACTTGGAATCAGGAAGGAGCACATTGGGCAGGAAAGTCTATGCTCTCATTTCCTTATTGGATGTTCCTTGGTAGCTGTGAATCAGGGGTTTGCATGTGCATGGCCCAGCAGGTCATGTGACGTTCCTAGCACTCCATGTTTAGAAGGATAACATAAACAGGAATGCAGCTGGAGGGGTAATGAGGGGCCACATCCCTTCTACTGCAGTCACAGGAAACTCACAGCTAAAGGCCCCACAGGTTCCTGGGGTAGAGAGTGGAAAGCCACCAAAAGGCACATGGAGAAAAGAACAGGTGCCCCTTCCTTGGTCCAAAGGAGAGACCACCTTAGTTGAGCACTTCCTGTGTCTTGGTTTACTCCAGGTTTCTGGGGGACTATTGGATGGGGAGAAGCTCAGGAGCATATCTGGATCTTATCCTCAGCTTGACCAGGGGTATGGATGCTCTGACACCGAGGAGTTAACTACCCTTTTCAGCTTAAGAGCTTTGGGCAAAAGACCTCTATTTACCCAGGAAAGCTCCCAGGAGCCTTTAATAGCCACAAACATGACTTCTATGATCCCCAAGTCAGCCCTGATAACACATTGGGATGTTTTATTGTTTCTTCTAAAATAACTCATGACTGTAAAAAAGAACAGGGTGATTTTTCTGCCCAATCTGTCCATAAGACATTTTTTTCCCAAGGTCTAGGAAAAACAGAATATCACCAATGTGAGAACTGGATCAGAACCAGAGGCTGGCCCATCAGAGGAAATACATAGGGGATGTGAAAATGCTGATGGAGGTGGGGTAGCCTGGGCAGCTGCCATTATCCCAGGGAATGCTCTCTGGCACTGGCCCACATTGGGTCTGCCAACAGCCTCTTGGGAGAAATGTTTTCTTGTGCTGCAGGCCACCCCACTTCCCTCAAGAGCCCAGGTGTAGGGAATTCCCAGAGTCCTCAGCGCCACCCAAACCGGCCATGCCTGCAGCATGCACTGCAGTTACTAGAGAAAGTAGAAGTAGCAATCCTGCTATCTGCCAGAGACTAGAGAAAGTAGAAGTAGCAATCCTGCTATCTGCCAGAGAATGTTTCTACAGCTGCTAAAGGGACCCCCCACTGTTTCTAGCCTCCCCTCTCCCTTACCTTCTCCCCCCATCCCCAATCAGAACTGGTGCTAGAGAAAACCATTGGAAAGACCAGATCAGATCAGCTCTCAGCTGACTGCTCCACCCCCACAAGGGGTCTGGTTCTGGGGTCAGCATGGGCTTCTGCCCCATCTATCCCACCTGCCCACCCTGACTGAGGTGACCTGAAACTGGACCAAGAATAAGATGGTGACAATTGTCTCCTCTCTTTTCTCTCCTTCCCCAGTGCAGAAGTAGACTTCCATACCTACAGCTGTGTGAAAGTCCCTCACTTCCCACCTAGGCACAAATGACTGTGAGCTAACAGCTACCAGAACATTCCACCCTCCTCCAGCTCCCTTTTGACTGTTCCCTGGGTGCTCAGATGATATCCTCTCTCCTCTGCCTTTTAGTTGGGCTATGACCTTTCTTGTAGTTATGATTCTCATTATCATTGCCCACCTCTAAGATCAGTCCTATTTTCAAGTTAACTGGAGGCTTCCTAACATTTTTATGTTACGTGTTCTTTGGAAAGAACATTTACTTGTGCCTCTGTTAACATTCTAGCTGACCCGGAATCATTCTATCTGAGCACTACTGAAACCCAGGGACAGTGAGCTTACAGCTGGTGACTGCCATTTGGTAGGTGAGGAGCAGAGACTGACAAGGGAGAAGAAGAGGCAGAGAAGGGATGGAGAGGGGCTGGAGACAAACTTCCTCTTTAGTACTTTGCAGTTTTGCCCAGTGCCTGCCTGGAGGGAGATGGAAAAAGGAGACACAATTCCCCAGTGTTAGTGGCAAGCAGGAAATCAAAGGAACTGCCAACTGATTCGATGTGTTTATCAGATCGCTATGAACCTGCAACAGGGCTTCCTGTTGCCATCAAGGTCAAGTCCTGGAGAACACGTATCTACAGGACTGCAGAAAACAAAAGAAATCTCGTTTTTTTTCTCGGATTTAATACTTCCCTGTGCTCTGAGAGTGCGATCCTATCAGGGCTGGAGTGTAATAGCCCAGCTGGAGTGGATCAGATTGGAGTTTTGATAGTGCCTGCAAGCGCCCGCGTGGCAGGCACATCCGGCCCAGCTGTCTGCAGTGCTCAGGGACTCCAACAGTGGAGATGACGGGCCTCTTCTCCATTGTCACCAACTAGCCTCGTTATCCTTTTGCTTTAACACATGGTCTGCAGGACGGAGGCCCTGATGTAGGACAAGGTATTTCTATCACAGGTCCCCAGAGGGGAGTAGGAAATGTTGCCAGCACAAAGCCTCCATCTGGGCTACCAGGAGCAGGCAGGAATGTCAGGCTGAGAGGGTGTCCTGGGAAGGACCCCTGGCAAGCAGCCTATGAACAGAACTCTGAAGGAAGGACTGCAGAGTCTGAAGGAAGGACTGCAGAGTCTAGTGAAATGAGCAGTGAATTTCCCGCTTGGGGGGTGGGGGGGAATCCTTGCTGTAGAGCAATGGAGAAAGTGGAGACAGATAGTTCTGGCCTTGCTGAGGCCTCTGCAGTCCCATGGCTGGGGGCAGGCCCTGAGTGTCAGAGGGATGGATGGGAGTGGTGAGGCTACAAGAACCTGAGGCCTAGCAAAACCTAAGTGTCAGCACTGAGAGGCCAACACCACAGGCAAAGGCCAACATGGAGATTTGGAAGTCAAGAATTTTATATGTTAGCATATTAAAGGTAAGAGCCAGATGATTGCTAAACAATAGTTGGGACACTGGAAGCTCACCTTTACACCTGCATTATCCTTAAAGAGCTAAATTAGGTAGATGGCAGTCATTAGTAAGGTAAGCGAGTAGAAATACATGCATGATAACTACACAAAAGGAAAGTGACAATAGTTGAACACATGGTTTCCTCATTGTGCAAATTAGTTACTATCACGCTTTAGAATGAATCTCAAAAACTTCTGATAATACATATTATGTCTGTGGAGAGACTTCCTGATATAACCTCTGCCCAAAGGTCATTCCCCAGCCACCCTAAACACAGAGCTCTTCGAGGCCTGGGGGCATCCTCGCCATGCCTGCTGAGCTGGTTGGTGGAAGAGTGAGGAGTGAATGATTACCTGGATTCTAAGCACAGATCTGAGCTTCTATTCTGCTTTGTGGAGAAGAGTCCTTTTCAGGCAGACAATAGGGGCTCTTGCCCCATCACTAGAAACTGCAGATCAGCCACGTCATTTAATAGAAGTGTCCCTGAAATCATAGGTCACTGAGAAAGCGTGTACAAGTAGCAAATCGTAAGTTGAAAGAGTATGTTGTTTTAATTGTTTGTAGTAATAACAGCCACCACGTTTGACGTGTTCACCACAGAGCTGGCCTGGGCTCAGATACTATGCACAGGTCATTGTGGGTCCTACAACCATCATGTTCAGGATATGACCACAGACTAGCTCACTCCCTCCCTTTCACCCACTTCCCTTCCATCTTTAGCAAATAGGAGGGTTTGATAGCTAAGAGGGTTTTGGCTTCTGTTTCAAATATACCTCCTCAGGTGGTTAGGGATTTGCTTCCCTATCATGGTATTTAACTGCCTGTTAGTCGTCCTTTTAATGAATAAAACACAAGCTTTTAGAGCCGCCAGGGCTATTTCATGCTAAATTCACTGGTGCTCCTAACTCTTCCTGGAAGCTCAGCTGAGCTCTGCTGGCTAAACAAAGGGAAGCTGAGGAGTTCGTGAACAGTAGGCTGGCTTTCATCAGGGAGGGATCGGGACAGGGCCCAGCCCTCTGCACCATCTCCGGGCCCCAGACAGTGCTCATCTAACTACTCTGAAGTGAAGGGATGGGGACATGGAGATTAACTTCATTAATTTCTAGTTCTTTCAATTTACAAGAATTAAAAAGATACTATCCAGGATTGGGAAGGATATGGGGCAATGGATGGTCTCAATGTTGTTGGTGCAATCTTTGTGGATCATGAACCTGGAATGTCCCATTAAAATTAAAATTGCACAGGTCTAATCAGCAACCCCTCATTATGAATCTTTAGTTCATGGATATATGTGTGTATATATAGGTTTATGAGTAATATCTCTATATATCTATAGGTCTATAGATTGGGGGGGCAAATTATAGGGTACTATGCAGAGAATGATTCCATTTGCCAAATTAAACAGGAAAATGTGTGCATGTGCGTATGCATGTGTGTGTATGTATACATGTGTATCTGTGTGTTTATGTGTGTGTGTGTACATGTGCAAACATCAAGAGTTGTGGAAGGAGGCAGGTACTAAACTGTGAACATGGGTCTTCTCAGTTGAGAGGAATTCAAGGACTCAGAAGGATATTAGCTCTTTCTTTATACATTTATGCACTGTTTTACATATTATAAAATCATAGAATGCTTTTTGATTAAAAGAAAATTTAAAATAATGTTTAAAACTTTTAGAATTACCAAGAGGCATGTCAGGCCATTACCACTCATCATTGCTCTCAGTGTCAATAGGCAATGCCAAGAGAGACAGTTTTTCTCTGGAGAGACAGGTGTAAGGATGAAGAAAATAACACCAAAGTGCCCCAAGGGACCCTGTGAGGAGGGGTCTCGGCTCTGAGAAAGCTCCAGGGCCTAGACCTCCAAGAGTGGCCTCATCTAAGTTCAAACAGCACTCTTGTAGCACAAGATGAGCTGTGTTATCAAGAGGGCTTCTCTGCTTGACAAATTTTGCAAATGAAAGAAAAGCGGCTTTATCAACAAAGCAAAAGCAGCTTTGGCCAAAGTGCTTAGCAAATCTGATCATTATAAATGATGTGAGCAGAGCTGCTTTCTCGGTTCTGAGGCTTACCGGTCACTGTGAAGAACTGAGGACTCTATCGGGCCTCCTTCTGTATGGATTGAGAAAGTAAGACACCCAGACACTCACTACATGGGTGTTAATGCCATCTTGCTCTAACGTGAACTCTTATTTCAATTTTAGGTTATTTTATTTCACTTGGAAAACAGGGTCTGGAGGGTTAGAAGAGGTTAAACAACAAAACTATCTGAGATCTCAAAACACTGGAAACCATGAACCTAGGGTTGACAATTTTCTATGTAATGTCAGAAACTATATTGCCTGATGTTGGGTGACATTTATCATCAGTGGGTCTTGATCTGGCATCTAGAAGGATTCTGGAATCTAGCTGTGCATAGATTAAGTAAGAGTCCAGAGATGAAAGATAATTTTGAAAGGCACTGGGGGTGAGAGGAGCTTTAGCTAAAGGAGCTAAATTCTCCTTATCTCAGGACCTCTAGCTTTTTATTAACACAATTTGTCCTAAGGCAAGATGGAAAAATATACTTCAAAAGGTAGGATTTCCAGTACAGAAGCATTGTCAGATTGGGGAATAGCCTATGGCTGTTCAGGTGTTTGGCCAGTAGGAGGCAATAATAACATGTAAATTAATATGCCCTGAGCTGTCTGGCAGCAAACAATCATCTATTCAAATCTTTTTGAGGTTTGGGGAAATGCCTTTAGCTATTCCAACAGGCAAGAACATATGTGACTCAGTCCTTGTTGAGTCCCCAAATTCCATCAACATTTATATATATATATATATATATATATATATATATATATATATATATATATATATATATATATATATATATAATTGATTTTTATAACAGAGAGAAAGGGAGAGAGATAGAGAGCTAGAAACGTCAATGAAAGAGAAACATCGACCAGCTGCCTCTTGCACAGCCCCTGCCAGGTATGTGCCCGCAACCAACGTACATGCCCTTGACCGGAATCGAACCTGGGATCTTTTAGTCCGCAGATCGACGCTCTACCACTGAGCCAAATCGGCTTCGGCTCCATCAACGTTTTTATGAAACTCTTGCAATTATGACATGCTGGAATTGGCTTCCAGCATTATGTAATTCTTTATATTTGTAAAGCACCTAGTTTAGAAAAATTTGTTGGCATTAAAAATAAAAGGGGGTCAGGGGTAGGTGGAGGCAACAAATAGAGGGAAATGGGGACAGAGACTTTGCTTGGAGCAATTAACACATGATACAGTGTCAATTGATGTTTTGTTGAGTTGTATACTGCAAACCTATATGATTTTGTGAACCAATGTCACTCTAATAAATTCAATTTTAAAAGTAATAGTAATATCAACTTCTAAATACCTGTTTAGAGCTGTACATCTTAATCCATCTAATCCCCAAAACAGCTCTGCTAGATTTAATTGTGCCTTTTGTAGAGATGACAATATGAGGTGGAAAATTTGTGACCTGCCACGATCATACAAGGGGACATTACAAGGCTAGAATTCAAACCCAGAGCATCTGGTGTTCATGACACAAATCTAGAACTTCTAATATTAAACTGGGACTTCTTCAGGCACCAAGATGCCTTTCCACATAACATTATAATGGCCCTTTCCCAGAGTGGGACAAATAGTCTTGGGTATAGTTCTTGGCCATATGCTTCCATATAGGGAAGAAACTCACACAGTTCCCCAAGTACCCGTCTCCATGCGTTTGTACAAGCTGTCCCCTCTATCTAAAATGCCCACCTCCTCTTATCTGCTTTACACTAATTACTCATCTTAAATATAGCTCAGTTGGCAAGGCAGGGCTGTAGCCCATGGGTTTCAACTCCCCTGAATGCTTGTCTGTCTATGGAAGATGATGCCAGCACTGATAAGCTTGCTGAGCTTGCCACTGCGATGCTGCTCTGCCCCCTTTCCTGTCCTATCCACCCAGATGCCGATACTTCATCCCACTTCCCCGTCAGCCCTGCCCTCTGTCTCACCTATGGGTCTTTCTGCCTTGTGTAGGGCACCATCTGTTCTACTGAGGGGCCTTCATCTCCTTTCACATTTTGTTTTCTTTGCTAAATGATTGTCTGTCTATCTCAGACAAGTGCTTTATCTCAATAAGCCAAGTGTATGTGAAGAGTGGAATATACCAGAAAAAAAAATTTCAGGGAGTAAAAATGTAGTTGTTGGCAAGGATTTACTATAGCACTACAAGGGACAGGACTTGTGGGCTTGAAATATTAGAGCTGGTATGTTCTCAACAGTCACCTAGTCCTCTCTGTCTCAACTGTCTTGAGGTCAGGTGTAGAAACGAGGCACAGAGATGGAAAATACCTGCTTGTGCTCAGTAACTCCCTCTTACAGCACCAGAAGTCAGTCCCAACTTTCCTCTGCTCATCTGATGCTCTTTTTTTGTGATAAACAACTACTTTTCATGGCAAATTATAATTTCATATGGCACTACACTAAAAAAGAAAAAAAAATACTCCAAAAGAGGTTGCCATGGCTATTCTTAGTTGCTCAACCATTTTCATTCTCTCAATGAAAAATGCTCCCACACCAATATCCTATTGTCCCTGCTCCCTCCTCAGCCCTCCTCTGCCCCTTTGTGAGACTGGCCATGGGCACCAGGGACAAGAAACCTGCTTCCTCAGGCAGTTCACAAGCTACATCCCCAGAAAACAAGAGGTCTGCCCATATGCATCCTGAAGTTAAAGGTATATAAACGGTCATCCTAAAAGAAGATGACCCTGACTTGGAGGTTGGTGCTGACTTAGAAGCCTTGGTTAGACCTGACATATCTGGAAATTGTTTGTCTTTAAGCAGCCTGAAAAGTTCCACCTTGAATATGTTCACCCTCACCTGGGTCAACTAAAGGGACCCTAATTTTCTCTTGCAGACTTGGGCCCAGGGTGATGAATTACCTCAAGTGGTTTGGAAATTCTGCAGTGGGGATTTGTCCTGGTTTTAATATTTGACTGCAACACCAGGCAGATAATTCCAACATGCAGTGAGAGGGAGTTTTCTTATCAGGACTTCATATCTACATTAGTAGCACACATTTTATCAAGTACTTGGCAGGAGATATAAAGTGACAAAGAGGTAATTCTCTTGTATTGAGTGGATTTGAGAATTTTTAATAATAACTCCCCCAAATCCAGTTGCACGGATAGACAGGACTGGGACTGTATGCTCCATACTGAATTAACTCCACAGAAACTGAGTTCATTATAAGAGTCCTTTGCAACTATCCCATTGTCCACACATGTGTGCCATGTGTACCATGCTGGGTTTACCCCAGCTGCAGAAGACTCTCAATCAAACAACAGATCTCATTCATCCTGGACTCTTACAGCCCACAGAGGTCTACAGATTACTGAAAAGAGAGTTGGCATTGTCCACATTTGGATTCCTGTATTTATTTCACAAATACCAAAAAAAAATCAATTTCAATCCAAGTGGCTTGATGTTTCAACACACAGAAATCAGTTATGCTCTGTTTTGAGATCTATTTATTACATGTTACTCCCAGAGAGTTACCTCAACAGGCTACTCTCAGGCCACACCATGGGTACCAGTCCAGTCCCTCATGCCCTCTCTATCCAGGTCCCCACAACTGAACCTTCTGTCCCTTCAGCTGTGCTCCAATTCCCAGATCAATCCAGACATATGAAAGGCAGCATCAAAATGGTCTCACCCACAAGAGTTAGCATCCTCATTCTCTCAATGGAGAGATAGACGGGTTAGCATCCATCACCTTATTGAACTAAGATCCAGGTGCTCAACACTAACTACTTTATCTTTTGTTGTCAGAATCAGGCTATGGCACTCCTGGGATAATCCCATGAAAATAATAATGGTTGTGAGGGTAGATAGCTAGCACTTAAAGATGGCTACCATGTTTAGGCAATGCCCTAACCACATGTGTCAAACACAAGGCCCGCGGGCCAAATCCGTCCCGCCAGGCCTTGCAATGTGGCCCGCACCGCGCTGTCATCACTGCACTCCGCTGCGTTTCCATCACAATGACAGTTTATGACTGTTCAGTAAACCATTCGGCCCGAGATTTAGGCTGGATTTTAGATTTTGGCCCCTTCTCTGATTGAGTTCGACACCCCTAAGCACTTTACACTTATAAGCACTGTTAAGCCATCCCACCAACAGCTGTCAAGAGTCTATCCTCAAGAGGCTCATGCCCTCTTTTCCTGGCTCTGAGCCAGGTCCCAGGACTGGATGTCCATTTCATTTTTATGATTTCCCAGTTTATGTTTCTACTCCCTCTTCTAGGACTAGAGATCTGCCTCTAGACCCCAATTCTAATGATTATATTTCTTCTGCCTGATTTATAAACTCTTCTGGAGCCTCACCTCTTTCCCTCAGAACCACAATGCTCTCCACTGTGTGACTCTTCACCACAGTGGCCTTTCTGTCTGGACACTGAACCTCATCAGCTCTGACAAACCCAGGCTTGGTTGGGAGAGGTTCCATGCCAGGTCCTCACCTGAGGCCAGGGTCAGGGGATGGGGTGGAGGAATAATCACAAGATGGCAAGACTATCCAACAATGAATTCCTTTTGGAAACTTCATAACGAACATGCATTGAGTATGACTTAAAACCAACTCCATTTATACCAATAATGAAGAGAGTGATAGTGAAAGTCCATCATGGATCTTACAGATTTGATCTCAAAAATTCCTAAGAATAGACTTAGTTTGTATGAATCTGGTGCTTAAGAAAGTAAGTAGTAATGAAAGGTGGCTGGGGCATTGTGGTCTTGTCTTCTGTTTATTTCTTTTGCTCTCTAGCATCCTGAGTTCTAATGGTCCCTGATAAATAGCATGTTGGAATATGATTACAGAGCAGGCATTGTTATTACATGATGTAGTTGTCAACTATGCAGCCATTACTCCCAATGTTCAGGGATACATAATAATGAAAGCAAAGATAACATGGATAATTAAAACTTAAAGAGGATCCAATATCATTTTTAAGCTATTTAGTTCTCCCACACCAAATCTTTGCTCCCAACTCACAAATAAATAGACTACATAGAGCTGTACCTCATCATCCTAATCAGTGATGGGACTGATTATAAAATCATCAAAAGACAGAGAATAGTACAAGGAAAAAAAAAAAGAGAGGCCCTGAGTAATCCACAGCCTGATTAATCATGCCTGCGTGACAATGACTGAGAAGTAATACATTTATATTTTCATGACAGGTTCATCTTAAGGAGCCAGAATAAGCCAGGTATCAGCTAATCAAGTGCCCAGATGATTAAATATTGGATGAACTTCTGTGTGGTTCCATGAAGAAATCTCCCACTAGGGGGGAAATGTCAAATCTGATGTCATCTGGACTCCTTTTCACTGTCTAAAGCTTCTCTCAGCTGTGACTTTGGATTTGATCTCTTTGCTCATGCTTATTATCTGTACACGTAGCCTCATGATCACTATCCGACACAGCTCTGCAGAAAAGGAGATGCTGAATATAATGAGGGTGAACTGAGGGTCTTCCCCAGAAATGATGAGCTCCTTCTCCCCACCATCTCCAGTGAACCTTAGAAGAGACTTGTGGATTTGCAGGTTCCTCCATTACTTTTCAGCCTGCATATGAGCATCTCATTGCTTCTCTTTGAGAAGCATAACTCACACAGCCGTGTGGCTATAGTCCAGCTCTGTGGAGCAGTAATGTCCCCAGACCCTGAGGCTGAGATCTTCTCAGGATGGGGAAGAGACAGTGAGAACAAGCTTTCTTTTATGCAGACTCCTGCTGCAAAGAGATGTCCACAAATCCGTTCTTATTTAGCTGGACAGGAGAATGAATCGCATGAGGTTTCTCAGTCATTAACAATAACTGATTATCACACTTGGGCAGGGACATCCTTCAGTGACTTCCAAAGACTGTTCATCCTTCTTCCTGGGAAAATGCCAGGCTCTCTGTCATTCTTGTATTAAGACCCCAGATCCACTTGGGCTGAGTCTCCTTCAATGGCTTCATGGCGATGAGGCTCCTGTGCACCTGTCCTCAGGCTCGGGCTTGGCACAAAAGGCCCAATTCAACACTAGTTTTGTCTCTTCCATCTAGCCCTGGGGAAACTGGTCAGAGGAAAATAAAGTGGGAGGAAAGATGTATCTGGAAATATTAATATACAAGATTCATACTTTGATATCCTACATACTAGCAAGAAGCCAACCACAAGTTTGATTTCAAATTTCCTAGCAGCCAATTTGAGACAGAGAGTCAGCTGTGTGGTTTGCATTATCCATAAGATAAAAATAACTGAGTTGTCCAGGAGTAGTATCCAGGTGACACTATCAAGTCCCTCTACGTGTCCTCAAAGGTAGGACGTAGTAACAGAAAGATTAATGTAATACCCAATAGTATTCTCCATCACTCAGTGTGGAGAGAGTACAAGGGGTGGCAGAAAGAGGATGCTCAGCACTACAGTGACCTCTTTATATATTTTTGTCTTTTAGCTAGGATTTTTAAAAACCTTCCCCATGTCTGATATGGGAATAAAAAACAACTTTTCACTAATGTAGCTCTTTGTTCATAAAGCTAGGTTACATACGGGCTTGCTCTAGACTCTAGGGTTATGCCAGAAATTCTCTGTATTAAACAGAGAGGGAAATGTTTCCTGAACATAAACTCTTTATCAGGAAAGCCTCAGAGCACAGGTCAAAGAAATGAGCTATCCAATGTTCTGAAGTCTATCACTACAGGACGAAAATCACATTTTCATGCCCAATTCAGTTCAGTAGACAGTTATTGTGTTAGGTACTGTTAAGCTAATAGATGAAGATTAATAAAGCCCTGTCCCTGGTATCCAGTAGGTCACAACCAGAGGAGAGAGAAAGTAGATTCTGTAATCCCTACCCAGAATCATGCTAACTCTTAAGGATACTCTGGCAGAAAAGTGAAGGGGTTTCTAACCCAGCTAAGGGGGATCAGAAACAGCAACCTGAGGGGGAAATCCTTGAACTGAGTCTTAAAGAACACTTTTATCATCGCTACCCCCAACCCATAAGAAAGAGTCCAACTGTGTGTAAGGGCACAGGCATTGTGTGCCTGCCCATACACGTGGTCCATGTGTGTCTGTGGGGTGAGTGCTACAGGGAAATGGTGTTGCAAACCTAGGGACCATCAGCATAAATCAGGGAGCATGAAAGAAAAGAAAACTGATATATATAACTGAAAGGAGGTTAGGGAGAGGGAGTTGGAAGAGATCCATCGGGAGAAGAACTAAGAGGCCATATCACACATGGAAAAGGAGCTTGGACTTTTTGTTTTAAGAAACAAGGGGTCACCAAAGTGGACATGACAACATTTGCATTCCAAGTTACCACTAAAGTACCGGAGAAAGGGTTGAGTTGCCAGCCAGGTGGAGTGGGGAAAGAGTGAAGACCTAGAGACTGGCTAGCATGCTACAGTGAACTATGAGGAAGGTCAGAAGCCTAAGATAGGGCAAGGGTTGGAAAAGGGGGAAAGGGTTGGTTTTGAGAATACATCCTTAGCAGAAACATTAACAGAAGTTTATAACCTATTGAGTGAGAGATAGGGAAAGGAGTCTAAGGTGTTTCTCTCGTTTTTTATACTAGTAAATGATAATGCACCAAGAAGATCAGAAAGAGAAGCACATGCATATTCCTGGCCTTTCACCTGTATATGTGTCACTATTAAATAGATAGTAGCCCCTCATGCCCAATTTCATAGTCACTTTTAAAATCTTGGAGATATGCTCTAAGTTGTCATAGAAATTTCTCCTATCATCCTCTAGTAAGAAGGCAGTGCTATGAGTGGGAAGTGTTTGGAAATAGGAATTGGGAGTTCCTGGCCTCTTCTATGCTGTTGCTGAGTAATAGTAACCTTGGTCACTACACATCATCAATTGTCTATAGCTTAGTTTTCTCATATATACAATAGGTGTTTGACAAGGCCTGCATACCTACCTCACAGTCAATATAAAGACCAAGCCCAGTACTTTACTGGATCATATTTTTAAAATAAGTGTACTATGCAAAGGTTAGGGACAGTGGTTATTACAGGTGGGAAAAGCAAAAGAAAAGATGGTTAAGAGAGGGGCTTAGAAATGCAAAGCCTGCTCTGCAGGACCCAGAGAACTTTTTCATTGCCTCCTCCTTCTTTTCATTTTCTTTTCAGTAAGCAATAAAAATACACAGAAATATGACCACAGAAGCGCTGCCAAATTCAATACTCATAATAACTATTCAATATTCAGCAATACACATGCAATATTGCAGATGGTTGTGGGATGTGATGGTGTCTTTCCAATAGTTCCAAAGGGGAAAACAAAATGTTATAAGACAGCAGCCAGTCATTTGATGCATCCTGACTGTTTAAGAGACATAAGAGTCAGCAACCATGTGCAAATTAAAACATAATTATACACACAGACTACCCAGGATTAAGTAACATTTCACAGATGCATGCTAAATTACTAAACATCTTTTGAAATAAATTGTGGCCATCATTTGCTATTATCCCAAAAATATTATTACCAAAGCAAGTCAAAGTACAGAGATACATATTGCCTAGTGAGTTAATGATATGCATGTCATAAGAGATTATTACCACAAATTGGAGTGGGGGGTGTGTGTTAGTCACTAAGTAGTCATGTCACCCCACAGGGTCAGTAAACAATTTTTGTAAATGTGCACCAGTAGACATATTGCTCAACAAAATTCCATTTCTCCCTTGGCAATGCAGACTGTTAACTCTGAGGTAGCCAACTATAGTTTATTATACATCTAATCAGTGCCACCCCATCATAATCCCTAGATGCAAGCAATTATGCCTATTTTAGTCCCTGGTGTGAGTTATGTCACATGGCAACCTAGGCAGATGATGGCTATGGGCAGAAGGATTAAGTAAATGGTGGTGTTGGGTTTATTAGTACAGAAGTTGGAAGGAGAGAGACAAAGTTGGCTGAGGACATACATTACAAAGTAGACCAATGGCTGATTCCTTGCTGTCCCCATTCCTCTGCACCCCTCTTCCAGTTCCACAAAGCCAGGCAACTTAAAGAGATAACCATTATGGCCAAGTCCTGGGGCCATTTTGTGAACTGGGGCCCTGAGCTCTGACTGCTTTTCTATACAATCCCCAAGACTAAAACACTCCCCATCATCTGTCTCCCCCCACCTGGCATGGTGCCAAGCACATGACAAACAATCAGTGCATGTTTGCTAAACATAGGAAATCTTTAATGAAGTAGAAGCCATTTTCTGGCCTTGGAATGCCCTTTCCCATTAGGAGGTCCCACTGGAACCCAGGCCATCACGGGGCAAGCTACCCACTAACTCTGTGTCATATGCTGTATTTGTGGACAGGGGAGGGAGGGAATGGGTGAAATTGTCTCTCCTCTCACTTTGTGTTCATGAACACATTTTATTCTTTTTGTAAAATATATTTTTATTGATTTTTTACAGAGAGGAAGAGAGAGGGATAGAGAGTTAGAAACATTGATGAGAGAGAAACATCAATCAGCTGCCTCCTGCACACTCCAAACTGGGTATGTGCCTGAAACTAAGGTATATGTCCCTGACCGGAATCAAACCTGGGACTCTTGAGTCCCCAAGCCAATGCTCTATCCACTGAGCCAAACCGGCCAGGGCAACACATTTTATTCTTTACATAATTTAAATTCTTTTCCTTCTTTCAGTGCCTTAGGAATAAGCCATTAGTCAATGGTGAAGTGAACAAATTAGCAAGTATTTATCGAGTGCTAACTGGGTGTAAAGCTCTGTGTTAAGTACAATTGAAAGATTTTTTACTTTTTTTAATTCCAGTTGAAAAGATTGAAGACATACAAATGAAGTAATTTGGAAACAATAATAAAACATGTGTTTAAATGATCGTGAAATTTATGTACAATTTATGCACTGCTTACTTTCAAAACTATCTTCATCAACATATAATAAAACACACATATACAGAAAACACTTAAAATAATAACAGCAAGAAAATGAAGCAATAAGATTGGTACCATTGTGATTTAACCCAGTTATTAATAAATGGAAAGAAGGAAAGAGTAGCTGCAATTCAGATACTTGCCCAGTGAAGTCTAAGTGATGTAGAGAGAGTGCTCGCCTGTCAGTCATACGAGGGAACAGGGCATTAGCCAGAATGGGCGTGGCCACTGCGAGGGCATGAAATCTGAAATACATAAGCTCCTGAACAAAGCGAGTTCTCTCTCTTGGCCCCCTTGCTCTCCGGGGACTCTTGCAGGGGGGGCTTTTGCAGGGGGTGCGCTCCCCTGCAATCACCCTCTTGGTTCATGGACCCCACACCTGGAATGATGGGCTGGCACTAGTCTGATGCTGTTCTGGACTGAACTCCTACATGGAAAGGAAACTCTGTACATTGGCTTTGCTTCTAGCTCTGCTAGAGCTCCAACTGCACCTTTCCCAGGACTGGTTTAAGAGAAACAGGACTTTGGAAACTGAGGGCTAGTAGATATAACTATGTAAATAAAAATCACTCATTCTCCCATGTGAGTCTTCCAAAAATCCTTTTTCTCAAGATATGGTAAAAGATGGTAAGAACCCCACTCCCACTAGCAACAGAGAAATTCCACCCGCGCAATTCTCTGATAACATGATTATGCTACCAATTTGGGATGCGTGGTTGAAGCCACCAGCATGATGGCCGGTTTTAAGACTCCCAGCAGCCAAGGCAATAAAAGAAATGGGAACATGGTGCAGTATAGACTCTTCATGATGACTTAGGAGGAAATGTCTATAGTGCCAAGAGAAGCAAACATTTTCCTGGTATTAAATTCTAAGAAGAATTTATAATGTGAATCATTATATCAGGAACATTGAACAATCACAATGGACAATATCTTCCACAACAGTTTTTAGAGAAATGGGGAAATGTTAGTCAGTTGGCTAATTCTTAAAATAGCCTTCCATAAAAATCATGGGCATGACAACCAACACAACTGAGTGAAGACATTTCCACAGGAAACGAAGTTAACATGGTCCAGGAATACGGGTTTCTCAATGACCTGGCAAGAGTCAGGCAGAGAACTTAATAAACATTAAGTACTGGTACACTAAAATGTTGAGTGGGGACTCAACATGCTTTAGATAAACATGTAAGTAGGTCAAAGCTGCTATTTTGTTGTGAAAGTTAAGAAAACTAATCATTACTTTTGTCTGAACTAAGGGCCACAAGAAGGCTTGACACAGTGTCAGATTTTTCCTAATTCCTGGATGCTAGGGCAAGAAGTTAAGTTTCTTGGTAGTATATTAAAGGGTGTACCTGTTTGGGGAAGGAAGGTAAAATAAAGATATCTTAGTTCCGTGTCATTTCAGGATCAAAGATTTACCCTACAGTTTTCCCCTCCTCCATCATAACTCATGTCTCTACAAACTTCCCACCCCATGGTCACTAGAGGGGTTCCCATCTGACTTGGGTAATTATTCCGTTAAAAGTTACTTAGGATACAAGGCCAATTTTGCATATGGATTTGGCTGAACGGTCTGGGTCCCTTTTTACTAAAAACAAACTGAATAAACAGTGCTGGCCTGATGGGTGGGCAGAGCACCACCATGCTGAGCTGGCATAATCTGAGGGCCTGGCTACAGAGTCAAGACAGAATTCTTGCAGGTAACTTTCCCTGTGGCCCATCAAAAAGCTTCCAGCTCCACCATCATGGGTGAACCCTTTGGGCTCCCTATCTTTAAAAGGTTGCAATTAAATAGTTAGTATAAACAGAACCTTAATCCTCTACCACCTGCTGATAGAACCAGAAGGGTCACAGGTATAACCTGGCTCAGAGATTACAAGCTTACTGATTGCAGGCCAAATTCATCCTGCAGATGTGTTTGTGTGGACTGAAGAGTGATTTAAAAACTAAACTTTTCACACAAAATTCAATTTTCTCAGTTATCATTAAAAAAATTAGAATTTCTGGAAACATCAGGCCTATACTACCTACAGCAGCAATCAGCCGACGGACAGACTAGTCCCTGGACCCCTTAGTCACAGCAGGCTTTCTCCACTCTGCCCCACTTCCCACCACTCCCTAGTATCTTCTTCCAGGCCTGCTTCACCCATTTACATGACATGCCTCACCCTGTGGCCACTTCTTTTAATCCTTCATGATCCAATACTCTTATTTTATGCCCTACAGAGGGGAAGAGACTTGCTCAAGTTTACACATATGGTACGAGGCAGAGCCAGAGGTAACCTGGCCTCCTCAGGCCCCTAATTCTCTCCATGGCAGATCTAAGCCCTAAGCAGGCAGGATGGGACAGGTGCCAGTGGAGGTCAACCCCTCCATAGGGAAGAGGATTTAGGAAAGCACAAAAGACAAGTTTGGCTCAGTTCACATTGTTCAGCCCTGGGCAGGTTCTGCCTGCAATAATATTTTACAGCATCCTCCAGAAAAATCAATTGGTTTAAAATAGCAACTGATCTCGCCCTGGGTGAAAATGTTAGGCATATGCAAAAAAAAAAAAAAAAAAAAAAAAAAAGGAGCATTGTGGGTTTTTTTTTTAAAACTCTTCCAAACCTGTGAACAGTAGAATTGTTCACCACACACGCCCACACACACACATACACACACAAAACAAAACCAAAAAATCACTCAACAGTATTTCTTAGGGGAGAGACAGATTTAAAATTTAGGAATGTGGGGGTTTATTTAATTCTTTAGGAGCCTTTCTTTCAGCCACATAATGCCTTTCTTTGATATAATATTCGAAAATACGCTTGTCACTGTTTTATGCTAAAATATAAATGGCTCATGGTCTCTAGCTCTCTTCTAGGAGAAAGAAGCAAAGTAAGGCGGGGGGGACCTGGCGTAAATGGCTCTGCCTAGATGAAAAATCGCAGGCAGAACATTTCCAAGCTGCTGAACACCAGAAGGAGATAAGAGGCGGCGTGTGAATTGCCAATTATGATGGTAACAATAATGAAAATAGTCCCCACTGTGCTTTGGAAAGCCCCAGTCCTGGGCTGGCATGAGCTCCTCCAAAGCTCAGGTGTTCTTGGGCAGCGCAAGGGCAGTGGGGCCTCCCTTACCTGGAAGCCAAGTGATTGCAGGGCTGTGGGTCAGGATTGCGAGGTCCCAAGTAGCCCCCCCAAAGAAAGGGCTGCCTCAGTCCCTTAGCTTCTATGCTAATCGGCATGAATTCTTTTCTTAAGTAGAACCCCCGGGGGGTTTCCAACCTTTTCTACTTCAGTGGCTGGCAGGTATCCTCTCTCCCCCAGTGTGTGCAGTGCAGATGGCAGGAGCAATCAGCCTTCCTTCACCTTCTTCCCTCCTGGAGAATACCCTCTCCTCCCTCACCTGTAGGAAAATGCCAGCCAACCTTTAACTTCTCTTATCCATGAAGCCAACGCACCCCCACCCATGGAAATTGTATGTATGCCTTGCCCTCATTGCTGGCTGCTGCTGGCAATTCCTTCCTAGCACTTACTTTATTCTGCCTGGTTTTATATGTCTGGTTTAGCTACCACCATCCCTAACTAGACCTGAGTTCCTTGAGCCCCAGAACAGTGCCTCAGCTATGTTTCCACCCTCAATCCTGCAGAGTTTGGGGCTTAATGAATATCTAATGAATCGAGGGCTCCACTTTTTTAAAAGCACCTGCTTTGGTGGAATGAGAAGCTGTGTGATACCAGGTAGGGAGGAAGGAAGTTAGTCAGGTTCGACCCCACTCCCACACTGATCTCTCCCTCCGCATCACATGGTAGCAAATGGCTTGGCATCCTGAAACTTCGATGGCATGATTTTAATTATCACCCATGCTCATTTTCTTCCTTTCTCTGTCCATCTCACAGAAGGGAGCTTCCCTATCTCTTCCGGGTCATGCCCCAGCCACACATACATCTTCTCATTTCATCAACAGTCACTGCAAACCCACTTTCCCCTTCACTGCAAACACGCTCGGTCTTCTCCCCAACTCAGTCTTCCCATCCTTAATGTCACCTTCCCTGCCTCAGCCTGGCCACCCTGTCTTCCAACCTCAGTAAATGCATTACCACCTGCCCAGTGGCTTAGCCTGAAACCACAGACCTAGTCCTTCATTACTCTTTTATTCTCGCCCTGTCCTGGTCCCATACTGGCCATCCTTACCAACTCTGGTCCGGAATACCTCCCCCCATTGGCCCACTTTTCATCCCTCATTTCATAACAAACTGGATCCCCATTTCCTCTCTTTGTCCATAAACTGTATCCCTCCCAGAAGCCAGAGGTACTGTAACACATGCTTGAGCCACCCTCCTCCTGTCTGAGGCTCTTCCTGGGCTTCCCACCATCCCAGGATGAATTCGAGGCCCAGGTGGTCAGTCTGCCACCTGCCCCACCTTCATGCTCACTTTTCTCCTGTTGCTCTGATCTCCCACTTTCCCTTCAGCCTTAAATGCATCCAACTCTCCATCTTGGAGTTTTCCACTTGCCATTCCTTCCGGTCCTTCCAAGGCTTTCCTTCTCTGCCCTCAGCTTAAAACCACCTCCCATGAAGATCCTTGTGCCCTATGTAAGGAGCTCCTGACTGAACCACTTTTCATCCCTGCACTTATTCCCCACTCTCAGAAAGTATGATGTCACACTAGTGTCTGTTCATGCAAGGTTCCTTCCCCCTGCCTTGATCAGGGCAGACATCTTTCTTACTTTATGATGCAGCCACAGCACTTAGCACAAACTCCAGCATGTAGAATGGGCACAGAGCAAGAATGACTGCCCACAAGTGAGCTTTTCAGCTCAGAAGTCCCGACTCCACAACTCTGTCCTCAACTCCACACAGACTGATCTCCCTCCCTTACCACCCTCCTGAAATTTCTCCTAACTAGCAATCCAGTGACCTTCTTACAGCCCTCATCTCCCTCTGTGTCTCCACAGCCATTCATTCATTCATTCACAGCTATTTTCCACCATCATGTCCATTCTTCATGCATGTGTTCTAGAAATTTCCACGTGATATGCCTCATGTTCACCCCCTGCCCTCTCTTGTCTCCATATCTTGGCAAGTGTAATTTTCTCTGCCTGGATGACCTTTTATCTTTTTTAAAACAGGTAAAATATGATTCTGTTAACATATATTAAGATTATAAAAGATTAATATTGAAAATAAATGCAACAAAGCATACAGACAAGTAAAAATCCTTCCAAACAGTGCTTCTCCAACTGGGATCTACAGACCCTAGGGAATTGAAAAATCTTGTTGCCCCGGTGACAATGCCAGTGTCCTGCCCCACCCCTGGCTGCTAGGCACCTCCGAGCATGCAAGCTGCCCACAGGCCCGCCATCTTTGTCAGGTTAATTTGCATTCTCACTCCTGATTGGCTGTGGGCATAGCAGAGGTACGGTCAATTTACATGTTTGTAAATTAGGTAAGTCACAGTATTCTTATATTATTTTTTAAAACATTTGTTATGCCTGAATTTCCCTCCTTTAAATCATTCATTCATTCTTTTGGCCACTATGTTGCTCCCTGGATTTGCCCCTCCATACTTGCCTCCCTCTCCTTCCCTCACTGCTAGAGGACTCCCCCTCTCTCCTGTCCCTGTCCTAGCCCTGGTCCTTGTGAATTTGATGCTGGAAGAGGAGTCAGTAGTCTGCTGGGGAAGGGATTGTTTGCTGTGCTATCCCCACTATTAGTTTCTCATTAGCCTGTGCCAATTAAGCCAGATCTCCTTGTTGCCATGGTTACTGTAAACAACAGTGCAAGCACAGGCATTGTAGTCACATCAAAGCATTTGTGATTAGGTGGCCAACTCAACAATAGATTATGCTTCTATGAACTGTTTTTAAAGATTGAGCCAGGGGTGGGGCAGGACACTGGCATTGTCACCGGGGCAACAAGGTCTGATGGTTTGCCCGCTGTATCTGCCCCCCACGGTTCCAACCACTGAGAAGTGGTCAGACCCCAGGGCTACCATGTCTGCCAAAAACCAGGAGGCCGCTGCCCTGAGGCCTAAGTGAGAGCACAGCTCTGCCTCCTGCTTTTCAGACCCACCAGGACACAAGAGCAGAGCTGCTTCTCTCTGGAGGCCGCCTCCTAGGGCAGGTGAGCAGGCTGGAAATCAGGCCTCAGGCTCCACACCTGAGGAAGAGGCAGCTTGGCTCCTCCTCCTTTCCCCAATCTCCTCCCTTTCTAACCAGGGGCCTCACTGGGAACTTAACTTTCATTGTTAAACAAGAGACTTCTGGACAATAATTTTCCAACCTCTGCAAACCCAGTGAGAGAACATGTCCAGGGCCAGGGTGCCCCCGCAGGCCCGGGACCAGGCAGTGACTGTGCACAAGCACACACCTTTCTTTCCGCAGAAGATGGATGGCTGCTCAGAGAATTCCGTGGAACAGCAGGGATCCACTGAGTAGTTCCCGGGCATCTGGCAACCAGTCCACCTGCAAAGAGGTTTCCGGAGAAGGGTATCTCTCTGCCGCAGGCACTCCCAGCCAACCCCTCTGACACCCCCAACATTGGAAACCGAAACATAAGGGATGAGAACTGCATTTCTTCACCACCAAGCTCTCTGAGAAACTAAGACAGAGTCTTCCAAAGCTTTGACTGAGCGCTTCACGCAAACCCACACAATCACCTCCCCAACTAGCTCCTGGTGCCTGCTATCACCCATGGGTCTTCCATGTTCCATTCATCCAAACCTATGACAGAACACCTCCATTGCTTCGAGCTTAGGGGACCATGATGGAAGAAAGCACCATGACTGCTCCAGGGACAGTGGGGCAACTCAGGGTACAGAGAACTGGCTGCATTCCCAATGGATCTGGTTACTGCGAGGGATCAAGGCTCTGACTCCCCAGGCCGTGCCTTCCCTGTAAGCTATGCACAGCCCCAATAGGATAACACTGCTGATCAGCACGGAGCAGATGCATGAAACCACCCAGTCCAGGAACGAGCCAGTCTCAGGCAGCTAGCTTGTCATGAACTGGCCACTGCAGGGATGGCCCTGCTGGCCGTCCTGTACTCATTTGCCTGCTGAGGTCCTAACCCTATGGTTGAGTTTGGTTCATTCCTCGTCCTCCCCAGCCTCCTCTAGAGACCCAAACTGTTATATATATATATATATATATATATATATATATATATATATATATATATATAATCATCTGAAGAAAGAATGATTAAAAAATTTCTAAATTTAGCAAAATATAGTAAAAAATATAAAATCACAGATCAAAGCAGCTCAATGAATAGCAAGCACAGGACATAAAGAAAACTACATTAAGACACATAAAAATCATATTGCTCAACACCAATGATGAAAAGAAAAATATTTTAAGTAATCAGTAGAAAAGAGACACACTATACACAGGAATAAACATAAGGATTACAAAAAATTTCTCATCAGAAACAGTGTAAGGAAGAAGATAGTAGAGCATCATCATTAAAGTACTCACAAGGGGGGAAATCCTCTCAATGTATAATTCTAGACTAAGTGAAAATATTTTTTAAAAATAGTTAAAATATATTTTTCATATATAAAAGATTGAAATTTTATCACCAGATTTGTAGTGTAAGAAATGTTAAAAGAAGTCCTTGCAAGCAAAAATAAAATTTTGCCTGATACAAATAATGATCTATGCCAATAAATGAAAAACACCAAGACAGTAAATGCATAGGAAAAAATATAATAGAAGTTTCTTATTATTTAAATATATTTAAAGATAATTAACTATTTAAACAAATAATGTAATGTCAGTTTTATAACATCTGTGGCAGTAAAATACATGACAATAATAGCACAAAGATTGCTTTGGAAGCATGAAGTTTTGTTACAGTGAAGTTTTTACATAAGATGTGAAGTGGTATAATATCCACTTGAAGATAGACTGTGACAAGTTAAAATCCTATATAATAAATATGCAAATAGTCATCACGCCCTCATGCCATCACACTATAACAGCTCAGACACTCAAGATTAGGGAGAGAGGAATGGGAACCAGCCAGGCAGTGGTCCATGAGAGGGATAAGCCATCCGCCCCGCAGTCCTGGGTGCCAGCAACTGGGGCTATGGCCTAGGAGAGGAACAAGCTGCCCGGCCCTCAGTCCTGGGTGCCAGCAGCTGCACCTGCACCTGTGGCCCAGGAAAGGGACAAGCCACACACCTGGGTGAATCTGCCCACCCATGGTCCCCTGTGGCTGCAGCTGGGCTAGGTGAAGCCGGCCTGGGTCCTGGGTGCCTGTGGCTAGGAGGGAAGGGAGGTAGGGACGCCCGGGTCCTGGGTGTGGGGTGAGGCAGCAGTTAGGAGCAATCAGGCCATCAGGGGAGCAGTTAGGAGCTATCAGGCAGGCAGGCAGAGGCAGTTAGGGGTGATCAGGCAGGCAGGCCAGTGAGTGGTTAGGAGATAGTGGTCCCAGATTGCGAGAGGGATGTCTGACTGCCACAGGGATCAGACCTAAACTGGTGGTTGGACATTCCTGAAAGGGTCTGAATTAGAAAGGGTGCAGGCTGGGCTGAGGGAACCCCCCACCCCCAACCCGTGCATGAATTTCATACACCAGGCCACTAATGTTTCAATAAAATTGAAAAACTGCATAAAATGAATATACCTTAAAATATGCAAATTATTATATTTATTACTGATATTGAAAAGGTAATTAAAGAAATTCTTCCAAAGAATTCCAGGCCTGGTCATTTATGCAGGTACATTCTGGGCAATGTTCAAGCAATAGGTAATTTCTACATCATATATGCTGTTCCTGAAAACAGAAAAAGATGCCTAACTTACTCCATGAGGCTAATATTACTGAGAGCCAAGATATGCATAAGGATAGTACAAGAATGGAGATTATAGGTTCCTTTCACTTATCTACATGAAACAAAAATCCCAGATAAAAGATCAACCAACTAAAGGCAACAGTGAATGGAAACAATTAAAAGATGATAGTCAAGGAAGACTGATCCCAGAAAAAAAGGGTAGCTTAACATCAGAAATTTATTCATATAGTGATTACATTATTATTTTAATACATACTGAAAAAACATTTAATGAGGTATAAAGCTACAAATAATTTTAAAATAACTTTCAAAATACTAAAAATAAAAGCTTCTTAACCTGAGGTTAAGGTTACATAAAAAACTCCAGAGCAAGCTTCATAACTTAAGCCAATAGATTTTTTTAAAGCTATGGGGTTATATTTGTCACTTTGAGTTGGGAAAACATTTTTTAAAGGACTTTAGAAGCACAAACAACAAAGTAAAAAATTAGCAGATTTCTATTCGGTGGTGACCACATAGACACAATTAAAAATAAGTAACAACTTGGAGGTGATATCTCGAAATATAGAGCCAATAAGAAATTAATAGCTATGACATAAAAGAATCCTGCAAACCAATAAGAAAGGAAACCCAGTAGAAAAGTGGGCAAAAGCTATGGGTAGAAAATTCACAGCAAAGAAAATCAAACTGGCTAACAAATATGTGAAGAGATGGTTAACTCATGATTAATTGAGGAAAAAATGCCAGTTAACACAATGATAAAATACTTTAAACCTATCATGCTGACAAACATTAAATCAGACACTCTCAAGGCTCAGAAAAAAGGAAGTGAGATGAGAAACCCAAGGTGCTCCTACTGGCATGGAAACTGGCAATGGCTTCCAGAAACAATCTCACTGAAATCATTTATGCGCAAGGATTTCATAACCACAGGCCCGTTCCGGGAGTCACACCCTCAAGAAACTTTCACATGAGTGGATGAGGCGATTTGCCACAGCTTTCCTTGTGGCAGCTGGAAACTGCAGGCAACCTAGGTACTCACCCTGGGGGCCCGGTGGAAGTGGAGGCGGTGCTTAGCATGACATGCATGTAGTCAGAAGGAATATTGACAAGTTCACTATGGCAGTAAATGAAAAAAGTCAGAAGCAGAATGAAGTATATGCACATAAATTGAAACCAAACCACAAAACAGCACTATATGTTTTAATAACAAAGGAAAACAGATGTCCAAGGACACAACTCACACATATTCAAGTAGGTGCTAATGGGAATGGGAGGGTGTGGGGGGGGAGGGGCACGAGGAATGCAGAAGAATAAAATGGAATAATATGAGAGGCGCAAATCATGATTGGTTGCTATAATTTAAGGGAAATAATCCAGCTTGGCATATCTTGAGTTTATGGGGGAGGAAGTGGTAGAAATATTGGGTTATTACATAAAATACAGGATGGGGCAAAAATAGGTTTACAGTTGTAAGTATGTGCAACACAGAGTTTATGCTTGTATTATTTTCCATACAAACAACTGTATGGAAACAGTTATTGCCCCACCTTGTACAGATATCTTAAAGTCAGACTTGGCACCACACTGCTCAGTAATCAGACTTGCTATCACTTTGTAAACGGAGATTTCTGCTGAGTGAAACAGCAGCATAGCATACTACATTGATGTGATGGATTTAAATGTGGAATTTTTTTTCTTTAATTTTGATTTTATTGATAAATTTATCTTTGTGGTATAATTATGTAAGAATTCTTCCTAGTGTTAAGAATGTAAAGTGTTAAGAATGTAATGTTAAGAATGTAATGTGTTATGTTTGCATATATCTAAGTACCATTATAATAAAAATAGTTCAAATGGAGTCCTTGAGAATACTTTTCTCTACAAGAGACTGGTTCTTCTTTGTTCTGGAGTGTGAAATGCTGCTTGAGGGTGGGAGATTTGAGTGTCACCTTAAAGCACAGTGACATGGCACCCTAACACATCTAGGTATTTCTTTTGCTCCTACCTATCTTCTCCATTCTGATTTGCGCCTCTCTTATATTATTCCATTTTATTCTTCTGCATTCCCCCCATTCCTTCTAGCTTACTGCCTGTCATGAAGCTGAAGCCCTAGTTCCCCTTTGATATTTAAAAAGGAAACTCTTCAAGAGCAAGGTGCTAGTTTCAGCTGCAGAAAGTCCAAGATGTTTGGAAAGACAGAACCTGTGTGCAAAAGCACTTTGGAAACTGTGAAGGATTATCTGCAATTTATTATAATGAGTGTTGTCATTGCTGCTTCTCCCACTGCTGGAAGCAAAGAGCCTGCTGTGACCTATGTCAGTGAATTACTCTGGTCATTCTCTGAGTTGGGACAGTCTAGGCATCACCTTGCTGATGCCCTCAGCTGGGAGGGGAAAGAAACAGGGAGGTCTGGGACAGCTTTGTCACCTTCATTCTGAGCTGTATTAAAGAGCACACTGAGGAGGCTGCTCGGGGCTGTGTGGGGCGAAGGAACAGGGTATGGAACAGGGTGCCTATTCAATGCTGCTGCAGATGCCGATACAATTAGTGCTCAGGCCCCTGGGATTGAGGTGCTGGAATCCAGCCAGGGCTCTGTTCACAAAGCCATGTGTCTTGTGCAGGATGGTGACCTCCAAAAGAAAGAGGGAGGGTCGCCCTACAGCACCAAAGCATCAGTCCATCTGCCCAGACAGGGGCACCTTTTAAAAATCTGTGCTTGCAGTGGGGAAGGGAGGAAGAGGGTGTGTGTGTGTGTGTTTCTAATTTGTCCCAAGCTTCCGACAGCTCATCAAGCTCTATGCCAGCTTCAAACTCTATGTCAGCCCTGCCCCAACCCAAGGTGCCACACAAACCAACAGTGACCTCACGGTGGCCATCAGCTGTCAGACAAAATTATTTTTCAGTTCTTCTTGACTAGAGTAGGGTATGAACCAGTGACCTCTCTGTAAAAATCTCCCAACTCCATTAACTCAGCCACCCAAGAGCACACACAGCTCAGCCAACAATGAGAGCCCAGAAGTGGAGGGAAGTTCCCTCCCTTCTCCATTGTCTCATGGGAGGCTTCTAGGAGATGCAGACCCAGAGGCAGGGCCTGAAATACGTGAGGAGAGTCCAGATGGTGCAGGGCCCAGGTGCAGGGGTGTGCTCTCAGGAATTACACTGGTGTCACCCAATCCATAGCTTGACCAAAGACACCAAGTGCCTGGGCAGAATGCCATCTGAGAAATCCCTGAGCTCAGAGCACGGGGTGGTGACATCGGAGCATTTGATTGCAGGGACATCAGAAAGGCTTCACTGACAAGGGGACTTGGATTGAGCCATGAGACAGGAGAAGTGCTCTCCAACCTCTTCACCAGGCAGCTCAGCACACAGCCAGACCACTCAGGAAGAGGCCTCCCAGTTTGACAGCTGAGAGCCAGGAAAGCAAATGGTTTCCTGTAGGGAGGGATTTTGCTGCAAATCCCTAATCAATGAGGAGAAATTTAAAGAGATTAGGGTAGCTGCTGGCTGCACACATCCTTCCTCCCCACCCCCACCATAGTTTCCTTTCCTTTGACTTTGGTTTTCTCCTCTATTTCCTCTCATCTATATCTACCAACTGTTCCTCCTTCCTCTCCCTTTCATCTCCCCCCCAACCCCCCATCGTCCCACCACACACACACCACCTCTTCCCTGTAACCTCCTGGGGCCTCCTGCCCACCCTCTCTTTCTCTTGCCTTCTCTCTGCCCTGCTCCCCACCTATCTCCCATCCCCATTCCACAGAAGCTCTCTGTCACTGTTTATTAATTTAGGACCAAACAAAACAACCTTTTGAAAGCCCAGAAGGAGACATTCCTGCTTCCATCCCCAGCCTCTGATATCACCTAACCCAGAAGGTAAGTGTCTTGTAGAGCCTGGTCCCCCCAAAAGTGCCCTCCCCATATATTAGGGGGAAGGAACCAACACTGGAGCATGGGAGTTAGAAGCAGAAACTATAGGTGAGCAAGAACAGAAGATGGTCTCAGACTCATGAATATAAGGGTGGTTGTCAAGATTCAGATTTGGGCAATGATAACCATAGTAACACCTGACATTTAATGACATCTTGTGCTTGTGGTACATCAGAGCTCTCTCCTGTAGGTCTTCTTTCCTTCTTCCTGTAAAATCCCCACTTTCAATTGCTGCAGCCCTCATCTCATAGCCCACCTGCCTATCAGAACCCCCTGTGAGCCACACCTCTTCCATAAAACCCAGTGAATTGATTCCTGTAGCACCAAGCATCTGCCTCTCACAATTTGGCTCCTGGTATAATAATTTACTTCCCTGTCTCTTTCTCTTGCTGTTTCTTTTGTCTAAGTCACCAACATGGCTCCTGCAAGGCCCAGATCAGACCCAATGCTTCTTCTATAATTGGCTCAGGGTCTGGTTGTGTGCCGTATATCTGGTAGGAGGTCAACTGTATATGATTGATCAGTTGACTTTAAGTCTAATTCAAATCTATGAGGCAGGCATAAGTGAGTATTCTTTCTGTCATGATGATGTCAAACAGAATGGGGTTGGAGGATATCTGTTACCTGTCCTCTGATTCCAATGAAAGCATCTATTCCATTAATCTTGCAAGACTTACCACAGTCCGGGTGTTTGGGGACTGAGGTGGGAAGGGGAGCTGAGAAGGTGTATGATAGGTTTCCTCTGGGATGTTTGTCCCTTCAGGTCTCACCTTGCTCAGTTGCTTGGACTTAGAAGTAACATCCACAGAGTGAAAGCTGAGTACTCCAAGTAGAATGGCCGAGGTTTGAGGTTTGGTTCCAAATAGAACTGTGCTCAAATTCCATTGGACAAGCAATATCTTCAAACCTCCTTTTTCTCATCTGTGAAGTAGGTTTAATTTCTACCTCCATTTTTGTTAAAAAGGACTAAATGATATAGTTTATGTAAAACCACTGGCACAGTACCTGGTTCAAAAAAATGTAGATACTATTATTCTTCGAAGTCACCTGGTCCTCCCCCCCAGCCCCTCCTCTATCCTCTCCTCGTCCCTGGGCGCAGCCAGCCAGCAGGGACAGGCCACTCGGAGTTTGGAGTATGAGGAAATGTCTGCACAGGCACCAGATTGGGGTCAGGAAATTCATTTCACGTACACTACGACCTCTGTCCCAGCAATATTTTCTATCTCCAGGGGCATAAGGCTGGCTACTTCATTAACCCCTGAGAGCTGTCAAAGCCCATTTGGGGATTTCAATAACATTAGGATCTAGCCTTTCAGGGGCTGAAAGTCTGAAATCCAGGACTGGAAGCCTGGCGAGAGAAATCTGATGAACTGCTGGGACTGTGGCCTCACACAAAAAGGAATTAAAACTAGGGGGCTGCATCTGAACAGAGGAAAGAAAGTGATTTTACTTTAGGTTGTCATTTTGTGAACTCAGAGAGTTGGCAAGTAAATAAGTTTTCAATCTTGTAATTACTTATCAATTTACTTATTCAGCTACCATTCATTGAGCATCTACCATATGGAATAAAAAGTCAAATGAACAATATGAAAAGTGATGAGCTGAATATGCCTGGGGCCGGGGGGAACTCATCAGAACATCTATATAATCTCTGCAGCAGGGAAGGCTTCGTGAAAGAGGGAACAATTGAGCTCAATTTTGAAGAAAAAGTTAGGAAAGTTAATGGTTTCAGAGGAAAGGAGAGAGGTATGCAGATGGGAGAGGGATGGGATGGGCCTAAACAGGTATTGGAAGAGGCACAAATCATCAAAGGCTTGTATGCTAAAGCTAAGGACCTTAATGATATTTTAATGGTGAACCAGTGATGGTCTGAATACTGTATAGCCAAGCGTAGAGTCAGCTTTATGTCTTGGAAATACCACTGAGAACTCTCCGTGCGGGCAACATTAGAGAGAGAATGAGTTGAAAGCTATTTAAATAATTTGGGCAAGAAATGGTGATGCCTGGAACTGGGGCTGCGACGTGGACATGAGGAGAGAGCAGGATGGAGAGACACAAAAAAGATAGCCATGGTTACTGAATATGGGAGGGGGCGAGTGTCTAGAAAGAGAGAATGGCCAAAGTTTCTCGCTTGAGTGACCCATTCACTAACATAAGAAACAAGGTGAGAGACGCAGGGTTGAGGAAGAGCTGGGCAGATTTGCTGCCTTGTGGGAAAGCTGGCCATGCTGAGAGGCGCTGACTTGCCAAGAGTCAAGGAGTGGGGACCACACTGACTCCTTCTGAGTTGGCAGAGGCTGTTTGGCAGCCCTGGCACTTCCACCACCTTGCTAGGACTCCTGAATGGATATGGAGATGTCCTTGACTCGGCACTGTGGCAGTGACAGCTGATAAGGTTGCCAGATAAAAGGACTGCTGGTTAAATTTTAATCTGAGATATACAGCAACCTTTTTATTAGTGTATGTCCCAAATACCCAAATACCAAATGGAATATACTTATACCATATATATATATATATATATATATATATATATATATATATATATTCATTATTTATATGAACTTCAAACTTGTATTTTTATTTGCTAAGTCTGGCAACCCTACAAGGACCCACCTCCAGGTCCTGATCCTAGGAAGCCCAGAAAATTACTCCTGTGCTACTAGCAAAACAAGTTCACGGGACAGCCCTGGCCAGATCCATGGGCCCTGTCATGTGCTCTCGTTGCCCAAAGAAACCTGAGGGCTGTGTACCTTTATATGTGACAGGGGACAGAGACCTTCCACTAACGGCACTGGCCCAATGGCCCAGCAGAGTGGATGGCTACTGAATAAATGTTTGAATAAATAGAGGGATGGAGAAATTCAGACTCCTGCTCCACAGTGACCTTGGGTAAGTCACTTATCTCACAGCTCCATGTCCTCATTATTAAAATAGAGATGATAACCTCTTGCATATCTATTATAAAGACCCAATAAAAGAACTCAGATAAAGCATCATGCACACTCAAACGCTCTTTGCCTGCCCTGCCCTGCCCGCCTGGTCTGCTAGTTCCCATTCCCAGCTTATCTACCTGTAGCCAACGTGACCAGGAAGGAGACTCTTAAGGAGTGGCATCCTCACTCAGCACCCGCTCTGATTGGCCCATGAGCTGGAACAATCCAGGGCCTGGTGATGTGGAAGGAAAAGAGGTGAGCTGACTTCCATCATTGGGTTTATATTTTTAGTGCAGTGAGTAGAAGGTGGAACAACCCTCAGTGCTGATGTTCTCCCTGAGTAAGGATAAACTGTCATTGTCAGTTAATGTCCACTGACTGACAGCCCATGCCCCCTCCCCTGCAAAAGCATTTCCGGCAGGCCTCCTCGGGGAAGCCAGCCTGTGTCCAGGCCAAAACCCTGTGAATTCAGAGAACCGAATTGTAACCAGGTCAGAAGACACACAAGTCCTTTTGCTGGCAGCACCTGACAACCTTCCAACATGCTTGCCCTGGTCACTGCCCTGGGCTCCCAGCCAGCTCAAGGTTTTCCAAAGAGGAGCAAGCAGGTGCCTCCTGCAGGGTTTGGATCTGATTTATCATTATCATCAGCTCCATTCATATTTCCCTTTCAGTTTTGAGATGCCTTTGAAATGCTGCTTCCCACTAGGGTCCTCTCCACACTTCCCACAATCAATGCACTGACTTCTGATTCCCAGCCTGCATATCTCACAGTCTTCCCTCCATCTGGACATAAGGCCCGCTACAGCACTGCCCCAGGACATGTGTTCTGACCTCTGGACCCCAGGGTCCACACTGTCTCTAAGTTCCTAGAGCATGTGTGCCCACATCCTTAATACCTGCCTCCATCTGCCACTCAACTACTTCCCCTGAATGTCTTCTTTCCTCAACCAGATGGTGTGCTCTTAGTGGGAAAGGTAGACCAAGCATTTACTATCCACCAGCACCTACATTTTCCCTGTCCTCCGCAAGCCTGAGTCTGTCCTGCGAGGAGCAAGCACTCAATGAACAATGATTAGAGAACCAACGAGAGAGCAAAGGTACCAGGGAATTGACTCAGCTCCAGGTCTTGGGGGAGACAATGAGACAGGCAGTGGTCTTGCCCTTCAGGATTCACATACTGGGACAGACAAAGTGATTATATTAGAGAATGGACAAGCATTCGGAAAAATGGGTCGGTGCTGGTGGGCAGTTAATGCTTGATCTATGTGGAAGCCAAGGGGCAAGCATACGTGGGGCCCTGGAAGGAGAAGAAAGGGAGCTCATTCAGTTTGTCAGCCACTAATGCTTTCGAGGGCCTCCTCTGACTCTCAACACTGTGGTGTGTACTGCAAGTGCAGAGACCAATGAGCCACGCTCCCTGCCCCACAGAACGCACCATCGAGAGAGCAGACACTTCCCCTCACCACAGACTTCCAGACAGTCTCCTTGAAAGGCCAGATTTTAAGATCTGCTTGTATGGAAGGTAGAAGTAGAAAGAATTAAGGGTAAAAAGCCATTTTTGGCATGCCAATCATAATAAGAAGCAGGTACTGCATAGTTATTACTAGTTAACAAAAGATGCATCCAAAGAACAACAAGTTCAAAAACCACATTGGGAGATTAGAAGTGGCAAAGCACACGATGTGATCGGGCCTGGGAGGTCCCAGAGGCACACACTGCATTAACTGCAGCTACACTCTGGCCTGGCACTGGTGCCCAAACTTGCCATCACATCACACTTGGGCAGGGCACTGTGGAAGAACGAGGTGATGTGCTTCCTTCCTCCCCAGTCCTGGTGGCCAAGAGGGAAGGGGAGAGATGGTGTGGCGGACAAGGGACTGGGAACACAAAAATCGTAGTCCGTTCCAACTTTCAGGGAGCCAGGAGGCCTGTGTGCTTTGGCCTAGCAGAGGCAGGACCCCCACCTGGCAAAAGTTACAGGAAAGAGAACTTTTCTGGATTTTTAAGGAAGAAAAGCAGGGGATCCAGGATAAATAGTCATTTTCTTTTCTTTTCACCGTGAGATAGCTCCCCTCCTGTGCAAGTCTCTTTAAAAGGAAATACAAAAAAAAAACACGTTTTGAATGGCAGCTCTGGCCTTGAGCTGGACCCCTAGAGACAACAGCCCAACTCCATCAAATTCCAGCCTTCATACTCGAGCCGAAAAGCTCCCTACCAGGCCTGAGCCATCAATCTTGCTGTTTCCCATCTCGGCCCACCCCAGCCCACAGATGTGCCCATGCACACACAGACATATACACACACACAGACATACATACGCCTCACCACATTGCCCTCTGAGGTTAGGGGAAGCAGTGACACTGTAGGCTAGGTGGCCAAATATCTCCTTTAAGACAGTGCTTAAAGAAGGCCAGACAGCTGACCCTACGGAAGCCTGAGTGTCCCACGTGTGAGGGATGCTGGGAAGGCAATGCTGTGGCCTCCATGAGTGCCCCGCCCTCAGTTCTCTGCCTCTGGGCCTGCTTCTTCTCCCCAGCCCCCTAGCAGAGAGGAGTGTCAGGACCCCCAGCATCAATCTGCTGAGCCTCAGAGAACTGTCCCGCTGTGATGGATTTTTTAATTGGATTGTGACAAACATTTAATACCTAATAGAGCTCTTACCAGCACAGTTAATTAAGAATGTGACTAATCTAATTCAGTGAGAGCTCAGAAAGAGAGAAGGAAGGGAAAGCCAGAAGTGGGGAGCAGGATTGGGGAGGTGGGGGGAGTGGGAGTTGGAAAATGACTATTGAACTTGTTATTCCTTCAGGGCAAGGGGATTCCAGACACAGAACGCAGGGCGACTGCACCAAGTGTGCACGGGAGAAGCAGGATGTTGGCAAGTCCAGAGCAGTCAGGCAGACAGAACCTCTCTTCTCAGCCTCCTGCTCCGTCCCAGGATGCACATGGGCCTGTCGCGCCAGCTTGTTAGCGATGCCTGAGCGCACCGGTCTCTGTGGCTCCTCTCGAGCCAGATAGATAGCTGCTGAGTGTTATAAGCCTGCTTACTGACCCTGCCTCACAGAGGGGAGCACAGCCTGGCACTGCCAACCCCGAGCTAGTGGGTCCCATAGCATGCAGAGAGCAGTGTGAGCACAATGCAACATTCATAACTCCCTCTGCCACACGGGTACCCTTAGGTACAGCCGCTTCATGTGGTGTGTGGCATGTGCGCAGGTATCCATGCCAGCATGCAGGTATCCCCATGGGTCTACACAGCAGAGATCCACTCACTTGCACATAAGACACACACGGTGCCAATATGCAGACACTCAGGGGAGTCACGGGCACCCTCCTTTCTGCAATAGAGGCCTGGACCTCTTGCTACCTGAGCAGGGACCTCCCAGGGTCATCCTGAGGTCTGAGCACCTGCTTCCCTGATAGGAAGGGGATGTAGTCAGACAGCTGTCACTTTGTTCTGGCAGTGGCCCATGCAGAGGAGTGGAGAGAGGGTCTGGTGTTCTTGGGTGAGTAGTATAGACCCTGGAAATGGAAAAGTGCCCTGGAAACACTGGACGTAGTGGACGTGGACAAGGGGAAGATCAGTATCAGGGTTACCTTTGGGGGAAGATATTAGTTCCTGATAGACCTGGTGCCATAGTAACTGCTATGAGGACTATTTTGACTCTCCCATACTGCATGAGCTTTACAAATGGGAGGCTTTTTCTACTCTGATCTGTAATGGCAGGTGATAAGAAGGCTGTGATTTAGCAGTCTGAGATACTCATAACTCATTCCTGTGAGGCAGCCAGAATGGAGCTATCTTCCTTTTTTAAAATTTATTTTTATTTTTATTTTACTTTATTATTGATTTCAGAGAGGAAGGAAGAAAGAGAGATATTGAAACATCAATTATGAAAATCATTGATCGGCTGTCTCCTGCACACCCCCTATTGGGGACTGAGCCCAAAACCCAGGCATGTCCCCCAACCCTTCAGTCCCCAGCCATCACTCTATCCCCTGAGCCAAACCAGCCAGGGCTAGAGCTACCTTTCGTCTCAGGAGAGGGACCACCCAGCCTCTTGATGGACAGCTCTGGAGGACAAAATGCACACCTCCCAGGGTGGGTAAGTGACCACTGAAGGAGAAGCTGGTGAGAGCAGAATGGGCAATAAGGGAGGGCAGCACAGACAGCCATGTGCAGCAGTTGGGACAGCTGCTAGGACCACGCTCTTTGGGAATGAAACAGGGGACGGGTCTCCTAATAGGACCCAAAAGAGACTGAGGATGAGATTCAGAGCCAGAAAGGGCTGAGGAAGCCTCAGCAACAAACAAAAAGCTGAGAGCAGGCAGCAGCCAAGAGGTGGCAGGTACTCACTCCTCCCTGCTCCTCATCCACTCCAAGTGCTTATCTCCACTCTCTACACCAGCTGGACACCTCCCCTTCTCAGGAATACTCGCATATGGGTCTGGTAAACGCTCATGTCACACGGAACCAATTAGAGATGGAGCCTCCAGGAGGACCCAGATCTCCTGGGTCTCAAACAAGCCCCAGCTCCCCTACCTGTGGCCTCACTTCATCGTACCTGGGCACTCAAGGGAGCCAACACCATCCATTTACAGATGAGGGGACAGGCTCTGTGGGAAAGTGACCAGTTCAGCCCAAGGCTACTCGGGCGTCAGAACAGCTGAGACAGGATTGGGCCCGGAACGTGCCTCCCAGTGGAGGGCTGTCCCGCATTGCCCTGCTGGCTGTTGTCCCTGGCAAAGAGGGATGAAGGGAACCCAGACAGAGAAGCTGAGATGCAGGCAGGACACACCGCACTCCTTCCTCCCCTGCCTGGGTGCCCATGAAGCTGGACCGAAAGGCTGGGAAGAGGACACTCAGTGAGGCTTCCCCTGTGACCTTCCATCTCCCCTTTCTCAGTCCCTTCATCACCTCTTCCCATTTCTGGTGGAGGCGGTGGACCCAGTGCCCTTCCTTGTAACATGTGGTTTTACTCCCCTGCAGCAGCAGCAGGAGGGACATGCATGCTCTTCCTGGATCATCAGAGCCCATCACTCCCTCAGGCTCTGGGCCACCTTGGGCCACGCCCTTCTACTCTCCACAGGCTTTCCCTATAGCAGAAAATCTCTGAACAATGGTCTGTCTGACAACTTGATGCTGGGAGAAGGCAAGGCTGCAGGCAGGGGAAGGAGTTCAGGGAAGGGCCCAGAGGAAGCAGAGCTGGGACGGTGGGCAGAGCCCGTTGGGGAACAAAGCCACATTCACTACATATTGCTCGAGTGACCTTGGCAGAGTCTGTGGCCACTTTTGAACTTCATCTATTAACTGTGAATTAAAGATCTCTGCACATCTCACTGCATTCTTGTTGGGAAGAACTAATACACCAGAAAGAGGTGTGAAAGCTAGAAAGGGCTACAAGAATAAAAGGTAAATGAAAGGTATTTTTATTAAGTAGAATAAGGAAGATCAAGAGTGACAGGGAAGAGAGAGGGAAGAAGTCAGAGAGCTGGGAGTAAGTGCCATCGGAAGCAAATGTTTCCCCACTGGGGAATGCATTAAGCACCCTCAAATGCTCCTTCTTTTCTAGAAGTGCACAAAGAAAAAGCTGTTCCTAGTGGGCATCAATTATAAGACTTAAGAATTAGCTGTGGCTGTGACTGTTAGATACCCAAGCCTAGTACTCAAAATCTTTCTTACCTCAGCCACCCTAGAATGTGCAGAATAAAGATACGGGAAGTATGATGGAGGAACTGAGTGACAGACTCCCACCTCAGGCGGGGGAAGGGAAAGGAGGAGCTGGGATAAAAGTAATTTCTACCAGACACAGGTCATCCTGTTGGGGGCTGAGGAGACACATGGCTTAAACATACATATTCCCTTGCTCCACCCCAGACTTACTGAATTGAAATCTCCAAGGTGCCCAGGCATCTGTATATGTTCTCACGATCAGGTCACCCTAATGCATGGCCAGGTTTGAACATTACTGCTTTATCTCTTGCCCTCCTGGCCACACAAAACAATATGCAGGCCTGGCTGCCCTCAATTCACAGTGAGGAGACCCCTCAGGGGATATGGTGCTGGCACCATTTTGCCTCCGTTTGCCTACCTTCCTATCTGCTTCCTCACAACCAGAGAGAGTACTGGGAGTAGCACCTTGGAGTGGATTAGCAGGCAGCTGCAGGGCATTGGGCAAAGGGAGATCTCGGAGACAGCATCTAGAGGCCAAGGTGGTACTGACAATGACATAAACAAAACTGACCCCAAATAAAAAAGGTCTTGGAGAAGTCAGGAAGACCAAGTGGGAACCCACAGTGTCTTGAGTCGGAGAACTATGGGGGGACTTACTGATAGGCTGTGGCCTTGACCTTCTGGGGAGGCAGAGAGCCAAGAAGACATCATCAGGCAAGCCCATCCACACCATCGACGGCTACGCTGACTTCCCATTTCTAGAGAGTGACTGAGTTCCTGCCTTCTCCCTGAGCCCATCTGCCCACACTCCTAGGAATCTCCGAGGGAGGTAAGCACCATTCTGCTGCCAGAAGTGAGAAAAATTATTCCTAAGAAACTGCCTCTAACTTGTGGGGGTGAGGGGTGGGAGGGACTAAAAAAAAAAGAGATGTTTTTCAACTCATTTCATATACAATAAGGAAGGGCTTTTTGCAGTCTTACTTAGCCATCCCAGCCCACCTAGTTGGTGTCTGGGAGTGAGGCTGGGCCCTCCCTCTCTGAAATCTGCTACACATCATGCCTCCTTCCTGCACCAGGGGACAGTCTGCCAGACCTGACAGCCAGGGCACTGGTGAGAGGTCTCCAAGTGTCCAATCAGGTGCAGGCCCTCTGGACCATCAGCCATAGTTGTGAAACACCTTCTGTGTGGTTCATGCCAGACCAGCTGCCAGGCAGGGGGAGAGACAATTTCAGTAGAAGACAAGATCCCCATCATCAAAATAGAGCTCAACTAGGGAGGCCCAATGCCCAGGTATGAGCTCCTTCTACAATAACATGAGGTGCTGTCCAGCAGCCATGGAGATGAGATCACTGACCAGTATCAACTGGGCATAGACTAAAGACCAAGAACTGCCCTGGGGCTACTGAAGGTAGGAGGGATGGAGTGAGACTGGAGAATCAACTGTTTTTTGAAAGAGGCCAGGCTCAAACAAGTAAGTGTGAGACCCCCCTCAAGGCCACCAGGAGGACCCGGAGGCCACATGGGACCCTGCCATCCCAGCCCTGGACTGGAAAACTGGGTGGAGACAGAGAATCCGGACAGGGAGGAGGAAAGCCTGCACTCTGCTTCTAGCGCTGGCTTCAGGATTTTATCTGAGTGATGTGGGCATGAGGGACATGATGTGTATGGTCACTGTCTTCCATGGAACCAGTAGGTCCTCCACCACCACGTTTTTGTCTGCCTGAGGGCACAGAGGGAAGACAAAGCTACCCCTGTGACCCCATCTACACCGAACCCCACTTTGGCTTTGAGAGGAGGTCCTAGCTGAGAACCATGGAGGCCCCCCTGAACTCAATCACCACCCCCAGCTGCTCCTTCTGCATACAGAGCACTCCCTGGCTCTGGAGTTTATAAATAAACCAAGAGAAGTCATTTTGTCCCAAGAGACCATGATGTGTCTTGAAATACAGAGCTGTTCTGTGTTGTGCCCCCATGGTTTGAGTTCATTACTATTCTTCGGCGAGAAACAGGGCTTGGATTGAACCTGGTTCCCATCTACAGCTGAGAGTCTCAGCAAAGGCAGAGGGGGGAGCGGGGAGCAGGGAGCAGAGACACAGACAGAGAAGCTCTTGGTTGGGCCTTGATGTAATAAATGAGGCCACTAAATCACTAAATGAACAAGAGAAGGAGACAAAAGAGAAGTGTGGAGGAGGGAGCAAAAAGGTGGGAGGGTGTTGAGATGGGAAAAGGGCAGGAGAAAAAGAGATATTGACAGGGACATAGAAAAGAGATGCTGGCAGAGTGACAGCTGAAAAATCCACATCAAGACAGGGGAGAGAGCAACGGGGGATTCCAAGGGAAAACATTCAGAGGCAACAGCTTGAAGCAGCACTGAGGCCCTGGAAACACAGGAGGGACAGAAACTGAGTCTGTACGTTAGAGAGAGAGACAGTAAGAGAAGTAGAGGATGGCACAGGCAGGAAAGGGAGGGAGGAAGGGCCATGGTGCACACGTGGGGTCTGAGCGTGAGGATAAATGCCAGTGAGTGTGTGAAAACAGAAGAGCAGCACTGTCTGTCTCGTGTATGTTCTGTGTAAAAACAATAACAAAAACAAAAACAAAAAACAACACTTCACGTAGTAAGAGCATAAACCTGGAGCAAGTTAGGGAACCAGTCTGACCTCAGTTTCCCGCTGTGTAAATGGCAACGATACTAGTATTACTTCATAGGGTTGTCATGAAATTTGGAGTGAAGGTTGGAGCATTTTAGAGAGTAAGCATTTAGAACAGTACCTGCCATAGGAAGACCTCTGGGGCCTGCAGGCATGGACAGATGGTGGGTGCACATAAACAAAGCGGGCCAGGAAGGAAGAAGGGTTAGGGAGAAGCAAAGGTCAAGGGTAAGCCACCTTTAATGTACAAACCTATCATTTCAGGTCAACACACTTTTTATTGTGAGCCACAGGAGTGAGTAGAGAAGAGCAGCTGGTCCAGTGAGGAAGTCTGGGCCAAGGAAAATGAGGAGGGAGACCCCGCCAGTGTCAACATTAACTAAAGAAGCAACAAGGAAACTGGCTTGCTGGGCTTGCCAGGGGGACCCAGGGAACCGGAGGCCAAGGAGGGGCTCTTCCTGCAAAGCCCATGTGCAGCAAAGGAGGCCAGGATGGTGCAGAGGAGACAGTCAGAGCTCCTCTATGGAGACTTTCCACAGCTGCCCTGGTGATCTTTCAGAAAAACAGGAAGCGGAGTAAAGTGAATGCATCCTCTCTCACACAGCATGCTCCTCTCTCCTGCAGTCCAGGAGATGGGTGCTTGCTTCTTAAAGTGATGTGAGACTTAAGAACAGAGGAATCCCCCACACCCTGCTAAGCAGGAGGCAGAAAGGTCACTGGGACAGAATATCAGGCATGAACTACTTTTTCTGGGATAAGAGGCAGGGGCAGAAGGGAAGGCACTGGAAGCTTACTCTGGGCAGCCCCGGCAACCTGAGGTGATCCCTGGGTGGGCCAGGGGAGGAAGAGGAGGTCAAACACTTCCCGTGATCAGCCCTCCCCTACCATAGCTACTATAAATGCCCAGGCCCCAGCAACGCTGAGTGCAACCTTGTACTTATAGGTGCTGCTCACTCAATGGCATTTTGTCACCAGAGATGGTTCCTGAATCAGGCAGGTCCCACCCCCAAGGATAATTCTAATCCTGAGAAAAAACGCAGGAATCCAGTATCTTGAATCCCTCCTGTGCTAAACCAGGCTCTTGGTGCTGGAATGGAGCCTGGAGCAACAAACATAAGGACATGTTGAAAAAGACTGAATGTATTAATTACTGCCAGTGCTCATTTGCGGTTAGGAACATTATAATTGAGCTGTCGCTGCTGTGAGCCTCCCCAAGGCCCCGGTGCTCAGACCTGCAAGCCCCTAAATGCTCAGTGGATTCTCCGAGGGGGATCAGGGGATTAGGCTCTGCGTTCCAGACAAAGACACAGGCTGAGAGGTGAGCAGTGCTGGATGTGGAATGTGTGGTGACTCTGAAGCCACAAGAAGGGAGAAGGGGAGTAGAGTGAATGCATCCTCTCTCACACAGCATGCTCCTCTCTCCTGAGGAGTCCCCCACACCCTGCTAAGCCGGGTGCAGAAAGGTCAGGTGGCTTCAGGGCCACAACGCTTGCCACATCCAAACCTACTTCGAAACCTGCCTCGGGTTCCTTAAGGAGCGTGGATTCCCTTTCACTTGACACTCTGCTTTACATTCCACTTCACTGGAGGCAGCATCTACCCCCCCACCCCCACCCCTGACTCCCACAGCCTTTGACCCCTGCAAGATGAAGAGATGGGCTCCCTGCAACTCTCCTTATGAATCAGACATGATCCCAGAACTCAGAAGGAGAGGGACAGCTTCCTGTAAAGACAGATCTACCAGCCCCAACCCTCCCTCACAGGCTGATTGGGCTTCTGGGGGGAGCAGGAAGCAGGTATTCCAGGGAACCACCCTCTCAAATTCCTGTGGCAACAGCAGGAGTGCCGGCGGCGGGTGCCTTTCAGCTCTGGAAACCTCCAAAGACACACACACTGCATGTGGATGATGGAATGAAATGGCTTGCCTCCTCTCATTGCCCAAAAATGTAAGCTCTTACTGTTCTAGGAGGCTTTCCACATGTAGCTCAAGCCACAGGGAAAACCCACAAAAGGGTAGGACCACCACTTCCTGTTTGCAACAACACACAAACTGCTCCAAACCTCTGTGCCCAGACACCAGGGGTGAGCTGGGGGCAAGGGGCTGACACAGCTGGGCAGGGGTCTATGGGCCTGGGAGAGTGGGCTCTGCTTCCCCTTTTCGAGGTCCCAATGGTGTCTCAGTTCAGGCCGCCATAACCGAATACCACAGGCTGGGTGGTATAAACAGAAATGTATCTCTTGCAGTTTTAGAGGCTGGCAGACCTGGTGTCTGGTGTGGGCCCACTTTCTTCCCATGATGTCCACACACGGAAGAAGGGACAAGAGAGTGCTCTGGGGACTCTTTTGTAAGGGCACTAATCCCATTCGTGAGTGCTCCACCTTCGTGACCTAATCACCTTGCTAAGGCCCCACCGTACATCCCACCGAATGTTAGGACTGAACATATGAATTTGAAGAGGGCATCAACATTCAGACGATAGCTAATGATCTGCTACACAGCAAGCTTCCATGACCTTCTCTCCTTACTAACCACCCCCCCCACACACACACACAGTTTATTCCGTTAAGAGAGTGCAGAGCCCACTGAGGTCTAATGAAGAGAAAATCTTATTCTAGAAAATTCAGGTTAATACTCAGCTCCTCACAGGCAATAAATGGCGATGTTTCCAATACTAATCAAATAGAGTCTGAATGTGACCAATCCCACAATCTGCAAGTCCAAGTTGCTTTTACTTGGACAGTTTTCCTCAAGGAGGCTCTACTTCCACCCCCTTTCCCTAGAAAAACCTTGACAACACCTAAAGTGGCCAAGAGTGAGCTGGCAGATGGAACTTCAGAGCTGCCTCCCTTGTCCGTACCCTCCGGCAGGGACAGGCAGTCAGGCCCCATCTCCTGGACGTTCTGAAGAGGCCTGTGGTGCTGTGCCAGCCCGTCTGCCTGTCCCCCACCTCAGCCCCATACCTGCAGTGGGAGGGAAGGGATGAGAGTTGGGGGACAATGTCCCCACAGCGGAAGGGGAGGTAAGGCAAGGAGACAGACTGCGGGAGCATGTGAGCGAGTGCGCTGGGGTAGAGATGGGCTTTTCACAAGGATTCATTCAGTGGGAGAAGACGATTCTCACTGCCAGCCACCGTGTCTGCGGAAGTTGACAATGGAGCAGTCAGCTCTGTATCCAGGCAGCTCCTGTCCTGTGAGAAGGCCATTTGTGAGCTTCTCCCACAGGAAATCGATTGTGGGAGCCAGTTCTTTCGGGCAAATAGCCACTCTGCTCTGGGAGACACACTCTTTCTAGAGCCTACCGTCAGCATCTATGGGACTCAGGAACCCACAGATGTGAGGTCCCTGTGGACACCGAGGCCAGGCCAGCCAGTCCAGGAGAATGTCTGCGTGGTACCGGTGCTCTGGGCATGTGCATCAGACTGACATAGCCCCTGGAGAAAGGCTGACAGTGGTATGTGAGCACTCCGTCTTTCTTCCTGGCAGGTATGGCATGATGGCTCATCAAATACGAAGCCACTCATCACACATTCATTCAACAAAATGTTTTAAGCTTCCACCGTGTTCAGACCCAGTGAGTGCTTCAGTTACAATAGCACAAATAAAACAGACACATACACTGCCCTCCCGGAACTTACAGTTTAGTAAGAGAGACAGAAAATCCATTGTGATTCCATCCCATAATATACACATGGCTCCAAATATTCAGAGGGAACCAATTAGAACAATAAAGCTTAAAGCAGAATAAGATTTCAGTATCATCTAGCTCATCGTTTACCATATAAAGACAATGAAGTCCAGAGAGGCTGTGCATCATCTCAAAAGTCACACAGCTAGTGGTGGCAACAGCGAGGCATAGAATTTCCATTCTTTTTTAAAACACTTTTTCTGCCACAATCCAAAAAGACCTGAGAGGAATCAAGCATATCCAATGTTTCCTGAAGTATATTCTTTGAGTACCCGCTCTGTAAAATGCTACATGAAAAAGAGTGTTTTATCATCAACTAAGTCTGGAAAACGCCAGCACTGTATCTTCCTTATGGAGGCTGACAGTCTACATGATCTTATTAAAGACTCTGAGGTCTCTGGGAAATAACTCTGTTCATCATGGTCTAACCCAGTTTCCCAAACTGCTTTGACTGTAGAAGACCGTTTGTTTATGTAATTCATCTCAACACCACATGCTGGAATTCCTCAGACTGTGGGAAACCCCCTCTCAGTTCAAGTCTGTGGATTGTAGATATTTGTCCCTCCCTTGATGCCTTTTTTCTATTTCTTTTCTTTCTTTATTTTTCTTTTCTTTTTTTTCCCCTTTGGTAAGGAGTCTTGGTTATCCCCACTAAGTTATATTAGCTCTGAGTCTTCAATCTCTTTCAACTCTCCAATACTCTCTGTATTTCTGAATCTCCCTCTTCCCTGGAATTCTGGGGTCCCCTGGCCTCTGGAATTTTCTTTTCTTTTTAATTCTTTATTGTTTCAAGTATCTATAATAATAAAAGCGTAATATATTAATTACACCAATGTCCTTCCGGACGAAGCTGGAACTGAGAGGGTAGCCTGGGTCCCAGGTGCCAGAGGGAAGCCGGTGACATACAGCTGGGGGAAGAAAGGCCTTCTCTTGCACAAATTTCGTGTATCGGGCCTCTAGGTACATAAAGTATTACATATGTCTCCTTTTTCCCCCATTGACTTCTCCCCAGCCGCCCTTATCCCCCTGGAATTTTCTTCACTTTGTTCTCTGAATTGCTCTGGATAATCTATTTCTCTTTGTCTCTCAGTAACTGCTCTTCAATGTGCTTCAAGCTTGATTTTCCCCAGGTAGTCAAGGCAAGGATGTGAAATCTCACTAGTCATGTCCTTACGTATGAATCACAGATCCAATAACTGACCTGTGACCTTTCTCCACCATGAGCTGTTTCTCCACCCAGCAGTCCATTCATCTATTTAAACAGTCCTCACTGAACACTGATGCACCGAGCACACTAAGGTCACTTTTATTTATGGAACACGTCCACTGCCACACATGAGGATTCCTCAGCACTTTGGAAAATCCCAAATCAGTTTAAGTTCTGTGAATTTTTTAGAAATATAAGACAAATAGCACTCTTATCCAAGAGTCATTAAGAAGGGTCATAGACAACCTGTTAAATAACTATAGGGTCCAGATTTTAAGTTCATGGATTTGACATCTTTGGGGCCCACGTGTTTCATTCTGCCCGTGAACTTGATGCCTGGACAATATTCTCTCAGATGAGTGTCCCTGACAATGAAGGGTACAGGATAAGGAACTATGGTTGGCTTGGTTCAATTTGTCACTGCTAAAGGAGAAAAAGAAAAATAATACTCAAAGTTCATGACCTGGAACTTGAGGCATTGTCACATCAAGGATGTCCAAGTGACAGCCGGCTCCTCCCTACATCAGCCAACTACCCAGTTCCCCCGGTTCCCAACAGTCATTAAAACCATCTCCCCCCTGCAAAATTCCATAATTATTTCATCATGAAATAGCTAACATTTGTCTTTTATTCCTTTTTACTCAAACAAACCTAATGTTTTTCCCCATTAACTGTCTTATTCCTTCATTCCCCCTGGCACTATGGTTTATGTGCTGCTCAGAGACTTCATTTGGACCTGAAGAAATGAGAGAAATGGCCTTTAAAAATGTACACTGCTCAGCAATAGAATCATCAGCAGTATGGTTCCTCTCGCAAGAAACCTGCTACCACCAGATGTGCAGCTGGGTCTGAAATTTGACTGCACACACACACACACACACACACACACACAGTTTTTCCATAGCAGAATAAAAACTCAGAAGTTGATTTTTCTACCCTCCTAGGTTTTCATGAAATCCTGCTTTCCCAATGTGTCTTGGAATATCTAAATCAGGGGTGGGGATCATCCGGCCTGTGGGCAGTATAAGGCCCATTAAATAATTTGGTCTGGCCCTACCAAGGCATTAGGGGTGAGTTAATCAAATGTTTCACCAAATAGAGCAGGCTGATTTTTAAGTTTATAATTTTGAATTGCCCTTGAATGATGTTATGAATATCAAAACGACCCTTGACAGAAAAAAAAGGTTCCCCACTCCTGAAAATGAAGACAAATAAGCCTTACTCCAGTCACTAAGTGTCATAGAAAACACTGCCACGTCTAACACAATCCTTACTTTAAAAGACTGTGTATAGATTCAGGGAGGCCCTCAATAATCTTAGTTTGCAGAATTCACTCCCTTCACCCATCACCAGGACTCTGGATTCTTTCCTGAGTAGGTGGGAGAGAGTTGGGAGTGCTCAGTTCTGCCTGCCAGTCCTCTCTCTCCTCTCCACCGCAACCTGTTCTTGCCTCTTATAGCCCCATGCGTACCCTTTGAGTCCTTCTAGAACCTACTGCCCACTCTGTCCTCTACCATCCTCCATTTATCCCTGCATTACGGTCTTGTTACAAACACTTATTTTTCCAAAGCTTAGTCTACATCGGTCCTGTCAACTCTACACCCACGGGGAGGACGTGTGCTGTAACAGAATGAACACAGCCTTCAACATAAAGCAACACATTCTTCCCCTTCCTTTTATTTTTCTTTCTTTCTTGCAGGCAACCTCCAGCTTGCCTCTTCCCCCATCTCGGAACCTCTCTAGTCATAGGCAGGCCGTAGTGAACTCCCAAATGAACAAGAGATGTAATGTGCCGAGGCTCCTCACTCCCGGTCATATCTCCCACGCACCTTCCTTTTTTTGGAAGACAATAGTGGGGACTGAATTCATGTCAAGTCCAGGCTCCCCTGCACCAAGAAAGCATAAGCCAGAGACAGTGAGAGGCAGATGCTCCTGTCAGGAGTCCATGCTCTAGCAAGGTGCAGTCCATGTGGCTCAGGCTGGAGACTCCCTGGCCCTTCTCACCTTCTGCTCCAGGCCCCGCACACCCTCCCCTCCCCAAGAGCATGATCAGATTTTCTAACAAGTTAGCAGAATACACTAGCCATCTCAAACACCCACAGATTTGGGGAAGTGTCAGGAAGGAATGTAAACAATAAGCACTAATTGCTGTTGTGACATCAGTTATAAATTAAGTTAGATGGGCCACATGTGAGCCCTATCCTTCCCCAGCTTCCATGCTCACCACGATGCTAGCACAGACATCTCAGAGGCAGGAAACTGACTTCTAAGGAACATCTTTTGATGTTTCCATCACCAGGGCCTGGATGCTTTGTGCCAAGTTAGCCCTTAGCATTGCTGTGTGCTAAGCCCCTGTGGGGAGGGGCCTTGTGTGCTAAGCCCCTGTGGGGTGGAGGTGGGGGTGGATGAATAGGCAAACACACCTCCAACACATGAGGTTCCCACTGGAGGTGCAGACTTAGAGAGGATGAGACTTCAGAATCAGCCCTGCCTTTGCAAGTGGCCTGAGGAAGAGGGGTGAGCATTCTAAATAACTATGATGGGGCTGGCTATTCCCTTCTGGGAAGCTGCCCCGGAAATCTTGGGGCCTGGAGCAAAGCAGAAGCTAAAGGATCATGAGTTGAAGATGAATGAATGAATAAATGAATGAATGAAGAGAATGAGAATGAGTGTATCTATTAGAGACTACAAATGCCTTAGTTTTTTGCAGAACCAAGTTTTGCCTGTTTTTGGTCACTAGTAGAGGAAGTTGGGACCAATAAGGGGGGTGATGGTAGCACCATTTGGTGGCTCCGAGAGGCTTTATCTTTGCACAGCAATGCTTGAAGTTGACTAAATTCAACATAATCCAGAGGCAACAAGTGAGATTTTGTCACTGTTCGCTTTAAGTCTAAGAGGAGTGGGGTCCAGGCCTGAGGTTTCTGTCAATTTCTCCTCCCACCCACATGCCAGTTCTCTCTGTCTCTGGCATTCTCACCTCTCTGCCTCTCTGAGAGAGAGCCTTCCCCATGCAATAAGGCCAAAGCTGCATCTTCTGTGATGGGAAGCAGAGCCAGTGTTGTCAAAGTCTATCCTTCACTCAACATCACCATGTGACCTTTTAGTGCCTGGCACTGTGCTAGGCTCTGGGAGTCAGAGATGAACAAAACATAGTTGCTGGCCTCAAAGGGCTCGCAGTCTAGCAGGGCGGAAAACAGACAAAGCATTATAGTTCTGGGCCCCTTGCAGAACTGCCAGGCCTTATGGCCCCAGATGTCTCTGAGACACTACGTTATGGACCACAACACTAGTGGTGAGTGTGGAGCCAGAGAGATCAGAGACCTATGCAGGGTCCACAGATCCTCGGGGACCATCAGGAGCCCTCTGCCCTCTACCAGGCTATGCAGCAGCCTGGCCACCCAGAGTGACCCCAGGCAGGGCTCCAGTGCTGCTCTGTTTCCTCCCCTCTGTCTGAAACACATCACAGGGAGCTCCTTTCTGCACAGGGACACCAGGCACAAGGCCAGAAATGTTTGCCTACTTTGGTTTTCTTCCATTGTTTCCATCAATATAAATCCAAGGCGCCAAATACCTCTTAGAGTGGAGGCCTGCAGGCTGCCAGGGAAGGAAAGCACACTGGGAATAGTCCTCTGCACACCTTCATTCAAGCTCACATCCTTGTCTGACTACCACCACCCCTTAATGTGTGTCTTCCTAGGCCAGTGGTCGGCAAACTAACTCATTAGTCAACAGAGCCAAATATCAACAGTACAACTGAAATTTCTTTTGAGAGCCAATTTTTTAAACTTAAACTTCTTCTAATGCCATGTCTTCAAAATAGACTCACCCAGGCCATGGTATTTTGTGGAAGAACCATATTCAAGGGGCCAAAGAGCCACATGTGGCTCGCGAGCCATGGTTTGCAGACCACTGTCCGAGGGTGGCAGAGAAGCAAATGGCTGATACAATTTCTGGATCCTTGTTACAGACTTGGCTTGGGGCCTGCAGAGGCCCTCAGACAGACATCAATAACGTTGCCGCTCATTGCCTTTATCAGCCTTGATCCAGTCCCATTAGAATGCACCAATATTTATGTACGTACATTTTGACGCCACTGCCAGCAGCAGCATTGTGACAGAGTGCTAGCTGGGGAGTGAGGGAAGGCTGCGGGCTGCATTCTCTCTCTCTCACTCTGCTTCTGTTCCATCTAGGGGCTGAGGGCTTTGCTCCATTACCTCAGGCCTCAGTTTCCATTGCCACCCAGAGTTTGAATGTTTTTTTTTTTTAAAAAAAAATAGGTAATATTTGCTGGGTATTCATGGTGGTCAAGGCACACTGTTTTTGCATGCATTTATTGTCTCATATAATTGTCTCAAAATTCAGCATGATGGTATTGCCACTTACCAGATGAATAAGTCACTGAAGAGATGAGAAGGGTGAATATAGGCTAGTTATGTTTAGGAAGCAGGATAATTAGACTGGCTGATGGTCTGGATATGAGGTGCTAGGAAGAGAGAATAATGAAAGTCTCCCAGGTTTTGGAACTGAGCAACTTGGTAAATCATGTTGCCATTTGTTGAAAGGAGGAATGTTGGATGACACTGGTTGGGAGATTGGGAGTAGTGGGGGCAAGAGTTCTATCTGGGCCATTCTAGTGCTACATGCTAATTAAAAATCCACGTATGGCTGTGTTTGAGGAAAGAGACCAGTTTTATCCCTGCCACACCTTCACATTCTAATGCAGAGCCAAAGAAGAGAACTCTGCAGAGAAGACTTGAGAAAGAGAGGCCAGAAGGTGGGAAGGAAACCTGGGGGATATGAGGGCCAGGAAGCAGAGAGATGGAAGGGTTTCAAGATGAAGAAAAAGGAGGAAGAGGAGGAGGAGGAGGAAAAGATGAGGGGGGAAAGGAGACACTATTACTCTCCCCATTTTATAGATGAGACAACTGAGGCACAGAGAGGTTACTTAAAGTGTAATCACTGGTATTTCTTCCCTTGTGTGTTCATTGAGTAGGCAATATCCAGTCCCTTCTCTCGGGCCCTACAAATCAGCTTCTTTCTGAACCTCAGACAGGCCCTGACTAAGTTCTCCAGGGTCCTGTCCTTTCTCAACCCTGAACCTGGCTGATTAATCTCTTTGTCTGTTTCAATGCTCAGAGCAGGGGAAACCTGCTGGCTTAGCTGACAGGCCAGCAGGCTGCAGCTGTGGAAAGCAATCAAGTTTCCTATTCTACCCAATTCTCCAACATGAACCCTTTCTCCAGGCTCATCCTCTCTCTGCTAAGCTCATCGGATGGGATTCGGGCTGTCCCCTGCCACCCAAAACTGCTCCAGTTCTTCTGAGACCTCATCTGACTCTCCCCTCCTCTGAGGGTGCTTCCCTTGGACAGCTACCCATAGTCCTCTCTACATTCCTCAGAAATTCGTTCATATATAATTAATTTCTGTTCCCAATTAGGTTCAATTTTGCACTTCACAGTGGCAAAGCAGTCGGGTTCCCATGACACACTGCACAATCAAAAACGTTATTATCAGAGGTGAAAATAACGATGAAGAGAAATGTGTCACTGGGTGTCAGAAGAGGGGCTGGGAGAGAACAAATGATTTTAAATGCCAATTAACCTTGGGGCAGAGGCGTGCCATGCAGGGACATCAAGGAGAGCGTGCAAGAAGAGGCGAGGGTCAGCATGGGCTACGGCGGGACATTCCAGGTCCTGGGAAAGACCTGGCTCTCTGCCACTGGCAGTGCTTGGACCATGATCGTATGCAGCTAGGCCAGGCCTTGGCTGGTCCTCCAGAGGGGAGGAGCAGGGGCCATCTGGGAAGTGAGCCCAACTGCGGCATCCTTTCCGACCTGGCTCTTGTCACACCACCTGAAATGGACCCAACACCTCTGCACAGGGAACCTAGCAATGGTCAGTTTAAAGTAAGATGCTCCATGTCCTCTTCATCCATTTTCTCATCTGCTTAGAGCATGAAATTTGTACACTTGAAGAATAAAGCTCCTAATTTTGCAACGGTAAACAAGTGGGCTCATTTCTAAGAGCGCAGTTGAGGGCCACAATGGAGAAAGATCTGTCACAACGAGGAGTACACGGTTGTAAGTTGGTGTAAGCATGTGCAGGCGGCCTGATGAGATTCTGCCCTGGATGGGGCTATCAATGGGGGAGAGAAGAGAAAGGTCTCATAAAAAGGGCAGTGGGAGACATCGGAAGAAGTGGCATGAATTTCATAAGCCCCTCCTCCAAAGTATCCAGAGAAAGAGAGACAAATAAGGTAAAGATTTCTTTCCTGCTGCTGTGCACAGGTGAGGTCCTGCAGCAGCAGGATCCTGTGCAGGGAGACCCACATCATTCTGCTTCATGGAATTCTAGGGAATGTTCCTTTGCTCATTCAAAAAATATTTATTGAGCATCTATTATGGGCAGCAGCATTCTAGGTACTTGCAATAAATACATCACTGAACAAAACAGGCACAGAGTCCTGTACTTGTAGAGCTAATGTTCAAGTGACAGGACTCAGACAAGCTACAAACATGATAAACAGTAAAGCATGTGGGATGTTAGAGATCACATGAACAAGGTCTTTAAAAGACCCTATCCTTCCCAATGTATGCACTTTCCTAAATACCACATTATCATGTACAATCTCAGCTTCTTCTCTATCATCTCATCAGGAATCTCTGGGGCCAGACTCACCACACTTGCCCCTTCTCTCCTATCCCTTCACATAACCTCCTCTGCCCATTACTTGTACTACAAGCATACTGGACACAGCAAAGGTGCTCAATCACACGTGTGACAATGGGTTAGTCACCCTAGTTTGGAAGCAAAAATTCTGTTCCCTGAAAGAAATCCTCTTCTAAGATGATCTGTTTTTACCCTCAAGTCCTTTTCCCACAGATCCTCCCCCGCAACACATGTGGGAAGTGTGCTTAGCCAAGAAGAGTTGATCTAACTCAGGGAGAAAGGAGAAGAGTCCCATTGCTATAACTGACTTCTCTTCCTCTCCCTCACGGTCTCCCAGGAGCCCCATCTCTGCCCATCCCCCACAACACTTTCCTCTCCTAACATTCCTGACACAGAGGTGAGATGGAGGATGAGACAAACACTGTACCTAACTATATCCCATGGGTGACTATTCTGAGACTTGCCATATAAGAGGTTTGAGACATATATGTACATGCATGAAATGGAGAAGCCAGCCTCCTTCCATGTGTCCAGCATGGGTTAGGGAGGGCAGGGGGAGAGGGGCAGAGATATTCTTGGACAATAAGGTCATGGTCCATGCTGAAGTATATTTGGACTGACCTCTTGTCCTTTAGTTCTTCTCATATATAGTGCATCAAGTTCCATAAGGACATGTACACTATACTTAAAATTCAGTATGTGTGGAAAATAGAAGAACAAGGCTTAAAAATTCAGAGTTCTTTGAGGCCCCTTTCTCTTCTCACCTGTGCCTTAGTCCTGTCCAATCTCATCCATGACCTCTCTTTGGGTACCACTTCTCTGGTGATGAGTCACAGACTAACATCTCTAGTCACACTTCTGAGTCTTGCAGCTGAATGCTCCACAAAAATCCTAAAAGATAAATCTACTTAGTTCACTACCAAGTTCCTCAGCATCACACAACCGGAACAAGCTCTCATCCTTCCATCACCCTCTCCACACCTGGACCTCTTCCATCATTGCTTATCTCAGCAAGTGCTTCACCATCCAGGGATACAAGCCAACAGGCATCACTGTTGACTCTCCCTTGTTCTCACCCTCATATTCAAGCTGTTCACAGTCCTAACAATTTTGCCTCCTAAATGTCTCTTTAATCTATCAATCACCCTTTGTCTCTTCTGTCACCACCTTAATCCCAACAGCCAAAACCCTCTCACTTATTACTTTAAGACATCCAGTCAACCTTGACTTGGTTCCTTGTCTAATCAGATCACCTTATTGCAACTGGAGAATTTCTAAATGCAAATCTGATAGTGCTTCCCTGCATGCTTGAATTTACTTCAATAGTTCCCTGGGGATCTAAAAATAAACCAAAATTCTTATGTTATTGGCTGAATCATGTCCCCCCAAAAATTCATATGTTAAAGCCATATTCCATACAGTAGCTCAGAATGTGACTGTATTGGAGACAGGACCTTTAAAAAGGCAATTCATTTCAAATGAAGCCAGAAGAAACCAACACTGCCAACACCTTGATCTCAGAATTCCATCCTCCAAAACTATTTAAAAAAATTAATTTCTATTATTTAAGCCACTCAGTTGTTGGTGCTTTGTGATGCCAGCCCTAGCCAATGAAGGCATCTTAACCAGTCTACAACATCCTCATGTTTTGTGGTCTGGTTTTAAAATATATTCACTTTTTTTTTCCCAAAAGGTAGAGCCAAGTTCCCCTCCCCTTGAGTGTGGGCAGGACTTGATGGCCCACCTCTAACAAACAGAATGTGGTGGAGGTGACAGTATATGACTTTCCAGATTAGGGCTTCAAAGGCCTGGTGATTTCCTTCTTGCTCTCTTTTTCTTGGGTCACTGCTGTGGGAGAAGCGAGCTAAATGTCAGGAGGACTCTCAAGAAGCTCTATGGAGAGGCCCCATGGTGAGGACTGAGGCTTCCTGCTAGCAGTTATGTATGTGAGCTCTCCTTTTAGCAGGTCCCCAGTCCCAAACAAGCCTCCAGGGATTGCAACTCTCGCCAATGTCTGGACTGACTTCATGAGAGACCCTGAAGCAGAACCACTCAGCTAAGCTGTTCCTGATTTCCTGACCCACAGGAGCTGTGAGGTAATAAATGTCGATTCAAGCCGTACGTTTTGAGGCAATGTAGTATGCAGTAGTAAATAATGAGTACAGCTCAACTTGAACTCCTCTTCTAGGCTTGCCTACGTTACTCTCAGAGCTCTGGCCATTGGCTTTCTTGCTGGGCCTGAAACTCCCCATCCTCCCCTAGACCCTCTTTCTAGAATGCATCCCTACTTTCTTCCTTATCTGAGTCCTACTCATATTTTTTATTACATGACAAGCATCAACTTCTGAGGGAGATTTTTTCTGACTTACGGTCGAGTAAGATGCTCTCATTAAACCAATTCCTCTCCCTCAGAGCACATTCCCCAGCTTTTTATTGTTGTTCATTATGGTGAATACTGAATCGACGCCTGTCTTCCCCTCTAGACTCTAAGCTCCATGAAGCCAGAGAAGGTGTTGTTTTTGCTCACCTCTATGTTCCCATTACCTACACAATTTAGTCAGTTAATAAATAATTGTTGGATGGATGGAGAGAAGTTGGCCAGTACCTACAAAGGAACAAACCTTATATTTCAGGATTGTCCTTCTGTTAAGTCTCCTAGTTTCAGGGCCATCTGTGAACCTATAAAGTTTTTTTTTTATATATATATATACTGAGTATAAACACTGTTCACGACTCTATAACACACAAGTTAACCAAAGATCAGAAATCTATCCATTATTCACTCACACTATGACATTAAAAATGATCTTGTCTTCCTTTAGGATCTTTGAACAATTTATTTTTGAAATTCCATTGTGTGTGTCAATGTTCATGAGTGAGGGAAGAAAAGGGACTCTTTCAAACCTAGAACAGATAAAAAAAAAAAGTAAAGCCCCCAGGGGTACATGAGTGGGGCAGTTAGGGTGATGGCCATATCTCCTCCTGTATCTGTGAGATATGAATAAAAAGGTTTGACTTTTTTTTTTTTTTTTTTTTTTTTTGAGGGGGAAGGTGTGGTACACAGGGCCAGCTCTTCTGGAGTAAAATAGAGTAACTGTGCAGATGGTGCCCTGCCCACAGTTTTGCCTGAATTGATGAGCCTTGAGAAAGAAGGCCAAAATGAACATCAGTTATGAATCAGACTAGAGGCCAGGTGCATGAAAGTTCATGCACTGGAGTGGGGGGTCCCTCAGCCTGGCCTGCCCACTCTCATGGGTGGGAGGTGACCCGGTGATCAGGGAAAGGCGACGCCCCCATTACACCTCTGCTGCTACCACTGCGGCAGTGCAAGCCTCTGGTTACCTGAGCCTCACTCAGGTGGCCCTGGGTGGCTGGGAAGTCACCATCCGGGCCTTGCCTGTGCCTTGGGCCAACCCTGGGTGTCTGGGGGGCTGAGGGAACTGGGGGACTCGGAAGGCAGGCGCATGGAGTGGCCAGACTCACCTGGGGGTGGGCCTGGGCTTGTAGTGCGCCTGCTGCCCTGGCAGGGCTTAGAGGACTGGGTGCCGCCATCTTTGAGGGCATGATGGTCAATTAGCATATTCCCTCTTTATCAGATAGAATAATCCTTCCCATACGTACAGTAGCATGGTTAGCTCAGCAACATTAGAGGAGAAAGCACCAACCCATTCTTTAAAGTAATTATTATAATTTTAAATAAAACAGCTGCTTTTAGACCCAAGATTTTTATTAAATCAAACTTTTTAGCCTCACTTGGGCTGGCTTGTCCTAGCTAGAATTTGTGTTGTTTGTAAGCATAGTTTATGGGTGACATTTTTTTTAATAAGAAAACAAAACAAAACCAGAAACCAGTTTATCTGGAGCCTCTTTATCGCAGGCTATTTTGCTTGTATATGTATGTACATATATCTGTAACTTCTCCCTCGCACCAGGAAGGCTAGACTTGGGAAGAGCTTTTATTCATTATTTAATCAAGAAAAGAGCTTTGACTCAAAAAAGAGCAGGAGAGAGGAGGCATCCAGGCAAAAGTGAAAGAAGCTGGGCGAGAGAGAACATTTTTATAAACAGGCTCTTGAGGTAAAAACCTGAACAAAAAGCAACAAACAGCTCCTTTCTACATCTTTCCCCCCTTTCTTTCTTTCTTAAAGCTATGATAGACTCAATTCCCTTTCTGCATAATCTCTCTTTCCGATGCTGTTCTGCATGCTGAAGCGTATCACCACTTGTTTGCCATCCAGGTTGCTCCTCCCTCTGGCTACAGAGAGAAAAGCCTGGCCCAGCCTCCGAGGGGCTGCCAATGCCTGCCGCCCTATCCCCAGCCCCTCCTTCCTGCCACTTCTACACCAGTGATTTCCAATCCTACAGCCCTCCCTACCCTAGGGACTCTTCCCCTCACCTGAGATGGTTTTATGTGATTTAATTAATTCTGCAAGCAGCAGATGGTGGTGCTATTCAGCCTTCATTCCACCTAGTGTGAGACAGGGGGACCTGGCCCAATAGATCTCTGTGGACACCCGCCACATGCCAGACCTCTTACCAGGATCTGAAGTCTCACACTAACTCAGGGACGGGGGCGGGGGGAACTGAGGCTCCCTGAGCGACAGCTTCAGGCTGACAGGATTCCTGAGTTTGGAACCAGCCCTGCCTTTCCACCATGATGAGCTCTGACTCTACCCAGTGTTCTTCACCCTTTCCCATCAGAAAATATTCTTTTGTGGTCTAAACCTCTACTCCCCTTCTATTTCCCCCATTGTCTCTTTCCACTTGCACTAATTTGTTAATTCAGCAACTACTCATTGAACACCTGCTGTGAGAAGCTGGGTGGGGGGTGGAACATTCTAGTTGAGGAAGACGGGCAACAAACAAGCAAACATGCCCTATGTCAGATAGTGATGGTGCTAAGTAAGGAAAGAAGACCAAGCAGGGCAGAGAGGGTGAGGAGTGCTGGGTGGTCAAGAAAGCCTCATCAGAAGGTGACAGGTAAGAGCAGACCAGAAGGAACTGAAAAATTCAGCTCTGGGAGAAGAGGGTTCTAGACAGAAGGATCAGGAAGTACAAGGTACTGAGGTCCTTAGTGGTTTGAGGAACATCGAAGGGGTCAGTGTGGCTGGAGTTGAACTGTCAAGGAGGTGAGGCTAGACTGAAAAGGGCGAGATGAGGTCAGCGATGAGGGATGGAGAGTATGAAGTCTGCTGTTGTAACAGCTTCTGTTTTTACTATAAGTGAGCTAAAAAGTTACTAGAAGCTTGTAAACAGGAGAGATTCCAGCTTTGAGGGACAGCCCAGATTCTGGGGTCCTGGAGAGCCAGCAGCTGGGGCTCACCAGGGAACCTGTGCAAATGAGAATCTAGGTCCTACTCACACCTCTGAGTCACATGCGCACTGTCCCACGTCTCCATGTGGCTCCCATATACATTACCCTACCAGAAGCACCATCCAGGGACCTCAGCCCTGCCTCCCAACTCCAACATGTGACATCACCCGCCAGATCAAGGCTCCGGAACACAGATATCTGGTGGTCCATTTATAGTGGGTACAGAGAGCTATCTGTCACAGAAGAGATGCTAAATCCATTTTATTTACTGACAGGTTGATTAAACAGTCCATTTCCTTCATAATTTTTGTCTTCTGTAAATGGCAAGTTAAGTTACTCGTTTTCTAAGGAAGATACTCTGAGGAAGACTCCAAGGCACACGTTGTGGCTATTGCATCTTCCATGCATACTAAATGGCCACATACAGGGACACCACTGCAGGTCACGCACTTGGTGAAAAGAAGTAAACATTGAGCCATCAAAGACTCTCAGCTCTCCCCCCAGCCTCCCACCCACCTGCATGGAGCCCTAAGCTGCTCTTAAACTGACAGACTCCTCTGGGTTGTCACCAGCCAGCATGCTTTATAATGTAATGAATGAGAGTCCCTGGAAACATTGATTTTTGGATCCATGAACATTTTCCTTTCTCCAGACTCACAGACAGGAGGAAAGGCATCCTTAGCAAGAAACCTGGGGGGGAGGAGGGGGAGAGAAAGAGTAGGACTAAGATTCTTGGTAGAGGAGGGACAGGAAAATGAAGATGGCTGGTTATCTCCTGCTGTCCTGCTGAAATGAGGGAAAGGGTCACAGATGCACTCTCAACAATGCTACTCCCCCCACCGCCCCCGCCTCAACACAGCAGGTGTGAGCATGCAGAGCAGTGCAGGGATAGAGCTTTGGGAAGAAAACATTTCATCTGAATGGCAGTGTCTGCCCACAGTTCCTCGAGACAGTGAGGTGCACCTGCCCAGCACACAGAGAGAAGCATCTGAAGCAGTGGAAGGTTCTGCATTTGGGGCTGTTCTGGATCAATACCAAATGAGGAGGTAGATTTCTTCACTCAGCTCAGAATAAAAATGTTCTTGCCACACACACAAAAAAAGCTTTCAGGATCTGCCTGCATTTAAAACTACTCACATTCCGTTGTCTGGACCTATGAGTTTGTTTCACCATGCTGCTCTTCTGTTGTTTTTGTTGTTGTTTTATAACCGAAATCATACAGCTTTTGTCCTTTTCTGTCTGACTTCACTTACTTAGACCACAGAATGGTGACTGCCAGAGGAGGGTTTGGGCCAGGGGAGGGGGTCAAAGATAGAATAACAAGCTGAAACTAGACTTTCAGTGGTGAGCACACAATAGAGTATACAGATATTGAATTATGTTGTAGTCCTGAAACTTACATAATGTTATTAACATGTTACCAGCCAGATTATCAATAAAAATAAAAATTTTTAAAGTACAATTATTTCTAAAGTTTTCAGTTTGCTACCACAGGCAGTTTCCTGTTCAAATATAGCAGTCCAAAATAACCACCCATAATTCTTAGCATCTGATCTACACACAGCACCATATTTTGGCATTCCATGGAAAAAATTAAACAAAGAGAAAATGAAGGAAAAGAGAGAGAGAAGATTAAAATAAAGATTCTCTGATAGTTAAGTTTCCTCTCCAGAAGGTCAATAATATATTAACTTTAAGAATATTTACATTGGCAGATTCTTATGTCGATTAATTGATAGTCTACATATTTTTAGTAGGGGGCTATTGGCAAAAGCAATTAGCAGTGCATTCATTATAGATCAATTTACTGTAGAAGTTAATAGTTCTTTGTTTTGAATAAGATCTCCACTAACCCTTCTGTGGTCTGTGAAGTTCCTCTGCACAGTGCTTGATTCAGAGGGTCATTCAATTAAGTTATTCAATGAATGAATGAATGACTGGTCACATTGGTATAGAAATTTCTTGAATGTCTACAAAAATGTTTGAATTTCATATACCCTGACTTGCACAGCTAGGGTACCATCTAGACCCAGATAACAGTTGGCTGTACTGATCATTTTAATTAAGGTATAAATAATGATCCTTCACCAAAAAAATCAGATAGAACCATTTCTTAAACTATAAATCAATATACCACCCAATAAGGGGAAAAAAGAGCAAAAGATATGAAAAGGCAATACACAAAAAAGGAAAATACAGATGGGCAACAAACATAGGAAAAGATGCTCCCCTAACTGTCAATCAAGGAAATACAAATCAAAGCACAATGTTAACCCATCAGATGGGCAGCAATCCGGTAAAATCACATATTGGGTAAAGGCACAGGCTTAGAAGTTAGGTTATTGGAGTCTAAATCTTGGCTTTACCACTTGCTACTATATGCTCAGAACAAGATTCTCAACTTCTCCGGGCTTATAAAGGGGGGATAATGTTAATACCTACACTTCCGTGGTTTGTTGTAAGAATTAAATGAGTTCATACACATAAAACATTCAAAACTGAGCCTGGAAGAAAGTCACCACTTGATTAATTTATCTATTATTGGCACCGAGTGTTGAGGAATGTGGGGAAGCAAAAGCCTTCATATATTGTTGGTTGATGCATGAACTAGTTCAGCCATTTTGCAAGTAATTCATTTGCTTCTATTAAAATTGAAACTATGCATATCCTGTGGCCCTGCTGTTGTTTCCAAGTATTTACTCTTGAAAACTCATACATTTGTTTCATTCTCATGCTCACTGCAGCATGATATGTGAAAAAACATAAGGAAACGATTACACAGGGGAATAGCTAATTATGGTAGAACTATGAGCCTACATTGCACTTAAAAATAATGAGGAAAGATTTCTAGGTACTGACAGGGAATGACCTCCAAGACATATGGTTGATTGAAAACAGCAAGTTATCAGTATAATGATAGGATATATTGCAAATATTTACAATGATATTTTATGTACATTTACATATGTATCATTTGTGCAAAAACTACATCCAAAATTATACACACACACACACACACACACACACACACACACACACACATGCAGTTATCAACTCTAAGGGAGGTATTGCTAGTGACAAAGAGAACTTGACCTTATTTGTATTATTTTTTTTACAATTAATTCTTCTATTATTTGTATAATTGAAACTTAAGGAAGGGGGGACATGGAGTTGTGTTTAGTGGGTAGTTTCAGTTTGGGATGATGAAAACATTCTGGAGATGGAGGGTGGTGAAGGCTGTACAACACTGTGAATGCACTTAATACCACAGGACAGCATGGTGGAAAATGGATAAAACAGCACATTTTATGTTGTGTCTCTTTTACCACAATACAATTTTTAATTTAAGAGTCCCTTATCCTATAAGATGAACCAGCAGGATGCCTCTAGACCAGGGCCTTTAAAGGACCTCGGATTTGGGTGGGCAGAGTTGGCATGAAAAGGCCATGAGGAAATCATCTGCCTAGAGAAGGAAGGTCTTAACAAAAAGATGGGAAATAAGATTAGATAGAGGCTTAGCAGAAAGTCAAGCAGTACCCAATGGATAAAACCTGGCCTTGATCTGCAGGAAAGAGGAATGTCATTCTCCTGATGCCTATTCCCTCTCTCTCCAGGCAAAAGCCCTCCAGATATAAGTTCACAGATGGGAGGGGAGGGGAGTAGCAAAGAGGTAACAAAAGAAAAGGGTCCTAAACAGTAGCATCTCATAATGGCTGTATTTTTGCTGCACCAGCTCCTTTTACAAAGAGCTTCCATGCACCTGGAGGGAACTGGATTTCCTTTGGAGAATATGCCTTTCAAGTCGATTAAAAACTATTTTCATGAGTTGCAGCTATTTACATGCAAACCTGTCATTCAGATGATGTGTGCCTTCACACTCGCCCACAGAGACTTATCAACACGTTCTTCTCTTTTTGGATTATTTCCATTAGGTCCCTGCACAGTGTCTGGGCAAGGGAAGAAAGTGAGGGGACCAAAAGGCATTTTATCTCCTCAACAAGGTGAAAACAGAAATGGGACGAACATAATGAGGATGGGACTGGAGCTCAGTCTCCCCAGCTGGAATGAGGATAATCCCAATACAGCCCAACACCCAGGCCACACTCCAGCACAGAGAAAACTTGGAGAGGCCAAACAAAGCTTTGAAGTCAACTAGTATAGATTTCCAAATTCTAGAACAAAGTTGAAAACATATTCTGAATTTAACTTTAGATTAGTAGGCTTTTTTATTTGTTTGTTTTGGGTTTTTGCCTAAAACGTTTTTAAAACTATTACTGACCCATTTTGATCTATAAGCTACCTTGTTTTCTAGAAATTATAACATTGAATGTAAAAATATTCTGTCCACAGAAGACTGACATAAATTCTAGAAAGATAAAGAGATGACTTACAAACCTTTGGAAAGAAAAAGTTAATCCATTTAAGACAACATAAGACAAAAATATATAACAAATCAATCAGGGGTGATTATGTGAGTGTGAGTGTGTGTGTGTGTGTGTGTGTGTGTAGTATTAGCAATATTTTTAATAATGTTTCAAAGACAAAATGGAAAACCATGGTCAGGATATTAACAAACATAGGGTGATTTATAACTAACAAAACAACATTGCCTGAAGATTAATTTTGCTAAATGTAGGTTTCTTCCTCCATACAAAAAAAAAGTTGAATTAAGCATCCATTAAGGTAGTTTCTAACTGTGATTGTTTTACCTGGTTGGGGGGGGGGGGGGGGGGGGGGAGATCCCAAGAATATTTCCCAGGATTTTTCAAAGCTTGTTCCTTACTAGAGAACACACAAAGGGTGGAGTATTTATTGCCTTAGGGAATGGAATAAACATTCAAAACTACTCACTCCTCACAAAAAAAAACTATTAGAAACAATACACAAATATAGTAAAGATGCAGGATACAAAATCAATGTATAAAAATCCACTGCTTTTCTATATATAATAATGAAACTTCAGAAAAAGAAATGAAAAAAATATGTTAAACTTAACAAAGGATGTGAAGAACCTATATATTTAAAAGTACAAAGCATTATTAAAAGAGGTTGAAAAAGACACAATGAAATGGAAAGATATTCTGTGTTCATGGATTACAAGATTCAACATAGCTAAAATGGCCATTACCAATGCAATCCAGTGGTCGGCAAACTGTGGCTCACGAGCCACATTCGGCTCTTTGGCCCCTTCAGTGTGGCTCTTCCACAAAATACCACGGCCTGGGCAAATCTATTTTGAAGAAGCGGTCTTAGAAAAAGTTTAAGTTTTAAAAATTTGGTTCTCAAAAAAAATTTCAATCTTTGTACTATTGATATTTGGCTCTGTTGACTAATGAGTTTGCCAACCACTGCAATATACAGATTTAATATGATCCCCCATCTTTTTTTTATGATTTTTTTTCTTTTTTCTTTTTTTTAATATATTTTATTGATTTTTCACAGAGACGAAGGGAGATGGACAGATAGCTAGAAACATCAATGAGAGAGAATCATCGACCAGCTGCCTCCTACACACCCCCCACCGGGGATGTGCCCGCAACCAATGTACATGCCCTTGACCAGAATCGAACCTGGGACCCCTCAGTCAGACACAGACTGACACTCTGTCCATTGAGCCAAACCGGTTTCAGCAACGATCCCCCATCTAAATCCCAAAATCATTTTATAAAGAAATAGAACAAAAAAAATCTTCAGATTTGTATGGACACCAAAAGATGACTCCAAATAGCCAAAGCAATCCTAAGAAAAATGAATGAAGCTGGAGCTATCACACTGCCTGACTTAAAATTATACTACACAGCTACGATACTCAAAACAGTATGATATTGGTATAAAAACAGACACACAGACCAAAAGAACAGAATCAAGAGCCCAGAACTACAATGAGATACCTCCCAAACCTGTTAGAATGGCTATTATCAACAAGACAAGTAATAACAAATGGTGGAGAGGTTGTGGAGAAAAGGGAACCCTCATTTACTACAGGTGGGACTATAAACTGGTACAACCACTATGGAAAACAATTTGGTGGTTCCTCAAAAAATTAAGACTAGAGTTACCATATGACTCAGCAATCCCTCTTCTTACTTACAAAGATATATGCACCCCTATGTTCATAGCAGCAACATTCATGGTAGCCAAGACATGGAAAAAATTACCCACTCCCCCTCCTCATAAGCCAATGCATCACAGTTTGAAACTAATGAGAAAAAATGTAACAGTAAAAAGTTATGATTTTTAAAAATCCATTCAGCATATTAAGGTCAGCATATTAAAGACCTACCTGGGTATCAGTTCAAATAAGGAAATCACAGGGATTTGGTTGACTTTAAATTCAGTATCAAACATAAGAATGGCATTGTTCAAAGCAGGAGTTATACCAGTAAACTATGGGGTCCAAATCAAGGGTGTCATTGCCCTACTCGACACTAAACACAGTGTGGAATACCATGTGCAGTCCTGGGCACCATACATTAAGAAGAACATTAACAAGCCAAGAATATCCAAAGAAGAGGGAGAAGATTGTGGTAAGACATCTTAAAAGGTATGATAAGCCCTCTGGAAGGCTCCTCTAGCCCCACCCCCAGCCACCTCGCCACCACCTCCCCTTACCTACCTGGTTTAGCTCTTCCCTGGCATCACTGCACTGCATGCATGTCCTTGCTTGAACACTTAGGACAAGAACCCACCATTTCCTGGGCTATTAGATACTTCTTTCTTACCTTGAATAGCAATCTCATTCTCTATGACTCTTCCACTCTTTGCCCCAGGCACCTTGGGGCCACACAGGTCAAGTTTAATGTCCCTTCTACATAAATAGCCCTTCAAATAAGTCAAGAGAATGGATGGTCACCCCCCCAAAAAAAAAACTATTCATGTAAAACTGAGCTGTTTTTAAAGATTAATTCTGAAGATCCTTTTTTTCTTTTCTTCCCAATGTTCAAAGGTTGTCTATTCCAAAGATGAAGGCCCCATTGCCCTTCTTCCCTCTTAGCACCATTCAGAAGCCAACTTGGGAACAGTCACACATCTCTCATCACTGGGGATGGATTTTGAGAAATGCGCCTTCAGGCGATTTTATCACTGTATGAACATCACAGCCAACACACAAACCTGGATGGAAGAGACCTGTACCGCCTGTTACTGCATTTAACGCTACAGGCAACTGTAACACAATGGGAACTATTTGTGTTTCCAAACATGTAAACATAGAAAAGGTACAGTAAAGATACAATATAAAAGCGGGAAAATGGCACGCCAGTATAAGGCACTTACGGTGATAGGAGCTTGCAGGGCTGGAAGCTGTTCCAGGTGAGTCGGTGAGCGGTGGGTGAATACAAGGCCCAGGACACGGCTTCCAGGACAGCCGATTTCATAAATGCGGTACATTTAGGCTACACTGAATTTATAAAAGTATTTTTTCTTCAATAATAAATTAACCTTAGCTAGCTGTAACTGTTTTACTTTATAAACTTTTAAATATTTCCTAACTCTCTGATCGTTTGTAGTAGCACTTAGCTTAAAGCACAGACGCATTGTACAGCTGTAAAAACTATTTCTTTCTCTATATCCTTATTCTATATTAATAGCGGTGAGTAACGCAGCATGCTTCAGACTTGCACCGGCTGCGGACGCTACAACCCCTTGGACCTCACTACGGCTATATGGGCTGCGTGGTAACTATGGCTACAACGTTATGCGGCTGGACTTTACGACAGCTATGACCTACAGCAGCTACATTACCATGGCTACAATGTCACCAGGTGATAGGAATGTTTCACTTCCATTATAATCTCATGGGAACACCTGCTCTATGCACCCAGTCACTCATCAACACGTGATTATGTCTGTAGGACAGATGATTGTAGCTAGGCGCTCTGTGGGCCTAGCGATGCTTAAAAACTGGAGTAATAATCCCTAAACGTGACTTTTCTAATACTTCAGCGAATTTCTGATTTACACAAATTTCTTAAAACCTTTTTGGGCTCACATTCATTCAAAAAAATAAATATATACTCGGGAGCATTGTGGCAACACTATCAAAAGTTCAGATTGCCATTTCAAACAAGTTGAAAATCGTTGGCTCATTTAGCCATTTTTCTTCCATTTCCAACATACGTTAATTATCTTGCCTTAAAAAAAAAAAAAAAAAAAAAAAAAAAAAAAAAAGTCCTCTGAATGCTATTAGTCTATATTTGACAGACGTGTATTTTTTTTAAAACACTGCTGCTGGTGCTGCTATATTCATTTATGTAATATTTATTTAACTATTTACTGTGTGTGTGTGACATCTCGTAGTATGTAGCAAACAAGAGCAAAATAATAAGACAGGGGTGAGTGTGTCTGTACCAGGGTTCAGAACAATACTGGTAACATAAAGAAACACTGAGGTATGGGGAGTTTTGAACCTCTCCCACCCGTTTGTTCATGGCCTTGGAAAGGACCAAGCATTGCTGCTGGGGTCTCTTCACTGACCTTTTATAACCTCTTTTTAAAACCCAACTTGCTCTAAGTCAGTGGTCGGCAAACTGCGGCTCGAGAGCCACATGTGGCTCTTTGGCCCCTTGAGTGTGGCTCTTGCACAAAATACCACGTGCGGATCCACACATACAGTGCAATTAAAACTTCATGGCCCATGCACAGAAGTCTGTTTTCAGCTCTCCAAAGAAATTTCAATCATTGTACTGTTGATATTTGGCTCTGTTGACTGATGAGTTTGCCGACCACTGCTCTAAGTGAATAAAATGTTCCTTGTGTAAGCAATTAATCAAGAATTACTTGGGAGGTTTTTTTATGAGGCCAATAGCAAGCAGTCTCCTGAGGCACTCAGCAAACTCTCTATTTCCGTAAATAATTACTTAAGTTAAAGTTATTTACTAAATTAAGTCATTCTTTTTGTGATATCTCCAAGACTTCAAGTAATTGGTTGGGTTCACTTTAGTTTGGTGTTTTATAAAGGAAAAAATAGTGCTACAGAATCAACTAACTGTGCAATTAACTATACATTCAGTACTTCAGAAACACGTTTTTAATGACTTAGAACAGGTACAAAGAGCCCTGCCTGTTGTTCTCTTAAGTCAGGTATAGTTTTCCATTTTGTTTAACGCAGCAATGCTGGGGAGGTATCAGCAGAGCAAACTTCATTTGCTGAGAGTCAGCAATACTGCAAGTCCATCTCAGGCAGAGCCGTGAGCCAGGGCCACAGGCCCCTGCCCTGGGCTCAGGAGAGAACTGCTTGGCCTGAGGCAGCTCCACCTCCGTCCTCTCTCCCTTCAGCTCCCACGGGAAGGACAGGCTCTCCTGGCAGCACCTTCCTGTGCCTCCCGGGTTAGGAGGAAAGAGTAATGACCTCACTGTAGAGCTTCTTTCTTTTCTCCAAAACCACAGCACTTTCCTGTTATCATTAGGAGAGAAAGAATGAGAAGTAAAATCCGAGTTAACTGCCGCCTTTAATTAACCACTTTTTGGTGTGTTCTTCATTTTTAGAAGTACAATGCAAGTCAATGGTTTTTAAGAGCAAGAAAGAAAACTGATTTCCTCTCAGTGAACATCTGTACCTTGCAAGAGTATAGTCTATCACTTGATGCTTTTTCTCACATTTGGGGGTTCCTAGCATGGATCACGAAGTGGGTGTCTACCGACCGGGAACCAGGCACCAGGTTTCGGGTCTTTCAAGCAGGTTATCTCATGCAATCCTCATGACAAGTCTGTGATGGGGTGCAGACAGCAGACAACCTCCAGAGTCCTCTGAGCCAATTCCTAGTATAAATGACTCTTACAGACAGGTTTTTTCCCTATGGGGTCTGTTTCCCTGGGGAACCCTGACTAACATAGGGCCCAGGTGTCAGATATTCTGCTTGGTGTTCAGGCATAATCCCCACGCTCAGTGGCTCAATGGTTTTCAGGTGACACCAACATTTCTGCATCTTACTCTCATACAACGTGAGAAAGAGACAGGTGTGGGTTGAGATTGCAGTGGTACGTCTTTGAAGCCACATTAAAGATTTAGCCAATTATCCTAAAGACAATGGGAAGCTAGTGGTACATTTTAGTAGGAAAATTGTATGGCTAGGTTTGCATTGTTCAAAGACCTATATTAAAAAATAAATAAAACTTCATCAGAGTGACTGGTTTGGAGTGTGGTAAGAGGTCTAGGAAAGAGTGCTTTCCAGGCCTAGAGCAGGGTCAGGGGAAAGAAGTGGAAAGATTCTATAGAACTTTGGTGAATGAACAGAGACGGGGAGGGAGCTGGGAGCCAGGATGAAGGCTTTCTGAGCCAGCGGGGAGACAGGGGTGCAGATGGTGACCCTCTGATGCCTCTCCATTCCCTGCCAAATGAAGTGTAATCACATCACCCTGGGACTGAAGGCCTTCTGTAAGATGGCCTCAGACAACACAGACATAGCTTCACTGCTGCCCCCTGCTTACTCGGCTCTCCATCAAAGGTGATCTATCTGACCTTGCATAAGTAGTTTAACCTCCTCCCCTTCTCCATCGCTTACACCCTAAGGGGGATGGAGAAGGGGTTCACTGCACTGAATAAAAGGACATGTCTCATGGCTCAGAGACAAATGTCCACCTTCTGACACTGGTCTCCCCCAGGCTTCAAGAGAATCTGTTGTGGTACCAACAGGCACCTGAACGATGGACTTGATGGGGACAAGAGAGGCAGGGGGGGGGGGGGGGGTGTGACACACTTTCACCCCGAAAGGGAAGCATTTCAGCTGCCAGCCAACCAGTCTCGACAAATGGAACCTTAGCCATTTTGAAGGAACTCTGTGAAAGAAAATTCTATTTGCATCTTCAATTGTACAAGTTACTTATAGCCAATGTATCCATAATATAAACATTTTATCTAGTACTATAGCCAGCCCTGGCAGGGAAATGGATCTTGTGGAGAAATGGATATAAACCAAAGTCCCAATGTGCATGAAGGAGAGCTCCTTGGGATAGATTACTGGGTCTGGAGAGTGGTACAAATGGCAAAAGACACAGTCAACAAGATTTAGCTGAGCGTCTACTATGTGCTAGGCACTATTCTATATTTTAAAAAGTAGCAAATGAGACAAAAATCAATGTTCTCATGGAAATTGCACTCTATAGGAAGGAGACAGATCTTTAAAAACAATAAATAAGTAGATATATACATGCTAAGTTTTGTGTGGAAAAGAGAACCATGTAGGAGAGATTGGGAGTGATGGGAAGGGGGGGGTGTACAATTTACATGCAGCCACCAGGGCAGGCGCCATGGAGAAGGTGTCATTTGAGCCGTATTTGAAGATGAGAGTGAGGCACAAGAATCTCTGGGGGAAGCGGTTCAGGCGGAGGGAGGCAGGGCCAGTGCCTAAGCTGCAGGCAGGAGCCTCCTGCCATATCTGAGAGACAGGAGGGAGGCCAGTCTGGCTGGAGCCAAGTGAGCAGAGGGCCAGAGCAGTAGGAGATAAAGTTAGCATCACAGGATGTGGGAGATCAGGCTGAGAAGTGCCTTGAAATGGCCCCACTGGAAGGTCTGGGGGCAGAGGAGTGACTCAGGTTCTGCTGTAAAAGCAGCCCTCTGGCTATGGTGATGAGAATACGTGATGGAGGGCATGGGCAGGAGAAGCCAGGCTGGGCAGAAACCATTGCAGGGACCCAGGTAGTGAGAGAGTGTCTGGAACCAGGCTGAGCGGCAGAGATGACAAAAGGGGCTGATTCTGGATAGACTGGGAAAATACAGACAGTGGTGTTTACAGAGGGGCTGGGGCTGGAGGATGAGAGAGCAGTCAAGGGTTTTTCCTAAGATACAGGAAGGAATTGTCATTTACTGTGTTGGGGAAAAATGGAGGGCAGGACAAGAATATGTTTAGGAAGTAAATATAAGGAGTTCCATTTTGAGATTGTTAAATTTGTGATATTCATTAGACATCCAAATGAAAACACACACACACACACACACACACACACACACGCCTCTAAATCTGGAGTTCAAGGGCAAAGTCAAAGCTGTAGGTATAAACGTGGGTCCTTTCCCCTGTAATAACAACAATTAAAACCACTTCCTCTTTCTCTTACCATCACCCCCTCACCCCAAACTGTCTGTGCCCGGCCTTGTGCTCACTTTACCTCACTTCTCGCAATGACCCCACAAAACCACCATCATGATCCCCATTTTGGAGATGAGAAATCTTAGGCTTAGAGAATTTGCCTGTCTTGCCCAAGCTCACACAGCTGGGAGGTAATTTATTCTGCAAGCAGTGAGGAGCCATTAAAAATTGAGAATAACTTTGTCAGATGTGGGGAGGTTATTGCAATAAACCAAGAGTCCAAGGAAGAAGTGATGTGGGCCTGAACACAGGCGAGGGTTGCAAAGACAGGAAGGAGGGAACAGGGTCCCGGAGTGACCAGGTGACATGACAAGGCCTGGTGGCCCACTGAATTGTGAGAATGAGGCTTCTGGCTGGAGGAACTGGGTAAAAGGTGGTGCTTCTAGCTGAGGTGGGGATCACGGGAAGATGGTCATGACCAGGTGGGCTGGTGCAAAGAGGCACATGAGGAACCAGGAGATGATGCTGGTATAGACTGGGATCGATCCAATCTAAGTCTTTCCCATGAGCTTAATTTTGTTCCGCAGGAAGGGATCCATTAAGATTTGAGCCAGATACACATAGTTACAGGTAAGAATCACGCCCTAGAGTTCTCTAAGCATTGTGAGGGCAGGGCCCGAGTTTTCTATGTGTGACTATCTACACACAACAGCTACTTAACACAATCACAACACGCCTGCCCCCACCCCGATTTGGGCCATTTATTGGGCACGCTTGCAGAAGATCTTTTTTTTTTTTTTTTTTCAGATGCAAGCACACTGTGCAATGGGGTTGAATAAGCTAAATAAATGTATTCAATATTTCTATAGAATTTTTTAAAAATCCAACTTAGAACAAGTAACAGCCCACTTCTCCACAACTCAGTTCTCCCCAGCACCCCTATTCTCTGCCCAGACTGGGATAATAGGTAATTGTGTTCCAACATGCATTATGCTAAAACGCTTCCCTTTGCTCAGCTTCAATCATTATCAAAACCCAGCTTTTAATCTAACTTCATGATCACTAAGCAGCCCAACCAGCTGCAGCAGTGAATGCGGTGAAAGGAAGCAGCTTCGGAGAGAGCGACTTTTCTCTCAGAAACAAAAGAATCATCTCCATCAAGTGACCCAGCATGAGAGAAGGAAGAGAGAGCTCCCGGAACTGGCGAAAATAAAATTCCCCGTTAGGCCATCTTCTCATTAGTTTTTCTTTCACACTTCACATTAGCTCCGTGAAAGGAAGATGAATTAAGAGTTAAATGCACCAAAATAACTTAGGCAATCTTTAAATAAGGCTCAAGTGTGTTTATGTTTCCACTCAAAACCCTCTCCTTGTTGTTCCATTTGCCTGCCTTCCTCCCTTCTCTCTCGGCCCCTTTTCTTCCAGGCTCCCTCTGGATCTGCTTGTACCGCTGCTTCTCCTTCATGACTTTGCCCAAAGGACCCTCTTTATGTCCTTTCTCTTTCCAGCTCCCTCTACCTGCCCTCAGCCCTTCTCCTCTACCCCCTTCTCCCCATCATCCCCCCTCCCATGCCCATACTTTCTGACCTTCCCCCATCATCCCCCTCCCATGCCCATACTTTCCGGTATCTGATCTCAGAAGCCATCAGAAGCCACATTTCTAGTGACAGAAAGCCATTGTTGTTTGATGATGGCAGATGACATAAACGAGGCAACTGGCTTCAGTTCACAATTAAAATAGCCAAATGAAGCAGGCAAACAAGACATACCCAGGCTTGCAGACCTAAGGATGGACCCTGCGGAAGACAGTTGCCTTCCTCTTACTGTGCTGGCACTGCACCCCAGAAGTGTATTGTCTGGCCAATCCATCCTCAGATTCTAGATGGATGGGGCAGTGACAAATGATCACCCCACAGCCCCTCCTCAGTGACAGCCAGGCCCGGCTAATGCACACTGAAAAATCCCGTCTGGAAATACCTTGCCCAGATTGTTTATCTCTCTCCTTTCCCACTTTTGTTTCCAGCTACAGGGAACTTCTAAGTAGAAAATCAATAGGCGCTTTAATTACTGGCCCCCAATTCATCAGGGCCTCAACTGTAATTACTCTGCCTAAGCCAGGAGCCTCAGGAGCCAATAAACTGAGACAGCCGGGCAGTGCGGAGTCTACAGCTCAGCCTGGAGGAGCATGTGAGAGTGCCTGCCCCAGGTCCCCTGCCCACCGTCCTGCCATCCCTCCCAGGTCCCTTCCCCTGCTGGGCAGTGGGGAAGTCAGACCCAAAAGGGGTCTCAGGGCAGAACCAGTGCCCAAAGCTGAGCTGCTCCTGATTACTGCCCCTGCTTCTCTGCGGCCAGGGTTCATTCTTCCTGGGAACCCCAAGGGGTGGCTCTCTGGAAAATCCTCAGGGGTCCTCTCAGGGACTAAGTTGGTCCCACAGGATGATGCTGGGTTGTCTCAAGAAAGGCTCTTCTGGGATCCCCTTAAACCAGTGAGGGCTGATGGGCTTGTCTCCCCCCGGAAAGCAGGAGTTCGTTTTTGGGGTGGCTCAGAATAAAAGACTCCTTTGTGACGGGTGAGCCCATAAGCCCTACATGTGTGAAGCTGATTCCTCCTTCATGCCTCTGGGACTTAGAGGCCAAGGATGGTGGCAAAATGAGCTCAGTTGCCCTGCCGGCGCCTGCGCGGGCTGTGTTTCTGGTGAGAGAGAGAGAGAGCTGCCCTACTTCACACACACCAGCCAGGGCTCCGAGTCTGAGCACGGAGCTATCGACTCCGCTGATCAATTTCCAAGTTGCAGGGAGCCAGGCCCATGAAAAATGACTGTTTTGCCCATCACCCCATCCCACCCAGACAGTGGCTAATGCTAATGGAACAATTATCCATTTATTGTAGAAATGGCTGGAAGCTTCTCTCTGTCCTTCTGCCTCCCGCACATCAGTGTTCCCACCTGAGCCCTCCACTCCGCTCTTCTCTCTCAACTCATGCTCACCCCCAGCCTCAACTACCATTTCATCAGAGGCCATTCTCCATCCCAGTTCTTCATACTTGGAGGACTGCAGTGCAGCATTCCTTCGGGATGGCCCAGTAATTTTTACCCTTAACCTCAAGGTGCCTTAAAACAAAACCACTCTCCTCCCCACAGTCCCCCGCTCCCACACCCAAACATTCTTTTCCATCCTGTAGCTTTCACTCTCGTGAATGGTGCCCAAGCTCGTCTTAAGTCATCACGACATGAACTGGCTCATGGACAGTCAGTCCCAGCAGCTCTACCTTCCAAAGTAGTACTCTGCTCACTCACCTCTGCCTCTCTTCCCACTGTCACCACTTTTATTCAGGCCCTGTTTACGCTGAGCCTGGTGCCTTTGAGAGCCCCCATTTGGAACCCCCGCCTCCACAGTCCTTTCACAGTGTCTGTGGGTCTCAATCTGAGCTGTGCAACAATCACACAGGGAGCATCTCTTTTATATATACATACTAGAGGCCTGATGCACAAAAATGGAGGCAAGAGTAGGCCTTCCTTCCACCAGTTGCCGGCACCAGCTTCCCTCTGGCACCTGGGACTGGGCTTCCCTCCTCTGGCCGCCTGCAGCCACCCGGGTCTAGGCTGCCTTCCCTCTGGCCTTAGCTTCTTCAAGAAGGAGATCCAGAAGATGTCTGGTCTAATTAGCATATTACCGTTTTATTATTATAGATATATAGATATATACAGATACACACACACACACACACACACACACACACACGTATTGATTTCAGTGAGAAGGAAGAGGGAGAGAGAGATAGAAACATCAATGATGATGAGAATCATTGTTTGGCTGCCTCCTGCACACCTCCTACTGGGGATGTAGCCCACAACCCAGGCATCGAATGTGGGACCCTTCAGTAAGCAGGCCAACACTCTATCCACTGAGCCAGACCAGCCAGGGAAGGGAGCTTTTCTTAAATATTAATGATGACACCAATGACTGAGACCAATTAAACCAGAATAGCTGGACATGGGAGCATGATGCTGGTAGTTTGAAAAGCTACTCAAGTGATTCTGATAAATAGCCAGGAGGGAGGAGCACTACTCCAAACATGCCAGACTGTTTGCTGTGTGCTCCCGCCCTCTGCTTGTCCCCTCTTCTGCCTCCACTTTTCCCTCCAATGGTAGAAATGGTCCCCATGCCTCCATGCCCAAGGTCACCTCCTCTATGGATCTTTCCAGATCCCTCCCCAGAACTACAGCAGTTACACACCACTCATGGTCCACACCTGCTCTTCCTTAAGTTGTGGTCTATGGTCTTGTCATCACCCCTTTACCTAATTGTCACCTCCCAGGAGCGTCTGACTTGGAGCCAGAAGAGCTAAGTTTGCGTTCTGACACCTCATAATACTTTGGCTGTGAAATTTTGGATAGCTTATTTAAAATCTCAGTTTCTTATTCTGCACAATGGGACTCATGATTCCTATCTATTTCATGGGAGTGCTGATAACAATGATGGTTGGTCTAACAATCTTTGTCCTTCATGTTGCTTAACAGTGGCTTAGACCAAATATATAATAAATGGATGTTGAGTAAAGGAATAAATATATATGGATTTTTATGGCAGACTTTTTATTCCTCCTAAAAATACTTCCAAATTAGAAAATCAATTCACTAACATATGGCACCGAGGGTCACAGCCCAGCACTTCCACAGCACAGTCAAGCAAGGAGACACCTGCTTCTCTAACTACCCTTGTCACAGGCCCTTGCTGTGACATTTAAACCATGTCCTTTCTGTCAGGTGTCAAAGCCGAGAGCATGGATGTCACAATTTCACTGTCTTCATGCAGGCTGGCCTCACGAATGAGTACAAGGGACACACACACACACACACACACACACTCAGGGCTACCTGCATAATGCCAACTTCCCCAGCAGCCATTCTCGGAGCAGTGTACCAAGGATAAAGCCTCTGCCTGGAGCTCCTTGTCCACCCCCTCTGTACAGCATGGCAGAGGGCTCTGTCCCTCCAATACCCAAGGTTTCTACTGTCAGCGACCATCTAATGAGTTAATAAAATGTATTTTGTAAGAGGGGAACATGAATTTGGGGAACTCTGAAGCAAAAGAAAGTTGGGGGAGAGCTTGAACAGCCTGATGTCAAGCAACATATCCTGCAGACCAGGGAGCATCTTCCAGACAACCCCAGTGCTCTGCCTGGCCCCTCCTCAGCCACCCTCTGCTGAGGCCAAGGCTGTCTCTGGCCTGCAATCCCCAGCTTCTGAGCTCCTTTAAATGCTCATTTACATTTCTGGATGAATAATCTCTGGAAGCAACTGGGTTAGAAGAACCCTTTAGCCTGACTCACAGAACTAGCGCTCCAAGGAACACTAAATAATTAGGAAACATTACCCCATTCACCCCATAAAACCCAGGAAAGCACCACCCCCTCTTCCCCCACCTTGAAGAGGAGGAACTGGAGACTTGGATGGGGAACGCCATAGTCCAGGTCACAGTTAGGCAAAAGCAAGGGGCTGAGCAGGCAGAACTGCTGTGTGGCTGTATTTGCAGACACCGCCTTTCCAGAAGTATAATTGGGGTTAAATGAGGTTGTGAGCCTGGAGCCTGATCTGACAGGATCCGTGTCATAAGAGAGAGACTAGAGCTCCCTCTCTCCCCAGCAAGTGCAGGCACAGCAAGAATGTGGCCACCAAAAGCCAGGAAGGGCATCCTCACCAGGAAGTGACTCAGCCAGCACCTTGATCTTGGACTTTCAGCCTCTAGGCTGTGAGACATAAATTCCTGTTGTTTCAGCCCCCAGTCTGCACCCTTTGGTTATGATTGCTGATGAACAGCACATCCCCATCCTCAACTTATTCAGTCCTTCAGCCTCCGGGGGTCACCTGCCCCAAGCCTGGCCCTGTGCTGGAGGCTCAGAGATGAACAAGGAGTTTACAAATAAATAAAGTAGATGTACAAATAGGTTGGTCACTTTGTTAACTACAATAAAAGGCAGAATGAGATAAGTGGCCAAATAGAAGTATTTTTCCATTGGAACAAGAAGTAATGGATTTTCATTTCAGCAAAACATTGGAAGCAGTGGAGTTTGAGCCTGGGCTGCCTTTTGGGAAGAAGGCTCCCCATTTGATGGAGGAAGGAGGGCCCAGCCTCATCAGGGGGAAAGCCCATACTCCTGTTTTGCTCTTGTTGGTGCTGGTTTCAACAACCTCACTTATACTTTGAGGATCTTTCTTTGAGACCCAAGTCGGGCCCCACCTTTTCCGTGAATACTTGCTGAGGCCACAGGCTACACTGAGCAGGACTTAGCAACCAGCTAGTCCAGCCCTCTCATCTTTCAGACTGGGGAAAATGAGGCTCGGTGAGGTCATGTGGGATGGATTTGAGTTGATTTCTTGACTGCATTGCCTTCATTGTTTAGCCACATTCTGAGCTCCTTGCTTCCCCTACAGGCTGGCTCCCACTCCCCTCTCAGAGCTCAAGTGAAATGTCCCCTGGTCCCGGAGGCCTTTCCTGACTGCTCTTGAGAAAGCAGCCCCTCTGCCTCCCAACATGCCCAGTTCGTCTCAGACACATTACCCGGCTTCACAGCTCCCTTAGTACTTGTTGGTATCTCATTTGATTATTTGTTTACATGCTCATTATTCATCTGTCTCCTTGAGTTAGAGTGTAAGCTCTTTAAGGGAAGCCTGGCACATAAAAAGTGATCAGTAAATACTACAGACACCATGGGCTGTGCTCTTGGTGGGTAACCAAACACCCACCTAGGTCTCTAAACCAGATGGATCTGCCTGCACGAGCCTGGCTGCCTCTCACTTGAAGCAATGTAGCTGTGGTCCCACTTCTAAATATATCTCGTCTTCTCCTTCACTGCACTCCTGCATTTTCTCCGTTCCTAACATTCACCTTCCTCCCAGGTCTCTTACTCACAGGGGCCCTCTTACTTCAACACGCCCTAAGCCTCTCTTCTGTTTTCAGGAACAAGCCTCATCTCTTCTCCTTAGCTCCCACCCGCCTCATACACTTACACACAGCCAGGAGGTAAAGCAATGCTTCTCAGAGGGTGACTCATCCTCCCCACAATCCCCCGCCCACACACACACACACACACACACACACACACCCCGCCCTTCCTGCTCTCCTGCTCCACCTCCAGGCCACCACTCCAGTCAGATGTGCCTTCCTCCTTTGGGACCACAGGGCAGCAGTGAACCTGCACCAGGACTGACTTTGAAAGTCAATCATGAGTGCTTGGCTGTTGCTCGCTGGCTGTCAGAGGGAGGGACACCCCAGGACTAGAGAGCCACCTCAATTCAGCCAGGTGTTCTTGCTCACCTGTCTGAGGAACAAGGTGCTTCTCCTCCCTTCATGCCTGGCTTTAGTCCCCATGTTAGGCCGCTCCACTGCCAACCCCCTCGGAGAGAGAGCTTCATTCTCTTGATGGGTGTTTCCTGGTCATTCCCTCCTCCTCTTTTTCCTTGCCCGGCTTGAACTGTGAATAATTCATGTGTTTCCATGGTCCTGCCATGGCTTTTCTCCCTCATGAATCAAACCCCTGAAACACAGTTTATTTTCTCACCATCTTCTGGTCTGAGTTGCTGACAGGCCTGGGGTTTATTGCTGCAGGTCGTGAATGGAGGCCAATACTTATGTCTGCGTAAAAACCATTATCGTTTTTCCCACCCAGGTCTGCTATGATGCTCCATCTTTCTAGTATATTTCAATAGGAGCATGATATGACATGGTTGGAAAGATAGATAGATAAACGAGTAGTCACACCAACAGATGCACAGACAGAGTCATTTCCCCATAGAGCTTACGCAGTCACTTTTCTTATTTCAAGTTTCTGGAAAGAAGTTCTTCATATGCAGTGGATGCCCTAACCCCCAATTTGTAGCCCCCCTTCTGAAAAGCAGTCCTAACAAGGATCCTCATGATAGCTCAGCTTCTGTGTATGGGCTGCTTGGTGTCATCTCATTCACACTGCCTCCAAATATCTACTGAGGACATGCTGTGTATCAGGGGCTGAGGAGACCCTGGGAAGACAAAGCAAGCAAATAGAAAATAGACCTCTCCCTGATCCTTTGGATGTACCCACTACCAGGAGACTAGATATGTACTAATAAATGTGAGACATTTATATAAAAGTTGATGCTTTTATTCTTAATATTTTGATTAAATTTAACAAAATTGGTATGAAAGTAAAATTATGACCATGAAGTCAGGAAAACAGTTCTCTCCAGTGGAGGGAGGGGTTTGTGATCAGGGAGAACTGTACAGGGTGGCATTGGAGTCCTGGTGATGTTCTATTGCTTGACCTCGATGGTGGTTACAGGGCACATTATTATTGATTACATTTTGATGTTTATATTTCATGTGTGCTTCTATAGATATGTTACATTTCACAACTAAAATAATTAAATGATAAGTAGAAATTTACAAAGTTCCATGAGAGCATATAACAGGCACCTAGCCTGGTCTGGGGATCCAAGGATGGCTTCCTAGAGGAAGAAGCATAGGACTTGAGATTTGTAGATGAAGATGAGTTAAGCAGAGGATGGAAGGTATGGAGAGATGAGATGGAGGGAGGAGGAGGATGCAGAGAAGGACGAGCATAGCACAGAGCAGAGTGTAGGAAGCCTGGGGGACTCCAACCGAGTCCAGTGTGAGTGGAGCCCTGAAGGTGAAGACGAGCAAATCTCCAGGAAGAAACAGGAGCTGGACCGCACAGAGCCGTGTTAAGGATTTTTGTTTATATCCCAAGATCAATGGGAAATTCTTAAAGGTCCCAAGTAGGGGAGTGACATGATCAGATACACATATTGATGAGATCTCTAACATGTAGAAATAGATTACAAGAGGAAATATTGTTTAGGCTTCTGCCTAAATTAGTGTGTCCCCCATTAGTATTCTTGCTGATTTCAAATAAATGCTTTGGACTTCTTAAAAAAAAGAAGGAAAAAAAAAAAGATTAGAAGAAGGCAAGAGAAGATATGGAGGCTAGTGAGGGTCTCATTTTAATTGTAAAACAGGAAGATAATGAAAATTTAAATAAAGCAGGTTAGAGATGGAGATAAATGGACATGTGTTAAGAGATAATGAGAAGGTCAAGTCAACAGAAGTTGGCAGTGGATTTGTTGCATGTCTCGCCTGGAATGTATGTTTCATGAGCTCTGAGGGTTCAGCAATCCTGGATATTTGACATCTAGGACAGTTCCTAGAACAATAGCATCTCTTACTGAGGACTCTTCAATATGTTTGTTTTTGCATCCCAGCATGTGTCATAGAAATGGAGGTGAAGTGATGGGAGGCAGAGTCTGTGGTGCCAAATACATTTTAAAAATGCAATGAAGACAAAAAGCTTAGAGTGTTCAGGAGCTACCCTGGGGATTCCAGTTCTTTCATAGAATAGAAAAGTAAATGAAGCAGAAAATAGATTATTTAAATGATAGTAAATATGATGAAAGGAGAACATGTAAAGTTACTAGTGCTACCGAGTATGCTAAATCACCAATCTTCAACAACATCTCAAAGATTACCCAGAGAAGGAATAAATGGCCAAACACCAGCCAATGAATCTTTCCTCCAACAGATGATAGGGTATCCACTCTACATTAAATATTGAAGAGCAGCAATATAACTGGTAGAATCTTTGGAGTTGTAGGATGAAGTCCATGTTGTTGGTATTTAATATTTTTCTACAAGTAAGTCTAAAATTTTGATTTGAGGGGTTCTCTAGAGTTTGGGTTTGAACCTCAACATGATAGTAAAATTACACTCCAAACATCCCTGCCCCATTTCCTAAAGTACATGTGGCCAAATAAGAGTTAGAGATGGTGGTTCATATAGTTTGTCTGTGGTCAGAGAAAGTCCATAGACAAAGCAGAATATGCTCTGTGACTAAACAAATAGTCTTTTTGCTGCTGGCAGGGCAATGAATGCCTAGGCAAGATCTGCATTTGAAGGGTAGACTTTCAGAGTCAAAACCAGGTCAGTGATATAAAAGCCTAAGGAAAAAAAGCAGAAAAAAATATGATCACAAATTTTAACAAAAACTGGGTATTTTTTAAAATATTAATATTTTTCTAAAGTAACTTATATGATAGCATGACCTGTTTTCCTGTCCTGGTTATCCCATCCTTACAGATGACAGGACAGGTGGTTTCCTTATTGGCATGATTTAAGGGTCTGAGCAAAAGCTCCACTGTCCTCAATACCTCTACAGAGGCCTGTGACCAGTTTCTGACATTCTGCTGTTAATGCTTCCTTCCTTTCTCTCCTCTGCTTCCTGTGAATGCCACTACACAATCTATTAATCCATTAGCAATCATTTACACATAGGTGTGATTTAGTGGCTAGAATCTTTCAAGGAAGGCAGCAGCTGGCTGCAATCAGATTGTAAGGAAGGATTAGAATAGGGGAGTCACAGAAGGGAACTAAAGCTTTATTGAACACCTACTATGTGCTGGGAACTGCTCCAAGAGCATTGCATATATGACATCACTGCATATAAGTCCTCCGACTTATGCAACAGGAGGGCTCAGAGAGAAGTATCTGCCTTTTGCCCAAGCAATGGAGTGACGAAGGCAGGAGTGACAAAGTCAGAGTCTCAGTCTGGAGCTGCAGAGCCTGGGAAGGGTGTCTGGGTGGGAGGGAAGGGCATTTAAGAAGAGAAATTCCAGGGTCTGAGGCACCTCTTGGCAAACGTCACTATCCTAGTCTTCCAGCACCTCCTGAGGCCCTGAATTGTGTGTGGTTGTCTTACTTTCTTTCTGAGGTATTCCTTGAGGAGTGTTTGCCTCCCTTTCGATTTTTTTAAACGAAAATTTAAATTTTTATTAGGTGCTCAGCCGCAGGATAAATACCCCATTTGAATTGCTGACACACAGATCAATAGGAAAGTGCTTTCCCTGACTGGGGACCTGGCACGGGAGCCTCCCAGCCTCATCCTCTTTCCAGAAGAGAGGGAATCGAAGACATAGAGCAGACAATTTTCTTAAGCCACAGCTAAAGTCAACAGAATGAGCATTCAAGGATTCTGGTCTCGGGCATCTCTTGCTTTGCTTCTCTATTTCTCATTCTCACTAGACAATCACACCTTTAATCCCTGTATGACCAATCAGAGTGGTGTCATTGGCAAGGGTGGTTGAGAACGAACCTCATGTTTTTAAAATGAGAACTGAACAGTGTCCCCCAGTGTTCTGCAGAGATGAGAGATGTAGAGGTCCACAGGTCCACCCACCTCCAAGTTCCCCCCATCATTCTCGGCTTGGAGATCTTGCAGTAAAAGACATGGAACAGTCTGACAGCTGTCAGAGGAAAGGGGAGAGGGATGACTGGGTGAAGGAAGGTGAGAGGATTAGCTAAAGAACATATATGTTGGTGATGGCCAGAGGGAAGCGGGGGAGGAGGCTGGGAGGTAGGGGAAATTGGGATATCTGTAATAGTGTCAACATAAAAATAAAGAAAAAAAGCAAAACTGAAGTAAAATTTAAAAAATATATAAGAATACATGTATTGAATAAAATTATTATATTCAATAGTGAATAAAATTCTGTTATGCTGTGCCTTTACTTTTCTGATAAAAGAGGCAACAGGCTTGCATCCTACAACATAGCTAAGATCTCATAAAGTACCCAAGCTGTTGGGAATTCTCCCGTGGGTACCCTGACAGAAGGCCCCAATTCCAGTCTCCTTCTTCAGTCTCATCTCCCACCATTCTCACCACGATCCTGTGATTCTGTGTCCAGCTACATCACAGTTCTCAGTTGCCTTCCAACATAATCTTTCTAACTCAGAGCCTTTGCACATGCTTCTCTAGCTAAACTGTATGTCACCCCACCTCATCAGATGTCATATTACAAAGTGGTATGTCTGAAATTTATGCAATGTTATTAACCAACGTTGCCCCAATAAATTTAATTTTTAAAATTATAATACAATAAAGAACACAAATTTATTATCTAAAAAATTAACTTAAAAGGGCAAAGTGTCACAAGGAACAGGAATCAGGTCTTCTCCCAGGTTTCCAGTTTGGCAAAGGGGGAGGTTGTCAGGTGGGAACCCAGCCACTCTGTTAAATGTGGTCACCAGAGGCCCCAGGACACCCTCCTCCCATCCCCACAAAGCACAGAAGCAATGGAAATGTGCATGTGCATGTGCAGAGAGTCCCAAACTGGTCACAGTCTCTTGGGGTCCAGCCAGAGAGAAGAGGGGCTCTGGGGCCCTGCGAGGGAACCCGAAAGGGGTGGGAGAGAGGCTGCTGCCAGAAGAGCCGCCAGGGGCCCTCTCTAGTGCTTTATTCCCCATCCCTCCCACCTCCCAGCATGGCTGCCTGAGCCTTTCAGTCTCACTAAATTAAGCTGATAAAATAAAAAAGGGGGGGTGGGGTGGAGAGAAGGGTATGGCACACTCCTACTTTGCATTTTAATAACTCTTGTCCTGTGCCTCAGACCATGAGTAATAAGAGATGGACTGCGAGTGGCCTCCTTCCCCTCCCACTCAGAACATATCAGGGCCCAGAGCAGCCACACCCTTTCCTCACTCTCCTCCAGGATTTTCCACTTGGCCCTTCCTTGGATGATGGATGGTTGGAGGATGCCAAACCCTTAGCATGATCTGCTGACCTCTTGAGGGTCAGGTCTGGAAGAGCATCCTTGGTGACCCAAAGATACACACCATAGGGACCTGCGCCTACACAGGCTGCATTGCTGCCCTGGCCTTTCCAGGGAGACAGTTACAGGGATACAGACAGGGGGCCACTCCAGGAAGGTAAGAGCCATCTCATTTGATCAGTCAACCTCCCTCTGAGTGGCTGCCCCCAGCACTGTGGCCCTGAGGCCTCTCAAGACAGGATACCTGGTGTGGAGATGAAAAGAGGGCAGGGTTGAAATGCATTGCACAGGTCACATGGCCATTCCTTGGAGAGAATATGTGTCAAGTAGCCATGTGATCCCTGACTTCCACTCTCAAAATGCTCCTTTTCTACCTCAGACATTTCCATTAATAAAGAAATCGACTGATAGAACACCCCTGTGTGCTAAAGGCTGTGATGAGCCTTGCTATAGAAAATGACATCTCATTTCACACACACGGCAAGTCTGAGAGATAGGAACTACTTATCCTTTTCAGGGGAGAGAAAACAGAGGCTCGGAGAAGTCAAGTGACGTCTCCAAGGCCACACAGCCAGTATGTGGGAGAGCCAGGATTCCAATCCTTGTTTGGCACCATTTAGCTTGACCCAGCGTGGACAGTAGAGGATGCAAGGCGGTCAGTAGAGACAGCTCGGCTGGGGCGGGTCAGGGCTTTGCAGTCTCAGGTCCACATGTCATCTGGAGCGATGAAAAGCAGAAACCTGTTCCTTACTGGAACCTATATAATTTTATTAACCAATGTCACCCACACAAATTTTTAAAAATCCCAGAGTTCTTACTGATTTGATTCAGAATAATTAGTGAATACCACCAGACCTAAAACTGTTAACTTTTTGCATAAATTCCATGTTTTTTGGATTACTTTGGTATTTCTACTGAATATCTATAATTTTGAAGAGTTGAAAGGTGCTGCTTTGCTAGTGTTGTGGATTTAAAATAATGTGGTCTATACAGCATGAAACTAATTGTTTGGGCTTGCTATTGAAAGAGAAGTGGACACCCCAAAACTTGTGCATCTTCAAAAAATGACTCCGAGCGGTGATGGTTGCCCAACAACGTGAATGTACTTAATGCCATTGAACTGTAAACTTAAAAATGGTTAAAATGATGAATTTTGTGTTATGTGTATTTTACCACAATAAAACAAATGGCCTTTCCACTTGAATGTACTCAGCAAATGGACCCTGAAGAAAAGAAAAAAAGAAAAGAAAAGCTAACCTCCCTCAAATTGTTTTATTGAAAGCCAGACTCCTGACGGAAGCCGCTGGGTTTTTGGCAGCGCTTTCTCCCTTTTCTCTTTTCCTCCCGCTGCTTTTCCACAGCCACAGAGGTAAGGGGGAGCACATCATTGCGGGTGCCTACCCAATCCCATCTCACTTGGGGGGTGTGGGCGGGTGCACTTGAGCTCGTGCGCTGGTGGCTCTCAGTCAAAGAAAGGCAAGAAGCCCAGAACTGACCTGCACCTGGAGTGTAGATACAGATAAAGTCTTTCGCTTTTATAGTGACTTTCATCGGTATTAAACTTCATTTATATCTCTATAAATATATACGGCGATGAACGAGGGCCTTTATGGCTGGGTTTATAAGTTCCATCGCCCTGTGGCACAGACTGGGTCACCCACTGAGAGGAATAAGCCACCTTGTAGATTGCGTGGCCTCTGCCCTTTCCCACATCACCATGTGCAGGGCTGTCATCAGGTATTCAGAGCCTCCCCTTTCCACGGCAGGGCTCCCTGCCCTGATGCTGCCCTCTGCCCTTTGCAGGCCCCTCCACCCCTGGCTCACAGCTGGCCTGCTGTCAGCTGACTTCCTCTCCACATCTGTCCTTTGGCCAGGCCCCACTGCTGACCTTGGTATTGACAAGCCCATAGGAGATGGCAGGACAGGCTTGCAAAACCTGGTTTATTAATGAATCTGTTTTACGGAAATCCATTTAGATAAACAGACCATACACAGCTGCCGGCGCTCGGTGGCTACAGGGCTTACAATACTTCACCAGGCAGGCGGCAGCTCCTCTCCTGATGCGCTTGTGGAGATAAATTCAAGGTAATCTATATAAACTCGAGCCTTTGAAATTGCACACAGTCGAAAAATTCAAACAATTACTCTAGCCCAGCCAGGAGGTGGCTGTTGATGTTCTTCTTATGGAAAACATAATTATAAAGGAAGGGAAAAGGTTTCATAAATAACACCCAGAATGGCAGAGACTCTGGAGGGAGGGGAAGGCAAGAGAACAGGATTCCTAAGGTTCCTGGCCTCCAGCTGCGAGTGGAACGGCTCAGAAACCTGCTGTCTTCTTAAGGCCCAAATTAATTTTCGGTCTAGTACAATTTCCAGGTAATTAATTGGTGAGAGGCATCTTTCAGATATTTAAAATATCAGCTGCCAGGCTCTTGGTAATAAAGGAGGAGGAGAAAAAATAGCCAACACATGCTCCTAAAATCAAGGTGATGTCAAACAAGGGCCAACCCAGCCCATTAGCACTTGAAGAGAATATAAAATCCAGGTCAGCCCAAATCATTGTCAGCTTATTTTAAGGCGACACCCTTCTCCCCTCCATCACCCCTCCTCCCCCCATTTCACAGAGTCCCTAGGCCACAGAAAATAGCAAGTGCTCCCTGCCAGGGGCTGTGCTAGGCACCTTGTACTTGTGCCCATTTAATTCCCATAAGAACCCCTTAAAGAATGTGTGAGGATCTCTTTAGACTTTAGGGAAAGGGAGGGGAGGGAGGTAGAGAGGCTTCTGGTGAGGATCCTCAAATTAAGGTCACAAGTCAGGACCTGGTGGGGCAGGAATATGAAGCCAAGTATTTTGGTAATAAGCCTCCAGGCCTTGCTTCTTACTGCACGTGTGGCTCAGGATGGGAAAGGGTGTGACTAAGACAGAAACAGCACAGAGGAGGGAAAGAGCTTGGGCTCCCTTTCAAACAGACTGGGTTCAAAGCCAACCCTACTACCTATAAGCTGTGTGTCCTCAGAAAAGTTACTTAGCCTCTCTGAATTTGGGGACTTTGTTTCCCTCATCGATGCATTCTGTCCCCTGTGGTCTTCAAAGGAAAAAGCTATGACCAGGGTCTCCTTTTCTCATTTGCCTGCAGAAGGTTTTCCTTGGCAACCCTCCTGCTAAATGTTGTGGGTATTGAATAACAGGTTGGACAACAATGAGCGCAGCACTTTCCACACAACAACCTCCAATGGATGAGAATTACCAGTTCCTGATATTGCGAGAATCCAGAGCAATACCTGGTACAGCGCCTTGCACCTGGTGAACACCCATCAGTAATAGTTATTACTAATATAATTATTATTAAGCAACGGAAACAAGTGTGGGAACCCCTTTATTTAAGTTGAGCAAAACCAACAGCATATTAGAAAGTCTTGATTGGGCCCTACTGTGTGCCAGGCCCTGTGCTGAGCTCTCCTGGACCTTATAGAACAGGTAGGTAATCTAGGTGGACAGTCACCTAGATTTGCACCTATAAAGTTAGCAGTAATGCAAGATGCAAAATTCTTCTAATGGTGCTTAGGAGGAATCACAATGAAGCCATTATTCATTGCCAGATGAATATAAAAGAATAGAAGAAAGCAATTAAGACGAAGGCTGCAAACCTGGCTTTGGGTTTCTCTAGCACTTGTTAGCTGTGGAAAGTTGAGCAAGTCAGTTATATCACTATGCCTCAGTTTCCTCGTCTATAAAATGGGTATATGTCATAACATTTTAGCCACCAAATGATATAAATTATATAAAATGCATATTAATAGTAATGATAACAAACATTTATTAAGGGCATTCTCTGTGCCAAGCACTTGACTAAAGTTCTTAGTGGGCACTCAGTCAATGTTGGCTAGCATTATCATTACCCGATAGAAAGATCCAAGCTATCAAGACCCATGATTATGAATTCTTAGATGTACTAGGATCAAAGACCAAATTCCAGCCCAGAGAATTGCTAAGATGTTGTCAAATGTTAGCCATTCTGGTTTAATACTGTCCTGGGATCAATGTTCTAGGCTTTTTTTCCTCTCTGTTTCCTTCATACCTTGTAGTGTGATGAGAATTCATCTAGATTAAAAGAACCATAAATTCCTCCTGGGTCCTGATAATCATTTTTTTTTGTTTGTTTGTTAATCCTCACCTGGGGATATTTTTTTCATTGATTTTTAGAGAGAGAGAAAGACAGAAAGAAACACTGAACTGTAAACTTAAAAATATACTTCATCACAAAAATAATAATAATAATAATAAAGGATGGAAAGAGAAGAGGGCAAGACTGTTTATGTTCCCTTGCCAGCTGACACATGGGTTACTTGCTGTGTCCTAGTTATCAATATAATTCTAGCCCAAAGTAATGTTCCAATGTAGATATGGAGAGATTCTTACATACAGTTGGCAACAGCTTTGAAACATCTCAATCCCAGCTTCCCCTTCCCACTGAGTTTGCTCTGCAGATGAAAGTGCAGTTAAGCAGGACTCTCATCTGATCTTTGTTAACAGTCTGTGGTCAACACTAGGCCAAGAGGCCTCTGCACTTCCCACTGCACTGGAACTGGTTTGGTAATGATCACTCAGATTTTGTGTTTCTGCACAAAATTCTGCCTAGACATTCAGAAGCCCGCATTGTGACTATCTTCTAACTTGCCATGACCTGGTGGCTTAGCAACTCACGCTCCACTCAGGGATCCTAGCTGGGAGAGCTGAATCAGGAAGCAGCCTCGCATAAATGCTCTCGCTTACTCTGAATGAATAGTGCATTCCCTGAGGCAGGCGATCCCAGAAGGGGCAGCGCCAGGAAGAAATGCTTAGTAAAGGCTCTGAGTGAAGAGAGGCAGAGGACATGTTCATCTACCAAGCATCCAAAGAGCTCCCTGACCTACTTGGTCAAATTTTGAGGTCTGCTAAAGTTTCTGATTTACTGGTTTATCTGCCAGAAACTGAGTTTTTAGTTGAGGACCTTATGTTTGAAATGTGCACAAAAGGCCCATCTCTATGTAACATTCTCTAAAACATAGAGCATTTATAGAAACCAGGTGGGTGTAGGGGTGTGTATTTTCCACCAAAATCATCAAAACCTTCTGATAACTCCAATGCTTCTTTATGATAAAATAGAAGAGAGACTCCCTATCCTAACCTACAACCAGGGATGGAAGAAGGAAGAATGGAGACATCCTTAATGGAACTATGATAGTATATGATGGGACATGAATATCTCCAAAGTGTCTTCTGGTTCTAAAGCCATTTTTCAATAAGGAGAAACAACAATCTTAGCCATGACCTTTGTTGATGAAGCCAAATTTCATGGCATAAACACTATCACAATAAATGCTCCTCTCTCTTCCCCTAGTATCCTTACGCAAGTACTCTTTCCTCCTGAAGTCCAGATAGGATGACTTATGCCCAGCCACCCAAATGCTGAATTCCAAGTTTTGAATAGGAATTTTAACATCCTTTCCACGTACTTCACCATCAAATAACTTAGGTCATCTCAGAGATAGGGGCTTGCAGGGGTCTCTGTGGTTTTTATTCGGACTTGATTGTGGAACACACACACACACACACACACACACACACACACTCACAATGACCATTTGACTTTCCAACACCGTGACCACAACCTTGGACAAAGAATGTACCCCTCCCCTACCCTCTCTGCCACCCACCCAATGACAGTAACCTCAGAGTTCTGAAATGTTCTCTTAAAAGTCTAGGATCTACATAACATGCTCATTAAGTATCACCTTAAGCAATATATTTCTACTGCAACAGGAAGCAGTGGAAGCTATGTTAATAGGAGTCAGAGAGTGATGAAATGGGGGGAGGGAAAATTGATTGGAAGGAAGCACAAGGGAACTTCTGTATACCTTGTTTGGGGTAGTGTTTAACACAAATGTCAAAACTCACTAATCTGAGGACTTAAGATCAGTACATTTTATTGTATAAAAACTATACCTGGATTTTTTTTAGTAATAGCAGTGCTCTCCAGGTCAAAGATGTTAACCCATGGCTGTGGAGAATAAATAAGGCAGGGTGCCCACCTTCTCCTTCCTCCACCTTTCCCCACATCTCTCCCATCCCCGGATCTAAGAGGCAGCCAGCAGAGTCTTCCCTGCTCTGTGAACAAGGGCTGGATATGAGAACACAGTGGCTGTTTCTCTAAAATGCTTGCCAGATGGGAGGGCAAGGGCTGCCAGAGGTGCAGAAGTTGGTATGTGAGGTGGGATTGTGTCCATCTCCCATTACTCCACTAATTGTGTCCATCTTCCATTACTCCACAGAGCCCAGGTGTCTCCTGCTCCTTAGTCATCCTTCCATATTTTGAGCCACCAAGGATGCAATAGAGGCACTTGCAGAGATGGCTCAGAGGAGAGTAAAGTCATTAAACACCTAGAACCAAGACACTCATGGCAATGTGCCCCAGAAGGGTGCCTTCAACTGGAATTTCTGGGACAAGGTGAGTATGGCAATCAGGTGTGTGACATCAGTTCAGCCTAGAGGCCACAAGCCTGGGCTTCTCTCTTCATAGTAAGCCCAGAGAGCTCTTTGCCTGGCTCCTAGCCATCTTCTTGGCTGAGAACCTGAGGCCAGCAGCACCTGAGACTCCTGGCTGATTCTCATTCTTCACGAGGGTGAAGTCACTGCTCCACATTGAGCTCACTAAAAGATTTCAGTTGCAACTCTGTCCACTGGGGAGTAATCCATCTCTGCTCCTTCACACATGAGCATTTCTGCACCTCAGAGGTGATGAGATAATAGGAGACCTGAAGTGTTATTTGCACTTTTGCTATGCTCAAGCCTACCACTTCCAACTCCTATGTCTCCCCATTTATTAAGTGGGCCTAGTAAGGACACTGAGCACTTCTTTTAGAGAGAATTTAAGGGCATTAATAAGATAATGACCACTAAGCACAGTGACTTAAGTAATAAATGGTGCTTTAGGACAGGTTTCACTGCAAGGACATGGATTTTTTTAAACCTTCAGGGCCACGTCATGCAGAAAGCCATCCACTCTCTTGCTCAAACTGAGAGGTTTCAAGGGTGGGAGGAGTTGGGAGAGTTGAAATACAAATGTGTCAGTGTTGGTTTCTGATGCTCCGCTTCTCTATTTCAATCTTCCTTCCCCGCCATTACAACCTCTGGCTGCACTCTTTTCCTCACCGCATTCACTGATGCGGAGGTTACTGGATCTTCAATGGCAAGCATAGTCAAAACCAAACCACAAACAGTGCTGCCATTCACTCAGGACTATGTCTATCACCAGAACAAGAGCAGAAAGTACTTTGTTCAGCTTGGAAGAGGGGCCCAGGGTGCTGAATTAAAAGCAAGAGAGACTGCAACCTAGAGTTCACTGGGGTTATAACCTGCCCCTCCCTGGAGACTAGATGATGAAAGGAAGTCCCCAACACCACTTGTTGAACAGTCCCACCCAACCAGATGTGGGTTAAACTGAAGGAGGGAGCAAGCAGATAGTGTCTCCCAGGCAAACCCAAGGCAGATGCAGGGAGTTAATGAACATATTTCTGAGAGGCAATAAGCAGAGGAGACAGAGCAGAGCCTTGCAGAAAGAAATAGCAATGAAATTTAAAGTAACGATGAACCTATTTGTAGAGCCCCTCAGTGCTGAAAGAGTCGGCCTCGGTCTGCTTCCCCAGACATGTGAGGGCAAACCCTTCCCCTGAGCTGTCTTCCACAGGCAGAAAACGGGGCAGAACAGATGTTGTCCTCAACCATACACAGACAAGAATGGCAGCAAAGTGGAGGGCACTTCCTGCCTCTTTGCAAATGAAGTATAATTCACATCAGCCAATCTTGGCAAAGCTCAAGACACTTTCCTGTGAGGTCAGGGGGACCTCAGCCCCCCCAAACCACTCCATCCTGATATTCACCTGTCGCACCTGTCCACTTGCCATGGATCCACACCAGGAGAGAAAGTAAAAGGTCAGATTGGTCTCCTCCCACAGCAAGAGCCCAGAGAATCCTGGGGAAATTGACATTTTAACAACCATCTCTTCCACCTCTCTCAGAAGAGCATAACTTTTACCTCCACTCCCAAACCCCCAGACTTCCTTTGCAACACTTTCCCACCGTGAATGGCTTGTCAGGAAAGAGTTAATGAAGATGCATGACTAATTCCCCAAACCCTCTCTCTTATCTACATAGAACAACCCTACACAGAGACACAGAAACCAACTGTCAATTTAGCTCAGACCTCACCTGTCTTATGCAACAGCATGACACTCATACACATGCACAGCCCTAAGGCCGGAGTCCGCATCCCCCTTTAATCCGGTAGACATAGTTTTGTGCCCTTTTCCCGCTACGCAGAACCCAGCTCCAGGGCAGCAGAGAGATAGATGTAACCTTAGTGCCTAATGCCTTGCAGGAACACACAGACACACAGGAAGGGAAAGGCATCTCGTAGCTCTCCGCGGTGCTGAAATCACGCTAGCGAGAAAGCCGAAGGAGTGAGCGCACGGACTTACCAGGCTGGGGGTGGGCGGCGGGGGAGCGAGAGGAGCTTTCTTCGAAGAGGTTCCTGCCTGTGCGGGCTGGAGCCGGCGGATGCGCTCACCTAGAGAACCCACCTCTCTCCCTTCTCTTCCCTTCCTCCTTTTCTGGGAGGAAGAGAGGAGGCTCCCAGCTGGCAGGGCTGGAGTGGAAGGAGGAAGAGGAGGCAACCAAAATTAGATCAAAAAGTCAGGCGGCTTTACTCCACTCGTGCTAATAATTCCTTGGGTCAGAAGGACCCCTCTGCTCCCACTCTCTGTGTCTGCGCCTTCCTCCGTCTCTGCGTGTTGAGCCAACAGCCTTCGCACAGTCGGTTCCTGCCTCTGACGTGGAGACGAGGAAGCCTGGGACTGCTTTGCGCTCTCTCTCTCTCTCTCTCTCTCTCTCTCTCTCTCTCTCTCAAACGCTCTCTCTTTTCCCCTCTTGCTGAAATTTCAGCAGCATATTTTTTAAGCCTCCGTTTTTTCCATCCCCCTACAAGCGGCCCCCTAGTGGACAGAAAGGAAACGCTTCCTCTTGAATAGTCCAGATTCTGAAACAGGAATGCTCCTGGTACCCACAAACTCTTGGGGCTGCTTCCACACAGACAGGGTCTTGTACAGCCAGAATCTTCTTGGGGCGGGGTGAGGTTCCGAGTTAAGGTCCTGGCTCAGCAGAAAGACATACTGCAACGCCCCAGAGTCTGCAGCCAGGAGGTATATGTCTATACCCAAGGCACCCAGCAGGGAGGACTTCAGGAGCCAAGGACTGTGGCGAACCAAGGAGAGGGGATCTCGTCAGCACCTCATCTAACACTCTAATATGGCTTTTTAAAAACTGGTGAGAGAAATATCTAGGAAGCCACAGCCTGAGGTCATTTCAGAGATGGCAAGGGAAGTGACTTTGCTGAGCATCCATGGAGAACCGTGACAGAGAAGGGACATTGGGGGTCACAGGTTCCTCTGGGATGCCTTGCACTCATTTTAACTGTACAGCTTCACAGCTTCCTGGAAAGAGTCCTTGTACTTACCTCTACATCTTCAAGTTTCAGACTGCTGCTCGCTGCCTGGACATCTGGCTTCAATTGCGCTGTTTGTAAAATGTGGATAATGCTGCCCCCTCCCTACTGAATAGGAACGCTGAGGGCTGGGAATGGTATAGAGACAAACATTTTTCTTATGTTGGCTTCACCCAAAGCAAATCCTAACAATAATGTTTTTCACAGAGTATTTATCAGGTGCCAGGCACTGTCTAAGGCCTTAAATGGATTAGTTCGTTCAGTCCATAACACTGTAATGCAAACGCCAACACTACTGCTTTATAGACCAGGAAACTGAGGCACAGAGGGGATGGCATGATTTTCCCACAATCTCACAGCTAGTGAATAGTGGGGTGGGTGGAGTTGTAACACAGGCCCTCTGACCCTGGAGCTGACATTGTTAATCGCTATACATAATAAATGTACACATCAGAAGTGGCAGCATCAGAAATAAACAGAAGATAGCTCTGCAGCTATTATTTTTGTGCATGATGAAGTGTCTAGATGGTTATAATAAATTTAAATATGGCTGAGTTTTTAAAGTAAATTATTTACAACTATAGGTGCTAAGCTGTGGAAATTGCTATTATTGATGAGAAAACAAATTCCCTTGGTGATCTGGCTAGTTTCACACATACAAAACTGGCTGTAAATCTCATGAAGCTGGAAACGATTGGACTTTAACATCAGCTCAAAAAACACATCACTCAATTTCTATACCCAAAGCAGATTTTTGCCTCGTGCCTACTACAGTCTAGAATGGAGCCAGCAACAGAAAAGCTGGATTGCTGCAAAATGCACTCTGTGAGTTGTTGACATTTTCTTCAGAATTCTGAGTTCCTTACCAAATGTGGCTTACTTTTTTGGGGCTTTCTTTGAACCAAAGGTGAATCGAGCAGGACAAAGATGGGATGGGAAGGTTAACAAAGCATGGTCCCTGACCTCATGGTCTTTTCTTCAAAGGGAGTAGAGAGGCAAGAGAGACATTTAGTTCAGGGGTAAGTGCCCAGTCATGAGCAAATACAGTGTAATAACACGTAGACAAGTCAACCAACCTGATCATTGAAGACGGGGGACATCCTGGGGAGTGTGGCATCAAAGCCAAGACAGCAATGAGTGGAGAAGCATTCCCCATTTCTGTTAGATAAGAAAGATACAAGAAGGCACCAGTCAACACTCCACAAATGAGAAATTCAGAATGACAGAACTGTTTCTGGGACAGTACTAAATGTATTTAGAAGTAGGGACATTTCAGAGGTACAAAGACATTACAGACTTGTATTTAAAGGGGAGAAGAGAGCAAAAAGGGGCTAAAGAGAGATTCAGAGTAAGTGCTATGGAAGCCCAGAGGAAGGGGAGGCACTTTACCTGGAAGGGATTAGGGGAGACTTCACTCGGGAAGTCTTCACATGGATTTTCATCTGGACCTTAAAGTATGGGGGTTCAGTCCAGCCAGTGTCCTTAGTGACTGAGCATTGAACTATGAACCAGGAGAACACAGTTCAAGTCCTGGCCAGGGCACATGCCCGGGTTGCGAGCTCAATCTCAGTAGGGGGCATGCAGGAAGCAGCCAATCAATGATTCTCTCTCATCACTGGTGTTTCTTTTTCTCTTCCTCTCCCTTTCTCTCTGAAATCAATATGGGCATCCGGAAGACAGAGCCTAGCCCAACCATGCAGTGTTCCATGGCACCTAGTCATTTTGTACATAGTAAACAAGTGATCTGAGTTATCTTGAAGAATAGTGGGAGTAGGGAGAATCATTTTAGACAAAAAGATGTCAAACTTTGGAAAATGGGTAGGTTTGGAAGAGTGAGGGGAAGTTAGGTTGATGGATGAATTTGGTTTTAAACATGTTGAGTTTGAGGAGGGTGTAAGTATATATCATGTTTAGGCAGTGGTTAGAAACCCAGGATTGGTTATGTCAATCTGGAGCCATCTACATGGACATGATGATTGCTGGACAGAGACCATGATTAATGGGAGAGAAATCTAGGAAAACTGAGGACAGAATCCCAAGTCTATTTTCTTGGTCTCTGGATCAAATTTTATACTTTTTTTTCTGTTTTATTTATTTATTTGTTTGTTTGTTTGTTTGTTTTTGTTTTAAATCCTCACTGGAGGATATTTTTCTGTTGATTTTTAGAGAGAGTGAAAGAGAAAAGGCAAGACAGAGAGAAATATCAATGTGAGAGAAACACATAGATTGGTTGCCTCCTGCATGTGCCCTGACCCGGGCCTGGACTGGGGAGAAGCCTGCAGCCCAACAGAGATTCGTGCCCTTGACCATAATCGAACCTGGGACTCTTTGGTCCACAGGCTGATGCTCTATCCACTGAGCCAAACCGGCTAAGGCTATACTTCTTTTTCCATTCTTGTGGCTAAAGTACTTGGTATCCAATAGCTATCCACAGGCTTATAACAACAACTCGAATAATGTGTTAGCTGAAGGTGATATTGGCACTGAGATCAGTTATTGGTTTCTCAGCGTCTGGTCTACTCTTAGAGACAAAGCCCGTCTGTCACCGTCTACTCCTTGGAAGCTGGCCATCTCCGGCCCCTGGTTTTTCTAAGGTGTCTGAAAAAATTCAAATTCCTCCTAGGGGTATGCCTTCAGCTTGGTGAGGGGCACTTAGAACAGGGAAGTGCTTGGGGAAGGGGACAGCATCAGGAGTGGGGGGTGAGTAAAGATGCCATTCCCATGCAAGGAAGAAAGATAAACAAGATGAAAAGATAAAATTTCCCTGTCAGTCCCTAGAGTACAGCTGAAGCTCCCTTCCTGGGGAGTGCAGAGAAAACGCCCAGGGAAGTGAAAGGCAGCATTGCCTGGTGAGCATAGATCCCAAAGCAAGCATTTGTTCTGAGGCCTGTGCGGTTACCTGTGCGGAGGGATGCTCTGTCCTGGACCTGTAACTACTGGCACCACGGGGCTCTGCTGTCCTGCTTGTGCCCACATGGGGAAGAACGGCATCTCCAGGACCATGGCCATTCTCAACACATCTGTTCTTGCCATCCCCAGCATACCCTGTACTTCAAACCCCACTCCTCCCTTGTGTGGCTACAGCAGGCTCAGAGGGCTATGAGGGAGGCCTGCTGGTCTGGAGGCTGCAGCCCAAGCCTGTGTGAGGCAGGAGCCCTGCCCTCCTCCCACTGCCTCCACGTGGGCGTACAGGGTGACAGGGCAGCTGCAGCCTTCCCGGGGTGCCGGCTGCCGAGTGATGGAATGCCAGGCAGGGAGGGATGCGGCTGGGCCCCTGGCTCCCCAGCCTGCCTGCCAGCTGGCAGGCATCGTTATCTACACCAGAGCACGGGCCAGGCTTCCCACACTAAATTAGCAAGAGCAAAGCAGATGTCTCCCCTCAGTACAGCAAAGGAGGAGATGGGATGGAGGCAGCCTCTCTTCCGCATAGACAAGGGCAGGGTGGGGACCCAGTATAGCTACCTCTCGTGTCCAAGGCCACACTGTAGTGGGCAGCCTGGGGTCAAAACTACCCCAGCCCTCACTCTTGCCCACTTCCCCGACCTGCTCGCCATCCCCTAACTACCATGGGAATGGACTTCCTTCTTTACAAACCTCTTACTCTTCCTTTGTTCTTGAAGCTCTGTATGCATTCCTTCGGTCTCCAGATTTCTTCTAGGTTTCATCATCTTTTGTGTTGGTCATATTACAAATTTCCAATCCTTGCCCCTACTTCCCCCCCACATTAAGCCCCCTCCACTGTGGGAGAGACCAGGCTGCCTCTTCTCCAGCTGCTGTCCTTGATGCTCGTACCCGTCAGCTGCACGGCCAGGTGAGGGGCCAGAGACATCCTGCTTTGTCCCATTCTGTGGTCCTCCACCATTTCTCAGCCTGACTTGGCCACAGCTGCCACCACTCCTCCTCTGGTGGCCTAGCCCTCCCCACCCTGTCTTTGATCCCCACCTCCTCTGCAGTGGGCACAGTAAGAATGCCCGCTCATTCCCAGTGGACCTGGGTCTGAGTTTGCTCTGGTGTGTGTGCTCTGTCCGATTGGAAAAGGTACCCTTCTCTTGGGCTTTCTCATGTGCGAGTTGAGTTGGGGAGATAATTGTACTGTTGTCATGGAGAGGCTGTGCAGGTGTGAGTTTGTTCGTGGAAAGCAATGGAGCAACCTACTGCAGGGAGGGCTCCGTCCACATGACAACCTACTGCAGGGAGTGCTCCGTCCACATGCTATTACCCACAAACATTCTGGAATATACACATTTTTTAAAAATCTCTCTTGCCTTTGACTTGGCTGGTTCTGGCTTTACAAATAAGGCTGACTCCAGAGGCCTCTGCGGTTTCAGGAGAGAAGAGCCTAGACCTGTGATCAAACAGATAAGGTTTAAACTTCTCCTAAGCCACTTAAGATATGTAACCTCTGGCCAGGCACTTATCTCTCCACATCTCAATCCCCTCATTTTATTTTATTTTTATTTTTATTTTATTTTTTTCCTTATCCCCCCCATTACTTCTCCATCCCCCCACCCACCCATGCCCTCACCCACTGTTGTCTGTGTCCATTGCTTAGGCTTATATGCATTCATACAAGTCCTTTGGTTGATCTCTTCACCTTACCCCCACCTTCCCCTACCTTTTTTCTGAGGTTTGATGGTCTGGTCGATGCTTCTCTGTCTCTGGATCTGTTTTTGTACATCAGTTTATATTGTTCATTATATTCCATAAATGAGTGAGATCATGTGATATTTGTCTTTCTCTGACTGGCTTATTTCACTTAGCATAATGCTCTCTAGTTCCATCCATGCTGATGCAAATGGTAAGAACTCCTTTTTTTTTTATCACAGTGTAGTATTCCACTGTGTAGATGTGCCACAGTTTTTTAATCCACTCATCTGCTGATGGGCACTTAGGTTATTTCCAAATCTTAGCTATGGTGAATTGTGCTGCTGTGAACATAGGGGTGCATATATCATTTCTAATTGGTGTTTCTAGTGTCTTGGGATATGTTCCTAGAAGTGGGATCACTGGGTCAAATGGGAGTTCCATTTTTAGTTTTTTGAGAAAACTTCATACTGTTCTCCACAGTGGCTGCACCAGTCTGCATTCCCACCAGCAGTGCACGAGGGTTCCTTTTCTCTGCATCCTCACCAGCACTGGTCATTTGTTGATTTGTTGATGATAACTATTCTGACAGGTGTGAGATGGTACTGCATTGTTGTTTTGATTTGCATCTCTTGGATGATTAGTGACTTTGAGCATGTTTTCATATGTCTCTGGGCCTTCCTTCTGTCTTCTTTTGAAAAGTATATATTTAGGTACATTGCCCATTTTTTTTATTGGGTTGTTTATCTTCCTTTTGTTAAGTTGTATGAGTTCCCTGTCAATGTTGGAGATTAAACCCTTATCAATGATAACATTGGCAAATATGTTCTCCCATACAGTTGGCTTTCTTGTTTTGTTGATCATTTCTTTTGCTGTATAGAAGCTTTTTATTTTGATGTAGTCCCATTTATTTATTTTCTCTTTAGTTTCCATTGCCCTGGAGCAGTATCAGTGAAGAAATTGCTTCAGCATATGCCTGAGATTTTGGTGCCTGTGGTCAATCCCTTCATTTAAAAAAAAAGGGGGGGGGTGTATAATGACACCCTCTCCGAGGTGGTACATCAATCAAATGAAATAATGGATGAGCGTTTCAAGAGTAGTGTTGGAAACAGGGCAGAAACTCAGCAGCTGCTGCTGATCGTGGGTCTCTTTTGTCTGCACACATCTGATCCTACCCCTCCCTGCTCCCAGGCCTCCCCTCAGAAGGCTACTCCTTCACACCAGCTGGCATGCCCATCCTTCTGTTGGCTTAGTATCCCATCACCCACTTCACCCCAGAAAGATAGGGGCCCTGCCTGAGTCGTATGGCCCACAACTGTTCAATAAATGTTGCCATTTCTGAGCATATTTTACCTCCTTGTCATTTCCAGCTCCTTTGTAGTGTGTTTTATTGCTGGCAGTAAGGTTCTGAATCAGGCAGAACATAATCTAAACCTTCCCTTTATACCTTAAGAACTGTACACTGAGCACCTGATTTTTCATCTGTAAAATAGAGAAAATAATACTACTTATAATGTAGGGTTACAGTGAAGATTAACGGAGATGATGGTGCCTGAAACAGTGATTGACATGTGGGGAAACTCATTCAATCCTCCATGAATAAAAAGTGAATGAAGGAAAGGCTGTGAGAGTGGGCCCTGCCTTTACCTGTTCTCCTGCCTCTCACCCTTTCTCTCTCCTGGTTTCCTCCTTCCGGAGGCTGGCAGTGGGGACCCTGCTGATCCTTCAGCCACAGGATGTCTGTCTTCTGAGCCCCTCTGGCAAGAGCAATCTGAACCAGCCTTGGAAGTTATTACCCTTTCAAGCCTGGGTCGGCCACTAGTTTAGCTTGAGTGCCACAAATCACAAATATGGAACAGATTTAGCCAGAGGCACCAAAGTAGCCAAAAGAACATTTTTCCAATCTTCAGAAGGGTGTTGCCAGCTCCCATTGGCACTTTTGGCTTCATGTCTGGTTTTCCTATAAGGTCTTTAATATTCCTTCCCAGCATCTCTTTTCTTTACCTTTCCTATTGCTCTTAAGTAAAGAGTTATTCTCCTTCTCCTCTCTTTTTTTTTGAATTTTGTTCTCTTCTTTCCTGAAGAAGCAAGGCCCTCTCAGGCTATTCTCGGTGCTATTTAAACTTCTCTCACCCTCTCCCTCACCCTCCTCTCTACAGAGGCTGGTGGGATAAGATGCCAAGGCTTAGAGATGGAGGAGATAAAAGGCTCAACATTATGAGACACAAGTGACGCGCTCTTGGCTGCCTACCCCTCCCTGTTTCAACTTGTCAGAGTGGAAGCATTTTCTACTAATACTAGTAAGTAGAAAAGCTTGTGGAATTAGAACAAGTACAAAGACGATGATGCACTGCCTGTGGGGCCCCTGAAGGGAACCATCAAGGTTGTTGGGTCCAGGCTGGTTAATGTCATGGTCTGCCTGCCCCGTCCAGGAGTTAGTCTGTAAGACCTCTGTAAGCCACACACAGGCAGCTTACAGAGCACAGCTTCTAATCCTGGTCTAGCCCAGGACCTGCCTCTCTCCCCAAGGTCAGTCGCCTTCCCCGTCAACCATCTGTTTGTAGCCTCTTGAGATTAGTTTGCCCTTTGGAAACCTTGGAAGAAAATGAGAACAATAATTTCTACTATAGGCTCTGCACCTCTTAAGTGTGTGCTGAGGATCAGAGGTGAGGCTGTGGGGATGGGTCTGGGCATCTGGGGAGGAAGGAGCCTCAGAAAAAGTCTTCAAAACTGTGCTGCTCTCCTCACTATTAACGCGGGTAAGTGGGGCTTCAGATCACATTTTCAGTGCAAATCTGAGGGTAACTCAGATTCAGGGAATCAACTCGAGCCCCGTCTGAGATGGGTTATAGTATTTCCTCACTTGGAATAACACTTCTGGAAAGTGTTAACTCAACGGGTCCAAGATTTTGAGTTTTGGGGCCTCATAGGCATCACCCCCTCCTGTATCCGCATCCAAACTCCCCCCTCGCATCCGACTGAGCCAGGGCTGCCTCTCCAGAAACCATGTTCCTGGGGCCTCATCAGTCTGCAGATAAAGCTTTGCCTTGTCAGTATCTAACACGGTGCTGAGCCCCTCAAAGGGATTGGGCCCACTGTGCTGGGAACTTGAATGAATGAGCTGCTTTCAAAAGAAACCTTTCTATTGCAAAGAGCAAGCTAGGTGGTCCTGAGTTTCAAAAAATAAAATGTATTTTAAATGACACAGATATTTAGGCTACAGGGAAAAGTTAAAGTAAGACATGTATTAGGAGAACATATACTATTATATAGAATATGGATTACATATTATATGTATAAATGCATTTTATGAGCTAGGCATTGTGCTAAGCACTTAACATACTAGATTTCATTTATTTAAATGCTGAAAAAGAAAAATGGAGGACAAGGGTTTCCTAAGTAGCTAAGAGTGAACATTCATCCTGCATTGGAGAATGAAGATGAATGAAAAGGCCTTGGAACAAAGTAGCTAAAAAGATCCTCTACCAAGACCAGCTTGAGTCTGGGCTGCTAGCCAGAGGGATCCAGAAGAAAGGAAATAATAAACTTGTAGGGTGTCAGAGCTAAAAGAGCCTCAGAACCAATCTTTTCAACCACACTGTCCCATTCTACAGATGAGGGTGTCCAGGTCCAGAGCAGGGAAGCAACATGCCCACCCTCACATAGCTGGTTACACCCAGTGACCCCTCTGTGACCAGAGATCTCTCAGGGAAACCTAACAGTGTGTCCCCAGGGCCCCCACCAGTCATACGTCTCGTGGTGGAAGAGTCACTTCTCCTCCAGTAGTTCACATATCCCTGTTAGACACCTTGGACCTGCCATTGGGTAATTGCTGATCATCATCATCATCATCATTGTGGATCAGTGCATGGCAAGGACTCACTGACCACCAGGCCTACCGATCCAGTCCTTGGAATGATGTGCTCTCCCTGGTGTCCATGTACATCCGCCCAAGCAGCCAGCCAACTTCCTTCTGGATTACGGCCTCAGTGTCATGATTGCGTCCCAGGTCCTGAGAGAATGGGGCTTGGCCTCTGTCATATGGACCTGCCTGTGTTCCTGGGAACCTTAGGGTCACAGAACGTTTGAGCTGGCAGAGCCAACCTGTCATCTGGCTCAACCCTACCCGCTAGTTTTCAACCAGTAGTTGCAAACTGTTGATGACAGTGTCTCTCCTCACTTCCTATAGGAAAGTACTGGTTACTGGGACTAGTAGATCCCTAGCACTGATGGGTACCAGACGGTGTCAGTGCTGAGGTCACCATGTAAGAACAGAGGGTGCAGAGTGAAAGGAGCAGCATCCAGATGGGCAGCACACACCTGTCTGGAGCCTGCCCAAGCATCACTGAGCATAGCACCACATCTGACCCCATGGAAGATGCAGGGAAGCAATTTTCTACCACATTTTCCAATGAAAGTATATATGCGCGAAGGTCACATCTAACGGATCACAGATAATAATATGATAAAAGTATAAGCTTATTATAAATAATAAATGAAAATAATAGAGCATTACATTATATTTACATATCAAGTAAGTTATGGAGCCCAAAGGCTATGTCTCTAGGGTTGTGTTTCTTACACAATCACAGTCAGGGTAATAAACCACACTTATTTAGCAATTACCAGGTACCAGGTACTGTTGTTCATGTATGTATGGAGAGAGGCCAAAGGAAATTATATATATGTATATATATTATATGTATTCTCATTCATTGTTCTTAATAGCCTTATTAAATTACACATCATCATCCCCATTTCATAGATGAGAATATTGAGGAACACAGAGGTCTAAACAAGACTCCAAATATATCCATATTCAAATAGCTATAATGTGTTTAGGACTTTCTGTTCATGGAATCTGGCCCCCACTCACTGCTCCCAAACCATCCTACCACCTATCCACCTCCATCCCCTCCCCACACATGCACTTTCTTAATTCTAAGAAGAAGCCCAGAAGAGGTTCCATGAGCCTTTGTTATTTTTCTGAGTCACCCAGGATCTCTATCTTAAGCTTAATAACAACAGGAGGCGGGGGGGGGGGGGGGGGGGGGGGCGGGATTCTGCTTAGCAAAGCTGGGTGTGGGACAGCCCGGGTTGTGAGGCCAAGCTTGGTGGGATGCAGATGAGTGGTGTCTGTGTCTGGCCAGTGCTCTGGGTGAACCACCTGTGTCTGGAGTGAGGTTGCAGCTCAGCAATGCCAAGGGCGTCCCTAGAGGGTGAGCAGGGAAGTGTCAGGACCCCCAGTTCCCTCAGGCAGGCACCGTGCTCAGTGCGCTTAAATTATGGTAGTGGTTGTGGTGGTAGTGGGAGGGTTTGCCTACAATCTAGAAAGCAATACACTGACAACTTTAAATCCATCTAATGCCCTGCAATCAAAAACCAAATTATCTGGTATCAAGAGTAACTGCATATGTAGTAAGTACAGGCACAGAAAGGGGTGGGCGGTGAAGTGAAAAGCCCAGTCAACAGGTGGGACAGAGAATGAGCAAGATAAATAGAGGATTTGCCAGAAGGCCCAGGAGAGAAAATGAGATATTTGAACAGAGCTGAGCTACGGGGTGGGGGTGAGAACAGGTTGACTTCCTTAGCTCAGTGTGGGTGGGTGACAGGGGGCCTGGCTGGCCAGCCGCTGGGGATCTACCCAGCCTTCAGGAAGGTGGGCTCCAGCCTTGGCTCCTCCAGTTCTAGGTTCTGTGCCATGGGGTGAGAACAGCTGCAGGGCCACAGGGACTGTCACTGGTGACATGAGCATGGCGCCATTCCCAAGGAGGAGATGAGAAGAAAAATTATGGTTTTAAAATGTGAAAAACAAATCCTTCCATTTCTCTCCATTCCCAGGCCACTAAGTTCAATAACAGAATCACTCACTTCTCAATCCTGCTAGACCCCTGGTACCTGCGCAGTTCATAGGTCTGCAGAGTGGAAGAAATATGCAACCTGGATAGGCGACAACCCTGGCAGGCTTTTAAAGTGCCTTCCACTCCAGAGAGTTCACATTCCAAATCTGTCACTATTTTTTGTTTTGTGAATAGCTTACATGGTGAGAGGTGCAGGGCTCCAGACAAGCTAAGAGACAGCACTGCATATGGGACTCCATGAAAATCCCACGCCAAGAGTTTGCCACCCTTAGCTGAGAGAACACAGGGTCTCTGAGCATTACTGATCGTGTGTGTGTGTGTGTGTGTATGTGTGTGTGTGTGTGTGTGTGTGTGTGTGTCCCTTAGACAACTAAGAAATATGAAGTGGTCTGTAATGGACACTGGGGGTCCAGCCCAAAGCCACCATCATCCAATCCACCATCCCCCTGTGACTGTCCTGCTGAGGTCTCCCACTGGGGTGTCACTCTCCCATGAACAAATTAAGCCTAAAGAAATGAATTGCTGGGGTTGGTGAAGAATTTGGCAGAAAGACTGATCCTCATGGGTCACATCTGAGCGTGTGGGAAGCCGCCCAAAGAACAATAAACAAGGAGGAATATCTACAAAGACACAGTCCTGAGGATGAGAGAGAAAGAGTGGGACAGAGGTGACCCAGTGAGAGGGTCCGATGAAGGATCCAACTTCTTGAGCAATTTTCTTCCCTTGAGCAGGTGAAAAATGGTACTTAGCTACAGTTTTAAGTTTTTTCCTTTCTCTGAGGTGTCGGATGCTCCAGCTCCAGTGGACAGAGTCATGTTCCATCACACTGGGTTGCCGGAAATCTCAGGGATGCCACTTTCTTAAAAGGTAGACATTTCTGCAAAGGCAGAGCAGGTGCCTGACAAGGAGCCATGGGACCCTTGGAAAGATAATGATGAGCCTGAAGAGCTTCTGATGCCTCAGGCCCAGCCTTGGGTCTGGATGGCCTCATCCGGAATTATTCTCTCTCTGCCCCAAGCCCTTGCTGTTCTAATAACAAATTCCTTTCTTTTCTTTTTTCAAGGCCAAAGGAGTACAGCCATGATTTTTTCCCCTACAACTCAATCTAGTTTTACTTAGTTCAACAAATATTTACTGAGTAAGGCAGCCCTGAGCCTGGGCATGCGGAATACTCATAAGAGCCAGCCAGTGTTCTGGCTTGTAAGCCCAACAGGTTTATAATTTCTAGGGGGATAGAGGTAGAAAAATACAGACACACATGCACACACACACACCTTTCAAGGTCATCTCCCTCTAAAATGTAATGGGGGAAGAGAAGGGTAAATGAGGAAGTTAAGCATCCTGGAGGAGGCTTAAATAGGACACCTCTCTCCCCTCAGCAGGCAGGCGACACACACACTGTTCTGTCCCTCCCCTCACAGGACAGCCTGAGGCTGTGTGAGCATTACCAAAAGGCTAAGGGAATTCGATGAAGGTGTGGGCTGAACCAGAAAGGGATATTCGAGGCCTAATCCCTGCTACTTGTGAATGTGGCCTTATTTGGAAATAGGGTCCAAATGCAATCAAGTAATCAGAACGAGGTCACACTGAAGTAGGGTGGTCTCCAGCCCAATGACTAATGTCCTTATAAGAAGAGAGAAATTTGGACACAGAAACAGAACTCTGTGTGACAATAGACCCAGGTTGACTCAAGACAGCTACAAGCACTGAAACCGGTTTGGCTGAGTGGTAGAGCGTCGGTCTGCAGCATGTACATTGGTTGCGGGCACATCCCCAGTAGGGGGTGTGCAGGAGGCAGATGGTCGATGTTTCTCTCTCATCGACGTTTCTGGCTCTCTATCTCTCTCCCTTCCTCTCTGTAAAAAATCAATAAAATATATTAAAAAAAAAAAAAAAAAAAAAAAAAAAAAAAGACAGCTACAAGCCAAGGAACAGCCTGGGGTGCCAACACTCACCACAAGCCAGGGGCAGGTGAGGAAGGGGCCTCCCCGACAGCTTCCAGGGGAGTGAGGCCCTATCCTCACCCCAATTTTGAACTTGCAGCTTCCAGAACTGTGAGACAATACATTTCTGTTGTTCTAAGTCACTCAGGTTGTTAGGGCTGCTCTAGGAAACTAATCCAAATGGAATCACCTCAGAGACTGGAAAAAACTTAAAACTGTAGTTAAGTACCATTTTTTACCTGCTCGAGGGAAGAAAATTACTCAAGGAGCTTGATCCTTCATCGGACCCCCTCACTGGCACACCTCCGCCCCACTCTTCCTCTCTTGTCCTCAGGACTGTCTTTGTAGATATCCCTCCTTGTTTATTGTTCTTTGGGTGGCTTCCCACACGTTCAGATGTGACCCATGAAGATCAGTCTTTTTGCCTAATTCTTCACCAACCTTCCTGTGTCTGTCATCACACAGAGTTCCACAGGTATGACCACAGGCATAAATCGGGACTTTTCCCACTCCTCACCCTTCCTTTCTAAGGAAATTCTGGTTCCCTTCTCACTCCATCCCTGCATACCAGGTGGTGTCTCCTGGATTGCAGGAAAACAGCTGTGTGTGTACCTGTGCCATTTCCATCAACTTCGGAGTTGGCTCACTGTGGTGATGTCAATACCAAAATGACAGCGATGCCACATCTGTCACCATACAACTGTTGGTGATGTTCCATCAATGTTGGCACCAGAAACTAAAGGGCTGCTGCCAACACTGGGCCCACAAACTCTGCTATGTCACTAACCCTGACAGCACGACTACCACATCCAAGTCACCAACTCAAGGCCACCACCACTATCACCAGCACTGCTTCCTACAGAGCCAATGCCCCTGCCTGACCCCGGCCCCAAGACAACTGCCAAGTGGGGCTCTCAGTGCCCCCTCAGACTCGCAGGCTCAGAGGATCTGGAAGAAGCTCCGGGTGTTTGCAATGCCTGCTTGGCACCCTCCCTACCTTGAGGTTCAGGCAGGAGACCCTGAAAGCTGAAGGAAGGCAATCTGAATGGGAAACCCCAGCTGGTTGTCAGATGTGGCCTCCATCCTGGGGGTGGCTCATTGCCATTGAATCAGCGAGGCTCCTGTATTCCCTCTCTGCTCAGCTAGCCACTCTGCCTATTGCAGGCCCTCAGAGATTTGCTTCACTGGGTGTCCCAACAGTCATGAAGGCTGGAGCAAACTTGACAAAACTCAGGCAGGGAATCCTAATATGTCAACTAAATGTATTTTAGTTGTCCAAAATGTATTTTCCAGATATGAAAATAAAACATAATTAGGGAGCCTAATGGCAAAAAGGGATGGAGTCAGCCAGCAGATGTAGCCCCAGTTCACACTCTACCTCTGCAGAGCAGATGCTCTGGTCAAAGACCACCCACATCTGGAGGGGAAGCTGCCTGCTTCCTTCTTGGCCATCCACCTATCCCAGAGTGAGGGTGGATAGGACATTGGGTCATGGCTGAGGAGGCCTGACTCAAGAGAGTCAGAAATTAGAAAGGGGGCAGTTTTTGAATTTTGTAAGCTGAGAAACCCTATCCTCATATGAAATTTCATGTGGGAATCCCAAAACATAACAGATAAAGGTGGAGTGCTCTGATAAGAGTGGCTTCCTGAACCCGCCCACCCCTGGGAGGGCCCAGAGGCACTCATCCTGAACTCTGGTCTGGAAGCCACTGATCTTGCCTAATCTTGTTGTGCATTTCACAGGTGACGGATCTGGGGCTCAGCTCTACATTGGTGACTGGAACCCACACCTCCTCATCCCCACTCCCATTCTCTGTCCATAGATTGCCATTTTCTGACTTAGTTTCTTTGTCTTTAAAATGAAGATAAGACCCAAACATCTGCCCCACCTACCAGGCGGGTCCCTGAGAGTCAAGGGTATGTAAAAGCACCATAAGGACCTGCAACTCATCACTGCATTCTAGAAAGAGGAGAGTATGTATTCTAGAAAGAGGAGAATATGCATTCTAGAAAGAGGAGAGTATGCATTCTATTGTAGAATGAGAAGATATGCATTCTAGAAAGAGGAGAGTATGCATTCTAGAAAGAGGAGAGTATGCATTCTGGAATGAGGAGAGTATGCATTCTAGAACGAGGAGAGTATGTATTCTAGAAAGAGGAGAGTATGCATTCTGGAATGAGGAGAGCGTGCATTCTGGAATGAGGAGATATGCATTCTAGAATGAGGAGCGCATACTGATGGCACTTCCTCAGCATCCCTGTCCATGCTCCAGCTCCTTCTCATCCCCACATATGCACAGAGATGCTGAGAATCTGAGCTTACCGACCTGATAAGGCTCCCCTTAAAGAGGATCTCTGACTCCGGGTGCAGAGGCCAGGTGGGTGCCTCGGAAGTGAGGCTCCATGCCCGCAAAGGAAACATGGCCTTGGAGAAGCCCCTCCCCGCTGTCAGGAAATCTCCTTGCTATTTAAAAGGAGCTTTACATTTTCGGGAAATCCTCTGAAGCCCCATTTCCTTAAGGCTTAGCTGTGAGGAACTGCATTAAGTACCTCAGGGCTAACTGCTAATAGCTCAGTTCCCTCCATAAAGCTTTACCTTCATATCCTGCTGCCTCCTGCCTGGGAACCATGAGCAGCTCTGCATCCAGGGCCTCGGTGAGCAGACAGTAGGACCAGCTCTTGGTGCCTGCAGCCCTCACTGCTTCAGGTGGAGGTGAAAGGAGCTGATTGCTATGACTTGCCTTGTTCTCGAGCTGGGAGCAGGCAGAGAGGCAAACACTGGCTCTTCCTTCTTCCCCTGCTCTAGAGATGAGGGGCTTCTAGGAGGACCCAGCTGCTTTATCTGGACACCCCACCTGCAGCTCCAGAGCCTCCCAGGATGTGAGAGACAAGGAAAGGCCCTTGTTTCTAGTCTCTTCCTTCCCATGCACATCCAGACACACCAGAGTCCAGTGAGCTCAGTACTCTCCTCCCAGCTCACTTGGCACCCTGGGCACGTCTTTGGTGTTGTCTGGGTTATCTATGTTATCATGGTCTGTATCTAGCTCCTCAGTTTAGCAATGTTCCTTGAGGCCAGCGAACCACATCCAACTTATCTTTCTTTTTTCACAGGGAATGGCATGGGAGAGGGTAGTAAATATTGGCCGAACTGATTAGAACTGAACTCAGTTTGGGGTAGACTGGGACTGCGGAATGAACTACCTAGCTTCCAGGTGGTCTCTGCTTTTCAGATTCAGTATGATTATAGAGCACACGTGTGAGGCTCCAGTCTAGTGTCTTTAGACCCAATGGGGAAACTTCAAACATCCTCAAGGAATTCCAGAAGCAGCAGGAAAAGCCCCAAACCTCTTTAAGAATTATAATAGCAGAAACCAGTTTGGCTCATTGGTAGAGCATCGGTCTGCGGACTGAAAGGTCCCGGGTTCGATTCCGGTGAGGGGCATGTACGCTGGTTGCGGGCACATCGCCAGTAGGGGGTGTGCAAGAGGCAGCTGGTCGATGTTTCTCTCTCATCGACGTTTAGCTCTGTCTCTCTGCCTTCCTCTCTGTAAAAATCAATAAAATATTTTTTTTTAAAGAATTATAATAATGCGTCATGGCCAGATGGATTAGTTGGTTGGAGCATCATCGCATGCACCAAAAAGTTGAGTTCAATTCCCAGTCAGGTCATATACCTAGATAGCAGGTTCAATTCTAGTTAAATGCACACTCTCAGTTTTTGAGCATCTGGTGGATATGGATAAACTATGGCTGAGACTTTCTATTTGGCTTGGAACAAACAGAGGGAGAAGAGTTCAAGGTCCAGGGACCCCAGCCTGAAGCGAGAGGTGAGGACAATGCTACCCAGAGGCCAAGAAGCCTTCAAAAAAGCCTGAGGAGCAGATGGCCAACAAGCTCTTCAAAAGAGAACTATCTGCTGTTTAATTTGAAGGTGTGGGCTGCCATAATGCAAATAATCACCTTCATATCCCCCTTCCAAACTCACATCAAAGTCTGCTTTGCACTCAAAGATCATGAATCAAAAAAGATAGACACGTTTCCAAGTTGGGTCGATGTGGGGCAGAGAGATGCAACTGATGACATGGGACGATGTGACAATCCATGCAATGAGCTCATTCCACAGAGGGGGGTATGCAGGGCTGAGGTGGCAACCAGAACTTACACGTCTGCAGGAGGGTGGTCTATCAGGCAATATTATTCCCTCAGGTATGCAGGCCGAGGAAACTGGATCTAGTCAAAAGGAATCTTGTCTCTGCCTGCCTCTCCTTCCTTCCAACGTGACCTCCTGTGATCATCTGAGTCTTGTCACACCACTCCTGGACTGTGCAACTGGGATCCTAACAGGTAACCTCTCCCTCCTGCAATTTCATCTTAGTCTCCAGGGCCAGGTGGCTAAAATAGCTTTTGGCAGTGTCATTCCTATTCCCCAAAATTTCAGGGAGCTCTGTTACCAGCCACGTGAAGACCAATCTCCTAAACCAGGCCCCGCCTGATTTCTCCTGGCTGATCTCTGGGACTCAGAGTGCATCCCTGCTCCTCACTATGCCCTGAACACACACAGTTCAGCTGTGCTCTCTGGGATGCTCTCATGTATCCCCTTGCTCAGCAGTGGCTCCTTCTTCCCTTTTGCCTTTCCAGTGCCAGCCCTGTCTTCCAAGCCCAGCTGAGCTCCAGTCTCTGCACACTTTCTCTGTCCCTAAAGGAGGGAGGGAGACCTACATTTCCTGTGTACCTGTTTGGGTTGCATTTACACTTCCTCTGAATGCCACTTGAGTTTATTGCTCACTCACTCCCCAGTCTCATTCACACCCTCCAATCTAGTGGCTTCTGAATACATTGTGGAGAATAAAATGTCGCACATTTGGTTCTTCAAAGCTTACGAGATCCTGCCACATATATTATCTTGTTTTATCCTTAAAATTATGTGTGATAGGAATTATTTCCCACATTTTAACAATGAGCACTCTTGGAAAAGCTATGTCTGGAGTAGAGGTTCAAAAATGTCTTCGTAACAGATAAGGAATAGAATGGTGCTTTCCCCAGGCCCCTGGCCTCCTTTCTGGGTCATTTATTCTGGAATCAAGGAGTGCCAAAGGGGTGTCAGGGCCACTGCTGGCCGAGGGCTCTCCCCACAAAGGCTATAGCATGACACATGCTCACTTCCTTCCCACTCAGAATAGCCTCGAAAAGCAGGACCACATGGCCCCCCACCTCACGCTCAGCCCAGCAAAGCACCTGCCTATGACTCCTGAAACCAGGGGCTAGAATGTCACTAAGGAAAGATGGAGAAGATCAATTTCCTCAGTAATGGACTACTAAGGAAATGAAAGCTCTCCCTTTCTAGGGAGTTGTCATTAGTCCATGAACAGAAGTGTCTAACCATCCCTGCTCCCCTCACCCCCTGTACCCATATTCCCCTGCTCTCAAGTTCTGAACATTCTAGAAAGGAAGCTGGAACCCTGAGGTCACAGAGGTGATGACAAGGTCTTAGTTCCGTCAGCCATCAGTACTTAGGTAAGCACATTATTACTCATAAGAGAGGCAGTAGTGCATCTAAGAAAACCGTTTGCCTGCGCAGACTTGTTTGTACATGGTGAGACTGTGTGGATTAATCTCATTGATTGGTGCCCCTTTGGGACTATTCTCCAGGCTGAGTTGGAGAAGAAGCCATTACCTTCTGGGGCTGTGATCAACCCAGATCATGTGTCAAGTTTTAATTGTTGCTGTTTCTACCTCTACAAGCATCAGGGTTTCCAGTCTGACAGATGGAATGATGTTCACACCCTACTCCTTGGGCCAACAAATAGGTGAGATTACAGGACAAAGGGAACGTGGCAAATGTGTTTAAGGCTGCTGATCTTAAAATAGGGAGATTACCCTGAATTATGTGGTGGGCCCCAGACTAATAGCAAAGGCCCTAAAAAGCTGAGAACTCTCTCAGGCTGAAAGCAGGAGGGAGGCAGCAGAGGGGAAGTTGGAACAAGTGAGTGCGAGGAGGACTGAATGTGCCTTCACTGGCTCTGAGATGCATGGCTGTGCACTAAAATGAAAGTGCAGTCCCTAGGTGACAGCAAGGAAATGGACCCTCTGGCTTATAACCGCACAGAACTGGATTTTGGCAACAACCTAAATGGACTTGGAAGCGCATTCCTCCCAAAGCCTCCCAATCAGACCACAATCTGCCAACACTTTGATTTGGGCCTTTTGAAAATCAGTCAAACCAGCCCAGATTTCTGACCTATTCAACTGTGGCATAAAGTTGTGTCAGTGGTGATTTGTTAACCATCAGTGACAGAAAACTGACACACTGCCTTTCGTGGGCTGATCATTTTTCCGGTCTTTTGACGGAACAGCAAGCACACACTGTATTTAAGTGTTTGTATGAGCATGGCAAACACCCAAAAAGGGGTTGTGATCAGTGTGCTCACCTCTAAGTGAGGAGCCAACTATGTCCAAGGGAAAAGATCTCGATTCTAATGAGAAGAGCTTCCAGAACTGCATATGAAGATATTAGTTAAATTAGCTACTTTCCTCAGTTCTCTGGTCATTTCCCAGCTCTATAGAAATTTAAGACAGCCCATGTTCCACCCTGAAAAGCCAGTAAATCTGGGTTGCTGTGATTTGAGTCACCGTCCACCTAATCTCATAAACTTCCTGAGTCAGGACTTCTGTGGCCTTTGTAACCTAGTTCAGCTCCCCTATCAATGGGTGAACCCTAAAATATAGGAATTTCCAGACCTTTACTTCAGACTTGAAATAAAATGGTTAAAAGAAGAAGATAGTTCAGAATTCTCCTTAATGATTAAGATTTGGAGGTGTCAAATCAAGTCTCATATTTTTTAGTCATTTAAAAGTCTCTTCTTCCAAGAGGGGAAATGGATGGGCCAAAACAAATTCTGGGTGATATCAGAGACTATTTTAAGGCAGGCATCAGTTTGTTTTTTTTTTTGAGATAACATACCTCCATCTGGCTTATGAGCTGTAGGTTTTTTGGCCAATCACTAGTTATTAGGAGCCTCCTGATGATCACTAATCAGCCAAAATATCCCTGTGAAGTTGTTGAATAGCATTAGCTGGTTTTGGCATTACCTGACAAGAGTAGCTTGGCACTAGTCAGTGAGATTTATAGAAGACATATCATTAGGTAGATCTGAAATGTAAGAGCATGAAGTTGAGCTTTAGTAGGGAGCCTTCCTGGCGAGGTCTGCCCATGGTTCACATGCTTCAGAGTCCATCTCCAAGATCTGCTTCTGGGAAGACTCAGTAATACAGGGCAATTCCTATGCAAGGTTCTCAGGTGGTGTTTCAGTGGAAATAGGAAACTTTCATCCTATGTATAATGTGATATAGAAGATCCTAGTTTTGGGCTCTCTGAACTTTTGTGATGTTTACTATCTAAAATGCCACCAAGTGGTTAAAGAAACCAGCTGAATCACTACAGAGGACTTGTGCTGAAGAAAGATAGGTGACAACCAGAGAAAAGTGAGCATAAAGCCAACAGTTTTGCCAGATCATGAACAAATTATAGCCTATATTAAACGTTTACCAAGGAGTGACTACGAATGCAAAGAGCAGTACTAAGAAGGGCCTTGGGGTAGTTAAGGGTTAACAGGTGTCTGTTAGCAGATTTTTAAATGACCAAAGAGTAAAGACTAACTTGCTAAGAAAACAAAGAACAATACATGCAATTTAAAGCTTGACTCTCATTGATTCTGGAAATGTGGACTTTGTTGAAGTTTGTAGGAACAAATCATTCCATTGTCTACTTGATCCAGGCATTGGGTTGAGGCTGTCTCTAACTGTCTGAAGAGTGTCAGAATCCTCAGCTGAAGGTCTCCAGCTGGGACAGTCTCCAGTGATCTGAGGATTGTGTGGATCTCTTGACTTGAGAGACATATATCCACAGGTTACCCCTCAGAGGTTTGCTGCTGTGCCAGTTATTTCCTGACAGTATCTAACAAGGTTCTCTTTACTGAAGTCTGGCTGTCTCTGATGTCTCTTCCTGAAAACCACATTTCCAGGGGTTAGTTCACACAACTGTTGCTTCCCTATGCAACTCAAGGTCTTTCAGGACAGCTTCAGTTTATTCCAAACTGCTTTTTCCATCCAAATTTTTGCATCTGAGGTTCTATGTTAGAGGTCCCCAAAATCACTCTCAGGTTCCACAAGTTAGTAGAAAAATTCACAAGACTCATTAAAAGCGTTATATCATGTTTATTGTTTAACACGGCAGAAGGACACAAATTAAAACCAGCAAAGGGAGAGGTAGATGGGTCAAAGCATAGAAGAAACCAGGCATATGCTTCCAGGCGTCCCTCCCAGTGGAGTCTCCTGGGGGCACATTTAATTCTCTCAGCAATAATGCGGACCAACTGTCCTGTGGTTTTATTAGAGGTCAGTTCTTTCTATTATGTCCAGGCTTTATACAAATTATTTTAGCTCCATCTAATGTTAGATCTTAAAACAAATCATAGAGATTTTGTTCTGCTCTGAAGGGGTTTAATGTTCAAAGGCATCTGTGCTTTGGGGTATCTCTCATCTTAGTCAATGACCATCCAAACATTAAGCCAGAACTGGAGAATTATCTTGGACTCTCTATTTTAATCCCCATATCCAATAAGTTACCAAGAGCTGCTTCCATGTCCTGCATCCGTATTAATCAGTTTACAGAGTAGTCAAATGCAGTTATTGGATGAAGAGAGATGTGTGTTTCTGTGTGAGAAGATAACATAATAAGCAGATGCCACACAAGAGGAAGGAAATAGTACATTGTCTAGCATGCATTTAAACAGACATTTATTGATTGCATAAGATTTTTATAAAAATACATTTTTCTAGAAGTGCCAGTTTCATTTGTTGAAGCTGACTGGTTCACAAAGGAGATCCAAAGAATGCTTGGATGCCTTTTATGTCTTTCTACTGAGGCTTTGTGAGTCTCTATTCATTGATTGCAGCAGAGAAGAGAAATGTTGGCACATTTTCTCATTATGCAAATAAATGAACCAGCCTTTCAATGACTTTCTCAAGATAAATTCTTAATTTTCATTAAAAAGAAAAGCTAGAACACCTTTACAGAATAACCTTGGTCCCAAGCTGTTTGTAAAAACAAGTATTTTATGTAGTCAATTTCTAGAACTTATATTTCTTCTGGTAAATAATGCAAAAGGCAGCATTCAAAGGCACAAGTACAGTGATAGATTGGTTGTTCAGTAGATAGATTGGTAGGTATGTAGGTAGGTAGGTAGGTACTAGATAGACAGACTGATATATAAGTAAAGCCATGATAAAATATCGACAGGCTTTCTTCCTGTTACAAGGTGCTAAATTCAGGGGGCTGTGGAGTTTCTCTCCATATGCTTCCTTTAAACAACTGTGATCTTTAGAACAGCTTCACGTAGAACAAACTCAAACTCTTGTGCTATCAAAGCCTGCAGCATTTTCTGCCATCTCCTACCCTCTCCTCTTAGCACTGTGTTTCTGGCTTGGTTCTGTGACTCCTCCCAAATTCTGCATGACGAATTTGAAGGACAGTTGCTGGTACTGCAGGTAAACAGAAGAGAAACAGCAGTTGGGCCAGTACTTGCCGAGTTTCAGCAGATTAGCACAACTCTTGCCAAATAAACTGAACCTACCTGTCATTCCACTGAAAAGCTCAGAAAATAACTCTCTCTATTCAGCTTTGAGTCACTGTGGATTCTAACAAATAGCCCCCCAAATACCAGCAACAATAAAACCTTTCAACCTGCAACTTCACATTTCTGAGGGAAAGAAATTGGCACCCAATTCAAAAGTCTCCCTCTTCATACACAAGGACAAGCCTAGCTGAAGCTGAAAGACCAGAATCCCATCGCTGCCTCCTCTGTCTGACACTCCAGCCTTCATTCTAGGAAAATCCAGAACAGTGACTCAGGGCACCAAAATCCTCTCACAGCTTCTCCTCAGTGGCTCAGAGATAAAATGGTCATGCTGATCATGCACACTGGGCTACCTGGGAGGCACATAGAGCACCGTTAGAGGTTGTTCCAGGCCACAGACAGGTGGCCTCATGTGCCCTGTGGCCTGAAGGAATCAATGTCTCAGACATGTCTGTTTGGAAGCTTCACTCAAGCGGCCTCCTCTGACTCTTACTTTAGTCTGAGTCCATTGCAGATACAGAACAGCTGGGAAATACCAAGATTCCCACTGGTCTGACTGAAGGAACCCAAACCAAAGACCTTCCTGTGGTGTGAACATTTTCTCCAGTTAAATGCAACATCTGTGAGAGGAGCCGCCTTCAGAGTCCCATGTGAGAGATAGGGGCCTCAAGGAGGAAGCGGCCCCCATACACTTTGCTTCTTGGAACACAGGGTAACCCAGAGTTGCGTGACATGTTTTGGATTTCACAAATGTTTTGACTCACATTTATAATTTCTTAAACTGCAATAAGTCTCAACACAATCTCAGATGTGCTCTATTCTAACTTTGATGATGAACCAATGGATTTAATCAACCAATGGATTAACTCCATGTAGCCTCATTGATGTGTTTTCATGCAGACCTTAGAGGAAAATGTCTACTGCCAGATCTGGAGATAGAGTTGAAAGTCTGGCAAATAAGTAATTTATTATGAATTTTGTAGCTCTGCAATAATCTTTTTAAAATTCAAACATGCACAAGTAAAAATCAAAAAGTAAAAATAAAAATGTAGCTTTAGCTAGTTTGGCTCAGTGGATAGAGCATCAAACTTCAAATCAAAGGGTCCAAGGTTTGATTCCAGTCAAGGGCACATGCCTTATTGCAGGATCCTCCCTGGCCCAGGCCCTGGTCTGGGCACATGCAGGAGGCAACCAATCATGTTTCTCTCTTCCAATCTCTGTAAAAATCATTAGAAAAATATCCTCAAGTGAAGATTAAAAAAAAATTAATCTATTTATAAAAGCCTAAGCAACCGTTCAACCATTCAACCAATAGCTATGATGTTCCATGTCCACACAGGCATAGAAACATGGAGCAGACTGATGAATCTCAGAGGAAAGGGGAAAGGAGGAGATTAACCAAAGATCTTATAGGCATACTAGAGGCCCAGTGTACAAACTCATGCACTAGTGGGGTCCCTACGCCTGGCCTGCATCCTCTTGCAACCCAGGACCCCTCAGAGGATATCAGAGGCCCAGTGCATGGTTTCAGCTCGAACCCCACAGGCCAGGCCAAGAGACCCCACAGGTGCACCAGACCTCTAGTGTATATATAACTTAATACTTAATGAGATATTAGGCAAGGTTGGTTGTTCATTCATTCAACAAATACTTGTTTTATGCCCATTAGGAGTTAGGTTCTTCTCTAGGCCCTTTCATATAGCCTTGAACGACTTCAGGCACATTTATTCAGCCTATACTGAGTTATATAATTACTATTCAATGACATGTAAAATCAGAGCACTTTTCATTGTGTTCTTGCTCTAAAGTTGACAGGTTTAGCATTTATAAGTGTCTATTGATTGACTTTTATATTTATGGTAAAGAAGTAAGCTAGTTATTAGATATTGTTGGTGCTTCAACTTTGAAACAAGAAGTTTTACAAATCCTCTTTAATACTTTTGGATCTGTTTGATAGAAGAGAATCTTGAGATTGCAAGGTAAGCTGATTATCTGTTTGAATCAGGATTTTCTTGCTATTGTTTGTTCAAAACAGATTACAAAAATAAATTGCATATTGAGACTTGTGTAAGGCTGCAAATGTCAGCCACAATCACGATTTCTAATTTTGTGTTCATCAAAGAAGAATCAGTATTTGACTTTGTTGTAATTAGGAAAAGGTATTATTAGTATGAATTTATTAAATAAATGTATACTTACAAAATGCTTCTTTTGTGTGTTTTATGTATTGAGAGACTGAGCAAGATTTTATCTGGAAATAAATTATGCTCCTGACACTTTTTAATTGCTGGTCAAGAGAATCTAGTGGCTGGAGAGAGAGATTTTTGATGAGTTCCATCCTCATAAATGGAAAAAGAGAGTAGGGAACTATCCAGGCTTCCAATTATTAACATAAGAAAGGAGTCATCAAACAGCAATTTCTTATGAGAATGCTGTAAGGTCCCAGAACCCAATTCCCACAAGTTTGTTTTTTGTTTTTTGTTTTTTTTAATATCTCCATCTCCTTTCTTCCTGCTCTTCCTTAAGTATTGACAATAGAACTCTTCAAGCAAAAAAAGTCTGTAGGTTTACTTTAAAGAACCACACATAAGAGTACTGCTAGGAAGACTATGACTCACCCTATCCTAGAAACATGGTCAGTGCCAACAGCTCTGCTTTTCTCATGAATCCCAGCATCCCAATCTCACCTGTGAGCGGCAATCTTTATCCTGATCCCTAATGAACTTCCTCTTTCTCCTCACTTACTGCAAACATTCCAAACACACAACATGCTCCCAAGTTCCCTCCTCGGACCCAGCCTCCCTCAAAGTGCGCACAGAATGAGTCATTACTTAGAGAGGTAACCTGAGTAGCAATTAATAACATGTATGCTTGAGCCAGACTGTCTAGCTCTGAATCCTAGCTATGTCACTCAATACCTGTGTGAGCTTAAGTTAAACAACTTCTCATATCTTGGTTTCCTCATCTATAAAATAAAGTGAAAATGTGATGGTGAATGTTATGTGTCAACTCGACTGGGCCACGTGATGCCAAGATATTAGGTGGAACACTATTCTGGGTGTGTCTGTGAGGGTATTTTGGATAAGATCAGCATTTTAATTGGTGGAGTAAAGCATATGCCCGTCAAAGTAGAACAAAAAGGCCTGCCTTCCCCTGTGTAAGAGAGGATTCCTCCAGCCTCACTGTCATTGAACTTGGGCATTGCTTTTCCTACATTTGGACTCAAACTACAACAAATGGAGGCCTTTAGACTCAGTCTAGAACTAAACCATCAGCTCGGCAGGGTCTGCAGCTTACCAACTACAGACCTTGAAACTTTTCAGTCTCTATAATCATGTGAACCAATTCTTTATAATAAATCTTTTCTCTATTGCTCCTGTTTCTCTGGAGAATTCTGAGAATACAACAATAACTTCTTCCTCACAATTTAAGTTAATGACCTGATGGATGGAGGGCTTTCAGGGAGCTGGGACGTGCTAAGTGCTCAATGAGCATGAACTGACTGAACACGTGATGTTGCCTCTCTCCCACAATCACAGAAGAAATATTATAATCAATCCACAGCAGCTCTGGAAAGTCAAGAAGGATTTCATATCAGAAGGATTTTCTGAAAGGTAAGAGAGGGGAAACGTTGACAACAAAGCCCATGAAAATAAGCCACGGGTCCAACAAGGGAAAAAGGAAAGCTCCAAAGAAAAGGGAATTTGACACTGGTCCTGCAGAGAACCCTTAAGAGTGAAAGCACCAGGTAATAAAATAAGGGGAATTAATTCATCACAGGGTGATGCAACAGCCATTCTAATTTCCAACTTTTAGGACAACTTATCCTAGTATTTACCTCACTCAAATTTTAAGCACTACTTCCTAAAATGAGAGTTTTAACATTAAAGGTTTAACTTCCAAATTAGTGTTATGCTGGAGGGTCAGGGGACTGTACAGATAACTGGAGGCTACAGTGACATTAGAGAGACTGATACCAGGAAATAAGCTACATGTATACCCTAAATCTGTGGTTCTCAAGCTTGGCCACTCATTGCAATCCCCTGAGGAGATGAACCTGCAGCGGGTCTGATGTAATTGCCTGAGGTGCAGTCTGAGTATTATGACTTTTAATTGTGACCTCCCCAAGGTGAATCCAGAGTGCAGGCAAGGTCAAGGATGTGCTAATTTGAAGCCACCGTCAGAAATCCCTCCTACTCACAAACTAATAGAAAGGGAGTATCTATGCAGTTGAACTCGTAGTATATGAAACTATCCAACATTCAACTATAAATATGACAATTTCCTATGGTTTGGTGAGGATTGGAAATTGGAGGAAAGGGAATCTTTGTTATGTGGTGACAGGAAGTTTAGTAGGACTGTCACTTGCAGGAATGTGGAAAATAAAATGTACCCAAAGAACTGGCAATCTAACTCGAGATATTTACAGGCAGAATGCTTAAAGTATTTGCAGGAAATGCGGAGGGAGATAGATACACTAAGGAAGGTCTGTGAAACTTGAAAGAGCTGGGAATTTATGGCTTTGAAGCGTCTTAGCCTCCCAGGACAGCAAAGGATGCTAAAATTAAGCAATGGCTTCTGAGCCAAGATCAAGTCCGAGGCACCACCTGGAGAGCATCTTCTAAAGATGAGTTGGTGGCATGGCTATAGTATTCATTATTAAAGCCTCAGCAATAGCCCAGTTTATCAAATATCAAATATATTTCAGTATACCCTCCCATTAAAAAGAAAAGATGCTTTCAAAATTTCAAGGGTGCACCTTCATGATCCTCTGAAATAAATAAAGGGCTTCTAAGAAGCTTGTGGGGCTTGAAGCATTACTAGTAGGGAAAGTTCCTAAGACTAGTATCTGTTCAGACTGCTATCCTTTGCATGGACAAAAACAATGGTAGCCATTTTCAATTATATCCCATTTTCTATTTACACTTTGGCTGACAATGATTCGGCTTCCCTGGCATCCAAGAAGCTGGCATCACCTCCCCTGTTTACCAGCAGCCCGGAGACCTCTGACAGGTAGAAATGGGTAACTTTTGGAGGCACAGATCTCAACCACATATGCTTGGAGCTGATAGTGAATTGTTTACCAGTGAAAGCGCCATACACCCTGGGGTTGGTTGAGTCACCCACTCAGAAATGGAAACTGAGGGCCAAAGCTCAGGATCTGAACAAACTAACTAAGGCAAAGGAGGCCTGGATACTTGTCATTCTGGGAGCAAAAAGGAAGGAGACAGCAGCACCATCCACTGGGGTCCTTCACAGTAGACCCCAAGAGTAATCAGGAAGCTTGGTGCCTGGGAACCTGGACAATGGGGAAAGAGCTGAACAGGCTTATCTGAGCCTGAGAGGGAAACCCAGAGCCAGGCGGAGCGTGGCAAGGCCTGTGTGCAGCTTACAGCAAGAACCAACCCAAAGAGAAATGCTAACATGCTTTCTTCCCCATCTGCGTGAAGACTCACATCGGTTTATTTTTGTAAGTAGAAAGGACAGAGTGCAGCATATTGGCCGGGAGCTGGAAAGGCCTGTCTATCGGAGACAAGCAGGGGCGACACCAAGTGCTCAGGCTCCTCGCCCAGAAGGGCAGTCAGTCTCTCAAAACAGTGAGTCATATTTGAGCAAAGATGTCGGGCTCCTAAGACCCATTTATGTAACTTGTTTCTGCTCCAACTAGTACTGGGGGTGTCTAGATAACTCTTCCCAGAGAATAATAAGCCCATCTTAACTCCACAGAGATTCTGCACCTGTGGGGGATACATTATCCTGGAAATCAAATTAAATACCCATTCAGATGGGCTTGTCTAGCTTGTCACTGTGGGCTGGGTTCAGCAGCTAAGGGAGAAGACACTGGCAGGCCCAGGCGGGCTTTGGAAGGAAATGGGTTTAAGCATCTAGTTTTGTTTCAATTCTTGGAAATCATCCATCTTGATGAGGAAATGAATCTGCTCCTCCTTTGCTGTGCTCATGTGAAAATAGTAAGACGTTTCTCTGCATCGATGATGGGCTTGTGACCCCAAAGGACACCTGCTCTCCCGACTTCATCTGGGCAGTGATAAGTTCTGAGCATCGATGTAAGCGCAAAGGAAAAGGGCCTCCCTTAATGTGCAGTCAAGGATGGATGGTCTGGGCCAACAATGAGGCCAGGGATGAAGGGAACCCCAAAGAACAGTTAATTCTAGTTTTAATTTTAATTAGCTTTGGCATACCCTGGGTGACTTCTTGCACAATAAATTCATCTTCCTAATTATTAGCCTAATTAACCTAGTTATCAGTTGAGCTAATATTTAAGGTAGTTGGTATTCTCTAAGTCACTCCCAGTACAAAGGGCCAGAATCCTGCAGAACTGAGATGAGGGGGTGGAGAGGACACTGTGGGTAATGGAGGAGTGGGAGGCACAGGGCTGACAGGCAGTCCACTTAGGCGCCAGGCACCCTCTGGACCTGGTATAAACCCTGGTTAAACAGGGTTCTGGGCTAGCCGGTCTCCCAAGCTCTCCTGTCAATCTTCAGGGATGAATTTGCTCAATGTTATTGACCACCATGCGAGGCAAGAGACTCAAAATCCAATTGAGTTGTTTTTTTAAGTTGAAGAAATGGACTAGGATAAGAGAGGGAGACCTGAGCACAGGGGTCTCCTGTTCTCTTCTCGGAGTTCCAAGTCTCTGTCCAGTGGTTCTTCTCGGACTTCAGAAAGCAGGGGCTCCAAGAGGAGGACAGCACCCCCACACTGGGCCCTCAGGAAGGAGGCCTCCTCAACTCGATCTGTGATTGTCAAGCAGAATCAAAGCAGCCTGGAGATAAGGAAAATACTCCACATCATTCCCAGACTGAATATTTAACAGAATTAGGTTTTGATTTTTCGTTAATAAGGCATCAGTGGCTCTTTTGAAGCAACAAAAAGACTATTTTATGCAAATTTCCCCTCAGGGTCTTTATTAAAATGTTCACATCTTTCTTGTCACAATATCTACTTCATTACAATGAGTCATAGGGCTTCTCTCATCTGTGCTGAGACAACTTTGTATGATAAACTCTCTGGGCTGAGAGCAGGGCCTAACTTACTTTTTCTTTTTCTTTTTCTTTTTCTTTCTTTTTTTTTTTTTTTAAATGAAAAACCCTTCTTGCAAGTTCTAAGGAAATGATTAGAAAACAGAAGATTAAAAAGAACTTCTAGTGTGGTGAGAGCAGAGGGAGGACCTGGAAACATTCCTGATAAAGACAGTGGGCTTGCTGTGTTCCCATGGTTATGGCTCAACTCCCATTGCACCAAGTTCATATCTCCAGGGCAGAACATGCTGGAATCATTCTGCCTCTACCGGGGACAACGTCTAAGCCTTTGAAGACAGCCTTCACCTCTCCATCCAGCTCTCAGCCCCAGCTCTGGGCCATGGATAAGCATGGGCACAAATATTGTTTTTCCTCTGCAGGGACTCATTCCATGGCCCTGGAATGGAGAGGGTATTCCTACCTAGGAAAACAAACCCCACACACAGCACAGGGCCATGGGGCTGAGGTTTTGTATGGTAATACGAAAGTGGGGAGGGCAGGCAATTATTCCAAGTAGACCTGACCAAGGAGCTGTGGGGCGTCAGGGAGCTGGTGCCCTTTAAGGAGAACTCTCCAAGCCTTTAGCTGAGATAATTCCCCTCAACCCTCCCCCTCTTTCCCATCCTCCCACTTCCCATCCCTCACTCCTCCTCTCCACCCCACTTCCCACTATGCACCCCTATCCCTATTTACTCCCCATCCTACCTTCTGTACCTACCAGGCAAAGCCAAAGCCAGCCCTTCCAAAGGGGCCTCCCCACAGCTCACCAAAATTAGTCAGCTGGGGACAGCTCTAACAAATTCAGAGAGCAAGTAGAATGTGTATCTCAAGAAATAACTGAGGTGCGATTAGGCAGTGTATTAGCTTGAACTACACAGTGAGAATCCCAGCTTCCAATTTACTAGCTGTGTGGCCTTGGGCAAGTTGCTTAACGTGGCATGAATCAGTTCCTCTGGAGCTCAAAGCTACTGCACATGATGCTTAGATTAAATGAAATCATCTTCATAAAGGATGGAGCACAGAGCATGGCGAAAATAAAAGGTCAATGAAAGCCAGCATTTTTATCATCAGGGGCCATTACCACTCCCAGAGTCTCTTGTAATTTTCCATAAACATACACATAATTTCTAATTGCTATGCTCAATGGATTTTACATGATGTACTTTTCTCTTAAAACTTCTGTGCATACTTTTTCATGTTACCTGTCTGTGAGTGGTTTTCAAATATTTCTTTGAACTGATAAGGTTCTGGGTACTTGGCCTCTCCCCATTTTATATTTTGGATTTTACTATTATAAGCAATGCTCCCCTTAGCAATGCTCCCCTTAAAATAAGTTTTAATTTATTGACAATAAGTTCCTTGACTCTCTCAGAGGGGAAACACTGGCAGCAAGTATGGATGCATGTATGTACTTATTCACAATGTGTCCTCTAAAATATTAACATTGAGCCTCGTTAGCATAGTTTGTGGTTGAGTGTCAACCTATGAACCAGGAGGTCAAGGTTCGATTCCCAGGTTTCGGGCTTGATTCCCAGTGTGGGCGTGCAGGAGGCAGCCAATCAATGATTCTCTCTTATCATTGCTGTTTCTCTCTCTCTCTCCTTTTCACTTCCTCTCTGAAATCAATAAAAATATATTTTTTTAAAAATAAATAAAATATTAATCTTGACACTGGTGATGGGAGAGAGTTGCCTGTCTGCTGAGAACTGCACTGGCATTGGCTTTGTCTATTTTAGCTTGTTTTTGCTAATAAACCATGTGGACAAAAGGAGCCACATGCCAACCTGACAAGCTCCGGAGAGGCCTCCATGGCAGTCTTGCAAACTCAGAGATCTAAAATAACCACAAAAGATAGTTTGAAAATTAAATATTTAACTACAAACAGGTTATTGTGGGTAGTCATGTCCTAGGCCGATATTTTCCCCGGACAAAGATCAACTTAGATCTTCTTAACTGAGCCCATTAGCCTTTTTGCCTCTAAGATAACATTATCAGTGAGATGTCTGGTTAACTTGTAACTTCCCTTTTTCTGGAGCCCCTGGGACACAATCAAATGTAGTGGGCGCCAGGACTAACGCTTCAAATTCCTTCTTTATCATGTTAATTGTTCCTGTACCCACCTAAGTATGTGTCCCTCATTTTATTTTTTATCCAATCCCAGGGGTTTCCCACAGCTTTGCTTCCTCCCACCTACTTAATCCATCACCAATGAATTTTAAGTAACCCACCATTCTTTGGAGCATTATCTCAATTCATTGAGGTTCTGCTTCCCAGCATATGTGGACTGTTTGGCTCAAATAAACTCACAAAAATGCTTTACAGGTTTCAATGGTTTGTTTGTTTTTTCATTAATAACCAGATGCTGTAAAGTGTAAGTTACAGGTCTGGGTTTTCTCCACATTGCTTCTAGTGAGCCCAACCCTATGGTTCCTGATACTTCACTTGTTACTTATTTTAAAAAGATTTCTTCTTTAGCATATATTTCAGAGATATCTATTATCTCCCAATGACCTATGTCCTGTTCTTAAGCAAGTACCTTTTTTTGTTGTTGTTGTTGAATTATTGGGGTGGTAAAATATAGCATTTTAACTATTGTCACTATAAAACAAACACACATGACAACCAGCCCAGTAGCTACCAGGCATACAGGTGAGGCTCATTACATGTTTATAGAAGAAATAGACAAAACTTGCCAAAATATTTTTTTTTCTTATGTATCATGATTTACAATAACCTCAATCCTATGGAGCAATTTCACTGTTAACAGGATCCAATTTATAAGGTGACATGGATGATATTGTACCTACTGTACTTGCCTTGTCATTCCCTTCTTCCTGGAGCCTCAGACTGTACCTATATCACACTGTACTGAAGAATTTTATATGCTGTACTCTAACCCCCTTGCTCTGGTTGTTCAGGTTGTAAGATCTGAGCTACTTTATATTTCTCTTCTTTTTATTTTCTTCATAATATTCTTTCTTTGTCTTTGAAAAGGTTCCCCAATGGCATTTTCTGATTATCATTTTTTTATAATTAATCCTAAAAGGGATATTGTACAGATTAAATTCTTTATTAAAAAACCATCTGGGAAACTTTCTACTATTCTGTCTTTACTTAGTATTTCCATATTTTTAAACTTTTCTCCCCTTTCTACTTCCCACAGGGTGAATCTTCCTATTTTGTTAGTCTGTTATTTCTTTTATGCATTACAATAATCTGTTTATTCCTTCTATGGTTTTTGTTACTCATTTTATATCTCACCCATGTGTTGTTCCAGAGTCGATTCTAGTATTTATTTTTTATTGCTAACAATATTTGGGGTTTTTTTTTTTACATGCTATACATTATGTAACTAGAGTGTCAACCTACTTGTTGTTGTTGTTGTAATTATTAGTAATAGTATTTAAATTGTCTTTCTCTCCCTCACCTCCCCTCACCCCTGGAGGGGGGGGGGGGGCATATTTTCTCTATTTCCTGAACCCTGGTTGGGTATATATTTGTTTCATTTCTGTCACTACTCACATTTTTCCTGGGTTTCTACTGCTTCAAAAGTTGTATTCACAAATTTTGATTAGTTTAGGAAGGAGGGGTTACAGGGTCCTTTGAATAATGCTGAATTGTGCTGATTTCCGGCTAAAGAGAGGGTCAAACAATACAAGCCAATGTGAAGCAAGAAAGAGAAGATTAAGAGACCTAGAGATGCTTGAAAGAGAGGAAGCTGGAAGATAGTTCCCACAGTGAGCTTGTCGGGAAAAGAGGCCTGGAACACGCTTAGACTGGGCAGGCAGAGCAGAGGGCAGACTCATAAGCTCTGTGTGTAGGTCAGGAAATCGGGCTTCAGATAGACCTGCAAGGCAAACAGGAAGATAATTGCCTTCACAGAAAGAAGCAGAAATCGGAGAAGTTCCTAGAGAACTGATGAGCCCAATTTATGGTGCTATGTAAACATGAAAGCTTAATGGGAAGAGTTTAGTTAGAGGTCAGGATTGCACATGACTTTGCAGCCAATTAAAAGCTAGAAATGGGCCTAGCTGCGGTTCGTATCTGAGCTGATAAATCAGATAATGAGGTTTGTGGCATAGTTTTAGTGAGCAGGACAATGTTGCAGATCTCAGAGTTCACATGGCTTTCTCCTCATCGCATGTAGGAGACCGTGAGCAAGCTGTTCACAGGAGCAAACAAGTCCTGGTGGATCTTTACGTATCTCACAGAGAGCAGGAAATGGGAGAGGCTGAGTGTGGAATCTAGAAATCCAGAGCTTGGAAAGTAAAATGTTATCGATGAGCTTCCTACATTGACCAAATGAAAAGTGTCCTAAGTGATGGGAATGGCTCAGTTAACTGACACAGGTGAGAAGGTGATTCGCCCAACCTCTCCAATCTCCCATAGTTGATGCTTGACAAACAACTGAGCTCGTACCTGCCCTCTCCCAAGCAGCTTCTGCTTCTGGGTTGAGTTCACTGCATCCAGAGCTTTCCAATCTGCTTTGTGCTGGGTTTTGTTTGGTTCTCATGACCTCCCAGAGAAGAACTAGCAGCAGGGCAGAATCTCCTGGAGACTGGCTTTGGTGTAGTTTGGGGAAATCCTGCCAGGATAGAGTGGGAAGTCCCAGGAGGTGATAAGCTCCCTGTGTCCAAGTGCTGGGCACAGCTTTGGTGTGAAGACTAAGCCATGTCCATGTAAATGGTTGGATGAGTCTACCTTGAAGACCACCTTCCAGTCCCAAGTTTTCACTACAGAAGACATCTCCTAGGTCTTCACCTGGGTGAGAAGCAGCCACTTGTGCATGGTGTGCAGACTGTCCAGGACAGTCAGACATTGAAGTCACATCTTGGTTCTGCCAACTCTTACAGGCGACAAGACCTGAGATAGACCCTTTAACTTCTTCTGGGCCATAAGATAATGAGTTTACAAAATGTTTCTAATTTAATCCCAATCCTTTAGTCCTACTGTTGGTACCTCCAAAACATCTTTTCCTTCTTTACCTACCTCTCAGCCTTTGCGGGGCACTGGTCATTCTCAGCCAGACAATGACAGGAATTTTCCTACTAGATCTGGGTGTCCTTGGTACCACGCCCCTAGTTCATGTTCTTTCTAAAATGAGATTGGATGATATCACACCCCTGCTTAAAATTGTTCAGTGGATCCCCAGCGCCTTCATGAAAAAGGTCAGCCTTCTTAGTAAGGCCCACCAGACTCCCAGCCTGCCTGCTACAGACACCTCAAAAGCCACTCATTCCAGCACCCCCAAGGCTGAACAACCTGCCTGGCACATAAAGGCACTCTTTCAATATTAGTTTAGTGAATGAATAAACAAATTTTCCACCAGCCCCAATATCATCCCCAATGTCAGCCCCAGTAAATAGCTTTTCTAAAGCACAGTGCCCAGCACACCTCAGTATTCTGGAGTGTTCTCTATAAACTCTGCAGCCCCAACTGCACCATTTCCCTGCATACCCCCAACACCCAGCCCTGCCTTTTCCAGGGGTTTCTGAACAGAAGTTGTGTCCTTTTCAGATAGAGCATGGCTTGTGAAAGTGCACCCAACTTTGATGGCATCTGCAAAAAGGCCTCAGGATGCCTAAGGAGACAAAGTCACTGCCCTGATATGAAGCAATGAATGGCCTCCTCCTCCCCAAGCTCCTGGGGCTCAGGTCTCTGAGCATCAGTGAGAGCTTTTCCTAGGAGGGGAGACTAGAGCCTACCCAAGCACACTGTCCTCCTTCACACCCATCAAAGAAGAATAAATGAGATGAAAAGTGCTGGAATGGGGATGAAGGGAGGTCCATTCTAGGACAATGTCAGCTCCAAGGCACTGGCTCTGCTCGTGGCAGGAGAGGAAAGCCCAACAGGCAGGCAGACAGCAAGGAGAAGGCAGCAAGCGGTGGGTAATTTATAGGGAAGCAGGAAAACTGCTAAATTTGACAATAGTAAAGGGAAGATGTCAGTTCGACATTTGTTCCCAACACCCTGACAACTAATTATTTCTGTGTGCACTGCAGTCGGCGGGTGGAAGAGGGCCCAGGGGCAGGCTGAGGCCTGTCAATAAGGCTGAATCGGACTGGCAAAATAAATCAGTAAATAAATAAACACAACCGCAGCCACCTAAAACAGTATCACACAAGCAGCCCTCTTCGCCTGTAGGATCCACTGACCTTCGTGCGAGGGCAGGCGTGGGAAAGACCGAGCCCACAATGTCTGCTGTTCTTGGGGTCTCACTCCCTTGGTGATCCACAGAATGCTGGCCCCCAGTTCGGGGCCTCTTATTCCACAGCTGCTGACAAGTTCATACTCCCTCAGCTCACATCTTGTAATCACAGTCTGTGAGAACTAGAAGGACCAAGAACATAAAAATAAATAAATAAATAAATAAATAAATAAATAAATAAATAAAATACAATACAATAAATAAATAAATAAAATTATTGAGAGAGGAAGGGAGAACGAGGAGAGAGAAACATCTATCAGCTATGGTCATGGGCTCCAACCAGGAATTGAACCGGCAGGAATTTCAGTACACAATAGGACAATACTACTAACTGTCCAGCCCAGAGAGAGAAGTCAAAGCCCTGGAAAAATGGAAAGGGGGACACAGTGAAACCCCAGTCTGAGAAAGAACATGTATTCAATAGAAATGACCTCGACTGTATTGGTCACTACTGAGTGCTCTGGCTAAGGGTGGGGGAGAAGGGCCAAGTGCAGCAAAGTGGCCAGGTACAAAGGGCCGTCTCTCCAGACTCCCGACCCAGGCATGGCCGTGTGCTTAGACACGTGCCATCAACTTTCTGAGACTCTGTTCTCTTGTCTGTAGAATGGGATAGGAGACCCTCCCTCAGAGGTGAATGTCAATCAGAAAATGGAGCTTCCTCACTATGCATTCCAAGACACACATCAGACTAGACCACCCCTGCTGAAACCTGCTCACGTCTCTCCGCAGCCCTCAGCACAGAGCCCAGGTCCTCTGCACAGCTCACAGAGCCCCACGAGATCTGGACTATGCATCTTCCCAGCTTCACCTCACCCTCATCTTTGCCTAGCCACACACGTCTGAGAGAGGCCTCCAACCAGCCCTGCACTCCCACAGAGCCTGCTCATGTATGGGCTGGAATATTCTGCCCTTCCATCTTTACCTCATTACTCTACTCAGCCTTCAGATCTCAGTGCATATGCCACCTCCTCAGGAAAGTCTTCCCTGAGCTCCCTGACAGGCCAAATCTTATGGTAGAGGGCATTCCATAGCCCACACCATCTCACCTCCTCCACCACCAACAACCTGCTCCAGGCCCCTATGGGCTCCTGCTGTAGCCTGCTGACCTCATTTCCACCTACAGTCTGTTTCCACACACAGCCAAGGTCCTTCAGGCCTCAGGACCTTTACATACGCTATTCTCTCACCTGAATGTCTTTCCCCAGATCCTTTCTCAGATCTTCCAGTTCCCTGCTCAAAAGTCATCCCTTCCACAGGGCCCACCCAAAAATGGATCCCTGTCACACTCTAACCACTTATCTGCTTTATTTTTATCATAGCACTTATTAATATCTGAAGTTACGTTTTATTTTGAAAATATGTGTTTCTTCTCCTGTACTAGGTCCTGAGTGTTGCAAGGGCAGGATTCTGCCCAGTTCACTGCTGTATTCTCAGCTCCTGACAGCACCTGACACATAGACTAGACAGTCAGAATCCCAGGAACTCGTTGATAGTAATTCCACAATGGTTTCTGACTGATTAATATCTGCCTCTCCCCTGAACTATGAGCTCCATCAGGGGACTGTTCTAGTGTTTACTCATCATTATATCCCTGGCCTCAGTCACCTGCCTAATACTTAGTAGGCACCCCATGAACACTTACAGAATAAATGCATGGATAAGAAAGTGAATTCATGGAAATGGAAGTAATAAAGGAAACACAAAACACAGGTTCTATCAGGAAGGGAGATTACAGCCAGTCCTATCTCCCCATTATACTTGCTAACACCAGGAAGTAGTCATGTGGATAATTTAAAGCCTGCACTGTCCTGACTCAATTCTCTCTCTTGTTTTCTCAAGGCATTTTGGAAGGAGGGGCAGGCTCAGAGGAACACATTCTTCTGCCTCCAATTTCTCCTACACTTTCAGCTCAGGCCCACAAACTCGGTTGTTAGCTAGGTTTCTCTACTTGTTTGCAGCACAATGAACCATTTCCCTCAATTCATGCTCACAGTAACGTCACATAAATATTGTTGTTTTCTACATTGGCAGCAGATTGAAATTTCCATCTTGCTTCAGGCAGCTTGCAAGCTACACTTGTAGAAAATATGCCTTGCTTATATCCCCAGATTATGTGGAAGAGTTCCAGAAGAGAAGGTTCCAGAAGAGAGCTGGCATTGCATCCAGGTTGATGGTGTGCAGGGCCATAAACTTCACTGCCACACATTTCAGGAGACAGAACTAAGTTACTAGCCTCTCTGTCACTCTGAGGAAACCATCATTCCCAACTCGGGGACATAAAACTTTACAGCACCCAGCTATCTCTGAGCATAATACCTCACTTTCCAAGGGAATTCATCAAACCCCAACCATAGTTTATTTCATAACAGCATTTCGTGTGGTGATTCAAATTACTATAAGCCCTCCAGAAAAAGTCAAAGAAGCCAGGGTGTAGACATAAAAACAAGCTAACAAAAACATCAATAGCCATGGTTCTGAATTCCTTCTCTTTTCTGCTAAGAGCTTGGTCGATACCTTTTGATCTACCCAAGGTCTGTCTCTAGCAAAGTACAGGAACAACTAATGGAAAATGTTGCAGGGGAGTCCTTTTAGAGTGAAATTGCTGTGGCGTTTTTCTAACTTTGCATTTTAAGGTCTTAAAATGGGACCACTATTATTTGACCTCCCTACCCAACATTTCCCAGAACTAACAGCATGGATTTGTGAAAAGAGTGTGGGGTCAGAACTATTTATTACTTGGGTGACATAGGGCAAGACATTTAATCATTCTAAGTCTCAATTTCCTCCTCTACAAAATGATGATAAATCCTGCCTCATAAAGCTGTACTGAGAATTAACAGAGATCATCAAGAGGCTCACAATGGAAGATCAGTAAACACTTGCTTCCTTTTCTGGAACTACCGTATTTTTCGGACCATAAGACGCACTTTTTCCCCCCCAGAAGTGGGGGGGGGAAAGTCCCTGCGTCTTATGGTCCAAATATAGCCTACACATATACTTTAAAAAAAAAGTTTTTTTACTTGCCCGGCTCTGTGTGGTCTCTGTGTGCTTGCCCGGCTCTAAAATGGTTCTAAATGCTGCTGTTTACTTTACAGGGTTGATTACATGTGTTTATGACTGTGATGTTGGGTTTTAATGCACATAAAATATTTTAGGACACTATTTGTTTCAGAATCTTTTTTTCTTCATTTCCCTTCTCTAAAAACTGGTGCGTCTTATGGTCCGGAGTGTCTTATGGTCCAAAAAATACGGTACCTCTCAATTCACTGCTTTCTTCATATCTGCCTCTGCCTGATTGGTTGGAATTGACTCTTGCTTCTGGTTTGAAATTTTCCTTCCATTATTTTTCTTGTGTTTGTTCCAACTTCAGAATAGATTATAAACTCTTTGGGGTCAGAAACTGTTCCTTCTCTTTCTTTTGTAAATCACAATTTCACAACATCTATTTTGACCTGCATATAAGACACATCACCACTCTAATAACTGGGTGGACTTACGGATAATGAGCTTGGTGACATGAGAGAAGGTGCTGTCCTGAGAAAGGACAGCAGGATAGACCAGAAAGGACAGAACCTTTAGTATGTTCTTAGAGAAAAATGAAGCCATAACTTTCATATTGAAAGAAATGAGAAATTATTGAACAAAACTAGGCAGCAATAAGAATAAAGAAGAGAACCCTAGAAATTAGAAATCCTAGAAATTAAAGGAAAATGTCATTGATTTTTACAAATGTAGTAGTTTATAAAAACTCAAGACACTGTTTTAAAAAATTGTATAATCTGGAAGATGAAACCAAGAAATTCACCCAGAAATGCCCTCCCTCTACCAGTATACACACGTGATATATGTAATGCAATTCAGAGACAGGAAGGAAAAATTGAGAAGGAAGGTTTAACATTCATCTAATTCCAGAGAAAAAGAGAATGGAAGGAATGGCAGAAAATCAATATTTAAAGAGATAATTGCTGAAATCATTCCAAAACTGGATAAAGACATGAGTCATTAAATGAAAAATACATGCTAGGTATCTAGCAAAATAAATAAAAATAAGTCCACTCACAGACACATTAAGGAATAAGAAAAATCACAGGAAAACTTTAAAATTACCAGCTAAGAAGACAGAGCAATTAGACTAACAGTAGACTCCTCGGCAACCACAAGAGATGCCAAGGACAATAGAACATCACCCTCAGAGGGAAAAAGGAAAATAAATGTCAACCTGGAATTGAATTTTGCTATTAGCATTCGAGACCTAGGAACAAAGATGTAAACAAATTAGATAAAGGCTTCCTCCTCTCAGAGGTGGGAATGCAGCAGCACAGGAGGGGGACGGGGGACGGGCCTTACAAGGCCTGAGGGCCCACTCCCCTTGCTTCTGCTCAGCTTCCTTGGCTGCAGCTTCTCTCCTTATTGTCTCAGGAAGGCTCCTATGTCTCATGAGAGAGGGACAAGGGTGAGAGTTTTCCCCCTCTTCACTAAATCAGCCACTTTTAAGAAGAGTCCTCCCCACTCAGTGCTTTCTGCTTACATCTGTTTGGCCATTCATGGCTCCAAGAGTTTAGAAAATGTAGTCTTTCTGCTGAGCACACAGCTGCCCTAAATAAACTGGTGCTCCAGTTCTGTGTCTAAGGGAGGAAGAGGACTAGGATGTGGGAATGCAGCTTGCAGTCACTGCTGCAGCTTTTATTTAAGGTGCAAACAAAATAAAGACATTTTTAGCCATAAAAATATTTGAGGAATTTAACATACACAGGCTCTGACTAAAAGTACTATCATGAAGTACTGCATTTACAAATAAAGTAAATCCTAAGGAAAGATATAGACCACAAGGAGTGATGATCAGCATGGAATTATATAGCACATGTCAGTAACACAACTGCCATTTACTGTAAAAAAATAAAGATTGTTTTCTGTCATTTTAAAAGAAAACTAAAACTCCAAATAAAAATTATAAGATGGTGGGAATATTTAAACATGGAAAAATGTTAAGGTTTTATAAAGCTAGTAGTGAGTAGATTATATATTATTCTTTATATTTTTCTATAAGTTTTGAACATTTGGTCATTTGAAAATTCAAGAGGGGCAATGCTTACATAGAAACTTAAAACATCTATACATTAAAAGACATCACAGAGTTAAAGAAAAAGCAAGCAAGAAAAGAAAGACTAGAAGGAAAGGCTTGTAATATGATCAACAGGGGAAATACATCAATATCTAGAACAAAGAGAGTTACTACACATCAACAGAGAAAATCCAAGACCCAATGGAAGAGGAGGGAGGGGATATGAATGAGATTTTGTAGAAGAACATACATTTAAAAGGCTCTCAACCTTGTAATCAGGGAAATTCAATGTAAAACAATGAGGTGTTATTGTTCACCCAATAGAGAGATAAAAATTTAGAAATCTGGGAATCCCTGACCCTGGCAAGAGTGTACAAAATGACTATTCCTTGGACCCTGTTAGTGAACGTGTCATTTGGCAAAATTTGTTTGGATTATGATTTGGTAGTACTTAAAAAAATTTTAATACCCATGTTATTAGACCCATAGTTATACACATCTAGAAACCATCAAACATGTGCAGTGCACTACATGAATGAGTAACCATGGTAGGGAGGAAGCAGGTGAGAATAGATACCGGGCAGGTAGTTCCTGCTGTAAAACCTCAGAAAGTGTTTGAGACAGGAAATAACTCATGTGAATGAGCACTCTGTAAATTCAACAGGGCTTTGCAGCTGTTCTCATTCACCCTCACAAACAACCCTGTGAAGTGCAAGAGAGGCATTCAAGGTCAACCTCCATTAAATGGCCGGGCTGGGATGCCAGCAGATGCCTCTGACATTCCTGCGTCTCCCCATCCTAGAGGGGTGATACCGAATGGAAGGCTACTCTCAGGTCGGCTGTGAGCCTGCTGAGGGGAGGTTGGCAGACTTCTCACCTCCTGAGTCTATATATTGGGACTCTCTTGAGAACTGAGAGCCTGGGCTGCTGCCCATTGAGTGGGGAGCCAGGAGCCCCAGGTATCTCCAGCCACAGCGAGCTCTGATCATATGGTCCTCTTTGAGATTGTAGATGCTTTCAATTTTGCCTTTTACCAAGGACCTTGGGACCGGGGCCTTCAGGCATGAGTGCCTATAGATTGCATCCTATTACATTATTAATTACCGTGTTATCTGGAGTCAAATAACTTAACGCTTTGGCAAGCAATGCTGTGAAGTAGAAATCTTTCCTCTCTGTCCCTCCCAAGCTCACAGGGAGAAGGGAGGAGATGAAGCATGCAAACGTATTCTAACCTGTTACTGAGAGCCCTATCCTGTGGGTGTGGGAGCAACATGCAGAATGAGGGAGGAGCTAGCCCACAGGAAACATAATGATGGAAACAAACATCCTAGAATTCTGTAATATAAGAGAAGGTGGGTGTGGGACAAGAGGAGCCCCCCCCCTCCCCCGCGCCTGTGGTGTGAAGGGAGCTAACAGGAGAGGAGAAGTGTGAGGATGGTGTTAGCTTGTGGGGACAAAGGTGCTGAGGAGCTATTGCTGGAACCTGAGAAGGCTGAGGGCATTCGGAAATACAGGTTTGTCCGGAGTACAGTACAGTGCTCACTCACAAGAGTTATTTCCTGTCTTGAGAACCAGGGAGGGAGCCCTCTGGGCTGAAGAATAGACCCTAAAGGTCTAAGGAGGAAGTGGGTGGGCCCACTGGGAATTGCCAATGGTATTACTGCCTGCATTCTGGAAGTCTATGGCCTGTTCCCAATCATGTCCTGCTTTCCAAATAGTGCCCGGAAGTCATCACTTGAGGTACCATTATCCAGAAGACGGGTGTGAGAGCAAGCAGCAGCCCAGGGACCTGCTCTGTAGAAGGTCCTCTTTGCTTCTTGGAGTCCCTCCCCCCATTATCTCTCCCAATCCTCCCCCCAACCCCTCCCTTATATCCCCCCTCTGTCCTGCTACCCACTCCATCCCATGCATGGAACCTCTAACTGGTACAGGGATCCTCTGGTGTGAGAGCACTCTGGCCAGTTTCTTGGTGGATTTTATAATAGTCCAGGACAAAAGAGGAAGGCTGCCTGTGGGTGGCAGATCTATAAGGAGCACTGACCTTCCTAAGCTGCAGTGACAGGTGGTGGAAGCATGCCCTGCCTGTCTCCCACCACCTTACCACTGGTCAGACATGAGGGGTGAGTGACAGTCATGGGCTCTCCAGTGGGAAGCAGACACTGGCATTTCCCTGTGGCATCTATACAGCAGGCAAGAACACCACCTGCAAAACTGCTGTGAGATCTCACCCCATCTGGAAAACCTTCCCCTGGTACCTAATGCAGATCAGCTGCTTCCCAGACGTTTGCTGGAGATGACTGCTTTTGCAAGTGCCCAGGCCCACTCACATACAATCATGCAGGGTGTACACCTCCCAGCTCGCAGAGCCTCATCCCCATAGGCACCGGCTTCATGGCCCTCCTGGATGTGAGGCCTGTTGCCCCTCCCACACCACTACACACCACACGTGGGAGGCTGCTGAGGGCCAGCTGATGCAAACCACTCCAGCACTTCGACCCTTAGCTGACCTTTCTGTTCTTTCACCTGCTCTTCTCCAGCGTTAAACCTCCCCAATATTGCAGAGCCTGTGAGGTACAACCAGCGAGGAAGGCAGGGTGGCCAAACTAAGGGCAGTCTGCTTCCTCTCCTTCCTCTCTCAAGGTTGACCTAAATCTTTAGTCTCTTCCCATTTTAGGGTCTGACTTTAGAGACAAAGTATGCTGGCTACCCTGGGCCTGACTTTAGAGACAAAGTATGCTGCCTACCCTGGGCCTGGGCCTGAGCCCGGGCTCTGGCCCGGGTGCTTGGGCGCATGACTGGGCTACAGTGCAATCAGGTAGAGAAAGAAGGACAATCGGGGATCATGAGCATTTTATTCTCAGCAAAGCTGGAGCAAGAAATCTTGGTGGCAGTGGCTGCTGCTAATTTTGATTTAAGTGTTGAGTCATAATCCCCCAGTCACTTATCAGGTCAGCCTGCAGAGCAGGGACAGAGCTTGGCTCTCAAGGCCAGCCCTGGTCTCCACACACCAATGACACTCAACAGACACCAAATCCTTGCAATTTCCAAACAAACCTCAGAGCTCCTGGGAAACACTCCATTGCTTCCCCGGGCTTTGCTCAACTGTCCTCACTGATTGCCAGCAATCCCCAGCCAGGCATGGTCCCTGTCCTCTAGCCGCCCCCCCACTCCCGCCCTCCTCCTGGCCTCGTCATCCTCCCTGCCCACTGTCCAGCTGCAAGAGCCCTCTGAGACACTGGCCAGACAGAACACAGACCCTGGTTTATGCTGCTTAAAATAATATCACCTGTTTAAAACCTTCTTCCAACAGCTGGAACAATGCCTTATTCGACAGGGATGGGCTGTGCAGAGGCACCATTGTCATGTCACCGAGTTCCAGGCATTCTTCAAACTCTGTGTCAAGCAGCCAAAGACAGCAGCTTTTCACTCAGAAAGGCTAGACACAGACACAAGATGCAACACACCACCAATTTGAATCCTTGTTACTCTGCTCTAGTTCTCCTTTTCAAAACAGAGGGTTTGAGTCATTTTAGTTGCTTTTAACTATGGAATGCCAGTAATTCAGACTTCGCAAAGAAATACCAAAGATCATAGCAGCCATGTATCTACCACCCAACTTAGGAAAGGAAGTATCGAATGTGCTGAAAACTAGCAGCATAAGTCAGCACCATTCTCTTCTTGTCTCCCATCCCAGTTGTAACCACCATGCTAAACTGGGTCTTTACTACCTCTCTAGGTCTCTTTTTTTTAGTTTTTATCTTGAGATACCTGCGGGTTTACATGCAGTGGTTAAGAAATAATAGAGTCTGAATACCCTTCACCCAGTTTCTTCCATGTTGCAAAACCGAAATGCAATGATCATAACCAGAAAAGTGACGCTGAGACAACCCACTGGCCTTATGCAGATTTCACCAGACTTACAAGCACTCCTGTGTGAGAGCATGAGTGTGTGTGTTTAGTTCTGTGCAAGTCTACCCCGTGAAGATTTGGCGGACCACGCCACTGTCAGACACAGAGCAGATAGTTCTATCACAAGGACCCCTTTCCCAGCCACAGCCACAGCCCCTGGCAACCACTAATCTGTTCTCCATTTCTATTATTTTGCCATTTCAGTTATGTGAGTGCAATCATGGCATATAAACATTAAAGGATGGCTTTAACCCTCAACCCCTCCAAATAGAACACCCTTGAAATGCATTCGGCTTGTTGCATCTATCAACTGTTCCTTGTTATTGCTGACTAGTGTTCAAGGGTCTGGATGCATCAGGGTATGTTTAACTGGGGGACACCCGGGTTGTTTTCAGTTTGGGGCTATTACAAATAAAGCTGCTCTGAGAACATTTGTGAAGCAGCTTTTGTGTAAACATAAGTTTTTGTTCATCTGCTGTGAGTGGCTAAGACTGCAATTGCTGATTTGTGTGGTGAGCACCCACTATTACTTTTAAAACATGATATTGATCCTTTTAAACATATACTGGTATCACATGTGATATTCTTTCGCAACTCACTTCTCTCTCAATCTTATCCACGTTGATATATGTAGCTCTAGCTCAACAATTTTCAAACAGTGTGCTGCAAGAATTTTAAAACTCGCATACCTGACTAGTCAAGATCACTGGCCTCTTTCCCTTAGATTGAAAAAAAAAAAAAAAAAAAAAAAGACAATAGCCAACACAACAATAGCCATCCCATGTGAATGCCCTGTCTTGAACCATAAATATAGGTCTTTTAATAGAGTTGCATCTTATTGGTCACATCTCATAATAAGGTTGTGTCTGATTGGTTAATTCTTGGTACCAGAACTCCTTATACATAAATATAGGCACCTGATTTTTAAAATGTCACTTTGAAATAAAAAGCGTAGGTAATTATTATTACTTTTGTAAGTCAACCAAAATTGTACCTATTTTTTTTCTCTCAGATCATCAAGTTGTGCCACAGACTGTTAGCAATTAGTTTATGTGTGCCACGAGATAAAAAGGTTGAAAATCACAGCTCTAACTTATTGATTTGTAATGGTATGTGGTGTCCATTGCATGAATATAGTACAGTGTATTTGTCCATCTGATTCTAATTCTGGCATAAAATCTTTACAAGGGAATGGATTTGACAGGTAAGGACACAAGTTATCTTCCTGGTTTTAGAATGGGGTACTATGGAGCAAGACTTAACTAGGGTAGAAGATAAGACTGGGTGATTGAGCCTTGGTTCTGTCCACTAGATCACCTTGGTAAATTCATTTAACCTTTCGGAACTCGGCTTCCTCATCTATAAAATGGGAAACTCCCTAATAATAACCTTACCTTAATACTTATGGGAAGTCAATGAAAATATAGTATGTACTAAACTAAAAACATGCCAAATAAGTGGCATTTATATTCACTAGTTAATAATTATAATTAAATACCTATTTTCACCAATGAACAACCAGCTAAGCATTCTGCATTTTTCATGGATTGTTTTTAAAATAATCTCCCCATTGTCCCAGTTAAGTTGTCTTATCAGGCCTGCCCTACTTTGGGGGTCAGAAGATGCCATCAGTAACAAGATCAGGTAACCCTGGAGGTTCCAGTCCTGCTCTCCCTTTAATGTGGTGACTGGTATACCACTTCTTAGATGAGAAAACTGAGGCTGAGGTGTTGAATAACTGGCCCAGGATCCAGTGGCTGCACTGCTCCAACGTCCTAACTGACATGAGGGGGCTTCCAGGAACCCTTGGGGTGCCCATGGCCACTGTCCAGGCTGAGGGGGTGGACGGCATGAACTCTAGTCCTGCTCAGAGTGGGCAAGAAGCTCTTCCCCATGTTCAGCTCCCTGTGAACCACCTCTCACATCCTCACACATCTCCAGATGCCCAGGCTCCTGAGCGGGAGAACTGAGCCCAGCGGGGCAGCCCCGGGATCACAGGGTGGGATGAGGGGAGAGGGAGCAGGGAAGTCTCTAAATATGCATGCTGGATTGCTGGCTAGCAACAACCAGAGTGACAACAGACTCCAAATATTTCACACGTGGGAGTCCTCAGGATGGAGAACTTTTTTAAGCCTGGAGTGAGGAGGAAGGCAAGGTGCAAGGGCTGCTGAGGAGCCAGAGTGCAGGACTCAGGAGGGAAAAGTAAGCTGGAAGTCAGTCCCAGACCCACTTTCCCTCACTCTGCCTCAGTTTCTCCCCCTATAAAGTGAGGAGGGTGGACTGAATATTACTCTAAGGTCAGCCCAACTGCAAGTGTTCTTTGGGGGGAAGAAGGGGGAAAGCTTTACTTCAGACAACAAGGCATTGTCTGTCCATCTCCTGTGAGCAGATCAAGCACTGGGGTGTCACAACCATGCCATGTAGCTTCCCATCACTCCTGGCTTCCCTGCCTCTGCTCTGTCTCTAGTTTCCCATGACTGCAGGGTGAGAAGACTAGACTGTGAGGGGTGGGATGGAAAGGGGGGTCCTGGGAAGGATGCAATCCTGATTCTGGAAAGGGTGTTGTTGCCTGAAGCCGAAAGGGTGGGATACACTGAGCCAGGCGGGACCCCAGATGGCTGCTCAAAGTCCCCAGCAGAGGGCCTGGGGCTATGCTGTCCTGCCCAACTGACAGGATTTCCTAGCAGCCCCACACAAGGGCAGCCCCTCACACCCAGAGGCCAAGAAGAGGCTGCAGCAGCCCTGGGCGCCAGGGCACAAATCCACCACCCTGAGCCGTTGGTCTTTCCACATGCAGGTCTCCAGCAGCTCCTCCTGGAAACTCTTCTCCTGGGGTCTCAGCCCGTTTTTCCAGGGAAGACCACACAGTCGGGCTTTCCTTCTAAATTCCATTTCCGCAAAGAAAATGTCTATCTCGAAACTCATTATCATCCCTAGAAAAGAGCTCCTGCCCCCACTCTTCAGTCATTCCACCAACCCTCTTCTCCCTCCCACCTGACACGCCACCCAAGCTCCTATTCCCTGGTCTATCCAGAACTCCATCCAAATCTCTGCCTGTCTGTTCCTGCCCTCCTGTGTCTGATGCCATACACAGCGTGTTGTCCCGTGGATCACAGACATTAGCCTGAGCCCCAGAATCCAGAAGGTTTCAGATGTTAGGGAGGCAACAGGATGCCGTTTATCCCCCTGGTGTGCAACAGCCCTGCCAGATCCCGGCCAGCTCACTGCACCAGGCACAAGAATCCATCTTCAGGGAGGACCATGAATATTCTCGCATAATGGGATAAATAAAGAGATTATAAATAGCCTCAGCTCAGGGCAGCTTTTGCCTCCAAATGAGCTACACAGACACGCTGGATAAGAGAGCGAGGGCCTCGCTGCCAGTCCTGGCCTCACCTCTCTACGTGGCCACAGAGTCCCTGATGTTCATCCACTCCAAGACCCCTACTGCCCCTGGAAGGCCACATACTGCTCCCTCCTTCCCTCAGCAGCTCTTCCCCAGCAAGTGCCAGGCTCCTGGGCCTCCCTGGCATCTCATTCGTGGGCTCCGCTGAGCAGGAAGCTGGGGGTCGTCTTCCTGTGACACACAGGGGTTTATATTTGTGGATGATAAACGGGGTCAACAGAAAGTAACCTCACAGTGACCTGATCATAAATTCCTTACTGGGAGGTTAGTGTGGGCAGCCATGCCCCAGGCCTACAACTTCTTTACTGAAAGGTTATCTTGGCTGAAAGCAAGCTGTACCCATTGTTTCTGCGTGAATGCCTCTTGGAAATGCCCCCTTTCGGACCCCTTCTCTAGAGTGTGACCACTCTCTTCCCCCCCCCCCCCCCCGCCACCCCCAAGAGCACCCTCTCCCCCAAACCTCCCTCACTTCCTCAGCCACCTTCATGGAATCTTCCTTTTGTTCTCTTCTGAATCACAAATGCAAAAAAGAAACTGCAAAATTGTTATTCTCAGAAGCAATTTTCTCACTCTGTTGAGATCTTGCTTCCAGGCATTGCCTCTGTTTGACTCATACAATGTTTTACAAAAGTTTTCTACAGTTTTGGACATTTAGTCAACACATTAAAGATGGAGTCAGGGGTAGACAGTGTTGGTTGGGATGGAGGAATTGTTGGAGGAGACTGAGGAAGATGGCAGGCACACTGAGTGGTCAGTGTTCACCCGAGTGCTGTCTGCATGGTGGAGGAGGGTGTGCACCCTGTCCTAGGAGCACATGTAAGGCTCCTTTGGGGAATAGCACACAATGTGCAAACTAGAATGGTGATGAGGACAGGGCCAAGTATCCTATGGTGCTTTTGTGGAAATTATAAAAACTCTCCCACTCCAGGCAAGCACAACAGAAGGCCCATGATCCAGATGATGCCTTGGTCAGCACCCCTGTGATGTCTCAGTACCTATGTACAGTCTCAGGATCTCTTGCAGAATCAGTGCGTTGTACAGTCTCTGTGCCATGTGCAGATTCAGTGCCGTGTGCAGATTCAGTGTGTAGTGTGCAAATTCAGTGTCATATGCAGAATCAATGCCATATGCAGATTCTGTGTCATGTACAGGCTCAGGGCTGTGTGCAAACTTCAAGATGCACAATTACACACTGGCCCAGAGGAGGGTCCTTTGGGACTTCCATGGAACACGGGGCTTTGGGGAAGGTGAGCTGAGTGCATGGCCCACTGGGGTTTGCAGCTCCAGGGGAGCCAGTCTCAGGATGGACAGTAGGGAAGGTCACCACCCTTAAATGGTTTTGGGGAAATAGTGGTAAGTTTGTGCAGACTCGCAAAAAGGACTGGCTGGTGTTTTGCAGGGGGTTGTCATTTGATTATTTGCAGATGAGGGGCACCACCCAGGTCAGTGAACTGAAATGTCACCCCCTTAAGGCCCCTCGACAGATGATGGCAGACCCGGGGGTTTAAATCCAGAGACGGAGGCAGGCAAGGCCTAGTTCCCTGAACTGCACCCTGTGCTGCTGCTGCTGCTGCTGCTGCTGCTGCTGCTGCTGCTGCTAAGAGGGAGGTCACCTCACCCACCTCCTCCCTGCAATGCCCTGCTCAGGCCCAACCCCTGGCACAGGGAAGGAAGTGCTTTGGACAGAGGGAAGAGGAAGCAAGAGGAAGATCATTAAGCAAAATAAATATAGACAGACAGACAGACAGATAGCCAATGAAGAGGCACAAATTATGAGAAGGCTCCCTTCAGCTCACCTACCTCCTCCTTGCTCCCACTTTCCCTAGAAGATCAAATTATGATTTGAAATCACTGGATACATATTTTATTATGCAGATAATTTAAAGGATTAGAGCGAGACAAAGAATTCATAAGTTAAAGTCACATTACAAGACAAATTGTTTCCATTAATCGCTGGGGAAGGGAGGGAAGGAGAGAATGGGAAAATGTACGAGAGCAGGAGAGGAGTCCTGGGGGGTTGGAGATAGGACACTCCTTCCTTCCCAGCTCTGGAAGCACCCCCAAACCAGCTGGGGCTCAGCTCCAAATCAGGCTGATTTGCATTGCAGATCTATCGCAGCTGCTTTTTCTTCTAGTTGCCAACCAGAGATGGTTTAAATAACAAGTATTGTTCTGCATGATTCCGTATGCAAATGTTCTGGCATGTTTGTTATTCCTGAATAATTTCCAGCGCCTGCTGTCTGGGCAGAAAAAGCAGCTCGCTCTGCCAGCTGTGCCAGCAGTCACCTGCTGGATACAGGGGTACAGGACAGGGGTATAGGACAGGTTTCAGTGACCTTTTGGGTGACCCAGAAAGGGGGGCGGGGGGAGTAAGGGGTAGTGACTCCAGGATGTCATCCCTGGAAGGCCTTCAGAAAACTGAGTCTAACAGTGGAATTTTATGTGAGGGAAGTCCCCTCAGAGCCAGGACCACCTTGTTTCTCTGTGAGGATGAGAAAGAAGAGGAGGAGGAAGGGGGTGAATAGGAGGGGAGGGGCAGGGCATACTGGAAGCTAGAGCCTCCCCAAAGGCAGACGGTGTAACCAAGGACTGGCCTCCCATGAACAACGAACAAACTCAGATTTCATGAGTGAATTGCATGGACATCCACTTAATACCCACTTTTTTCCAGGAATTGGGTGAGAAAGTGAGACTACAACACAGGCCCTGCTCTCAGAAAGTTCACACACCAGAACCCAGGATGAAACAGGTGCCTGAAGCAACACCTCCTTCAACGTCTACTTCCCTGGCACAAATTCAGGGCCTTTTCTTAGTATGCTCAAGCCACAGCAGGCCCCTCTCCATTCCTAACTCCACCATGCAATCACCTCCCACCCATGTGACCGCCCTTCAGTGAGACCGCAGTCTAGAGGATGGCTTTTGTGCCTGTCGCTCATTGGTTCATTTGTGTGTCCCATTATTCCTTCACTAAACACGTGTTGCCATGGATTATATCTGCTAAATAGGGTTGTGTTTGGGTCCCTGGGCCCTGAAATCTGATAGGCTGGGATTGGAATTCTGACCCTGTACTTTCTGTCTGATGTTGAGCAACTAGAGACTCTATGCCTCCATGTCCTCATTTGTAAAATGGAAATAAAAGTTGTTGCAAGGGTTAAGTGGGTAGTCTATTTAAAGCTATAGGTGGGCAGGGGGTGACATCTGAGGACAGAAATGACAACAGACACCCCACATGCAGGACTATGGAGCTGCCAGTTGAATCTGCACAGCGAGTCCCAACCCCAGGTCACCCAGCCACTCTCCTGCACGACTGGACTCAAATGAACAAGCCAAGCACACAGGCAGGCACAGAGTTGGCCAGGCCCAGGTCAGAGGGAGGCTGAGAGACTCTGCTGAGTGACAGTGGGGCCCCAGTAAAATCTGCTGCTAAAATTATGCCTTTTTTTTTTTTTTTTTTTTTTCTCCAGAGAGGAAGCTAGAGGGAGAGATAGAAACATCAATAATGAATCAAACCACGACCTCCTGGTTCATAGGTGATGCTCAACCACTGAGCCATGCCAGTCGGGCTGTCATAACTCTTAAGAAGAAGAAAGATGCCACTACACCTAGTACCTTTCTTTAAAGCACCTCCCTGACCAGTAGATGGGGGCCGTCGTCACCCTTTCTTTGCTAATTTGATCACCAGTCCGGCAGGGCCAAGGGACAGGGACAGGTTCTCCCAGCTCCAGAGGCGCCGAGCCACTGGGAGAGGGGGCCGGTCTCTGTAGCCTCAGAGCAGCAGGTGAGTGAGGAACTGAATCCCTGTTCCTCCCTCTGCACCCCAGAGGGGGTCACAGGGCCTGGGAACCAGGAGGGCTCAGCTCAGCACCCTGGCCTAGGGCCTCTAATTCTCCAGCCTGGCCCTGGGTGGGGTGAAGGTAGGAGGGTCAAGAGGCGTGGTCTGGGCCTGGGGACCACCCAGTGACCTGGGGACCTGAGATTTCCACCCATGGAATAAAACTGGAATGAGCTAGCAAGGGCCACAGTGGAAGGAATGTGGTTTGGACCTGCTTATCCTGTGCCTTAATCTTGCTGAACCTCCGTCCCTCACTCATTACACAGGACATTAACTCCTCTGCCTGTGGCTGAGGGTTCACTGTGGGCTGCACACAGAATTAGCAGCAGGCTTCCACACCCCACCTCTGCCCACTCCCACTCCTTCCTGGCCAGTTTCTCTCACACGAGCGTCTCCCTGGAAAGCCAAGATGCATGTCTCGTGCCAGCCCTGACATGCATCAGTCCTGCATGACCTGCACAGGGTCTTTGTTTGGACGGTGGCCTGAGTGAGAGGGAGAGGTGGATGGCTGGGATTGGAATGCCCATCCCCTAACATCACGCTTCCAGTGCTGCACAAATAATGTTAGCAAGAAAAGGGTTTTTAAATCTACAGTTGGATAATTTATATATTTCTAAGGTTGATTTTGTTTTTAATGAGACTTGGTCATCGTTTTCAATGCTAATGGAGATGGTCTGAATATCCTATGAGTTGCTGCTAAAATGCTGCCATTTAAACCTCAAGCTGATACGCCCCAATGCAACTGCAAATAGCCTTCTGAAGGCACAGCCTCTAGGAAACACATTTCTTGGGTTCTGCTGAGGGTCCCCTGGTTTTGTTGTGGCCCTGAGAGGTCTCCTCAAAGATCTGGAGGTTGCCATGGGCCAAGTCCAGAGGCTGGGTCTTGGGACAGGCAGTTACCAGAGGCACAGTTCTGGTCAGAGCAAGGAGGAATGTCTGAATGCCTAGTGCTGACTCATCGAGGAACAGGCCTGACAGGTAAGCAGCCAAGCAGAAGATGACACTGTAAGGGTGACCGGAAGGCTTGCCTCAGTTGGCCACGAGTTGGACTGTGATCTCTGAAGCTCATCGAATGGAGTTCCAGAATGTGTAGAGCACACAACACGTGCTCTGGAAGGGCGAGGAAAAGAGAAATGAGCAGTTTCCCAGAAGGAGGGGCCTCAGACAGGCCCTTAAGGATGAGAAAAGTTTAAGTTGTCAGAGAGGAGAGTGGAACTTTCTCAGACAACACTGTTCCCCTCCTCGTGGCTGGTCCTGCCACCCTGGCCTCCTGCTCTGACTTCCTCGGAGAAGGGCTAAGCAGTTGGTCCCGGCCTCCAGAAGCCAGAGAGGGGCAGGCCACCCCCCAGCACCCTGGCTACTCAGCTCCATGTTCAAACACTAGGCTGGGACCTAGCCGGTTTGGCTCAGTGGAAAGAGTGTCAGCCTACAGACTAAAGGGTACCGGGTTCGATTCCAGTCAAGGGTACATGCTGGGTTGCAGGCTCAATTCCCAGTGAGGGGTATGCAGGAGGCAGCCGATCACTGATTCTCTCTCATCATTGATGTTTCTACCTCTCTTCCTCTCTGAAATCAATAAAAAATATATTAAAACAAAACAAAACACTAGGCTGGAAGAAGGCTCAGTGTACTGGGGGTGGGCCGAATGGGCTGGGCCAGGCCGAGGTCACCTTACCCTTCAAATCTTATTACTACTGCACAGGCAAGGCTGTCAGATGTGGAGCAGTCGATGGAGAAGCGGTGAAATCACACCAGACAGAGCACACAGCGCTGCCAGGGCAGGAAGTCAATGGCACTGACCCCAGGCAGACACTCTAGCCGGGGTCTCAATCGGGCCTCTAACTATCTGTGGGACACTGAGTGAGTCACTCAGCCTCAACAAGCCTCAACGTCCTCATCTCACACAGGGGAGAACACATATCACAGGGCTGAAGGAGCAATGTGTCTTCTCCTGAGACAGAGAGGGTGTTCTAGCACACAGCAGGCGCTCAGCACACATCACCGTTCCTTTACGGCCTCATTTGGTCCAGGGTGATGGGCAGGCAGTAGGTGAGGCGTTCCATAACTACCTGCGAGGAGTCCCACACTGGGGATAAGAGGAAGCTCTGTCACCCCCTAGAAGCTGTGAGCACAAATTGTCCTCATTTCAGGGCCACAGATGGAAGAAAAGGAGCCATCACCAAGCACAGTCTGAAAGCCCACTAGCTTTGGGGGTAATGAGTTAATTGCACAGCTAACATCTGGAGACAAGGGCCACCATCCTCCACCTTCCTAGCATCTTAACTCCATCACCTAAGAGTAACTTTAGGCAAGTTCCTGAGCCTTTAGTTTATTCACCTGTAAAATGGACGCTCTGACCCCTACTTCGTGGAGATGGTGCAAGGAAGGGTGGGATGCCACATGATCATCTAGACGTCATCATGCTCCTGAATAACAAGTTCGAGCCACCTTCCCCGCTGCTGATTCTAGCCCTTGATTGGCGCAGTCACAGGGATGCTGTGTCACCTGAGAGCGGCTGGCCTGCCTGCTTCCCTGTTTCCCTGCCGGCGGACTACTGCCCACCACTAAGCGGCAGGACCGAGTGGGCGGTGAGAGGAATGAGTAGGGCTGAGACTGGTCAGCATTTATTTGAAAATCCTCCGTGGATTTAAAGGGAATTAGCGTACCTCGTCTCGGACCAGATGCCACACGGCTCTATGTTTAGAAACTTGGCACGGAGGGAAGGTTCCAGGGCCCTGAGCGCGCTGGTCTCTGGGCCTGGCTCTATAAATACGTCCCCGCGGCCTCAGCAGCTCTCCTCCTCCCAAACGTCCCTCCTTCTCGGCAACTCCGGGAGCCCATGGGCTCGGAGCCCCGAGCAGCGCTGGACAACGCGGCGCCAGTCTGTCCCCTTCCGCTGTGTCCCCAACGGCCCGGCACCCGCTGCACCTCACCCGTTTCCGGAGAACAGAGAGGAGGGCGATGAAGCAAAGACAGAAAATAAAAGCATTGTCCTGAGCAGGTGGAGGGGAGAGGGGACACAGGGCAGGGAGGGCAGAGAGCACAGCCTCTGTGGGAGGCCTGGTGGGCATCCCTACCTTGGCTGTTTTCTGAGCGATGAGTGACACAGGCTGCCCGCGGGGGCGGGGTCTGCTCAGCTGCTGGAGACGAGGGCAAAGCAAGGGTGTTTTCTCCTCCCCGAAGATCCGAGCCCTGAACGCCTTCATGGTTTGGGGAAATGGAGCCTGAGGCAGCGAGCAGGGACATCCCAGGCAAAGGAAGGAAGCCCATGCAGTCCTTCCGTCCCTGTGCCCAGGGCCTGTCCCTTCCACAGTGTCCCTGTGCGTCCATGTCTCTGTACGTCAGCGTCCCTGTGCGTCGTCAGTGTCTCTGTGCGTCGTCAGCGTCCCTGTGCGTCATCGGCGTCTCTGTGCGTCACGTCATCGGCGTCTCTGTGCGTCGCCGGTGTCTCTGTGCGTCGAGGACCCGCTCCGTCACTAACGTGGTTTCCCTGGGAAAGGCTTTCCAGGTGCCCAGCGCCCCGGCCAGACTGGAGAGTTATGAGGGCGATCCGTTAACATGGAAGGGGCGCTGCACACGCCCACAGCCAGGGGACCCTCCCTCGGGACCTCTCCTCCCTCCCTCAGGTAACTCTGGGGTTCACTTAGTGACGTGGCACCCCTCCCCTGAACCACTGTTCGGGGAGTCAGATGGTTTGCGTTAAAACCCCCGTGTCACGTTGAAGAGATTATAGGCTGGTTCCCGAGAGACTGCAAGTAGAATTAAATAGTCAGCAAGACTGCAGGGTTAAAAGTCAAGAAAGCAATTTTTTTATAAACCCGACCTCATCTCATTCTGTAGTGTTTCCTATTTACATTGAAGAAATGTCAATTCTTGACTTTAGGCCTCACAAGAGACCGGGACTTAAAAGCACTTAGGAGACAGATATAAATCATTGATAGGACAATAACTGCGGAGAGAGACATGCCTGCAGTGTTAAGTGGGTTAGGTCTGGCCCAGCGCTTCCCGTTTCCGACCTGACTGCTCACTCGTGTCCCAGGGTCTCGCACAGCGTGTGGCTGCGCCTGTGGCGGGCACTCCGTGGCTGCGCCATGGTTCGTGGTAGGAAAGAGCAATGAGAACCATGCTAACTGTGGTGACGGGTGGAGAGGTGACTTTGCTGGTGAGCACACAGGTAGCAAATGACAACGTTGTATACCTGAGACTTACATAATGTTATTAACTGATGTCACCTCGATTTAAAATTGTTTTAAAGAAAAAGATATAACAATAAAAAAGAAATGTGCAACCTCTTCCGGGCCCTCTAATTACCCTGTTTCCTCTGTAGACTCCAGAAGGCCACCATTCATTCTGCCTTAGGATCCCTTCAAGGAGGTAATTCCTCTTTAGCATCAGAACCACTCGCCATTTTCTCACCCAGAAGCACTGCCCATGGGTCACACAGGCAGAGGCCCTGCCTGACTGGCGGGCTTGAGGCTTGTGCACACACAGTTGTTTCTTCGTGTGCCCTGAGGATTGAGAATGGGTGGGCAGGAGTGTCATGGGCTGAAGGGCCAATGGGAGAGGCCCTGTGGGCTTCCTTGGCTGAGCACTGTGCCAGGGAAACAGGGCATGGAGCTGCTGATCACTGGGCAGTAGAGGCTGGGAGAGGGGGGCAGGCAAAGTAGGGACCCAGACCCTGGTACTCAGTTTGCATGGGCCCCTTTGGAAAATTTCATAAATGCTATGGACCACACACACAAGATTTTCCCCATAAATATAAGGTTGTGGCTGATCTTCCAGGGCCTGGTGGACTTAGGTCCATCCTCCTGTCTGGCTTCCCAGGTCCCTCTGAGCTGTCACTCCAGGCCCCAGCCATGCGATGCAGCCTGAGTGGACAGTGGTCACCCTCTTCCTTCTGCTCCAAGAACCGTGGGCTCAGCCAGACAAGAGAGCTCTTTCAGACTGATTCTAACTCAAGGGATGAGAACAGGTGAGGCAGCACTTATGCGGTGGTGGTTTTCCATCTGATGCAAAGTTTGCTGTTTTGCAAACACAAGAATTGTGACTTACATATCCAGGATTTGTGGCTAGTCTGTCACGTTTGATGATTGTCATGTTCCTTACGGGTCCTTCCCCTTGGGGTTTGGGGCACAGGGCACAGCCCTCCTGCAGCCCAACTGATCGCTTGGGGTGCTGTTGGAGCCCTGCCCAGGAGAGAAATAGAGCAGGGAGACCTTCTGGGAAGGCTGGAAGGGCTCCAATAATCAATAGGACAGCCCTCACCCATGGGGGATCCTGTGGGTCTATGGCCTATTAAGCTCTCCCTGTCTGTCGATAACCCACTATTATTGTTCTCTCGCTGGTGCTCAGAGGCCAGCTTCCATTTGCCTGGAGAAAAGTAGTGATTGTTTATTAGTTGGGAAGAAATGTTCCACCAGAAACAAGCTTTTGGGTCAGAGCTAGGACCCATGCAGCCCTGTCCTGACCCAGGTCCTGCCTGCTTGGACGCCTGAGCTGGTGCCTGGAGGTCGGGGTCCAGCAGCAGCCGGTGACTCAGGGGCTATAGGGACCGCCACAAAGCCAGGTACACACTGGGCACCCTGACTTTTCCATAGCTGGTGCAAGTGGTGTGGGGGCACCTCAGCTGGTCACAGCCTCTCAGCTCCTCAATTTCCTGTCAAAAGGACTGACCCAGGTTCAAGATCGTGAAGAAAAGGGTCCTCATTGTCAAAGCCTTTCTCAGGGACCTGATACTCATCATCCACTTACCTCCAACATAGCCCTGAGATGTGATCGCTATCATTCCCATTACACAGACAAGAAGACTGAGGCCTGAGGTGCTCAGGGATGAGCTCACCAGCCCTGTAGGAAGTGGACTCCCGATTGCGGCTCTTCGACTCTACACTTGTGTGTTCTCCTACGACACCCGAGGTCAGGCCTGTCCCCGCAGTCATCTTCCCTCCTTATACTCCTGACCCCATGCTATGAGAAGAATGCCCTCCAAGCCTCCAGAAGAGTCATGGGGTCTGGGGAGCGAGAGAAATGCAGCTGGTGTGGGTGGACATAAGGAAGAGAAAATAGGGAAGGGCCTTCAAAAACAATTGTCACCAGCCCTGTTTGGCTTTGTCTTATAAAAATTCTCTTTTTAACATTCATGGGAGGAAGGTCCACACAAGTCTGTTCAGGCAGAGCCACTTCCTGAGAGATCCGACAGCTAACATTTCAGGGATGTACATGCACATTTCAAACATCCCTCCCAAGGGCAGCTCTGGAACCGTCTGGAATATGTTTTCATGATTAGATGAGGTGTGCGTGTGCATGCAGGTTGCTAGCTGCTCTGTTTGTTTTCCTCTCTCTCTCTCTCTCTCCCCCCTTCCTTTGAAGGGTTGTTTTAATTGTGCTGGGAATCTGGCTCTACTTAGAATGTCTTACAGCAGCACAGATGGTCCCAATCTACTGCCATCTTACCTGTCTGGGGGAGACGTCTCCATGTGCTCCTGTCCCATCTCCCCACACCTGTCTCCCAGGGCCATCCTGGGAGCCCCATCTGCAGCTGGTTCAGCCTCCCTCCCGCTACCCTGTCTGCCCTCCCATCAGACGTAGCAGCACGGGTCGCCCCTGCCAGTGGGCAGACACCCTTGCTCCCTTGCTCCGACTGAGACAGGAAAATCCCCATGGTCCCTTAAGTCTCCAGCCTCAACCAGGGGTGCAGCCCCTCCCAACCTCGAGGGAGAGCTGGCCTGGCAGCATTCGCTCAAAGTCATGGCTCTCAGAGAGCAAGAGAGATGCCCTGTTTCACTGATTTTTGAACTGAAAGTGCTGGGAGGGGAAAGATGTTCTTTAAAATACAGGATGAGAGGGAAAGGCTTCGGGGTTTCAGTTTTTATGTAGCCGACCACATTCCCTCCCCAGGACTGCCATGCCTTCACTCACCCAAGCAGGTCTGAGTGCTGTGGGGGCCTCAGGCACTCACTCCATTCATTCATTCATTCATTCATTCATTCATTCATCAAGCCAGACATGGTTATAAAAATCAGGGATATGGCAGGGATGGGGGAGAACATGTAGAAGGGAAAATAAGTTACAGAATAAATGAAAAGTGTTAAGTGTACTGAAAAACAAAAACAAAACAAAACACAATATAACAAGAAAAGGAGTCCTGGGGTGGGGGATGATGGAGAAAGTTTAAACATCATGGGAAGAAGGTGAGATACCACCTTCAAATCGTGCAGGTACCAGGGGGCAGCACAATCCAGAGAAAGTGAGCTGCTTGCACTGTGCCTGGGGCTGAGCCGGGCAGTATAGGAGGTGAAGCTGGAGAGGTGACGAGATCACACCCTGTAGGTTTATGGGCCCCTGTAACTGCCGGCTGTCCTGTGTGCAACGGGGCCGCTGGATTGTTCAAGAAGGTTCCAGACCTGATGTGTGTTTGAAATATACATGTGCTGGGAGTAGTATTAATGCCAGGAGGCTACACCAGAAACGGGGAGAGCAGATGGCAAGGGGACCCTGAATGTGTTTTGAAGGTAGGAGCTAATAGGCTTAGCTGGTGGCTCAGATACAGGGGTGCAAAAAAAAAGAAAAAAAGTTGATGATACATCTTTGGATGTGGCTTTAGCAACTGGAAGGTAAAGCAGGTCTGCAGGGGAAATGACGTACCCACGCTTACAGCTGAAGCCAAGGCTCCAGTCCAGACTCTCTCATTTCAGAGTTGGCCACATCATGCTAAGAAGGCTCAGTGGAAACAGAAGGAAAGGCCTCTGCCCACAGGAAATGCAGTGCAGTCCAGGGGGCTGTACAAACGCACGGAAAATTCCTGAGGCTGTTTGTATCCAGCTTCATTACCCGGGAGTCAGAAGGAAAGGATGCCGGGGAGGGTCACAGGCTGTCTAACTCCGCAAGGAACTGTTGTCAGCAGGGTTCCTAGCTAGGCTCCCACCACCCCTGCAGTGAGGAACCCTGCTGCCCCCCATCCCCTCCTCCACCCCCGTGGGGGCCTCAGACTTACCCCCCTAGTTTGATTGACTGCCAGGAAATAAAAACACCACCAACCCATCCAGATTAGCAAGGCGGCGTCTGTTGCTCCTGGGAAGTTGAACAATTGCACTTGGAAATAGCAGCTCGACACGGAACAGAAGAGATGTCACGAGGCAGGGTATGATTAATTGCCAAATGAATTATTGAAGCTATAATTGCCGAGGAGTTCAGAGGAGCGTGTGATTGCCATGGTGGGTATGGTCAGGACAGGCCGGGGAGGAGAGCGGCGTGGGCACAGCCTGGGCGAAGGGTATTCCTGGAGAAGGTACAGAGGTGGGATGGTTTGATTCCGGTCCCAGGAGCTCACAGGAGCTGAACTGAGACGGACCTGCCCACCTCCCTCTGATGACCCCATTCTCACCTTGGCCTTCTACCTGCTCTCTGCAAGGCCTGTTCTCGGCTTCCACCCTTCTGGCCCAGTGACCTCCTGTGTCTGTGCCTCAATTGCTCAGTTTGCAAGAGTGGGCTGAGAAGAAATGTCTTTCACCCATAAGAGAGAGAGCGAGCACATCTCTAAGCCTGGAGTGGAGAAGTATGAAATCATCAAGGTTTGCTGCAACTATTTATAAGGGCAAACACACAGGGGAGCCAGATCACACTCCTAGAGTGTCAGTGTGCTGGCAGAACCCAGGCCGCAGGATGCCAAACTGTGTGCTCATTATAATGATAATTAGGAAGACTATGCAGAGATGTAAAAAAAAAATAAAATAAATTAAAAAAAAATGGTGCTTTATGAAAATGGCAGAATGTAAAGCACTGGTTGCAACTGAATAAAAATGTAAGGATAATTAAAACAAAAAGAGCCAAAGCCATTGCGGAATCGGACTCATGTGAGAGTGAGGCTAAGACGACTCTGCATGTTCTTTTGTTTTATGGGCTTTTCCACCTCAGCAGCCTCCCTGAGGGCAGTGTCTGCACAGGGAGAGGGAAGCATCTCTGCCTTGTCTCCCAACCAGACCCGTTGTGGGGGTGTGTGTGTGTGTGTGTGTGTGTGTGTGTGTGGAGGCTCAGGTTTGGCTGTCAACTGGTGAACAGGCAGAACAGGCACCAGTGGCAGTTCTCTCTGGGAGTCTTCTGCGGGAGGAGGTTGCGGCGCTGGCCCTTAGGCGAAGGGTTGACAGGGGAAGCAGTGCTGGGGGAGGCAATGCAGCCTGGCCCTGGACAGGGAATGTGGGTTGGAAATGGAACTGGGAGGCCCACCATTGACTCCGTATAAGAAGGAACTTTTGAGCATTCAGAACATCCGACGGCACATGCCTGTGAAGCAAGGAGCTCCCTGTTGCTGAAAGTGTTCAAACTAAGGATGGACGAGCTATGGGCAGGGACTGGGACAGGGAGGAAGCCTGAACTGGTAGGAGGTGGGCCTGGATCAGTGGCTCCCAAACCGACCTACCCCTCATCAGAATCTTTGGGGTTGCTTTACAAAATACAGGTTCCTGGAGTTCCGTCCAGCCTGACTGAACCAGAACCTTCAGCATTTGTACCAGACTCCATGTGTTTTCATAAGCTCCTCGGGATGCTGAGGTGGCACACAGGCTGGCCTGGGGCCCACAGGCTGGCATTGCCCCCCCGGGGCCTCGGAGACACTACTCAGAGCCCTGCTGGGGGGCGCAGCTCTGGCACCGGGCACATACTAGTGCCTGCAAATAAGTAGCTGTTCCCTCTCCCAACCCGGGGGAGCTGACGGGGACAGGGCTAAGTCCAGTCCAACTGTCCTCTAGCCTCACCTTGGGAGGGCAGGAACTCTCCTGGCACCTGCCCAGGCCAGCTCAGGCCAAGCAAAGTGGAGTCAAAACAATGAGTGTCCATAAGGAAGGTGTGCTGCATGGGAGTTTGCATTTCAGCTGACAAACCAAGCATTACATTTCTTTAAATCGACTCAAATTCAAGTTCAAGGCTCCATTACCTCTGGCTTAAATAAATTTACCCTTAGTCACTCTACAAGCCTCATCTCTCACCCAGGATCTTACACAAACTGAGGCTTCGAAGAAAACCTGGTGGTTCCTGAGTTCAACAGTCCAGCCCTCCGCTTTCCCATGGAAAAGCAGAAGTAGCCTCTCTGAGGATACAGTGAGGTAATTCCTATAAGGAGGGTGGAGCAGTGACAGGCATGGAGCACTCAATAAGCAATGGTGTTGTTGTTGATCTGTCTATACTATTTACTAATGAGACACCACGATCCCTAAGGCTCACATCACCCTTAGCTACCAGGAAACTTCAGAAAGAAGCCAGAAAGCTCCTCTGATTTGCTGCTTACCCCCCCCCCCCCCTCCCCATTTGCTTTTACCAAATAGTTCCTAGCTCCTTACACTGGCCCAGTCCATTCTGGGGGAAGCCCTCTCTCTCCCTTCCCTCGGTCCCAATGGCACACGTTTGTCATGTGTTTAGTCTTGCATCAGAGCATGCAGAACTGCTTTGAGGTGGCCAGGCAAAATGGAAAATGGGAATAATATAGGGAGAATAAACGTCTACTACAGGCCACTCTACTTGAAAAAGCCTCCAGGGACAGAAGGCTCAAAGGACTGGTTCTCTGGTGGTAAAGTCTGCAGACCTCCAGGGAAACATGAGCTAGACATGTTGAGGATGAAGCCTTCCATGGCTCTCAAATCACATCCCACAAACCACAGGCCCACCATAACCTCATTCAGTCATTCATCCAGCCAGCCAGTGAATCAACACAGTCTCCCCTGCAGGCCTGCTCTGTGTCGGGTGATGATGGTGCTGGAGAGACACAGGGAACAGTCCTGGCCAAGGCCTGAAGCCACAAAAGGCCAGACTTGGAGACTGGAGCTGGGCAATTAAGTTTTACATCTTGGCTCCTGCCTGTTCCTCCACCAGGGCCAAGTACAGGCTACCAGGTCAGACGGCAAGCCCTGAGAAACCTGCAGTAGTGTGCAATACACTTTTTAGTGTAAATATGTCCCAAATATTACCTGGGACATATAATATTGAAACAACAGTTGCCATTTATCTGAAATTAAAATTTAACTGCATGTCCTGTATTTTCATTTGCTATACCTGGCACCCTTATCTCCAAGCGACACCCATCCCTAATCCATGGCCCCTAGGAAGCCACCAACTGGCATTTTCCACATCCTATAGAAAGGTTTGTACACGTACAGAGCTGGGTACAGAGAGGATAACAAAGGCCTCAGATCACAGAGGTAGTAAAAGCTTGGTGCCTATCAGGTCTTTATAAGCTGGCCCCTGTCCTAAGTGCTGACCTGTATTACGTTAATTCATTTAAAGCTCACAACAACCCCATAAGGTACATGCTGTTCCTGCCCCTCTCTATAAGTGATGGGCCTGAGGCACAGAGAATTAAGACCACACAGCTAAGAAGGACAAAACCAAGCAGATCTGAGACACGAAAGCAACTCCCTGGCCTGTGACATGGGCTTCCTTTTTTATAAAAGCAGGCTCTGGACCTGTACTGAAAAGGTGGCACCATGCACTTGTTGGTGCTGGAGCTGCCAGATGGCGGTGCCACCAGGCCATTCTCCCTCTCCAGCGTCACATATAACTGTTGAATTGTATATTTATTCATACAAACACAGATGCATTTACATTCCAAGTACTGGCAGAGCATTAACCAGCTGCCGGCGCTGTCTGTCCCAGAGACTGTTTGGTGCACTACCACCAGCCAGCAGGCAGCCTCACACAGGCGAGGGTTGTCACTCCTGGAACAAGTCAAGCTCACACACTGGGATTCCTCCTCCCCACTCCCAGGCTCAAGTAATATCTGCACTGTTTCCGACACACATTATATTTATAACCTGTCTACAGCTCATCTTTTGCAATAGAAGGCAAGCCCCCCAAAGCAGACAGTGTGCCTTCCATTACTTCACTTAAATGTTTCTGAATGCTTATTATGGGTCAGGAACAGAACTAGGGACTAAGATTAAGTGTCCCTAGAGGTACTGACAAGCCCGAGGTGGCAGAGATAATAAAAGAAACCAGTTTCATACACTACGATGTGTCCTAAGAGGATGCTGGGTGCAGAGAGAGGCAGTGGGGCCAGACAGGAAGAGCTTTGCAGAAGCTGCGAGCATGCAAGGGACCTGTGGGATGCAGTCATGCTGTCCTCTGCTGCCCTCCAGCAGGCTTGCTTCTCAGCAAGGAAGGGAAAGGGAAGAAAGGAGGCAGCAGAAACACAGATGGGCAACATTTTTAAGACGAGGGAGGGAAACAGAACAGAGGCTACTGTGGGGTGATTTGTTTTTTGCTGCTGCTTTTCTGGGTGAGGAGCACTAGAGGATAATTAAGTACAGAGAAGAAAGGATTCTAAACAGAAGTAGAGGTTGATGATGCAGGAGGGAGGAGAGTAATCAGTACTACAGAGCCCAGTCCCTGAGGGGTGGAGGCTGGGCCCTGTCTAGGTGAGGGATGAGGAGAGGACACGCCACCCTCCCTAGGCTTAGGGAGTCTCAGCTCCGTCTCCTTTGTGCTGGAAGCAGCAGTTCCCCAGTGGGTGATGATGGGGTAGGCAGGGGTGGGTGGTGACTCAGACAAAAAAATCTTGAGGACAGAAGTGAGGGTTTCAATATCCACCCTGTGGACAGGAGAAAACTGAACAGGTTCATGTTCCTTGTGTCAAGTCCAGAACATGGCCTGGGGTTGCTGCCCAAAATGTTTGATGAACTTGACTGAACTGACACCATGCCCCACCCACAGGGTTCCCCCACCTGATCCCACAGCTTTCTATCATCTCCAAGACTCCAGACCTGAGCCCCCCTTATCTGTAGCACTTTCCTGTTCCCTAGGCCCCACCCATCTGTTGGAGGTGAGGATGAGATTAAATGGGTGGTGCTTAGAAAGTGCTGGGATAACAAGCAGAGGGAAGCTCTGATGAGAGGGCAGGGGAGCAGTCTATATCCTCCTAAGAGAATCCAGAGCAGGTGGGCTGGATCCTCCCCGGCTTGGCTTCTCTGCTCCTGACTCAGAAGACACTGATGGGTGTCTAGGGCAATGGGCATGCATTCCTAGATGGAATGCCCTAGTGACGGCTGTAAACTTACTGCTGCCTGACACCTGGGAGGTGCAGACTCAGGCAGATCTAACTAACTAGTCATCTGAACCAGGAGTGTGTTCTTTGCTTTTAAAGGCTCTTCCTTTGTTTCAAAGTCCTAAGACAGGCTGACCCCTGGGAGATCGTAAGCAAGAGCTACAATCTAGGGGTGAAGGAAGGAGGGTGGGAACAGTGTAGAAGGAAGTGTGTGGGCCCAGGACCAGAGGGACCAGGCAGATTAGAGTTGGAAAGCCCCCCTCTGCCACTTTATAGGAAGGAGGGAAGGAAAATAAAACCAGTCCCTGTGGAGGGCGGCTGGCCAGTGATCACTCCTGGTCACCCATCTCTATCCTCAGCCTCACCTCCAGCCACAGGTGATTCAACTGGGGCTGGGCAGCTGGAGCCTGGGTCCCCGAACCACTATGCTGGTGGCCCTAACATAGACAGAGGTTAGTTTTTAACCAGTCAGTTGGACTATCCCTCTTCAAACTTTAATTCAGAAGTCCCCCCCTTGGGTAGTAGGCAGGAGACAGAAGACACAGCGGGAAGGAGTCCATGGGAGAGTGGAACCAGGTTGGGTCCTGAACATACTGACCCTCCTCCCCTCTCTACAGCCACTGGAATCCAGGGCCCTTGATCTGAACGTAGGCTGTGGGGAGAGAGAAGGCTGTCACCCTTCCAGCCTCCAATAAGGAACTGCCTCTGGGGGTGAGAATGCTTCAAATCTCTGCTCCAGGAAGTGCAGAGGGCCAATGTGGGTCTCAGGGTGTAGAGGAAGGAGACACTCCAGGGAGGCAGGCTTTATTATTCCTGCTCTGCCAGTAAATAGCTGTTACCTGGGGGCCAATGCACATTAACCTGCCCAGTTTTCATCTGAAATCATCTTTGGCCTCCACTTGCGGCTCTATGGATGTGACTGCTCCCCTGATAACCAATCTTTTCTTTTACCTATAGTTACAATTCCTTCTCCCCTCTTTACTCTTGTTGCCTGGGAGAGAAATAAAACTGAAAGGACTCCTGTAGAGATGATGCAGATTTTCAGCCTGCAGTCACCTCCTACTAAAAATCTCCAGGGAGAGAATGCACTGGGCATGTGGTAGGAAAAGAGACATTTCAGAAATTTCACTTTGTGTATTTCCCCAAGCCAGCTTTTCATTACCATTGTGATGGTGGCTATTGGCAGGTCAGCTCATAGGCAGATGCCATGTTCAGATAACATAAACAGTAATACCATTTTATGGACCCAGTGCAAGTTCCAGAATAGCTAACCAAACCTTTCAACTTCCCATCTTTGGTTGGTGCCAATTTTTATTTTATACTTCTTATTCATAATGAAGTGACTAAAATTTTGTTATGCATATGCTAATGTTGCCCTGTATTCATGGAGTGCTTTTTAATTTCCAAGAATGCTGAGGCCTTTCCAAAGATATATTACTAAAACTGTACTGCAAAGCTTTGCAATTCAACAGCACAGGAAGCCCACACCCCGTGAGAAGACTCTCCTGGAACTGCTTAGTCTGGGAAGTGGGAGTACAAACATGGTCTTTAAACATGAAAAAAAACATTTTTTTTTTTTTTTTAAATAATGGGCTAGCTTTTAACAGTGGTTAATTTCGGGGGGGAAATAATTTTGTTGCATCTTTCAAAATTTCACCCCTCAAAATGAGCCAGAGTTCAAACATTAGCCATAACATATGTATGCTTACCAGTAAGAGACTCAGTCATTCCAAGAAAACATCTTTGGTAAGTGCTGTGAGCTGACAAGCTTCTTTTATGTTCAGAAAGGAAATTTTAATAGCTCAGGATGAAAGAACTAAAGGGGAGGTAGGGAAGAGTCAACTCTGCAAAACACCCTCTGCTTTCCCAGCTCAACAGGCTACCTTAAGCACAAATCTTCCAGAGAATCGTAGAGATATTTATATTCCACTCAATAAAATATCCAAAGAGTCTCATTGTTTGCTGAGCTTTGATAGAAAGGTGTCCCCTGGTTCTCAAAAAATGCACACACCAATATACATCAATGCTGCATGTGTGCACTCGCTATGAATGCAACAAGAAAAGCTTTGTTATGTGGTGTACGCTCCAAAACGGCCTTCCAGGTTCCTGTGCTAGACACACACCAGTATGGAAAGAGAACACCACTGCTGCAAAAATACTTGAGTTACCAAATGCAAGCTCCAGAGAGATGGGATTTTTTTTTCATTGCTTTTCTTTTCCTTCTGCCACTGCCACATGGTGAGCACCTAGAACAGAGGTTGGCAAATCATGGCCTGCAAGCCCAATCCAACCAAACTTTTCTTATGGCTCATCACCAATGAAGGTTTTTTACATTTTTAAATGCTTGAATAATTAAAAAACAAAAAAACAAAAACAAAACATTGTGACAATTAAAGGGGATTTCAGTGTCCATTCATAAAGTCTCATTGGAACTGTGACACACTCATTTGTTTACATTTGGCTAGGGCTGTTTTCACGTGGTATAAGGCAGAATTTAGTTGTGACAGACTGTATGGCCCACAAAGCCTAAAATATTTATTACAAAGCTCTTAACAAGTCATTTGACTCCTAGCCTAGACTAGACTACCTTGTAACAGGCACTCCACAGTTTTGTTGCATGAATGGGTCTTGAATTCATTCCTTTTGAGAATAGCCCATATCCATTACAGGCCACGAGCTGAGGATTCCAACCACAGGATTGAACTGAGTTATTACTAGGCTGCTACTCCACTGAAGCTCATTCACAAAAACATTCCCAAGATAAGGCATTCTTTCAGGTGTATAAAATTAAAGATGAATCTTTACATTTTGAGTCTAGAAGTATGTCATTATTTGTGGGTTGTTTCTTTTTCTCTGAAAAATCCTTAAAACTATTTTTAATGTGGTTCTTCCAAAAGGCTCCTTAGCCACTGATCACAGACTAGCACTAACAGTAGGGCAAACACAGGGCATATAGAAAAACCCATAAAATCATCCTCAAAGACACTGCAAAAACTCTACACCAGTGGTCAGCAAACTCATTAGTTAACTGAGCCAAATATCAAAAGTACAATTGAAATTTCTTTTGAGAGCCAAACTTTTTAAACTATATAGGTAGGTACATTGTTATCTTAATTAGGGTACGTGGTATTTTGTGGAGAGCCACACTAAAGGAGCCAAAGAGCCGCATGTGGCTCTCGAGCCGCAGTTTGCCGACCACTGCTCTACACAGTAGTTGGTGAACCTAGGCTGTTATCATCTTTGGAAACGTCAACTTAGAATTCATGAGTCCTTACCCACTTCCAAGCCAAGATCTCCTTCAGAACTTGGGCACTAGGGAGTTTGCTTCTGAAACTGATAAAGGGCAAATGATTCACAAAGAACAAATTAAAATGATATGCAAATGAACAGATTTCTCGATTCTCATATTGAGAAGCTATAATGACCTCAAATAAAATGAAACAAATAATTGCAGGCACTCACATATCTGAGTGACTCACAACAATGAATAAGGACTCTGTATAGTATAACCTTATTTATTAAGATAAGAGTATCATTCTCAGTTGGTAAAACTTAGGGATAAAGAGTACAGGGTTTACTATCTTGCAAAATTATACAATTTGTTAGTGACAAAGTGGAGACTGTAAACCTCCCCTAAACTCTGCGTTTGCCTTTCTTTGTGATAGCTGAAACAGATCAGATTTATTCCATGTACTTCTCCAGCTTGAATTACTGGCTTGCACTTCATTTGGTATATGTTGAAGCTATCCTCAAACCTTTATTTTTGACCAAAAAAAATTTTTTTTAGATTTATATAAAAATTGCAAAGAAATCAAGAGTTCCATACATACTGCACCCCATCTCCCCTATTATTAACATCTAACATCAGTATGGTACATTTGTTACAATTAATGTATCAGTACTAATACATTATATCAACTTGAGTCCAGTACTTTATTCAGATTCCGTTTTCATGCAATGTCCTTCTCTGCTTCAGGACCCATCCAGGACATCACATTACATTGTCAGGTCACCTTAGGCTCCTCGTGGCTGTCATAGTTTCTCACTTTCCTTGTCTTGATGATCTTGACCATGTTGAGGATGACCAGCTAGTTAATAGGAAGCCTCTCAATAGAGATTCATCTGATATATATTTATATATTCATTTAGATTGGGGATACTAATTTTTGGAAGATCCCAAAGTTGAAGTGCCATTTTTAAGTACCTCATATTAAGAGTATATACTATCACCAACATGACTTACAACTTTTCATGATGACCCCAATCAACTGGCTCTGGCAATATTTGTCAGATTTCTCCACTGGCAAGTTACTAATTTTTTTCTTTTCTTCCTTACTGGACTTTGTGGAAGGAAATCACTATGCACAGCCCATATGTAGAAGTGGCAATTATTGTTCCATGAAAAATTTCTCTTCTTTCCATTTATTTATTCACTCAATCGTTTATTTGTTGCTCAAATTATTCCAGCTTTGGACAGTAGGAGCTACTCATGCCTTGCTTCCTTCGGTCTTGAATGTATCCCTGCTTTTCATGATTCAGCTGAGAAGTTACCTCCTCCAAGGAAAAAAAAATTCATGCAACCATCTCTACTCCTTATCTCCTACCATTCTAGGGTATGAATTTTCCTATTACCATACATCTAAATTTTATATTATGTGTTTATACACTGTATACTTATCATCTTTCCCTCTGGACAATAAGCTTTTTGATCATATTTTATTTATTTTATATATAGTATAGTGCCTCACTTGCACAAAACAGGAGCTCAAGAAATATTTCTGGAATGATCATTATAGTTTTTTCTTTAGTCTAGGAATGCCTAACATATTAAGCAGAAGCCACACTGAAGTTGGTAACTGACTGCTCTGGGAGGAACTACAAGGTGCTACTGTTGTGTTAATCGGTCATATAACACAAGAGGCTCAGGATCTAAGTTAACACTTCCTCATGTCTCACTTCTAAGTAAGCCTATTTCCTGACCATTAATCCCAGTTACATTTGAATAACTACATTAAGAGGAATGAAATTACCTCATTGTTTAGAACCAAAGGCTAGGTAGCTTCTAGCACTGCTTACCTTAGAGAAGTGGTATCCCTAAAATAGCACATAGATATTTTGGTCATGGAGTTCCCAAGTGACTTAGTGCTAGTTCAGAATTGCATAAACACTGAAGAAATAAATTTGCTGAGTTATATTCTTCATTGTCAGGACTTATGAGAAAATGACTTTAAAAATTGATCAAGACTCTCAGATATAGGAATTAATGCTGTGGTAAACAATTAAGCTGAAATAGTTTTTAGGTTGGATCATGCTATCATCCTTGTCTAAGTCACCATTAACTTTTGACTGATCATCTTCCTAATTGTACTCTTGCTACATCCATCCACTCACAATAAATGAGATCATATTGTTCTACTTAACTCTTCCTTGGCACTGCTTTTATAACAAAATTCAAATTCTCAACCATGCCCCCCAAAACTGCAAATATCTAGTGGGTTCCTCTACTTCTTCAAACTCATCCCATACTTGTCTCTTCCTTGTTCATTAATGCCAACCATGCTCATCTTTCTGAAGTTGTGGCTCAGTCCCATACATTTTCTGATGTCTAGTAACTCCATCTTGTTATAAGAACTTTACAAAGTTCTTCAATCTTTAATGTGTCTAATGCACATCTTGTGTCTAAGAAACCCTCCACAAATCTGCTGAAATAGAGATTAGACTGAAAGATAAAAACCCAAATTCTTCTTGAGTTAAAAGGTGTGCTGTTTTTTTTTTGTTTTTTTTTGGGGGGGGGTGTTAAAATGAACATTATGTTTAAGCTTTATTTAATTGTTATGTTATTTTTCCAAGAAATAATAATAGTTTGATATTGAAATCCTACAAAAACTACTACAAATTTAAAAATTGTTCACTATTTACAAGAAAAGAAGTTAAAACACAAACTTAAAGTACTGCCTTAAAATAACTCAGTAAAAAAAATTTCAGTCCCTTTGATAACTAAAGTACCCTATTACATTCTTCCAAACTCATGAAAATTAACATGACCCCCCAAAAATAACATATTTTTAAAAATCAGATCACATAAAATACCACAAAAATCTGCTTCTATTTTAGCACATTTAAAGAGACATGAACTCTCTGCTTCCTGTTTTGATTTTTCTGGACCCATCTGCCTACATGAAGTTCTTCAAGAGAAGAACCTACACTTGAATATTCCTTCTGCACCTCTGCAAAAGGTCGCTCATTAGTCTTAGAAACAAAGGTCAACTAACACTGTTCTGACTGATGACAGGCATAACTTTTGAATGACAGTGACCTTTCCTCTCAGAATTGAGTCCAAAAGTTTATCAACTCCCAGAAGTTAGTAAGATATAACTGTGAAGTTGAAAATAAAAAAATTTCACCCATGTTAGTGGTAAACTCATTGGATGGTAAAAACTATTCTGGCCCTGGCTGGGTGGCTCCATTTATTGGGGCATCCTCCCATATAACTTTCCCAGTCAGGGCGCATACCTAGGTTGTGGGTTCAATCTGTGATTGGGGTGTGTGTGGGAGGCAATAATCAATGTTTTTCTTCTCTCAAAAATAAATAGATAGATAGATAGATAAATAAATAAATAAATAAAACATATCATTGGGTGAGGATTAAAAAAACAAAAAACCTGATCTGGATTGATGCAAGACTATTTTTAGCTTTTATTAAACCCATGTAAAGTGAAAGTTTTTTGGTGTTCCTTTTGTGTGTGTGTGTGTGTGTGTGTGTGTGTGTGTGTGTTTGCTGCAGAATATTAAGATGTTTGAGAATAACACACTTCTTTTTCCAGACTCTGTTGGAAGGTGTTACAAAACATATATTATTTATATAGTTATTCATACCAAGTTTCTCCAAGTGTCTATTTTAAAAAAATATATGGAGTTAATTCTGTTTATATCTTTTTCTAAAAAGCATTCAGATTTTTAAAGTAGCTCAAATAGAAGGCTTTACATTACTTTTGCTTAACCTGCTACTCCACCAACTTCTTTCCTTCTACAAACTGAAAACTATTTAGAAAAGTAACTAGACAGTCTAAGAGATTACATGGCTTGGAAATTTGGGTAAAAGGGCTTCAAATTCTTTACCTCTATGCCAGGGACTGGCAAACCTTTATCTGTGGGCCAAATTCAACCCTCCACCCATTTCACTGCTATGCCCACTTGTTTACCTACTGTCTGTGGCTGCTTTCCTGCTACAAGACAGAGTTGCATATAGACACAAACCTTATGACCTGCAAAGCTGAAAATATTTACTGTTTGGCTCTTTACAGAAAGTGCAGGGGTTGAACTAAGTTGATTTGCCTGCATTTAAGGCTTATGACATATATGTGTGACACTTTAGAGACAAAGATACCTGTCACAGACTGACATCCCCTTTCGGTGTGAATGTGGCCTTAAGTCAAAATTTTAGATCTCTGGTCAGAATCAGAGGGACTGAGGAGTATAGCACTTGCTGACGAGAGAAATCTGGCAGGCCAGAGAATGAAGAAAGGAATTTGTATGGTAAAATTATTAATATTCCCACCTACTGTAAACATTAAATTCACTGAAAGGAACCCACATACTTTTACATTTATGTTGACATGTATAATTCCAAAGAGGTGGGGAAATATGGGCCTTAAAAACTACTCACTGGCTACATTATTCTACAGATCATGTGTGCTACTTCTTCAGGAGATTACCATCTCTTGCCACAACTGATACAAACTTTCCCAGCTCAACTATGGCTCAATAAACTTTTATTATTTTTTGTTATTTACTTTTATTTAAAAGAATTTGTTTCCCTATCACAAAAATTAGATAACTACACCATCAACAGCAGCAAAGTCCACAGTTACATTGATGGTGCAGAGTTCACTGGGCATTCCCAATGTCCCAAAGAGCATAAAGGAGGGGGGAAAGTAAAAGAAAAAATACTCAAAACAAATTAAAAACCCATGATGATATTGGGGGGAAACTTGTGACAGTCTCTATCTTCTTTCACTGTTGGCTGCAGATATACTTCAGCAGGACCAAGTACAATTTAACTTGAATAAACCTTTCATACCAATTCCAGCACCTAATTAGGGGGAAAAAAGGATCAGTTTAATAAAAAGTTTAAAAACATATAAAGAGTTTACTAGTAATGCATCTTTACTATATTGTAAATGGAGAACTAAATCAGGAAAACTTACGCTAACTGCTAAAATGCCAAAGAATTTGAAGGAATTAGTCATTAATCCTTTCTTGATTTCAATTGAACAGTTGGATGAATGCTCTGAGATTAGTTATTTCCAGTTAATTAGAAAGAAACTGGCTGATGCATAGCATATATATATATATATATATATATATATAACATTTTTGAACATATATAGGGTATGGCAAGAGTAGGTTCATAATTGTATCCACTTTTGAATATAATATTAAATTAATAAATAATAATACAAGAATAAACTGTTTACTCTTTTAATATATATATATATATATATATATATATATATATATATATATATATATATATATATAATCTTATTGATTTTTTACTGATAGGACAGGAGAGGGATAGAGAGTTAGAAACATTGATGAGAGAGAAACATCAATCAGCTGCCTCCTGCACACCCCCTACTGGGGATGTGTCTGCAATCAAGGTACATGCCCTTGACCAGAATGGAACCTGGGATCCTTCAGTCTGAAGGCCAATGCTCTATCCACTGAGCCAAACCGGTTAGAACTCTGTGTTTATTCTTGTGTTTTTATTTATTAATTATTATAATCAAAAGTGGATACAACTGTAAACCTATTTTTGGTGTCTTACTATATTCTTAAGAAAAGTTTAAGTATTGCTGTTTAGGATTTTAAGCTATTTATTTCTCCCATTGATAAACAGTTTACAGTATCAAGGTATATAGGACCTAATATTTTGCCTTTGCCTATGGTTTCACATATTTTCTAGTTAAGCATCTGGTGTCAAAATATCTTTCTAGTTATTACAGTAGAGTCTTGTCACACAAGAAAGGTGAGATATCGCTAAAATTAAAAATGACAAGAAGCAATCATCAGTTATAAGAAGAATAGAAGAAATGGCTAAGAAAGAACATAGAACATGAGAAAAATTACAAGCCACTGTCAAAAAGAATGTAAGATGGAGAGTGTAATTCTAGGGGGCAAAGAATTAAAGGAGCAACTATTCCCCCTTCTGTTAGTGCTAAGGTTTGCCTTATACCTGTGTTTCCAAAAATGGTTTTTATCTTTATGGTTAGCAAGCAGGCTACTTAACATAAGAGGTCAATGCTATTGAACAAAATCTTAGACTTGTCACTAAGATTCTGTAAGTGCTTATGTAACTTTGAGCTCAATTTAGCAATTCCAATAGCCTCAAAGGTCAAACTTACAAAAGAATAAGGTGCAGCTTTTTCAATAAATGGTTTGCCATGAAAATAAGATAAAGGGAGATTGAGAAACTACAGAGAACCACTTAAAACAGAGATTCCAAGACCCTCTACCATCTTGCTTGAGGCTTTCAGAACGTAACACTGATCAGTTCAAAAGCCTGGCTTTCGTTTAAGCTGCCCATGGCTCTCTAATGAGGCTTTCCAAGTGGAGAAACTAGCTGCCTAGAAAGGAATGAGTTTGGCAGCTAACAGTGCAGTTCTGCTTCGAGTTTGCTCCCTTCATCTGTAGGACAGGGTGTTAAGCTTGGATTTGCTCCCGTGGTTGCTAAGTCATTCCCCACTTAGGATGAGTGAAAGGAAATCATGGCAAAATTAACGCTATGTGGTAGGGGAAATAAGATACATATTTTTTTTTTTTTAAATAAACAACTTCTAGATATCTCTATATCAACAGAGAATATGTGGAAAGAATTGATATCCACAGAATAAGAGATTAAACTCCTAAATTAAAAAACTCCTCCAAAATGGTATTTTGTTTAAAAAGTTCACTGCTTAGATCAGGATTTATTTGTCCAATGTATTGTGCCCAAGTGTTAAATATCCAATGGTATAATTAGGTATAATTTTTACTTCCATAAGCTCTTAACTACAAAAGAATGTATGAATTTGACACTGAGACTGTGGGCCCAGAGACACTGGATCACACTAATGGCAAGATCACAAAATTGATCAATTTTCAACAGAACACTAAAATACCTTTTCTTTCCTTGGCAACTGAAGAAAAACCCACTTGTCAGGGAAGAGGACATGAAGAAGAGTAAGATATTTTTAAATCTGGTGAATGTCTAAGCATCATCAGCTCTATCTTGGAAGGCCCTGAGGGTCTTTGGACTGGCATAGAAAAGAAGCTGAACAGCGCTTGGCCCACAGCAAATGCTTAACAGCCACTGCCTGTTTTTCATTCTGACCACTGATCAATCCACTGAACATTCATGTAACCTATAATAAGTACTATCATCTTCTCCATGGTTGCAAGCTACTTATTCTTTTCCCCTTCAATCAAAACCATTTCCAAGTAGACATAGACTCAGGATTTGGAAATACCTCTAAGGCTAGTATAACTCTATTTCCATGTTACAGTTATAGTCTAAAAATTGAACTGAATTTAAAATGCAGATGTATAAAATAAATAACTTACCTTAATTGTACCCTGACTGTTAGCAGCAATCAGCACATTGGACTCCTAAAAAAGAATAAGAACTTTTAAAATATAGAGAAGGATTCTTTGGAAGGCAGTTCAAGAGAATAAATTCCTCTTCGTCCTCTCCTTTCTTCCCTTCACCCCAAGAAACTAACAGAATGTAAAGTGGGGAACCAACTTGAACATGATTTTAACTACAAATTTTAAACACAAAATTCCTTATTTTGAGAATTAAGTTTTAATAAAAATAATAAAGCTGGAAGCAGAGTAAGAAACTTTCAAATGTAAAGAAAAATAAAAGAATAAATTACTACTAGAAGGAAAGCTAAAAGAAACAAAGATTGGAAGAAAACACCAATAAAACTTGAGAAAAACAAAGTGCATAATCCTTTCCCCAGAAAACTCCCCTTTCATTCATTTTCTCTCATAAAACACCAGTAATTGATGCAAATGCTGCCAATATCTCTGTCATAAATCTCTATGGACAGCTATTCGGTATAGGAAAACAAACAAGTGTGAATGTCCATCTGGGAGAAGAAAGGCTGGCTTTCTAATTCTATCACTCAGTATATGCATTTTTAATAACTTTGGTGATTACTTGAAATAGAATGTATGTGGTAATGTATTTTTATATTCTAAGCTTTAGGAAAAAATCATTTCTCTGGCAAGTAGGAATGAAATGGACAAGACTGAGTTGAACAGAAGGAAACTCATTAAGTAAGAAGAGTTGGGATATGTCTCCTGTTGGAAAAGAAGAGTCTGGAGCTTAGAAGTGTATAAAGTATTTTTGTTTTTCAGAGTAGGCAGTTAAAAGGAGGCAGACAGACTCAAAATGCCACAGAGGCCACATGGCTGATGGAATGACCAAGTCCAAACAACAGCAATGAGAAACAGATAATGTAGTCAAGCCTCAATGAAGAAGAGAGTCTGCTGAATATCCTACAGGCTTCATGACAAGGTGATGAAGACAAGAAAGAAAACTCCTGATCTGCATCTGGGAAAGTCAGGCATCTGTGCTCTATAAACTCGTACATTTCTATTTTTTTACTTCCCTTTGATTCCTACTAAAGTTACTTTTGGAAAATGGTCATGTTTTTGCTACTGGTGTGACAGGAAATAATTTTTTCTACTACCCCTCAAAATTTTAGTATCACATTTCTTGGTTGTAGTTGGTAGTGAGAAAATCCATGATATGTCAAGAAGGAATAAAAGACATGTTTTTGCTGGCATGGGCATGAGAATTCCTGGTAGGGGGGTTTGGAACAACAACAAAAAACTCTCAAAACATGGCACCTTGGCATACTGTATACTATAAGCTAAAAGGATTTGAGAAAACAACAGAAGTAGGAAGATCTCTCTGACCACTCCCAACACAAATCAGGTCATAAAGCCCTCAGGTGAGAGGTGCCCACCCTACCAGCAGAAGAAAGCAACACACTTATCTCCAAAGACAAAGGGATGCCAAGAAGAATCCAAACAAACAGGCCTTGCTGTTTCCTTCAAGCTCTGAAACATTCCACATTCTACACTGTCTGCCCCTCTTCCTCAAACTTAGCACCAATTACACAGGCTTGTTTTCTGGGTCTTCATTTCCTTTTGAAGGTTCCTGTGTCACATAAAGCTTAAATAAGTCTGTATGCTCTTCTCCTGTTAATAAGTCTCTATCATTTATTTTTCATACCTGGTCAGGGATGCTAAGAACTTTTTCCTCTCCTCCTCCAGTATTTTCCTAGTGGAGGTTTTCCCTTAAATCAGCACATGTATTCCTGAAAATAGTAACAGGGGTAATACAGTATTCACTTTTAGAATTAGTTTCAACATCCACTTTGGACCCAGACATGATCCTTCTGTGAACACCTTCCAGATATGAAGCCACAAATAGCAGTGACTGATCTAGTTTCTGTTTGAGCAAAGACTCCAATCTCCAAGAAAGCCCTGGTCACCATCTTCAAACACTGCAGTCACCCAAAGCTGCTCTCTCTGCTATACATACAATGGAACATATAATGATAGGATGGTGAAAATTTTATGACCAAAGTTCTATATCTTTCTGCCATTTTAATTCTAGTCCCCTTAAAAAATACACACACACAGATTTCAGAGAGGAATGGAGAGGGACAGTTAGAAACAACAATGATGAGAGAGAGAGAGAGAGAGGAGAGAGAGAGAGAGAAAGAGAGAGAGAAAATATGAATATCATTGACTGATCGGCTGTGCCCTTCATGACCCCTTCTGGGGAACGAGCCCAAAACTCAGGCTTATGCCCTGACTAGGAATCAAAACGTGATCTCCTGGTTCATAGACTGATAATCAACCGCTAAGCCACACCAGCCAGGCTCTAGTCACCTTTTAATACAAAGAAGGAAGGAATGAAACCTGGTAGAGATGAAGGCCCACCCCCTCTGCCAGTTTTAGAGGTTATAAATTACATATTATTTATTTGAGCCTAGTATGAAAGACTAGGCTCAATTAAATAATACATCACCATATAAGAGGAATCTGAAGTCTGTATAATTACTACACTAAACCTAAGTAGGAAGACATCTGATAACTATCCACGAGAAACAGTATCTTTTGTAACCTCAGGACTACTGTGGCATTAACAAGTGATGCCATATCAGATGCTACCACAGTGTTAACACTAAGCATCTTTTCCTGTGGAGACAGATAAATATCTCATTTACAAAGAAGATAACACAGGAAGTTAAGAGCCTAGTTGGAACTGTCTTTTGGGACTGACATATAGGTGATAAAGTGTTGTCCTAAGAATTCTTAGAAACACTCAAAACTGTTCATATTAACAAACAATGAAAAAAAAAAAAAAGTTTACATCTCCATATATCTCCATCCTGCAAAGACCATGAACTTATAAAAAAGAGATTTAAGATAAAACTGTCTTTTAGATAACCAGGTATTGGTTGACAACAAATTAATTTTTGCATGCAACAGAAAAATAAAACCAGTTATTATAAATGAAGAAAGGAGACTTGAATTGGATAGTGAAAACACAATACAATATACAGACAATGCATTATAAAATTGTATCCCTGAATCCTATATAATTTTATTAACTGACTAAAGGCCTGGTGGATGAAAATTCATGCACTGGAGTGGGAGGGGGTGGAGATCTCCTCAGCCTGGCCTGCCCCCTCTCTCAGTCCAGGAGCCCTCAGGGGTGGGAAGTGACACAGCAATCAGGGGAAGGCGATGCCCCATCACACCTCTGCTGCTGCTACTGCTAGCAGCTCAAGCCTCGGCCAGCCCTGGTTACCTGAGTCTTGGGCAGCCCTGGGAAGCCAGGCAGCTGACATCCAAGACTTGCCTGTGTCTTGGGCCGGCCCTGGGTGGCTGGGGGGCTGAGGGAACTGGGGTACTACGGAGGCAGGCACATGGAGCAGCTAGACCTGCCTGGGATGGGCCTGGCCGTGCTGCATGCCTGCCGCCCTCACCGGGCTGTGGAGACTAAGCACTGCCATCTTTGAAAGCATGGCAGTCAATTAGCATATTCCCTCCTTATTAGCTGTGGAACCCACCATCTTTGTGAGGGTGTAATGGTCAATTAGCATATTCCCTCTTTGTTAGATAGGATATCAACACAATATAGTCCACAAAAAAACAAAGGTTGCTAAAAACTGACAATAAAACCAATACAATAAAATAAAACCTAGTATTTTACTTAGGCATAGAAGTATGAAAGTGGTAAATATAAGGTTATTACTGTGGGTTTCAAGTGATTTTTATTTGCAATTTGAATGACTGGTAGTTCTTAGCAGCAGCTGTAGTCTGCTAGAGCCCAAATGTAAGTAAGTTCTGGCTTAATGAGCTGTTTTCACTTGCTAAGTGAAATAAACACACTAGCCAGTAATTTTCATTTTCTCCTTCTTTCTTGGAAACTGACAGTTTTGTTACAAACTCTCCTCAAGGTTAAGCTAATATTGCACCTAATATTTTCTTCTTACTATAAAGAGATTAAGATAATGGAAAAATTAGCAGCAAATGTTTTATAAAAATAAAAGACACATATACAAAAAACCACCTTACTTATAAAGTGAGTAATATTATACTCACACTGATACAAAGCTAGCTTGCCTATAAAAGTGCCATCATAGCTAATATATTAAAATCTTGATTAATCATTCACTACTTTGCAATTAGAGGACTTATTCCTAGATATAAACATAATTGATTTTAAACGTGAACTAATTTTATTATAGATTTAAACATGTTAGAAGAAATCCCAAATAAGTCCCACTTCTGGCCATGGCAGATTAACTGGAACACATCTGCTCTTTTACCAACTAAAAAAATTAAACAAAATCTGTAAGACAACATTGGGCAATAAGCAGTGCAAGACTGTGATTCTTATGAGAAGGGAAACAAATGAGCTGACTCCTATAACTGCTCCGGCTTTCTGCTTGGAGGCAATTTCTGGAGCACATAGGAGAATCAAAATAGAGCACAGAGGAATCCAAGCAGATCATAGGACACAGAGATGTAAGTTCATGGTATCTGTAGGGCAGCTTGGATTTGTACAGCAAAGTAGCATAGATTGTCCTATTTTTTCCCTTGCATCAAACTTAAAATTTTCTGTTAAGACATTATCATTTTATTAGGTAACCAAAGGAATTTGTGTTTGTAATTAGGGAATACGTACTATAAGCTGCTCTTAGGGGTGGATATTAAAAATATTTCCTGTTTGTCTCAGTGGGTAGAGCGTCAGCCTGTGGACTCAAGAGTCACAGGTTTGATTCTGGTCAAGGGCTTGTATCTTGGTTGTGGACACATCCCCAGTAGGGGGTGTGCAGGAGGCAGCTGATTGATGTTTTCTCTCATCGATATTTCTAACTTTCTCTCCCTCTCCTTCCTCTCTGTAAAAAATCAATAAAAATATCTTTTAAAAAAATAATAAAGAGCCTAGAAAAATAAGACTAGTTATTCAACAACTGTTTGATGTAATAACTGCTCAGAGTAAAAGATATGGGGTTTTCATAACCACAAACAAGATTCTCACACAATCAGTTATAAATAAATTGCCAGCTGTGGCTTGCTTATAGCATACCCTGGTGCTGTATATAGTACCTCAGTGCATTAGAAATGTCACTGTCACTCCTGCCTCATCCCATACCTATAGCAGAACACACTCCATTAAAAACTAAAATTTAAATTTAGTACCTAAGACATTAATAATTAATAACCAGCTTTTCTGCCTGGAAGTGGTCATTTTGGAAATTTGGGTACAAGTAAAAGAATACATAAATTATATTTTGGAAAATGCACTTTCTTAAATCAATTCTTAATGAGAAAGATTAATGAAAGCCAACTCTGATGAGCTCCTTCATATCTAAACTACTGATTGACCTTTACTGATAATCCTGGACTAGTTAAACCAATGTAGTCCCTCAGAAAAATAATATTTCTATTTTCATTCCACTTTTTGTCTTTAGTTTCATGAAACAATCTCTATTTTCAAAAACCACAAGGTTACTCATAAATCAGTTAAGATGGATGCAGAGGTAACCTCACTTGGTGGTCTATTAATAATCCAGTATACTGTCAGGAAAGGAAGAAGAGGATAAAGGTCGGGGAGGGGGGGATGGTAATGGGAAGGAGACTTGACTTTGGATGGTAAACTCATAATATGACACAGATGATACCCTATATAATAAAAGCCTAATTTGCTAAGTGTCTGGTTGTCTGTTCAACCAACCAAAGTGTAACATGCTAATGATATGTTAAGGCCACTCAACTGCTCGCTATGACGTGTACTGACCACCAGGGGCAGATGCTCCAACTGGTAGGTTAGTTTGCTGCTGGGGTTGGCCAAACAGGACTGAGAGAGAGGCTGGATATAACCTGGAGCCCTCCACAGCCCCAGTTGTGCACGGGTGGGGTCCCTTGGCCTGGCCTGCACCCTCTTGGAATCGGGACCCCTCAGGGGGGCACATTGTCAGGTAGTTCCATCTATATAATAAAAGCCTAAGCAATTGTTATGGTGGAACAACTGGAACGACTGGTCACTATGATGCACACTGACCACCAGGGGGCAGATGTTCAATGCAAGAGCTATCCCCTGGTGGTCAGTGCACTTCCACAGGGGGAACACCGCTCAACCAGAAGTCAGGCTGATGGCTGGCAAGCACAGTGGCAGTGGGGCAGTGGTGGGAGCCTCTCCAGCTTCCATGGCAGCACTAAGGAGCAGCAAGCTGAGCAGTAAGGAGTGAGCGGGCAGGCAGTAAGGAGCAAGGGGTCCCAAACTGCGTGAGGGTGCAGGCTGGGATGAGGGACACTCCCCCGCTTGCCCAGTGCACGAATTTGTGCACCAAGCGTCTAGAGTGTGTGTGTGTGTGTGTGTGAGTGTGTGTGTAATCTTATATATATATATATATATATAACTTTATTAACCAATGTCACCCCAATAAATTCAATAAAATTTTTTAAAAACCCACTACACTTACTCAGCAGATATTAACAAGTGGCAAAGAGAGCAGTACCTGGAATACAGGTGTCTCAGCTTGTATGGAGGGGAACGATCAGACTTAGATAGCTGTGCTAAGCCAGACAGAGACCTCCATGTTTATGTAGGATCACTGCAATTTGTAGACAAAGGCATTTTTCATTTGTCTACATGGTTAGTACCTGCAGGTTCCATTTTGGTGTGCTTCATTACTAAGCAGCCTTTGCTACCCAGTCTTTTTTATACCAACTTCCTGACTGCATTAGATTCTTATTTAAACACACTTTAACGCATTCAGACAAGCTATGGAAAATAAACAGGATTTGAGAACCATTGAAAAGACACACAAGATACAAACTCAAAGTGATCTTTACTCCGGGAGAAAAAGTTGTAAAATACATGTACAAGAGAAGGACTGAGATACACAAAAATATCCCATACATTTATCACCCTTCCTTCATTCCCAATGGTTTCCAAAGCCTTCTCCCTTCTCATCAAGAATCTAAGCAACTTAATTTCCCTTACCACACAGCACTCAAATAGTACCTCCAGACACCTAGTTTCCTTCACAGGCCAATAACTCTAGGCTTTGGGATACTCTCCTGCATAAAGCTGGAGACTCATATGCTTGCAAGGCATACCTGATGGGGAAAAACTCTGACTTGAGGAGGGCCTCTGAGCATGGAACTGTGAATATCTAGTTACTAGTGCTATTTGCACAATTCCTCCAAGATACTCTGAGTAAAGCTGTTTCAAGACTTCCGTATTATTTTAGCTATACCATGTAACAAAGTAGAAACTGCAATGGATTTAAGACAGGGAGACCTGGAGCTGCATTTTGGGTCTGTCATAGTATTTCTTAACCTTCTTAGAGACTCAATTTCTTCAGCTATAAAATAAATGATCTTAGGTTCTTTATAGAATTTTTATAAACACTCAAAAGAAAACACAGTAAAGTATCTAACCAAAAAGGAACAGGCATATTATACACACCAAAAAAATACATGGCAGTTATTCTTATTAAAATACCCATTTCTTTATAATCAAAACTAGAGCTGAAACCGGTTTGGCTCAGTGGATAGAGTGTCAGCCTGTGGACTGAAAGGTCCCAGGTTCAATTCAGGTCAAGGGCATGTACCCTGGTTGCAGGCACATCCCTAGTAGGGGGTGTGCAAGAGGCAGCTGATTGATGATTCTCTCTCATCTATGATTCTCTCTATTCCTCTATCTTTCTCTCTGTAAAAAATCAATAAAATATATTTTAAAAAAGAAAAAAGAAAAAAAGAAAAAAAAAAGAGAGAGGCCTGGTCCGTAAAATTTGTGAAGGGGAAGAGGTTTGTCCCTCAGCCCAGCCTGCACCCTCTCCAATCTGGGACCCCTCTAGGGATGTTGAACTGACTGTTTAGGCCCGATCCCAATAGGATTGCTCTCACAATCCAGGAATGCTGGCTCCCAACCACTCACCTGCCTGCCTACCTGATTGCTCATAACCATTTCTGTCTGCCAGCCTTATCACCCCCTAACCACTCCCATGCCAGCCTGATCAACACCTAATTGCTTCCCTGCAGGCCTGGTCACCCCAACTGCCCTCCCCTGCTGGCCCAGTCACCCCTAATTTCCCACCCTTGCCAGCCTGGTCGCCCTAACTGCCCTCCACTGCTGGCCTGGTCGCCCCTAGTTGTCCTCCCCTACAGGTCTGGTCGCCCCCAACTGCCCTCCCCTGAAGGCCTGGTCGCCCCCAACTGCCCTCGCTTGCAGACCTAGTCCCCCTTCCCCAAATGCCTCTTCCCTGCTGGCCTGGTCACACCTAACTGCCCTCACTTGCAGGATTGGTCCCCCCAACTGCCCTCCCCTACAGGCCTTGGACCCCTCCCCTCAACTGCCCTCCCCTGCCAATCATCTTTTGACAGCCATCTTGTGTCTGTATGGGGGCAACCATTTTTGACCTCATGGGGACAGCCATCCTCTGTGTTGCAGTGATGGTCAATTTGCATATTACTGTCTTATTAGATAGGAATACCCATTTCTTCACAGTTGTTGCAACAATGACTACCACTATATCATTCTAATCACTATAGTTATGATCTTATAAAATTGATCAAAACCATAAAGTAAATTCTCTAGTTAAGCAGCCTTAAATTTTAACATAATTTTAACATAATCCGAAGTCCTAAAAAACTAAGTAGCTGCTGGTGTTGATATTTTTTGCTCTTAAAGTAGAAGCAAGGAATATAACTGGAATCATACTAATGAAGTACAATTATAGAAGAATATACCTGAATGGCAGCTGGTGGAGTGCACTCTATAGGTGTATCAGCAGCTGTGAGAAGCCAGAAATGAAGGAGATGAAATGGTTAAGAAAGGGATAGAATAGTAGAAGTTGGGTTAAAAAATGGATAAGAGAATTTAGGTAAGAGGGAGAGAACAAGGCAATACAGATATATGGGAAACAACATGAACATAAGTTCAGAGGTAAGATTAAAAATAGAATGGGGGCAATAAAGAAACTTAATATATATGTTTTGTGCTAGAAATAAAAATAAGGTTGGACAAGTAGCATTACTTTAAATTCTTAAAAAAATCTTGAGTACTGCTAGCAGTTTAGATTAGCAGTGCCTAAAATCAAACACATGAGGAAAGAAATAATTAAAGGAGAGTGACATTTAAATTCACATCTATGATTATTCTATACTTATTTTAAAGATTGACTTCTAATTGATTACTTAAATTTGAAATCTGAACTACCTTTGAATCAGTTCTTCTGGGTAGTTTTTCCTATAATTGAAACTGGATTTTCTTAAAAATCTTATTTAATTGTGAAGGTAAAAATACAATGTTTAAATTAGATAAAGGCACCTGAAGTGAAATATAAAATAATCAAGTTGAAGAAATATATTTATGAAATTTTATCCTAATTTTTAATGATGGTCAAATATACTACTTGGAGTAACATGCAAACATTGATTTTAAAAGAAAGTTTTCTGAATGACCTAGGATCAATTAAAGGTAATGAACAATGTTTGACTGTGAATTCCTTTGTGTAATGATTTAGGATATTTGGTAGCAGTATACAAAAGCTAATCTAAAGAGAATATAAAGCTTTGGTAGTAATCTGTGAAGGGAGGGAGGAAGAAGAATGAGGAGATGAAAAACATAAATAAATGGGAAAAGAAAAAGAAATATCAAACAAAGTATTATTGCTGTTGGATGAATATTTGAAGATAAAAATGAGATGCAACAATAATGATTTAGGAATTTTGGGCTTAAATGACTTAGAAGAATGATAAAGCCAAAAGGAAACAAGGACGTTAATCTGTCAGAGGCTGAAAGGAAAAATCAAAGAAATAGCATTTAACAATAAATTCCCAGGCTTACTGCTGGATTTAAATTGCCTTCACTTCTTTTTGTGACCAGTTAGGGTCTTGGAACATTTAATTAAGTAAAATTTAACTTGTAAATTCAACAAATTTCTTACAAAGCAAATGTAAAAATGAAAAAGTTCAAAACCTGAATATGTTATAGCACTTGATTATATAGAAATCCCATGGGCAGTGTTATAAAAATAGAAATTCTGGAGCTTCTGAGTTGGTGAACACACTGAAGTGATAGAAATGGAAAGATGGCTTGTCCAGAGAAGGCATGGGAGCCCCATGCCACACCATCCCCATCAATAACTGTTTCTATGCATCTTTTCCATTTGGCTGCTCCTGGGCTATAGCCTTTATAATAAACTAGAGGCCCGGTGCATGAAATTTATGCATGAGGGGGGGATGGTTCATCAGCCCGGTCTGCACCCTCTTGCAATCCAGGACCCCTTGGGGGATGTCCAACTGCTGGGTTAGGCTCAATTCCTGCAGTAGGACATCTGGCAGTAGGACATCCCTCTCGCAATCTGGGACCACTTGCCTATCTGCCTTCCTGCTCACCCCTAACCACTCACCTGCCTGCCTGTCTGCTAAGTGCATGTCATTGCGACTAATCATTCTGCCATAATGGTTGCTTAGGATATATGTATGTATGTATGTATGTATGTATGTGTGTGTGTGTGTGTGTATATATATATATGTGTGTGTGTGTTTGTGTGTATGTGTGTGTATATATATATATATATATATGTATGTGTGTGTGTTTGTGTGTGTGTGTGTGTGTGTGTGTGTATATATATATATAAAGATATATATATATATATATATATATATATATATATATATATATGCATTTGACCAAATTTGGCTGATTAAACATCAAGACATGCTGCTTCCTGGGAGACAGATTTTGGGCTCCAGCTTTAAGATCCTGATTTAGTACAAGTATTATGTACAAGAATGTTCTAGTCTGCCCTAACCGGTTTGGCTCAGTGGGTAGAGCATCGATCTGTGGACTGAAGGGTCCCAGGTTCGATTCCGGTCAAGGGCATGTACCTTGGTTGTGTGCACATCCCCAGTAAGGGGTGTGCAGGAGGCAGCTGATGTTTCTTTCTCATCGATGTTTCTAACTCTCTATTCCTCTGTAAAAAAAATCAATAAAATATATATTTTTAAAAAAGAATGTTCTAGCCTTTCTTAACCCCAGCCTCTTCCTACCCAATCTTACCCCCTTAGAATTGGTTTTTACAACCTCTTCCAAAGTGACCAACTTCCAAAGGGACCTTGGAAAGCCTTCTTATGTGGCTCTTGGAAGGGTTTGAGATAGTGCCTATTACTCCTGTGAAATGAGTCTGTATTAGCCATTGTTGAAAACACTTTTTTTCTCTTTCTCATATGCAAACACTATTGGTTTTCTACAAATTTCCACAAGTGGGACCAAGACTAGATGTGTCAGGATGGGATCTTTACTTCTTTCTCCCATGTAATTCTAGGCTATTTAATAAAATAAGAGATTTATATGTTTTATAAAGACACACAAAAATGAAGGTTCCTAGGTCTTACCTTTAGAAACTCTGACATATAAGTCTGAGGTTTAGAAATTTGCGTTTTATATACAGATTCTAGGTAATTAATAATTCTGAAGTAAATATTAGACCATACTTTGAAAGACTGGTACAGACATTGAAAACTGTCTATAAGTGTTGAATCCAGAGAAAAAAAGAAATCTGCACTTTTCTGCTTTTGGTTGCGGGTGGCAAGGAGGGAATTGAAGAGAAAATATTTACTTATTTTTTAAAATAACTTGAATTTATAGATCTCACACGAATAACAGAATTCCAAGATTAATAGGGACAGGAGTTTTTAACCTAAGGGGGCTTTTAAGTTTAGTGAGAATGATTATACATGTAAAAATTTATTTGTATAAATTTATTTGTAAAATTACATGTATAAATTTATTTGGTTAAAAAGGTGTTTATTTAGGACTTGAATTTGAATCACAGAAATTTAGTAGAAAAAAAACTTCACATGAGAATTTAAAATACAGTAGAATGGGAAGTTGAAAACTGGGGGTTGTTACCTACACTAGTGCAATTTACATATATTACAAAATGTCCCATTCTTTTCTTTTGTATTCTCATTCCCACGTTTTAAAACTAGTTATGACAAAGTAAAACACATGAAGCCTGCACAACTTCATAAAATGCAGTTTAGAACTTTTTGCCCACATTATCAAGTGACATTGTACACTTAAAGAATTCAAAACCGGGGTAAAGAATGGGTTAACATAATGAAAATGTAGGATGTTGACTTTTACTGCATATGGAAGCATAAGTTCTTTAACGTTACACATTTTTAAACAATGTTTACTGTTAATAAGGTAATGGGAAGAAATGAGAGACGTTCTTATGAGACAACTTGGTAAGATTTACAGTTATGGAAAACTATAATGGACTTCCTGGTAAAGCAAGAGATCCCTGTCTCAAGAAGTATTCAGAAAGTTTGAAGAATACTGCACTAGAAATATAAATCTTTCCTACAATGGAAAAAGGATAAGGCTCGATCAATTTAATGGCAGTCATCCACCCAATAATTACTACTTCTGAGGCTACAAAACTCAACACTTTGTACTTAAAGGGCTTCCAGAAAAATGGTATCATAGTATGTATCAAATAGAAGTGCAAGAAAGGATATCTGGGAACAGTGAGCAGCAAGGGCAAAGGCACAAAGGTAACAAAACAAAACGAAATCCATAATGAGGTGCTTGAGGCTCTATAAGCAGTTCAGTGGTGCTAGGTATTAAATGTGCCCATGCAAGTGGTAGGTGAGCATGCTGGGGAGGCAGGTGTGGGGGAGGGGAAGGTCTGATCCAAGATGGTATTAGATGTCACATAAGAAAGCTTAGATTTTATTCTGTAACCAATAATCATGTTTTTCCATACATATACTTCAATATTCATTCTCTTTCCTTCTAATACTAATATGGAAATCTGTAGGAACTATCAACAGATAAACATTTAGAGACCAAAGTTAAATCCCTTCCCATCTCAAAATATTTTGGACATTTTTAAGCACAGTGGGGTAATAAAATTTTAGGTTAACATATAATTGAGAATGCACTCTCAAATTAATATTTTTTTTCTTATAAAAAGACAATAACAAACCAAAACCAAACATTCTCCCCCAATGCCCCGCCCCCACACACACACATAAAAAAAAAAAGGTAAAAACCAAGTAGCTCAAAGATAATTCTAGGCTTCTAGGCTTCAAAATTGATATACTTCAGAAGGACAAGCACTATTTTTAAAAAACATATATTTAATGAGAAAAAAATATAAAAACCATTCTAATAGAGGTAAAATTTAATTACAGTATATATGAAAATGTCAACTAGCAAACCCATTAAATCATATTTTGTTGTTTTCATTACAATATTCACCATAAAATATCTAATGAAACAAATGCTAAGCTGTCCATACATACTGGACATTAAGGTTACGGAATATTTACATTTAATGTGATTTATAAAATGAAATAAATTATAGGTTTGCTTCAGTTTTCCACCACCTGCTTATCTCCTCTCATTTCTACCCCCCACCCAACTCTAGTATGGACACTGAGGGAAGGTGGGGGCACTTAGGAGGAAATGGGAGCCAAGTCTTCCTGGAAGTCAGGGTCCATGCTCAGAATCTTCTTTCCTTCTGCGCCCAAGATAGACAAAAGTTCATTCAGATTGGCCCTCTTCCAGGCAGGAAAATTTTCTAAAGTGTTACAAACCATCCGGCTAGAGGAAAGAAGAAAGGAAAGGAAAGATAAAAGGAAAAAGGGAAACAGAAATGAAGAAAGGGAAGAAGAAAGAAAAAGATGTTCCTATGTTGTCTTCTCAGTGTTCACTGAAGAATTTAGGATGAGAAATACCTTATAAGTTGGGAAGTCAAAGTATTTTAAAGGTATCTTTTATTTTTGATTAATAAAAAAGATCACACCTTACATTTTTGTTTGTGTTTCTTCCTGAAGGGTAAGAGAATAGCAAAATCTAATGGAAGTTAGGTATTCATAATTACAATTATTCCTTCTTTAGCATTCCTCCAGAGCCATTTATGCCTTTTGGTTATAATATATAACAAATCTCTTTCCAGTATTAAGATGAGTCACCTGTTTCCAAACTTGATTGTTCATATAATTTTCCAAGAAACTTTTCAAAATACAAGTCTTTACCCTCCTGTTTCTTTCCCCAAAATGTTCATAGGTCTAAGAGTAGGACTGTTTTGTTATGGGGGGGAGGGGGGAGGGGGGGAAAGAGAACCCAAGAGGATTCTAATAATCACTCAGGTTTGAAAATTATTGGTATAAATAAATTTATTGTAGATGTCTTCTGCACTCTAATGGGAGCAGACTGGCTTTTCACATGTGCTTTAAATTTCCTAGTGTTTAGTACAATCTGATGTTTTATATACAGCATTCACTAAGTTAGAGAGGGATGCTTATCTCTTAGATTAAAAACATAAAAATTGGAACAACAGATAATGTTAAGTCTCTGAGAGAAGACTGAATTGTGAAACATCACTAATGAAACTGAGAAAAAGAAGGAACAGGCTACAAATCTTAACAAAAGTATCAAGCCAGTAATACCATCTCTCTATTAACTACACACCCTTTAAAATTTCCATTTCTTTTGAAAACAGGCAAAAGCCTGGAGGTTATATCTTAAGGGGAAACAGTAATTATGGAAAACAAAACAAAACAAACAGTGGCCTAGTCCAAATTTGTGCACATTGAAAGGAAATTAATTAGAAGGTGGCCAGCCTGGCGGAGCAAGATGGGCCAGACACACCCTGGAGCAAACCTCCCGCAACCGTGCCTGGGGCAGCACTGCAGCTCGAAGGGCATCTACATAGGAGCAGGGTCCCTCCAGCAGGTGGGGTCCCTCAGCCTGGCCTGTGGTGATTGGGTCGGAAACTGGCAGTCTGGCATCCCCCTAGGAGGGGTCCCGGAATGTGAGAGGGCACTCTGCAAAGTTGCTGTCACATGGCAGCTCCTATGTTGACCGTCTGCCCCCTGGTGGTCAGTGTGCATCATACTTATCCCAGCTGGCTGGCCAGTCGCTTAGCCTTTTATATATATGGATTATATAGATACCAATAAATGTTCATGTTGGAAAACTTGTTTTTTAAAATCAATATAGTCCTAATGAGTTTTCAGTGACTCTATTATATAGAAGCATCTCCAAAATTTCTTTAGTTTCAAAAATTACTATTTGGCTAATTATACAACTTACAAAATAAAGGCTAAACCTTAAGGACTGTATCACACATTATAAAAATTATACATTAGTTACACATTATGTGCAATAATCTGCTTGGTGCTAGAAGTAATTAAAAACTGAATGACGTTAATAGCAAACACTTACATAGCTCTTATTATATGCCAAAAACTATTCTAAACACTTTATGTATACTAACTAATTTTAACTATATAAAAACTCTAAGAGGCAAGTTACTATTATCATCAGCACTTTGTAGACAGGAAACTGAAGCACAGTGCAGTTAAAGAAATTCAGCAACAAAAAACTTTCAAGCCAAGTTTTTTTTTTCTTTTTTAAAAAAATCCTCACCCAAAGACATGCTTAGAAAGGAAAAGAGAGAGGGAGGGAGACTAGAGAGAGGAAGAGAGGGAGAAAGGGAGGGAGTGGAAAAGTGGAACATCTTACATTGGTTCCCAACTCACTCCCAGTAATAGCCAAAAAAAGTCCTGACACTGCTGTACTGAAATGGCTCTTCCTAACCATTCTGAAATATCTGCTGCTCTCCACCTAGCTCACTGTAGAGCAGCAAAATACTGCCTTCTTTCTGTTCCTTGAACATTAATCACATTTTTAAAGAACTGTTTGCTTCACCAGGAAAACTCTTCTATATTTCAACATGGATTATGCTTTCATCTCCTCTCGTCTTTGCTCTAAGTCAGCTGCTCAGATAGGCATTCTGTCACCACCAACTGAAAATTACTCCAGTACGCCCTACTCCAGCACTCTGCCACTTTTTGGCTTTGTGTTTTTTTCTCCAAAACACTCATTCCTTCTAATACAACAATTTATTTACTTTGTTTTCTGTCTTCTCCAGCACATAAAATTGTAAGTCTCCTATGAAGGTCATAACATTTTACAGTTTTGTTCACAGTTTATCTTAGGATCTAAAACTGTGACTGCACATATTGTAATATTTGTTGAATAAATGAACAAAAGAGTCTTTCACACCTTCTGCCTCATCTAAAATAAGAAAATAAAGCTATTTTTGTAGTTAATAAAAGAAAGTTATTATAAAAATCACTAGAGGCTCAGTGTACGAATTCATGCACGGGTGGGGTCCAGCCGGCCAGGGGGAGGGGGCGCTGGAGGTTGGCCGGGGTGTGGAGGCTAATTGGGGGTGGTGTCGGCCTGGGTTAGGAGCCCCAGGCAGCTGGCTGGCAGGCTCTGTCCCTTGGTCAAATTCATGGTAGAGGAGGCAATTTGCATATTAGCTTTTTATTATATAGGGTACTTAAAACACATCTTAAGTAGTAATGAAATGAGTTACAGAACTTTAAATCTTTTTATTTGAAACAAAGCAAGTTCCTGGGTGATGCCTTCTTTTAAGAATCCTCATTCGTATTCAAGGTATGATTGTCCTACCACCAGAAGGGGGATCACAGTATCAGATACAACTAACTTTAATCCAGCACTAAGTTAGATAGCTTTATAGAGGGATATAGGGTAGGAAATTCAGCATGCACAGCACCTTCAAACTCGTCAGAGGGCCAAGCAACTATTTACAGGCATAGTTTCTTGGAACTCTCCCCAATTCACACAAAAAGTAGCCAAGGACAGTTAAGGTGCAAGTGGTTCACCCCCATACAGAGATGTGCCTTGTTTTCCTGCCATCTTATAGTGTTCACTTTGAATAGATGTAAGGACTCACAGTTCTCTCACTCCAGATGAAATACCACAGATGAAGTTTCATAGTAAGTTTAAGATGACTAGCTCCTAGCACGTATTTGTCTAAACTCAGCTTATTTCCATAAAATAGTGCTATGAGAAGACAGACCAAAATTAAATTTTCAGGCAGGCCTAGATCGGCAAAAGGTCTGGGTTAAATATTAAATCTATACTCACATTGTAGATTGCAAGTCATTTATTCTCTGGGATACAAAGGCTTCCTGAATCTCTACCTTGATGTCTTTCATCAATTTTGTCAAGTTCTTAACAACAATCCTTTCTAATATTTGCTTCAGCAGCATTATTTCTCATCTCTCCTTTTAGGTCTCCTACTAAATACATTAACCTTTCTTGCTTCATCTTATATTTCCTTTCTGTATTTTTTTCATCACTTTGTCTCTCCATGTTTACTTTTGTATGTTTTCTTCTAATTTAACTACAAGTTCATTAAGTCTCTTTTCAACTGTATCTGATCTTCCATTCAACCCATCCTGTGTTCTTAATTTTGTTAACTCTATATATTCAGTTCTAGAATTTTCATTTTAAAAAGTGTTTAGTTCCCAGTTAAAATTTTCAATATTTTCTTTAATCTCATCAGTGTGGGTATTTTTCAAGCACTGTCTAATAACTCCAATATCCAGAGATACTGTGACTTATTTCTACTCTCCATTGCTTCTGCTGGATTTATTCATGCTGCCTTGCTTTTACCTAGGTCTGTTTATTTTTTATTGTGCACTAGTTATTGCATTTGCAATTTAAAAAAACAAATGAAGTTTTCAGATGATCTTCCATAGAAGATCTTTCAGAAAGGATTTTATATTGCATCATGTGGATCTAGCAATCCAGAATCATCTCCCTTTAATTTCAGGATTGATATGATTTGAAGTTGAATTGCAATCACTGTGAGGCTTATCTTCCACAGTGGTTAAGTACTAGACACCAATACCTGTGTATCAAGCCCACAATTCCTGTGCCCCTTTGAAACTACCATAAGTGCTCTCAGCCACTCTACCAAAATTGGCAAATGCTCCCAGGCAAAAATTATACTCAAAAGTCAGGATAACATTTCTAGGCTGGTAATTCTTTTCTTTTTTATTTACTTTCCAACGCCTTCAAACAGGCTTTTGTTTTTAAAATACATAAACCTGCTCCCTCTTTTCTATTTTTACTTAGAGAAAAGATTGGTCCAAATCACTTAGTCTGCCATTACCAATACTGAAAATTGAGTAAGAGAACTTTAAATAATATAGCAATGGAGTATATCTAATTAAAGTTAAACCATACCTGGAACTCAAATATCTTAATGTACTCAATAAGAATTTTTGTGTTAACAACAAAACCAACCAAGTAAGCAACTAAAAAGCTATTTTTTTTTAAAAAAAGATGACACTAAATAATGATTACTATTTATAAAAATCAAGATAAGTTATTTCTTCATACACTTAATTAGAAAGCTTGTACTTTAAATAGGTGACAAGTTGGAGAAAACATTTTTTTTTTGCAACCTAGAAGTACAACTTTCTTAAGAAATTCAATCTATTTAAATATCCTTGAAAAAATATATTTTGTAGAAAGTAATTCTGTCCTGAAATAGAATTTAATTAGTTGTAGGCCACTCCCCTTTATCTATATCAAACCTTTTTCTTCCTAATATATTATCTGGTCAGTTAAATATCTTTTGAGCATATTCTGTATGTAATCACTAAGAACAATAAGATATAGCCGAAACCAGTTTGGCTCAGTGGATAGAGGCCTTCGGACTGAGGGGTCCCAGGTTCGATTCTGGTCAAGAGCATGTACATTGGTTGCGGGCACATCCTCAGTAGGAGGTGTGCAGGAGGCAGCTGATCGATGTCTCTCTCATCGATGTTTCTGTCTATCACTCTCTCTTCCTCTCTGTAAAAAATCAATAAAATATATTAAAAAAAGAAAAAAAAGAACAATAAGATATAGATTGTCTGGCATGGCTCTGGTGGTTGAGCATCAGGCTATAAACCAGGAGGTCATGGTCTGATTCCCGGTCAGAGCACATGCCCAGGTTGTGGGCTTGCTCCACAGTACGGGGCATGCAGGAACAGCAGATCAATGATTCCCTCTCATTACTGATGTTTCTATCTCTCTCCCTCTCTCTTCCCTCTAAAATCAATAAAAATATACTTAAAAAAAGAAAAAAAGAATATAAAAATAAGATATAGTGTATACTCTGGAGAAATTTCCAAGTTTATAGAATAGATATAGAGACAAAGTTTTAAAGGCTATAACAGAGGCATACACAAAATGATATGGGTACATAAGAGAAACATTATGTCAGTATGACACTATTCTATTAGTGACATTTCCATTACTACCTAAAATCATTGTTTCTTTTAGTGATTGATGCAAGGCTAAGCAAAAAAGAAAATGCATATAACATATCAATTTATATTTTAAACTTTAAAAAACTCACCTGTGTATATATAAACATAAAGCATTGTATAGAACACCAAGGTGGGATGAAAACTTACCCCATCTGGCAGTGCCCTCCAGCACACAGCACTAACAAATTCATTTGTATCATCTTCTTTTCTGTCTTTGTCAAGAACACTTTTAACTGTATCAAACTTAAACGTTAGCAAAGTCTTAGAAAGTCCTTTATAGTACAGGTAAAGAGAGTTGTTCTCGCTTCCTAAAAAAATTAAAAAATAAAGTTTTTTAGAATGGGATAACTCAGAGTTAGGACAGCACATTCATAAGTAATTTATACCTCAGTGTTTAAACTCCAAAACTAATGATCTTTTATAATTAAACTTGAAACAACAGAGCATGGGACTTCTTGGGAATCATGTCAGAAAAGAATTCATAAGAAAAAATACACCTTACTAATCTAAAGAAATAATCACTGTTAAATGATATAACATTGGGAATTCTTAAGGCTGACATTACTACATGAAAATCATTTCTAGGAAAGGTCTCCCTCCAGAAGAATAAAAACATTGTTTATATCGCATGAATCTTTAATTACATTTAGAAAGATTTTATCTAGAGAGGAAAAAGTAAGTTATTGCACCTGTGAAGGCAAATTTTAATAACCTACAAAACTTATTTCCCATTCCCTAATGAAGGCATTACTCTATTAGATAAGCAGTCTAGAAACCTACATTTTTGAGCAGTCTATAAAAAGGTTGATAATTATGCAAAGACTGGCTTTGGAAGAGTTTAGATTCACATACATGTGGAGAGTCAATTTTATTCAATAAAGGCCAAGTCATTTGAAGATACTGAAAATTCATTTCTTCAAGCATTAGATGTATTAGAGAGTTGAATAACATTAAATTTGATTTTTCTACTTCTGATTTAAAAAATATATAAAATATCCTAATAAAAGAGTAATATGCAAATTCACCACACTTCTGCCCAAGCCACACCCACCAACCAATCAGGGTGAGTATGCAAATTAACCCAACCATGATGGTGGTTAATTTTCATATCAAGACAGTGTAGAAAGAAGCCAAGTGCTGCAGAAGGTAACAAAGCTGTGGAAAAGCAAGCAAGCAGGGCAAGGGAGAAGGAAGAGAAGCAGGTGGGCAGGGGGAAAGCTCGGCAGGAAGCCCTATTGCAGGAATCTTTCTGCAATGGGCTACTAGCCAACAATAAAAGCCCCAAAGATCAGATAAAAACTACCCAAATAGACTGCTTAACGAAGAAAACACTTTATAGGGGAAAATAAATATCAAGCTCAAGAACACAAATAATGTCTCAAAAATTAGGATTTAACAAACATTAATATTTTCTATTTTTTACATAATATCTATAGAAATTATGTTATAATGGAGAACAACTAAAAACATTACTTCAAAATATTATGCTATTTCATGTGGTCAGGATTTGATAGTGTTCCAGAGAGAAGGGAAGGACTAATGCAGCCCAATCTGGGATTAATTATATTCCACTATGTGGAATAAGTATAGTTCCACTGAATGCATTTTGGTGACAGATACCTGTTAAAAATGTTTAGGAAAAGATGATTTCACATACCACAAGCTATGTAATCGCCATTGGAAGCGAGGCCTACAAAGTTTTTTTCATTGATATGACCCTTGAAGGAACGAAGACAGTACGGTTTCCCTACATTCCATAGCTTTAACTGGCTGTCCGTTGAGCTAAAGTAAACATAAAAAGTTAGAACATATTTAAAATTTCATGGCATGAAATTCATCACTATTAATTAGAGGCACTCTAGTTTGGTGGGTAAGAATGCAAAATCTGAAACGATTGCTCAGTATGCCGATAATTTGTTTTTGACCTTGGGAAAGTTATACAACCTCTTGGGCCTGCATTTTTTTCATCAGTTAAATATGAAATATAATGATTCTTATCCTATAAAAATCTTATAAGATTTTATGAATCTTATACAATATTTTTAAATTAAATTAATTCATTTAAAATGCTTTCAATGGTCTCTAGGCATTAATAAACATTAATCATTGGTAACACCATATCACCACCATACAATGAGAAAGTTCTATTGAGAATTGTACTAATTTCATAGACACATTTATTCCACTTATTTTTCAACTCTTGAGTTGTATTGGTATGCAAAATATAAATTATATAAGTTCTCTTCAAAACACAAAACTCACCATGAAATCATAGAGAGATCAAATAGCATGTAATCAAAAGTTAATCAAATGTAACAAAATAAAAACACAATACTGCAATGTAGATATACATAGAATAACATTAGTTGACTTAAATAAAAAACTTCTCATTTTATTCCATCAACTATGTTGTCTCTTCTTATAGAGAAGCAGTGGCTGAAATTCAATCTGAAGTTCAAATATTTAAGGGGGCGCCGGGACCGGTTTGGCTCAATGGATAGAGCGTCGGCTTGGGGACTGAAGAGTCCCAGGTTCGATTCCGGTCAAGGGCATGTACCTTGGTCGCGGGCATATCCCCAGTAGGGGGTGTGCAAGAGGCAGCTGATCGATGACTCTCTCTCATCGATGTTTCTAACTCTCTATCTCTCTCCCTTCCTCTCTGTATAAAATCAATAAAATATATTTTAAAAAAATATTTAAGGGGGAGACATTAAAAATTAGTATAATCAGGATTTATTCACAACTAACATATTAAAGTGAGTAATACAGATCAGAATATGCATGTATTTTAATTAGATCTTATTAAAAATCTTTTTAAAAGTACACACACCACCACAGTGTTTTATATATATATACACACACACACACATATATATATATGCAAGGTAACGTTACAAAATGACAGAGCTGTGTTCAGTTCAACCTCTGAAGAGTAATACTCACGCAGAGACAATTTCCTCACCACTCACAAACTTTGCATAAGAAACTGCTTTTCGGTGTCCTTTGAATACCATAATTGGCTGTTTAGTGTTACGAAGATCATAGTAGTGGACACAGTGATCTAAAACAAAACAAAACAGAGAAAAAATGCAATAAGTGAAGAAATGGAAAGCAAAGCTAATTTTAATTGGTTTTGGTGTTTTGCATCAAATGTTTCACAGATAATGTCAACCTGTTAATAGCCAGAAAATTAAGGGCTATGGTTCATTTTCAGATAAGAAAGATATAATGGGTTTTCTTTTATTAATCTAAGAAAATATGGATGCATTAAAAAATGTAAACATATACATATGGCAATGTCAGTGTGAAAGGGAGTTCTACTGACAATTCCTGTGATCCTGGCTCTAGAAATAGAGAATTAAGAGTTCAAAATAACTGGAAGTTTAAAAAGAAACCTCTAAATTTTGATGGCTTTATTAAAAAAGAAATATAAATATTTTGGGCTTCTGGCTAAACATAATGCTATATAATTTTATTTCTGACATTTGCTTTTGTAAAAACACTTTCTTGAGAGAGACTACATAAAAATTTTAAATATAAAATTCAGTGATTTTCACTAAATTTACCCAGTGATGCAACCATCACTATGAAAGTTTTAGAATATTTTCCCCATCCAGTAAGTTCCCTCAAGCCCATTTATCACCACTGCCCTAAGGTCAGTGGTCAGCAAACTCAGTCAACAGAGTCAAATATCAACAGTACAACCATTGAAATTTCTTTTGAAAGCCAAATTTTTTAAACTTAAACTTCTTCTAACGCCACTTCTTCAAAATAGACTTACCTAGGCCGTGGTATTTTGTGGAAAAGCCACACTCAAGAGGCCAAAGAGCCGCATGTGGCTCGCAAGCCTCAGTTTGCCAACTATGGCCCTAGGTAATCACTATACCTACATTCCATAAATTTGCTTTTTCTGGACAATTTATATAAATGGAATCATTATACTATGTGGTTCCCTGCAAGGTTTCTTACACTTCACATAATGTATTTTAAGTTCATACATGTTTTAATATGTGTCAAGCAGTTTAATCATTTTTATTGTGGAAGAGTATCCACTGTATAGATATACCAATTTTGTCTGTCCACTTACCAGTAGACAGATATTTGCTTCCCTTTTTTTATGGTTATCATGCATAATGCTGCTATGAACAATCACATTCAACTCTTTCTGTGGACATATATTCAGGTCTTGAGGAGATACCTATAAAATGTAACTACTGGGAAATGTAATAATTTTGTGTTTAACTTTTAAAGAAACTGACAAACTTTTGACTGTATCATTTTACAATGCGTGATGGTTTTGAGCTTATTTCTGGATCTCATGTTGTTCCACGGGGTAGACTACACTTTGAGTAATAAGGCTGTAGAGTATATTTATTATTTGTTAATTTGAAAGAGTTCTTCATATATTCGGAATCTGTGTCCTAAATATCTCACCCCAATTAATGACTTTTTTAAAAAATACATATTTTATTGATTTTTTACAGAGAGGAAGGGAGAGAGATAGAGAGCCAGAAACATCCATGAGAGAGAAACATTGACCAGCCGCCTCCTGCACACCCACTACCGGAGATGTGACCGCAACCAATGTACATGCTCTTGACCGGAATCGAACCTGGGACCTTTCAGTCTGCAGACCGACGCTCTACCACTGAGCCAAACCGGTTTCGACCAATTAATGACTTTTTAAAAATTGTTTATTTCAGGTGTTATTTGATGAACAAAAGTATATTTTATATAATAGCCAAATTTACCCACCTTTCACTTAAAGTCTATAGTTCTTGTATCTAAGGCATTCTCTGCAACAAAACTGTGAAGATATTCTTTCTTATGTTGTCTTATAAACAGTTTATAGTTTTGCTGCTCACATTTAGGTCATTTAATCACCTGGTATTGGTTTTGTGTATTTCATGAGGTAGAATTACACTGTCATTTTCCCATACCAATTGTCTAAAAATGCCATACTTTCCAAACTCCTATGCAATATAATCTTTGTCAGGTATCTACTACTGCACCCAACAAAACTTTTTACTTTTCTTTATTCTTGTTTTAAATGTGTCTCTTAAAAGAGTATAATATTGCATTCTGAACATTTTTTAACTAGCCTGGTTAATCCATACCTGTTATAGTATTTAGACCCATTAAATCCATTTCCATTTACTATAGATATATTTTAATTTCTATCTATGAGCTTATTTCTTTTTTTTTAATTACCCCAAGTTTTCTATGTTTTCCCACTTTCCCTTTCTTGTTTGCTTTTGGGTTAGCCAAATATTGTACTCCTTCCCCCTTACCTTAATAATAGTTTGAATTTTGTACTTTGGTTCTATTATTTTAATGGTTTCCCTTGACATAGTATCATGTATTGCATATTTTCTAAATGTTTGTAGTGATTACTCAATTTTAGTAACAGCTGAGTAAAAGATGCCTAACTTTAAAATATCTCTGCACTTAATATAAATATAAAATTCATGTGAAGCGCATTTTTTAAAAGATCTAGCTAGAGAGCTAATTACAGGCTGGAAGGCAAGATAGACATAAATAGATGAGAGATTTATTGGGTGCTTCAAAGTTGTTTTTAGATTCTAGCACTCTAAAAAAATATTTTATTTATTACAAAGGAATAGAATAATTTGTTTCGTGAATATTGGCTTTATGCTCGCCACTTCCATTTAAGTCTACTCAAATTACATGGAAACTTGAAAAAAAAATGTCCTTCAGTCACACACCCTCATTATCTATGTAGTATAGTTAACTGAAACACATGTTCATGAACGCTGTGACATTAATCAAGATTTATTAAATATTCAGACATTCAATTCATTTAAATTTGAAGGAAAAGGCATCATCTCCACTGGAAACTGCTGTATACTAGTAAAAGACAAGGCATATTTATAAACATAACACATTGAAAATGCTTCCCATTATTTAGAGAAGATAGGAAAATATAGTAAAAGTCACCCTGAGCAATTACATATCTACCTTACTCAAGTCTCTCCATGTTAACTCTACATCGTGAATTAAATTAGGTGTCATAATCCTTAAACTAAACACCAGGTTTTCAACCTGAAAGGATCTAATTATATATCGGTGACAGGAATGTTGGGAGAACAAGGAGGAGAATGGAAGGTAGTCCATAAACTGACTTTAGAGGTCTAAAATATTCTAAATTTGTGTGTATTTTGTATAGTGTAGATGTTCACTTTTAGAATGCATTCTGATTTAAAATCATATATATTTCTACGTAAAGAAAAAATACTTATTGGCCTCCTCCTCAAGAAATGCTATGTATGCAGAAACCGGTTTGGCTCAGTGGTGGAGCGTTGGTCTGCGGACTGAAAGGTCCCAGGTTCAATTCCGGTCGGGGGCATGTACGTTGGTTGCGGGCACATCCCGGGTAGGGGTGTGCAGGAGGCAGCTGGTTGATGTTTCTCTCTCATCGACGTTTCTAGCTCTCTATCTCTCTCCCTTCCTCTCTGTAAAAAATCAATAAAATATATTAATAAAAAAAAGAAAGAAAGAAATGCTATTTATTTATGGAAAGACACCTGTAAAACTATTAACAGTAGTACCTTTGAGAAGGTAGTTTAATAATGTTTGATCAAGGGGAATTTAAACTTTGTAACAAATAAAAGTTGAGAATGAGGACATAATCTTATACTATTTGTTTAATTAAATATAAACAATTTCAAATGTAGATAATATTTTAAGCCACAAATATAAGATAGCCCAGATAGCTTTACTGAGAATCAAGAAGAACCTTTATAAAAATTATTTTGACTGGATATGTTAAAAAATAAACAACATGAGTAACATTTAAGGAATACTGAAGCTGATCAAGAAAGGCCTAAAACAGAAAGCAATATAATCTGTATTTATTCTTTAGGCAATGAGAAGCTTCCAAAGTGTTCAAGTAAGGGAAATTAATAAATCCTCCCAAACCCTTAAAAGGTTTTGTTTTTCTTTTGAAGACTAAGAATCATCAAATGCCAAATCACAACTACAAAGTATGGGAAAATAAATGGTGCTTATATATGTGACCTGATTAGTGAAAATAACAGAGTTCACAGTAACAAAAGCTAAAAATGTTTACTAATAACACAGTTAAATAGAATATTTCAAAATTCCTGTTTATTTGTTCTTGGAACATTATTTCGACCCAGTGAATATACTGTTAACATAAATGCCACTTCTGAAAAGGAGTAATACTAATTTTATCTTTGACTTATATCACTAATTTGGGGAGGGGAGAACTATTATTATTATTATTTCAAAGAAAATAACCTTAAAAACACCCATATTTCCTCTCTGTTACACTAATTACAATTTTAAAAATTATAAGATGCTTCAAGTTAGCATGCAAGCAACTCTAATATTTTATTAAAGCCACAAATTGCAAGTGGTTCTATTTACTTTAGTCTTACAATGCTCTCCCAAATTGGCTTTAGAGAAGATAAACTGGAGGAAAAATAGTTTTCTGTCTTATTCTACACAATAAGAATAGGTTCTTGCCAGGCTGATGTGCCTCAGTGGTTGAGTGTCAACCTATGAACCAGGAGGTCACAGAGTTCAATTCCCTGTTGTGCACATGATTGGATTGCAGGCTCGATCCCCAGTAGTGGGTGTGCAGGAGGCAGCTAATCAATGATTCTCTCTCATTATTGATGTTTGTCTCTCTCTTCCTCTCCCTTACTCTCTGAAATCAATAAAAGAATACTTTTAAATGTCCTCATTAAACAAATAACAGCCCTGACCGGTTTGGCTCAGTGGATAGAGCATTGGCCTGCAGACTTAAAGGTCCCAGGTTCGATTCCAGTCAAGGGCTTGGTTGCAGGCACATCCCCAGTAGGAGGTATGCAAGAGGCAGGTGATCGATGTTTCTCTCTCTCTATCCCTCTCTCTTCCTCTCTTTAAAAATTCAACAAAACACATTTTTTAAAAAAAAAGAAAACCTATTTGAAGAAATAATGACAGGAAACTTCCCCCACCTGGTGAAAGAAATATACTTATAAGTCCAGGAAGCATACAGAACCCCAAACAAAAGGAATCCAAAGAGAAAAACATCAAGACACATCATAATTAAAATGCCAAAAGCAAAAGACAAAGAGAGAATATTACAAGCAGCAAGAGAAAAACAGTTACCTACAAGGGAGCACCCATACAATTGTCAGCTGATTTCTCAACAGAAACTATGCAGACAGAAGAGAGTGGCAAGAAATATTCAAAGTGAAGAATAGCAAGAACCTACAACCAAGATTACTCTACCCACCAAAGCTATCATTCAAAATTGAAGGTCAGGTAAAGAGCTTCACAGATAAGAAAAAGCTAAAGGAGTTCATCACTGCCAAACCAGTATTATATGAAATGCTGAAAGGTATTCTTTAAGAAGAGAAAGAAGAAGAAAAAGGTAAAGATAAAAATTATGGACAACAAATACATATCTATCAACAAGTGAATCTAAAAATCAAGTGAATAAAAACTCTAATGAACAGAATAATCTGGTAAATATAATAGAATCAGGCATAGAAAGCAAGTGGACTGACAATCCTTGGGAAGAATGAGGTGTGGGGTACAGGAAGAGAATGGACAAAAACCATACACCTTTGGATGAGGACAGTGCGGGGAGAGGGGTAAGGACATGGGGTGGGGTAGGAACTGGGTAGAGGGGAGCTATTGGGGGGTGGGGGGGACAACTGTAACAATCTGAACAATAAAGATTAAAAAAAAAACTTTAGCAAAACATTCTTTGCTATTATTAAGATAAACATTTTTAAGAGTATTTACTATGTTAGCAAGCACTCCAAGATACAAGACTTTAAGTGTTTTATTCACTGTGCCTATATAGGTAATTTGTACATAATAGACACTCAATAAGTAACTGTTGAACTAATTAACTGGTTTTCTATATGAAAAAAAATCAATATATAATATACAATATAACTGAATGGTTTAAACACTATTATGAAGGTACAACAACAAATGAGTAATGATGGCATAATGCATATGTCTAATTTAGAGTTTAACAATTAAAACACAATTTAAACCTATAAAGAAAGTTTCTCATTTTTAAAATGCCCTTTTATCATAGACATGATACTAAACCAACATTAAAAGAAGACAATCTGCTTGTAGTTCTTACCTGCACAGCCAAAAGCCAAATGGTATCTAGAAGAGGGGCTAAATTTAACACAGCACACATTAGCCTTTGCCTCAATGCTTGCCACTGAATTGTCTAGGTTGGTAGACCATAACTTCACTAAGAATAAAGGAAAATAAAAACAAAAAATATATAAATAATCATTAGCAAATGCTTCTGTAACATAGAAATTAATCTAAAGTAGTTTGATTTACTAGGACCAAAAATTTTAAACAACTTAAGAACAGTATATTTAAATGAAGAGAGCTTAGTTTCATAGTTAGAAAACAAATAGATATTCAATGTAAAATAAGTGATAACATGACTAAGTTCATAACTAAGTTCATTCTAGTGATATATACTGAGATTTGTAATGATGGGGAGAAAAAAAGAAAGCTGACTGATCAGAGCAGGTCAGATATGAAAGCACAAGCAGAAAGGTGAGCAGTTGTCTTTGAGGTACCATAGCAACCACCTTGTTATTTTTAAACAAAAATGTCTTGTAGATACCAGAATACATACACAAAATATATTTTCAGGATATAGGTCACAATCCTGGTTGCATAATAGAATTAATAACAAACATTTACAATTACAGAAATAAAACCTTCCCATTCATCTTTTGATTGGTCTCAATGTCCCATCCAGGACGGACAATACCCAGATAAGGTAGATCCATGTATTAGTGTTTTTTAAAAAGCTCTCTGGGTGATTACTATGTACATTTGGGGTTGAAAACCTGTATTAAGAATGGAGGCATAGTAAAACTTTAGAATATTTTTAGGAATACTAATACAGTAATTTATAAACAGAAATTTAAAAAAAGTAAAAATGGTCCAACAACTACCACTTTTAGAAATTACATGTAGGAAAAAAGGGGGGAAAAACACACAAAGAAATTAAGGCTTCTAACTCTAAGATAATATAACTGTTAATATGATTTTATAAATCTAATAGGAAGAAAAACCAGGCCAAACAGGACAGTATGAATAACAACAACAACAACAAAAAGATTAATATACAAGAAAAAATAGCAATGGTCAATTAAATTGGCAAAAAGAGATGTAGAATTTTTGCCTTGAAACATGATTAACCGTACTCAAATATTTTAGCATACACTGGAAATTTAATATAATTCTGAATGCAAAGATCTCTAAATGTGTTAGAAAAAAAAAATGACACCATGTGGCATGTATCCAGAAAATATAATAATGAAGATGTAGTATATCCCTTTTTCTTTCAATCCAAAAGAGATATAGATTTCTGGAGTTCAGTTATTTTTGGAACAATCAGTAATCATAAGATTGCTATAAATTTCAATAAATATCTGTATTTCTGATAGTAAAAGGAATAAAGGGGGTGGGAGGGAAAGAAAGGTGATTCAAATAGTACCTTTTGCATCATCAGAACCTGAAGCCAAGAGTTTAGGATCCATCAAATTAAAGTCAACACTCCAACACCTCTTCTCATGCTCCTAGATGTAGAAGGAAGACAAAGTAGTCTCAGACAGAATATAAATCTTAAAATAAATACAGCAAAAACAACAATAACAAACTTGTTAACAATTTATTGCTACTGTGGGAGGGAGAGAGAACAGGCTATGAAAACAAAAGAGATGCAAAGTAGTTCCCAAACTTTTTATATATAATATAAATTTACTAAAATGTGATACATTCTACAAATGCAAAAGTCTAAAAAAATGCTTTTAAAAGCATGATTTAGTATTACATAGGTATAAAAAATACTAAATAGTGCCTTTAAATTAGAAGCATATGAAGCATTATAATTATTAAGTCAAAATTTGATTATCAAGACAAATTAGTATTGTTAATTACCTGATAGACCTTTGACCTCTGTCCTGTGAATCCATCCCATAGGATGACGGTGCCTTCATAATCACTGCTTGCTAACAGGTTCTTATGGTAACTACTCCAACTGATACAGCTGAAAAAAAGCAATATATTTAAGCTGTACTTTATGTAAAAGTAATTAACAATAGAGATAAAAGATTTTGATATGTCCAGAAAGATTAGAACCCTTTTGAAATGTTGTACATAAATTCACCATCATTTCTCTGCTCATAACACATATAGGAAGGAAAGATATCAAGTATTTCCCATATTTTTCTATTGAAACTACCAAGTCATGACCCATACAACTTTGCAGTCTTATCACTAGCTGAAAGATGAATATGAACCTAAAGCTGCCACTGGCCATCTTGAATACATGAGAAAGTATGCATATGGGTGAAGATAATAGAGGCCAAGGGGGCACAAAGCATGCAGAATAGCAAAGATCTAATCAGATTGTTTAGGTCCCCGAACCCAGTTGTGCAAAATCATAAAAGCAACTAAACTAGTTTAAATTAAATTTCAGTTTATATATATATAAAAAAAATTCTAAATCAACATAATCTTGTGGATGAAAATCCAATCAAAAGCATTTAACAATGAGAATTAAACTTTTAACATTTATGTTTTCTGCTATTCTCAGTCACTCCAAAATTGAAAATGCAACATCTAAAAATGTGTGTTTTTGGTGAGACACAGATGTGAATCATGCATAGAGTAATAAAGCAAATAGTATATTAAGGAAGAAGCCACTTTGAAAGCAATTAGTCTAAATGACTTCTAAGCATATGAACATAATAAAGTCTTTTGCTCCCTACTAATTTCATTCATGCTAAATCTCAGAGATTGGAAGAATTAATTTGCATGTTTAAATATACTTACTGAATTTCTGAGTGAAATTACATGGAACAGTTAAGAGTTAAATTTGATTCAGATAGACCTGAGCTCAAATTCCAGATCTTCCATTGACTAGCTGTGGCTTTGGGTAATTTACTTCACTTTCACTATTGCCATGCTCCAAATTGTTTTTAGGCATGCTTACATGTTGATTCTTTCAGTCCCAAGCCCATGGCACCCTGTCTTGAAAAGCATCCTCCATTTATTCCAAGGTACCAAAAGATCTGACATATTTTTAAGTGTCAAGAAAGGGTAAACTCTCAATTCCACATTTTCAATAGTCACATTTAATATAAATTCTTGAGATGGGCTAAGTATTGTACTGAGTGCATTATGTGCATTTATTTAAAGTACAATCTAGCCAAAACCAGTTTGGCTCAGTGGTAGAGCGTCAGTCTGCGGACTGAAATGTCCCAGGTTCAATTATGATCAAGGGCATGTATGTTGGTTGCGGGCACATCCCCGGTGGGGGGTGTGCAAGAGGCAGCTGTTCAAGGTTTCTCTCTCATCGACGTTTCTAGCTCTCTATCTCTCCTTTCCTTTCTGTAAAATATCAATAAAATATATTTAAAATAAATAAATAAATAGATAAATAAAGTACAATCTAGCTGAAACCGGTTTGGCTCAGTTGATAGAGCATTGGTCTGCGGACTGAAAGGTCCCAGGTTCGATTCTGGTCAAGGGCATGTACATTAGCTGCGGGCACATCCCCAGAAGGGGGTGTGCAGGAGGCAACTGGCTGATGATTCTCTCTCACTGATGTTTCTAGCTCTCTGTCCCTCTTCCATCCTCTCTGTGGAAAATCAATAAAATGTATTTTTTTAAATAAATAAAATAAAGTACAATCTAATAAAATAGGTATTACTCTTTGTTCTCCATGTTATAAATGAAGAACACGAAATGGTTAAGAGCACAGATTCTAGAACCAAACTACCTGTTTGAATCCTGGTACCTCCAAACCCTAGCTGTGTAATCTGAAGCAAGTTTATTAACTTTTCTGTGCTTCACCCTCCTTGTATAATATATATAGTAGGGCAATAAAGGTAAGTATCTCATTGGTCTGCTAAGACAAAGCACTTAAGACAATGACTGCCATGTAAGAAGAATTCAATAACATTATGTCTTATTCATGTTGGACTTGGACAAAAAGTATAATGGATTCTCAGTAAGTGCCACTGAAAATGAGCAGGCTCACAAATTATGCGTCTACCATTTTTATGAATGAATTAGGAAACAAAAAATAAAGCTATCCTATCTAATAAAAAGGAAATATGCAAATTAACCACCACTCTGCTATACCCACAGGCCACATCCACCAGCCAATCAGGAGTGAGTATGCAAATTAACCCAACCAAGATGGCTGTAGCCACAGAGCAAGCAGGAGGGAGGCTTGGGTTTCCACAGCAATGGAGGAAGCCAAGCTTTCCGCACATCCTGGCCAGCCCAGGCCTCTACTTAAGGCTAAAAAGTTTCATTATAGAAGATAAATAAATCCCAACAGAAATGGCTGCGAGCAGAAGGCTTGGCTCTGCTCCAGGCTACAAAGTTTCAATTGTACAAGATAAATAAATCCCAGGTACCAGGGCTTACGCTTGGGTCGCCAGGGGGCATAGCTGCTTGCAAACTACCACAGGCCCCTCGCCCAGGCCCCCCCCCCCCCCCCCCCCCCGATTCGGGACACCCTTCAGGGCAAACAAGCTGGCCCCCACCCATGCTCCAGGCCTCTATCCTATCTAATAAAAGAGTGATATGCAGATTGACCATCACTCTAACACACAAGATGGTTGCCTTGATGTGGTCGAAGATCCTGCCCCCATGTGAACACAAGATGGCCACCACAAGATGGCCAGCAAGGAGGGCAGTTAAGATGGACCAGGTCTGCAAAGGAGGACAGTTGGAGGCAATCAAGCCTGCAGGGCAGGGCAGTTAGAGGTGACCAGGCTGGCAGAGGAGGGAAGTTGGGGGCAAACAGGCTGGCAGGGGAGCAGTCAGACATCAATCAGGCTGGCAGGAAAGTGGTTAGGGGGTGATCAGGCTGGCAGGCAGAAGTGGTTAGGGGCAATTAGGAAGGTAGGCAGGCGAGCAGTTAGGAGCCAGCAGTCCTGAATTGTGAGTACGATGTCTAACTGCCCATGTGAGATTGGGCCTAAACAGGCAGTCAGTCATCCCTCGAAGGATCCCAGATTGGAGAGGGTGCAGGCTGAGCTGAAGAACAACCTCCCCCTCCACCCCACACAAATTTTGTGCACCGGCCCCTAGTAATTATATAAAGACTGTAATACTTGCTATATAATTAACACTATTAAACATACACATAATATATATGTCATTCATTCAAATAAAAAAAGGTACAAGGATGACTGGGTAATGTTCAAAGTTCTAAATAATTTATTATTAGATGATTTCCTTATATCATCCCCCTTTAAGCCAGTGCCCATGAAACCAGCTTAGGAAGCTTATTTTTAAAATGCAGATTCCAGGACTCCTCTAAAATTTTTGGGTTGCAAATCAGAAATTGTGCCTAGTTCGTCAATTTTGAACAGTATCCCAAGTTTGAATACTGTTAAAAATGCAGTATTTTACCATACCCATTATGAACTCTAACCCCTAATACAGGAAACTTAAATATTATGTTCTTAATGAAAAGAAACAGAATGTTCTTATGAAAAGAATTCTTAAGACTATAAAACATAATATTTAGAAATGTGTATGCTAGGGGAAAAATTCCTGATTTTCAGACATATTCATAAGCTATAGTAATCCTTTATTCAATACCTCATGAAAGGCCATCTACAACAAAGATCTTTACTTAATTAAGTGAAAGAAAAATAGCTTTCATTTGACAAACTGAAAAGCAATAACTGTTGAGGGAAAGCAACCAATATCTATTAAGAAAGATATTCTGATGTATCCTCTGTAGGCAATTATAGTGTTCACTATGAATAAGTAAGGAGTTTCCTAGAAAAGCAAAAAACAAATTCATTCTTATTATAGATATCAACTGTTACATATAAACTGCAATATGAAAGAAAATAATGTAGATACCTGATTTTGGAATTGCAGGTCATTTCATTTTCAGGGTAATGAATATCCACAGCATCCTGAATGACTGTGCCATATTCATAGACTTTAATCTTCTTTGTAACCCCAGCAATTGCAAAATAGTCACAATCCCGGTCAAATTCAATACTGAAAGGGGCGGGGGGCGGGTAACAAAACATATGTATTTGTGGTCAGTAAGACTATTTATTTATACTTGTGACATTTATAATGACAACTGTTCATAATTTGGTTTATTCTATTTCTGAAATGATTCTGTCTACAATGATAAGAGATCTACTTGAAAGGCCCTCAGACTGTCCCAGGCCCTATGTCCAGATTAAATCATGACCAAGACATCAAATTACAAGTGTGATGAAATGCACATAGCTACATAATTCTGTTTATAGATGGTTCTTTTGTTAGTAGAAACTTGGGACTACTTTTTCATTTGTTTTAGTAACCATAATACAACCTACCCAACTGTCAAGGCTAATAAAATTATGCTATAAAAGTAGTGAGGAAAGTTTAAATGGTTTGCAATATTAAAAATTAGTAAAAAGAAAATCATCAATTAATATTTTCTGTAAGTTCTAGTTATTCTTCTTCCTACCATTTTGTGGAGAAGATAGAATCTCACACTATTTAATGTCAGTTTAATAAATAAATTAGTATACCAGAGGAATTACTGAAGCAGTTAAGGGAGGGGTGGTGATAAAGGGATAAAATACACATAAAAGTTGAATCATTAAGTTATCATTATGGGCCAGCCATCTTGACCAGTGGTTCAGCAGCAACCTGTGAACCAGGTTCGATTTCCAGTCAGGGCACATGCGTAGGTTGTAGGCTCATGTCATGCAGGAGACAACCGACTAATGATTCTCATCATTGATGTTTCTCTTTCTCTTTCCCATTCCCCTCCTCTCCGAAATCAATAAGAATACCTTTATAAAAATAAACTCACAAAACAAACAAACAAAAATCCTCCCAACAAAGTCCAGGATCAGATGGCTTCAGTGGTAGATTCTACCAAACATTCAAAGAAGAAATAATACCAATCCTTTTCAAATTCTTCAAAAAATTAAAATAGAAGGGAACTCTCTCAAATTTTTCCAAACTCATTTTATGAGGCCAGCATTACTCAATACGAAAAACCAAACAAGGATGCCACAAGATGAATGAGATGAAGCTGATGGGTGCAGATTGATAGTGGATGGTGAACCTCAACAAAAATGACTGCATAACAGATGTCGGAAAGGACATCCAAAATAGTGGCTTTCCTACCAGAATTATGGCATAATCCCAGTATCAGAGGCACTGCGCCCTGGCAAAGGAGTTGGCGTTAGGCCAACTTCTTCCCCTAATATACGAGCTGATGAACTGGCTGTCTGACTATAAGATAAAGCACAAGTTCAAGGCTCTCTGGAGATATGTACCATTTATTAGTTGTGTGACACCAGACAGGGCTCTTAATAGCTTTTTTAGTTTATATTTCATCCGGCAAAATGTGGGTGGTGATATAACTTCATTATTGAAGGACTTTATTTTCCTCCTAGGGTGGGTGGGTGGTCCAACAAAGATAATGTGACAGTACTTCATCAACTTAAATCCTTCTGCAAATACAGTATTGAGTTTTTAGTCATTGCAGGACTGCTCCAGGACTCTCTTTGTCCTTCTCTTTTAAGGGACACCTTGAGGCAAACTTCCTCCTGGTTGGGTAATCAGGTGGAACAGTGTTTGCCAACCTTTTGGACCTCATGGACTCACCAGTAGTCTGTAGATCACCGGTTAGCGACCACTGCTCCAAAGGTTTCCTTAAACCAGTGGTTGCCAACCTTTTAGACCTCACCTTGGACCACTGGTTGGCAACCACTGAGATGGAGGACTTGAGATTTGAATTGATCTTCACAGGCTTTGATACTTACAGAAAGGCAATAGGGTAAGTGGAAGAGCAGGCTTCCCTGAGGTCAAGGAAGCCTCTCTGAAAGGAGGTTAAATGGGTTCTGAATGGTTAAAAAATGCAATCTGGAAGTAACAGTCTTATTTAAAACCAGAGGAATATCACTTGGATTTACCAAATATATCAACAGGTATGTGAATAGTGGGAAAGAGAAAGGATTAGACATTTTATGATTACCTGTTATATTCTTTCACATAACTGTTAATGGTTTAGTTAATAAATTAGTAAGAAGCTTTGCTGAACTAATGATGAGATAAATAAAGAAAATAAGTACACATTAAAAATATATCCCATAAAAACATGTTGAGATTCTCACTTTTCATTATAGTTTTAAATTCTTAATTTTATAAAAATTTTAAAGGAATTTCATTAAATGCTATTGACTACATCACAATTCAGCAAATGTTCCCTCCAATAAAACAGGACTATGTAACAATGCAATAGATTTATTTGTGCAACCACCTCAACTGGACTATCTCAGCTACTGTCCTATGGATTCTAATGCAACATAACTATATCGATGACAACTATTCAACTATCCCGACTCATTCTATATCCACAACCTCATGCCACTGAAGAAAAATATGTTACTGTGTCTGGCAAAAGACAGAGTTATTGAGGTTGAAATCCTATTCTTAACTTAAGAAGTTTAGGTATAGCTCAGACTTCATGGGAGTATCCATTATATTATCTCTAAGTACTTTTCCTACACCTATAATGTACCCTTTCAAACTATAGCTCTTAAAAAAAAAAAAGTTTAAACACTATCTTATCAAAACAATTGTCCAAAGACACTGCAGGAAGAAAACTGACATAAAAATAAAATTGCTACCTGTCAAAAGAATTGATTTGATGATATAAGTCTATTATTTCTTCTGTCGCTACCCCATTACACAAGACAGCTCTTTCTTTTTCCTACAAAGATTAATTATCTACATTTGCTCATTCTTTACTCTTATACTAAAAATTAACTTTTTAAATCCACTGCTATTATTTTCTTACACTCTGGTTATGTTTTTTTCTTAATATATTGAGATATAAAGGACCTGTATAGAATATCCTTTTTATATTCTGGATATCAACGTTCTTTATAGTTTAAATCAGTAAGGTTTTCATAGGATTACTGACCAAAATTTATAAAGAATACTATTATTTCTAGTCAATCTTGATTAAAAGAGAATACAAACAGCTGCCTTTTTAAAATATGCAAGTACTTCCACATAATTGAAACTTGATATTTAAGTACTGTTCTTTTAAACACTGAGTCATTTGTTCCCAATCTTGGACAGATTTAAGCATGTCTGTACCCAAACATAAACATAATTAGGATCTAAAATAGATCATGAAATAATTCAAGTGAACAATGTAGTTTTTAGAGAGCTTTACAGAGCTTAACCAAAATAGACGATCTCTTACTTCACAATATAATATTTCAACTGCTTTAATTATGAAATGTAAACAAAAATAAACAATGATTGGTTTGGCTAAAACATAAACAAAGTAAAAGGTAAACAAATTAACTGAAACATACCCTGCTTGTGCAATTAAATTCAAGAGAATTGTAAGAAATCTTGCTTGTTATATAAAATTCATTTCTGCTATCCACTATCACCAGTAATTCTTTTTTTTTTTAATATATTTTATTGATTTTTCACAGACAGAAAGAGAGAGGGATAGAGAGTTAGAAACATCGCTGAGAAAGAATCATCCATCAGCTGCCTCTTGCACACCCCCTACTGGGGATGTGCCCACAACCAAGGTACATGCCCTTGCCTGGAATCGAACCTGGGACCTTTCAGTCCGCAGGCCGACGCTCTATCCACTGAGCCAAACCGGTCCCGGCTATCACCAGTAATTCTTAAAACAGGTGGTTTATGAAAGTTCATTGTAATGATAAATTCAATTTTGTAAAATGTTTTAAATTTCAAAATACACAAACATATTTTTCTTGAAAAATAATATTAATGGAGCCTAATTTTAACCATGTAAATAAACTGTAACTTTCTTTCACACTTGAAATATGTCAACTGGTTTGTTTTTTTTTAAAGTGATGTGTTTAAAACAGTTATAAAATGTAATTCAGATGTAGGAAACTGATTCTATTCTTTGTCAAAAGGGCCATCAGTCAAGTGAGTAAGCAACAAGGCCAGAGATCACACAGGACAGCTGATTAATGCACACTTCCAGTACAGTGTGGCACAAAGCAATACAAAGATGTCAATTTTCCAAGAAGGGAATTTTGTTCCCACAGTTTGTCATATTTTTTACGATTATAAGATATGAACAAACAAGGCAGTTTCATAACCCTGAACACTAGCATCCATTTTCTTCTTATGGATTTACTAATGTCTGATGAAATTCTATTTTAAAAATTTGAGAAAACATAAGAAAAATGTTAAATCTCTAAACTATAAATGGAGTGTATAGTAATTTTAAACATAACAATCTAGGTATGTAAAATTCAAACCAGATTCAAGAACCTAGAGCCATTGCTACTATGTAGTCAAAGTTTAAATTATGCTTTAAAGCCATTCCTCTCTGGTAGCTACTCAATACCTAATTTAAGGAAAAGGACAAAAGTGACATTACTGCTATGTATAAGATGAGCTATCTATGAACTGCAATGTAAGCACTAATTTCCATACCTGTCTACTGTTTAATTAGCTGAGATACTGTCAAAATAAACAAATGCTGCCACCTTGTGGATTTATGAGTGTGGTATTAATTAACTGAAAATTACCTATAAGGAAAGAAAAAATGTAAAAGCAAAGTTTCTGGTTCAGCCTTTCTCTCAGTGTGATTCTCACTGCAATAACTGACCAAGTGTAGATATAATATATTTCTTACAATTGTACAGTAAGAATAATTTCTTCTACAACATAATGAAATATACCAAATTCAACGTCATCTCTAACATGTCTTACCACTTTTCCCAAAAGAAATTTATTTTTTAAATCCTCAACTGAGGATATGTGTGTATTAATTTTTAAAGAGAGAGAGAGGGAGAAACATTGATGTGAGAGAAATAATCAATTGGTTGCTCCTGTATGTGTCCTGAATGGGGATCAAACCTATAACCTAGGCACGTACGTGCCTTGACCGGAAATTGAAGCTGAGACCTTTTGGTGTACAAGACCAATGATCCAACTAACTGAGCCACCCAGCCAGGGCCCAAAAGAAATTCATTAAAGGTCCTATTTTGAAAGGAATTAAAATCCTTTAAAACATACTTATTACCAATAACGCATTTGAATGTGAGAAATTAGGGAAAGCAAAAAAATTATTTGTTCTATGAAAGTTTCCAAGTCCTTTCAATTATTTAGATACTATCTCCCTTTGTTGTTACTAACTAGTCTTCATCTCCTAATAAAGCTTGAATATTGAAAAATTTTCTTTAAAAAATATAGCCTAATTATACTTGTATGGGATATTTAGTCAACATCAGAGAGACGGAAAGTAGAATATGGTGGTTGTCAGGACTGGAGAATGGTGAGAATGAGGAGTTATTTTTTCAGTGGGCTCTGACTTTTTTTTATATGTCAAGTATTAAGAAGATGGATGGTAGTGACAGCATATTATTAGGAATGTATTTAATATCACTGAATAGTAACTTGTTAAGATGGCAAATTTTGTGTTATGTGTATTTACCATAATAAAAATATTTTGGAGAAAAAAAGGCATCACATCAAAATCTGTGGCATGCAGCCAATACAGTGCTAGTAGGAAACTTTGTAACACAAATTATCTACAATAAAGAAGAAACCAAAAGATAAGGGCAAATTAAAACTAAAGAAAGCAAAAAAGGCAATGAAGAGTATAAATCAATGAAACAGAGAATAGACAAATAGAGAGTATTAATAAATCAAGAGCTGGCTCCGAAGAAGATAAATAAAATTAAACTTCTAAACCAGACTACTAAGTGGGCGGTAAGGTAGGGAGTAGGGGAGACAAATTGTCAATACCAGGAATGAGAAAGTGAGCATCTTTATAGAATTTAAAGATATTAAAAGAATAATAAAGGAATATTATAAACACTTGAAACAAATTGAAAAACAAATTGAACAACCTAAGTGAAATGGAAAAATTACTTAAAAGACAAACTAAAAATATCCTCAATCAAGAAGAAATGATATTTGGCTCTACATATATTAAAAATTAAATTTGTATTTAAAAGTTTTCCCCCAGAGAAAACTCGAGGCCAAGATTGCTTCACTGGAGAATTCTCAAATATATGGAAGAAATAATACCAATTCTTTACAAATATGTACAGAAAACTTAAGAAGAGGAAGCACTTATGAGAACAGCATACCTTCTCATCAAACCAGTCAAGGATATTACAAGAACACAACTGCAACCCTATGAGGTGAATACTATTAATCATTCCATTCTTGAGATGAAGAGATTGAGGGATAGAGATTGAAAACTGGCCTAAGACCAAAGAACTAAAAATTGGCAGACAACTGACTTCAGAACATTAAAGCCTTAACCATAACACCATAATTGCTTCTCAAATTCAATTAAATTCTAGATAATCTTGCAAAAGGAAATAGTGGAGTGCTGCCCAGTACTTACCTAGAGACTATGCTGGAACCATTATAGAGATCACTAGCATATGACAGGGTAGCCAAAGGTCGTACTGAATTATATCGAGTAAACTTGGACAAACACTCCTGAAATTCATCCAACTGGCTCGCTGTTCGACTGTCATCTATATAAAGAAAACAAAAGAAAACAAAAGAACTGCAACATCCAAGAGCAATAGCCACAAATTAAGAATAATATTTTAAAAACCTCAATTCTTCCCAATCTTGAGATGAAGAGACTAAGAACTAAAGAGATTGAAAACTTAGCTGATCTTTCAATTTTAATAACCATTTAAAGACTTAAAACTAACTTAGCCAATTCATTAACAATCTACATTAAAAGGGTCCAATTTGTAGTGTTTCTATTCTAAAAACAGCAAGGAACAAATTAGCATGAAATATCATAATGTTAATGAGATAAAGCTCCTGCTACACAAAAATTATTCTCAGGAAATTTAACAAATTATAAGTAAAACATGGGTTATTGAAAAAAATCAACTGTACTACAAAGTGGTTTGGAGGTACAGTTAATTGGTTCTAAAAAAAATCAATTATCATAAAGTGGCTTAGATGTAACAGTTAATTAGTTCTTTTCATATATAATCCTATTATTGTGAATGATGTAATAAATACTGGGAAGGCAGTTACTTTACTCATTTAAAATTTGTTTTAATGCTAATCTATTTTTTCTCATATTACATCAATCCCTAAGTACATAAAATTTACAAGTACTCATGACTGTATATTCTGCCCAGCAGACATGGCTCAGTGTTGATCACTGACCTATAAACTAGGAGGTCCCGGTCAGGGCACATGCCTGCATTGTGGGCTTGATCCCCAGTGTGGGTGTGCAGGAGGCAGCCCATCAATGATCCCTCTCTTAGTCTTCCTTCCTCTCCAAAATTAATAAAGAGAATGTGTATTCTGTTGAAGACCATAATCCTTTTCTAGGGTTGTTAAACTTCTGGCCATCATGACATCATTCATTACATTAATACCTACTTTCAACAAAAGTAATAAAGTACTAAAAATAGTTACTTCTATATATAAAAGTATAGGAATTAAATTTTACTTATGTGGTTATAAAAAGGTAGGATTCTATTTGCTTGTTTGATTTATGAACATCCATACATATCAGCTAGCATATCACCTCTCCTGTCTTAATTACAGATTATTTTGTAAAAGTGTATCTATTCAGTGTCTCTTTTCTCTCTTCTAAAGCTTTATAATTTACCTCCTCTTTCAATTAAAATTGAGAACCAAGGCATTGATTTCTTAATCTTCATCTTTCATTTTCATAGGTGAAAATAAAAAGTAGAAAGGGGATGTGGGGTGGATTCTCATTTAAAAATATATAAAAGAACAACCAAACTTTTAGGTAACCTAGAAGGAAGTTCATATTGAGCAATATTAGTGTACTCAATGTGCACATCTGACAAGATAAGCTTGAGATTCCTAAAAACTAAGAACAATGTGTATTAGGTTCACAAAAATAAAAATCTAATCTTTCTTTTTACCTTCACTTATCATTCTACTTACATCCCCAAATTAATTAAATTGGTTTGTGATTTACCTTTACCATCCTAGAGCATGCCTGTGCTGCTAATTAGTTAAAAAATTATTAATAGCAATAGTCTAGCCCAATCTTTCTGATCTGTTTTTAATTTCTAACACTTGCCATCTGAAAGGGCTAACACGAACCTTCCTTCTGTCAATCAGAATGTAAGTCTCAGAATGCTTTCAAATTAACAGCTTCCTGTTGCAATTTATAGACTACTAGAGGCCCGGTGCAGAAAATTCGTGCACGGGCGGGGGTGGGAGGGAGGTGTTCCTCAGCCCAGCCTGCACTCTCTCCAATCTTGAACTCCTTGAGAGATGTCTGACTGCCGGTTTAGTCAGACATCCCTCTCATAATCTGGGACTGCTGGTTCCTAACTGCCTCTTCCTGCCAGTCTGATTGCCCCCTAACCACTCCCCTGCAGGCCTGATTAATGCCTAACTGGTCCCCTGCCAGCCCAATCACCCCCGACTGTCCTTCTCTGCAGGCCTGGTCACCCCCAACTGCCCTCTCCTGCTGGCCTGGTCACCCCACACAGCCTAATGTTTGGTCGTTACTGTTACTATGACAGCATCCAAGACAATTTGCATATTCCTCTATTATTAGTATAGATATTATTAGTATAGATTACAGAGGCTCCATAAGGGACTTGAGCCGAAACAGGTTTGGCTCAGTGGATGGAGCATCGGCCTGCAGACTGAAAGGTCCCAGGTTTGATTCCAGTCAAGGGCACATCCTTGGTTGCGGGCACATCCCCAGTAGGGGGTGTGCAGGAAGTAGCTGATTGATGATTCTCTCTCACCGATGTTTCTAACTATCTACCCTTCTCTCTTCCTCTCTGTGAAAAATCAATAAAAAAAAATATTGTTAAAAGAAAAAAAAAATAAGAGACTTGATTTCCTGGCAAGAAAATGAAAGCTTTTCATCTGTTTATTAATTATTGATTATTAATTTCAAACACACTTATCAATAAAGCTTGAAGTAATGTGCCAATTATAATACAAACATGCCAATTCAAGAGAATACCAAGGCCAAATTTTTTAACAACTAATAAAATAGCAGACATTTGTATCCTTAGTGGCTCTCAATTTGAGCAGGTGTACTACTAATGACATGAATTAACTGAGCATCCCACTTATCACCAATCACTGTAAATTATATACATCACTTAAAAATGAAAAGCAAAACAAAACAAAAACCTGTAGGATTGGCATTAATGGTCTAACTTAATTGGTGAGCAAGGATAATAGAAAATCTAAAGATCAGAGAGCTAACAGCAATAAAAATATCATAGACTATCACATCCATGTCTTTGCATAAGTTATTTCCTCTATTTTGAACATGTTTTTGTTTACCTTTTTAAGTTAATTAATACTAGCCTGAACTAAATACAACTCTTCAGAAATCCTTACAGCAATTATTTCCTCTAATGTTTTCCCACTACCAAAGCTGGGAGAGATTCTTCTCTCTTCTCATAATACCCTTTGCATATTTATATAACATACATTATCCCATACAATTTACCTGCTGCATTCTCCCACTATGTTTATACTACTCCTGGACAATAAAAACCATTTCTTACATATTTTCCTTCTTAGCACAGAAGACAGTATTTAGAATTTAATAAATGTTGGATAATAGAAGGCAAATGAATGGAACTTACTTTTGCTATCTACATATACATGGTTGTGTTTTTTTAAACTTTATATAGTTCCCTATGTAAAGGTTAAAAATTCTAAACACAGAAAGAGAACAAAACTAGCTATGGGAATGCAATGTTATCCGAGATCTCTAAGAACCTTTACAACACTCTGATAGCCTATGTCAAAAATACACACTTTTGCTTTATAAATAGGTCTTTCCATAAATCCAGCAAAGGAAATTAAAGATGGATCTGAAATTTAAATTTGAGGTATTTTATTGAAATCATCATGTATTAAATTATGGAATGTGTGGTCACTGAAATGTATAAACATAAAAAATATAATTAAAAATAAAAGTTTAAAAAATAATGAAGTCCTGAATGTGTACCTGAGATACGAGACATCCTTGTAGAAAAGTAACATTGCTCTAAGTCTTCAAAATGAGCAGTGAGTCGTTTTCGTCTTGAAGCTAAAGTGCTGTTATACCAAGGCTGTTTCTTTGTCTAAGGTGTTAACAAGAAAAGACACTTATAACTCAGGGAAAAAAATGTCCTTTCTGCACAGAATACCTAATTTCAACAAAAAGTTCATCACATTAAAATAAATTACAAATGATAAAAAGCCATAGTTCTTACACATTTTCTAATTTTTTACTTAATGTGAAAATATGGTTTCTTAAGATGAAAATATAGGTTCTCAATTTCATAAAAATACTAGAGGTCCGATGCATGAAATTTGCGCAAGAGTAGGCCTTCCTTCCCCCTGCTGCTGGCACTGGCTTCCCTCTGGCCTGGGCTTTCCTTGAAGTCCTAGCTTCATCCGGAAGGTTGTCCGGAAGGATGTCTGATCTAATTAGCATGTTATGCTTTTATTATTATACAAGATGAGAAGCTTCTATCAGTTCTCCAAATTAAACAAAGATAAAATCCATCATAACTGCCATTCTAAAATTTAGATTTTTACAAATTTTAAAATGTACTTTTCCATCATCCCTATATTGTAGTCTTTAATCTTTTGAATAACAGGAGCAGTGCATGACTGTACAGAATATGTATTTAAGTTAAAATTGAATATGAGTATGGGACAGTAATATGTATGCACTAAATAGTTTGACATATACTGTAGAAAATCAGGATAACTAAGTCATATATATATGGGGGGGGGGGGACCGCGCTAGCAAGAGAGAGAAGCATATATATATAGGTAGGTAGGTAGGTAGGTAGATAGATATAGACAAAGACAACAAACCTGAAATATATTGGCATATACTAGTAATTCCTATAAAAAATACAGTTGACACTTGAACTGCACAGGTTCACTTAAATGCGGGCCATTGTAAATGTATTTTCTCTTACAATTTTTGTAGAACATTTTTTTTCTAGCTTACTTTATTATAAGAATATAGTATATAATATCCTATATAATAAAAGCCTAATATAATATGCTAAGTGTCTAGTCATCTATTCAACCAATCAAAATGCAATATGCTAATGATATGTTAACATTGCCCAACTGCTCACTATGATATGTACTGACCACCAAGGGGCAGATGCTCCAACCAGTAAGTTAGCTTGCTGTGGGGGTGTGGCCAATCAGGACTGAGTGAGACTGGCTGGACATGCCCTGGAGCCCTCCTACAGTCCCTCCCCAGCTGGCCAACCTCCTGCGTCCCTCCCTGGTCCCGATCATGCACCAGTGGTGTCCCTCGACCTGGCCTGCACCCTCTCAAAATTCAGGATCTCTCAGTGGATGTCAAGAGAGCCAGTTTTGGCCCACTGGTGCACGAATTTGTGCTCCAGGCCTTTATTATATAATAACATAAAATGCGTGGTCACCCACATTGTTTAAGTGTCAACTGTTTATAATATTACCTACTCCATGTTAACTGAAAGGATAAGACAATTCTTCCACAGAAGTTATTATCGATTATGCTTGAGGCAAAGAAACAGATACAGAGATAAGGTACATAATGAGACCTTGAGAGATGACACAAGTTCACCTATAACTATGCCACAACTGCAAATGTATTAAGAAATATTAAGGCATTATTATAAACAAAATACTAAAATGAACCCCTGCTCAAACCAGATGGTAAGTAACAATCATATTTTAAAGCAGTGCTTGAATCAGTCGTTCATTTTACATACATTTATTTCTATGGTTTTTGTTTTTGCTTTTAAGGACATCTTTGTATGTCTCTTAGTGCACAGGTGTGAGAGTTTTCTAGATTTTATACCTAGGAGAGGAAGTGAGGGTCATTTGGTATACACATATGTTTAATTTGTGTCTGCTTTTATCACATTGTTCTGATTACTTGTAGCTTTGTAATATAAAAGTTTGAAATTAGAAAATGTGATGCCTCCAGTTTTATTGTTCTTTGGCTATTTTACTTTATCTCATTTGGAAATTTCATCAAAAATAGGAGCCCGGCCTGTGTGGCTCAGTGGCTGAAGGTCAACTTATGAACCAGGAAGTCAAGATTTGATTTCTGGTCGGGGCATATGCCTGGGATTTGGGCTCAACCCCCAGTGTGGTACATGTGGGGAGAGCCCATCATTGATCTTCCCCTTTGCCACTAATCTTCACCACAGGCTAAACTCTTAATTATCTTTCAGTTCGCTTTTAAATTTATTTTGTGCTGCTTTGGCTATAACTGTCTTAGAATACATTAAAAAACTTATTGGATGAATGCTATCATAATTATTATTCCTCTGAATCATTCATACTATCAATTAATTAAAGTCAGTTGGTCACTCTGCAAACCCTTAAAATATTTTTGAGATTTTTTTTTTTATGGAATTGCACTAAATTAATAGTAGTTATGATAACTGGTATATTCAAATAGTTCTATAATTTTTAAAATCTATTTCTTTTCTTTAAAATTATACATTTCATTAAGATTGGACTTTTATTACAATCAGCATAAAATTATTTTAATATGCTCGATATTAAATAGTCAACTTCAATTATATATTAAAACGTTTTACTGAAGCCCAGCTGGTCTCGCTCAGTGGTTCAGCATCAATCCATGAACCAGGAAGTCATGGTTCCATTCCTGGTCAAAGTACATGACTGTGCTGCAGGCTTGATCTAATATGGGACATGCAGGAGTCAGCCAAACAATGATTCTCTGGCACCATTGATGTTTCTCTCTCCCCTTCTCCCTTCATCTCTCTGAAGTCAATAAAAACATTAAAAAAAAAAACACAAAAAAACATTTTACTGTTATTTGAGCTCTTTTTGTATTTCTCTCTCTGTATTTACCATCTTAAACCTTTCCCAGCTTCTTGAGTTGAATGCCTAGTTCACCCTTTCATGCATTAAAAAAAAAAGAATTCATTTAATGATGTAAATTTTTGAGGACAATTCTGATCACATTTCATAAAGTTTGTAGTCAGTATTTTCACTAGTACTATTTTTGTAACTGTTTGTAGCAGCATCTAAAACTACTCTTTTGACACAAAGGCATTTAGGGAAGTATTTCATTTATTTTATTCCAGGTTGTCTGTCTCTGTCTGAATATTTATTTGGGGTTCTAATATAGAGAATGTAGTCAATCCATTTTTCTAAATGCTCCAGGAATATTATCAATATACTAGAGGCTCAGTGCATGAAATCTGTGCACTTGGAGAGCGGGGGGTAAGAAGGTGTCCCTCAGCCCAACCTGAGCCCTTTTGCAGTCTGTGAGCCCTCAGGAGAGCAGGCCTAAGACAGCAGTTGGACATCCTTAGTGCTGCCATGGAGGCGAGAAAGGCTCCTGCCACTGCCACTGCACTCACCAGCCATGAGCCAGGCTTCTGGCTGAGCAGTGCCCCCTGTGGGAGCACACTGACCACTGGGGGGCAGCTCTTACATTGAGCATCTGACTCCTGGTGGTCAACTTGCGTCATAGCGACCAGTCATTCCGACGTTCATTCAATTTGCATATTAGCCCTTTATTATATAGGACTACAGGCCTGGTGCACAAAATTTATGCGGGGGAGGAGGGTGTCCCTCAGCCCAACCTGCACCTTCTCCAATCTGTGTGTGTGTTTTCTATGCCTGTGTGCCTTCACAATCCAGGCATCACTTTCACAATCCAGGACTGCTGACTCCCAACTGCTCGCCTGCCTGCCAGCCTGATTGCCTCTAACTGCCCTCCCCTGCAGGCCTGGTCACCACCAATTGCCCTCCCTTGCAGGCCCGGTCCCTCCCAACTGCCCTCCTCTGCTGGACATCTTCTGGTGACCATCTGTGTCCACATGAGCAGCCATCTTTGACCACATGGGGGCAGCCATCTTGGAATGATGGTCAATTTGCATATTCCTCTTTTATTAGATAGGATAATCCTTTCATGCGAAGTAAAAAGGGAGACAAGTGCTCATTTAATTGATCTAACTTAGTTTTTATACTGCATAAGAAAGTCATGCACCAAGTGGCCTTTGTTATATTTTTACCTCATTTCTACTTTTTCCCCCTTGCTCACTTCTGGATGTCAGGCATTCTCCTACATCAGGACTTATTTACTTGTTATCTCTGTGCCTGAAACTTCTCAGAGTTAAGCATGTGGCTTGCTCCCTCACCTTCTCTTTGTTTAAGGATAACCTATTAGTATCTCTCCAACTAGGTTGGAAACTTGGTTACTTGAGATTTTTGTCTGTTTCATTTTTGTTCAACAATGCATCCCCAGAAACTAAAATAGTGCCTGGTAAATAGCAGGTATTCAAAAAAATAAAAATAAAAAATATTTTGGTTGGATAAATGCGTATTTGAAAGTATTGGCTCTGAAGTCATAATCCTTGAGTTAAAAATCTCAGTTTTCTCTTCTTGACAGAATCAGGGGAATAGAAAGGGAGTGGACTGACAATTCTTGGGGGGAAACAACTGTGGGGGGTGGGGGAAGAGACTGGACAAAAATTGTACACCTATGGATGAGGATGAGGGAGGTTTAGGAGCAGAGGGTGAAGTGGGAACTTGGTGGAGGGGAGATATGGGGGAAAAAAGAGGAACAACTGTAATAATCTGAACAATAAAGATTTTTTAAAAAATTTTAACTCATCATTAATGAGCAAATAAATAGCTGATTATGTATCAGACCTATTCAAGTCCTAATCAATGTTACAGCATTCAAAACAGCAGTCTATATGATAGGACATTACAGTAAACCAACCTGATTTTACCAATCAAATGATTATATTCATAGTACCACCAAGACATATTTTTAAGCATATAATTTACCTGAGAACTGCCACTGAAACCTGGAGGTTGGCTGTATTCTGTGGAATCAATAATACTACTGCAAAATAAAGAGAGAAAAAATGTGATTTCAGTTTTTATATTATTTTATCAAGAGAAAAAGCAAAACTAAAATATGTGAATCCAATATTTATAATTTCTAAGCAAATAAAATATTTATTGTCAATAATTTAGGCTAAGCAAACAAAAAAAATAGCAAATATTTAAACAAGTTATCTCTTTACCCCACCACCTTAAACATGCACACCATAAAGGAATATCAATAAAAAAATAATCAGAGGACAGGTACATACATAGATGTATGTGTTTCAATTTGGTTTTCAAATATGTTAAGTTGTTTGAAACCCCACTTACCGAAGAGTGTTGGGAAAAGAGCACAAGCATGCAATCAAAAGTGATGGTAAACAGATACTGCTATGCACTAAAAAGCTACGGGTCCTTGGACAAGTACTTTAAAACCACTCAGTTTTGCCCAGTGGCGTGGCTCAGTGGTTGAACATCCACCTGTGTGAATCAGGTCACTGTTCAATTCGTGATCAGAGCACATGCCTGGGTTGCAGGCTCAATCCCTAGTGTGGGGCATGCAAGAGGGAGCCAATTGATGATTAGCTCTCATTATTCATGTTTCTATCTCTCTCTCCCTCTTGCTTCCTCCCTGAAATCAATAAAATATATTTAAAAAATAAAATAATAAAACCACTCAGTTTCCCATATACAATCAGATGAGTGGGAACTAACTTCTCTTTATAATTCCTATAGTCCCTTTCAGGTATAAAGTGTTCTGATAATCATCTCACATAAAAGAAAGCTATCAAAAGAATAAAATAAATAAAATACCAATAATCTTTCATACCCAAAACCAAAACACCAGTTTTCTCTGCTCTGGTCAAACATATTTGCTTTCTGCATTGGTTCTTTACATTTGGTTATATGGTCTGTGCATTCTCCTACTTAAAATGGTTCTCTCTGCACAAATACACATAATCATTATTTTAGGTTAGTACTCAAATAACCTCAAAGGTTATAACATAAGAGGCACTCTTAAGAGCACAAAGTGGAATTGAATTTCATCCCATAGTAGCTAAATGACTCTGGGTAAGTTACTAATGTTAATTTGGTCTCTTAGTTTCTCCATCTATTAAATGAGGAAGACACTTCAGAAAGATATGAGATTTAAATAAGTATGTTAATTTTTCAGTACAATGCCAATACGTGGTAAAAATTCAATTAATTTTATCTTCTAGTAATAAAATTAGTATAACACTGAACCTCACACTTTAAAAAATATAATAAATCATATGGAACTGTCCTCACAGTAGTCTTTTTCAAAAGCAACACATATTACTAGATCTTAATTCACTGTGTTCTTAACTGTTTCTATAGAAAGACTTAATTATATAAGAAACAGCCTTCAAAGCTCTTACACTAAAAATTAAAGAATTAACACATAATGGGTTATTTCAAAATGGGTTTCTTTCGATGAAATATAATTAATGCTTATCTTCCTTGCAAAGAGTATGACAAGATCACATGCTATTTTTAGTATACTCACTCCATCCAAGGCTAATAGGGCTAAAAATAAGGATATGCCAGGCATTCAAAAATATCTGTTACTTTTACTAATAAAATCCATTCCCCAGCACTTGTATAAATATTATAAAATCATGTAGCTGTGATTTAGAGGTCAATAGAACAGAGCAATTTTTAGATATGTTTTTATGGTTCAGATTTTTTTTGACCACAAGTCTGAACAAATGATATTAGTGTGTATGAAAAATATTCATCTGACACAGACAACAGTATGGTGATGACTAGAGGGACAAGGGAGGTGAGGGCAGGTAGAAGAGAGTAAGCAAAGGATAAACAGTGACAGAGATTTGACTTGAAGTGGTGAACACAATATATAGATGATATACTATAGAATTGTACACTTGAAACCTATATAATTTTATTAACCAATGTCACCCCAATAAATTCAATTATAAAATACTCATCAATTTGCTGAAGATATTGACATTACAAATTTTAAATGGTACTTTAGTACCAGTATCTGCAGTTTGAAATTTATTTTTATATCAAGTTTTATTTTATTCACTAAGAAAAAATTATTATTGCATACATTATGTGACAGAAGAAATCTGAAAAATAAAACCTAATTATGCCCTTTTTAAAATCCTCTCCCGAGGACATGTTTATTGAAATATGGCCTATTCACACCTCAAAATTCAGAATTGGAAGGATTTGTCAATAGCTTCATTGAGCTATGACAATTCCAGTTTATAACAAGAACCTAAAGGAGTTTTTTAAGTCCTGAAATGCCTATTAATCAAATATGATTACTAAAGTTTTTAGCTAAAGTCATTTTGATTATTTTAACTCTTGGAAGTGAAAGTCTATTTACACCAAATTTTAAGCAAAATAACTGATTTGCCAGCATAACTGATTTTCCATCATACAATTGTGGAATTATAATAGGGTTCTAGGTCTGTCATATTCACAACTGTATTCCCAGTACCTAAAACAGTGTTTTATACATGTATGATACAATCCCAAAACTGGCTGAGTGACTAAGAATAAATTCTTCAAATATTCTAAAGAAAACTGTACTATTTCAATATGGTTTTCATAACTTGCTATATATGTTTATTACCTATAAATTTAATGAGAAATTACAGATGTAGAAGAGTAAACTCTCTATTATAGCCAAGGAAGTTTTATTTTTGTTTTGTGTGTACTTTCGTTTTAGTTCAAGTTAAAATTTCTGTATAAGATTCTTGAATGATCCTCCTTCATCTATGACAAGTTCAACTCCTTTGCATAGTATAGGGTTAGAAATAAAGTGAATATCCCATGTACTTCCCACAATAAAGTAATCAACTGGTTTTACTATTTCTCCCACATACTCAACTTCATTAAAATACAGCAAAACATGCCCTAGCTGGTTTGGCTCAATGGATAGAGTGTCAGCCTGTGGATTGAAGGGTCCTGAGTTTGATTCCCGTCAAGGGCACATGCCCAGGTTATGGGCTCAATCCCCAGTAGGGGGCATGGAGGATTTAAAAAATACAGCAAAACATCATTTGTGTTCAAAAGTATAGCAGATATTTCTTAAGATATGTTTATAATCACTTAACATTGGGGAGAAGCTAGTTAAAAGATGATTCCGTGAAGCTTCTATGTAAAAGGAACATTATATGTAAAGGTAACCTAATATCCTATTTTGGGCCCTAGCCGGTCTGGCTCAGAGGATAGAGCGTCAGTCTGAAGGGTTCTGGGTTCAATTCTGGTCAAGGGCACATGTTGAGGTTTTGGATTCGATCCCCAATTGTATGGTCTTTTACACTCACCTGTACTCTGCCTACTATTTTTATGGGTTAGAATTTAATTTAGTTCCCAAAACAGGATTTTTAAAAAATATTTTTATTAATTTCAGAGAGAAAGGGAGAGGGAGAGAGAGATAGAAACATCAATGATGTGAGAAAATCATTGATTGGCTACCTCTTGGGCACCCCCATACTGTACGTGCGCGCCTGCACCTGGTGTTTTGTGGAAAAGCCACACTCAAGGGGCCAAAGAGCCGCATGTGGCTTGAGAGCCACTGTTTACCGACCACTGGTCTAAACAAGGCAGCAGGAAGAGAATTGACTGGATATGGCAGTTATAGCTGATCATAGCAAATAAAAGACAAAATCCTGGGGATAGGAGGTCCATTATTTGTCTTTCTTTCTTTTTTTTCTTCATTTAAATATATAATCTAATTACAAACCCAGAATCTATGATATAGAGAATTCAATGACCTGACATATAAAGAAGGTCCTTAGTATAGAAATAAAAAAAATCTACTAACAGGCTTTTAAAATAATAAGCCTGCTTAAAAGAAATCAAAACATTACATTGAGGAATAAAAATTAAAACTCTCTGGCAAACAATAAAGCTAATAATTATGAGGGAAAGTTTTAACTGCAATTACAGACTATTTCTTAAAAATAAGGAAAAATCAAATATTGATAGTATAACAAGACATTCTTCTCAGCATGTTCAATTTCACATCCCAAACTTAAGGGTCATTTCCAAGAGTATTTTAGAGCAACATGATTTTTTCCAAATGCCTCTCTCCAACTCTGAGGAATATTCAAATTACTTGTTTTAATAAAATGTCAAAATACTCTTTTGAAGAAAATATCATGTTTGACTATTCTCCCTTCTTCAACTACTTCACCAGTCTAAATCTGCCAGAATCTCTTTTGATGATAGCTTTAAATACTAGTTTACAAATTTCCCAACAATGTTTTCATAGATTTAATGAAAGCCCTATATCTTTTATAAGATGTGCTACTTTATTTTACAATACAACCACTTCTCATCTCTTCTACCTTTAAAAATCCTAATCCCAGCCATCATCTCCTCTCCTTTGGACTGTTGCAATACTTCCTAACTTTCCTCCCGACTTCCAATGGCAGGGGGCTGAAAGGGACACAACTTTTCTCTATCCTCCACATGGAAACCTCAGTACACACTTTAAAATCTAAATCACATCCTGCTCAAAACTCTCCCATGACTTTCAATCATATTTACACTTCATAATTTGTCACCTTAAATGTCAGCTCTTTGAAGAAGTGTGACTTTCCAAACTAAAACAGAACCTCTGCAAATCCCTAGGATGCCTAATTTTACCTCCTGAGATTCTACTTACACATTATCTACTACTGCTACTTATAAATTTGCTTATTTAGTATCTTCCCCAACCTCCACACATATACTTCCCAGAAGCTGAATACCATAAGGGGGAATTTTGCCAACTAGATTCAATATGTAACAGTGTCAAGCACATCAGAAGCACTGAATAGAGCAGTTACAGGAATATAATATTATCTTGTCAGACGTTAATAAAAACCATCAGCGAGAGACTGAGTAACAAAGACCTGGACACAATAGATATAAAGATATGCTACTATTAGAGGGAGAGGGATATGATAATGGAAACTATAAGTTTATTAGTGAATATTTTGTGATATGACAACTTGTGCCTTCCTGCATGTACTCACAGGGTAAAAATTCCATGGACAAAGATCCCATGTATATTAAAAGTGAAAGCTAAGTTTAAAAATAACAGAGACTGAGTCATTCCCAACAATTTTAAATAAGCTTGGAGAAAAACAATCTGAATTACATAGCAAAAGTGACCCCTAAATAACTAGAATTCACGAGGATCTCCATAAAATGGTTAATGGGGGAAACAGCAAACATCTCAGGAATGCCCTTTAACTAGAACATCTCCTGTAGCCCTTTCCCTACATATCATACCAAACTAGACCTACAATAGCTTTCCTAAATCTTTTATGTTGGCATTAGATTGCATGATATTCCATGTTATCCTAAAACTCTTTGTCTAAAAAGTTTCCAGTGGCCTTGGCCTATGTGCCTCAGTGGGTTGGGCATACATAAAAGGTTGCAGGTTCAATTAACAGTCAGGGCACATGCTTAGGTGGCAGGCTCATTGTCTCCCTCTCTCTTTATTCTTTCCTCTCTCTCTAAAAAGTAAAAATGTCTTTAAAATAAAAAATAAAAAAGCTTCTATTGGACCATTACCTAAATGGATTAGCAAGTTGAAAATAGTTTCAGTATTTCAAGCAAGAAATTTAGGTCATACTTATTTCATCAACTAGAATTTTAAAAGGAACCACAGATAGTACCTCATAAATAGTGAATGAGGCCAGCCACTCAAAAAACTAGGGAAATAGTTGCAAGCTAAACAAATATAAGCTCTACTCTAACAGAGTATATAAAAAAGAATACTTAATTAACTTAATATCAGGGAGTTATAAGAAGATGCCACGGAAATCTAAACTCACCAATCTATCTAATGCACTCATTTTCAATCTGGAGAAGAGATCCAAGAAAATTCAGTAAGTTATGGAAAAAGCTTTAAGGTTTTACTTTATTCCAAACTATTTAAAATTATCATTATTTTACAAAATCCACCAAACATTTAATCCAACCGTAAATTCATAATATAACAATAGTCTACTCAGTGACTGTAACTGACATGAAAATTCAAAGCATCAAAGAAACAGGTGGGTAATCCGAATCTCATTTCTAGATCATGACCAAAAGTAATTTCTCTGGGATTTTGTATATTACATGGAAAAGACTTCCAAGGACTAGTACCATATATTCATTTTGTAACATAAATCCTATGCAATTACAAGTTTGAATTTTTATACCTGTGTGATGGAGAAGGAGCTTCAAATTGAGGCACTGTGCTATCCTCACTGACAGGAGAGTATAAGCCACTCATTTCCTGAAAGCACAATTATTTGAATTATAGTAGGTAATCTAAACATAAGATGTAAAAATCAAAATCAAAATCAAAATCAAATACGATATTATTTTCCAATCCCAGGTTTTTATCAGCCATTTTTTGTATCAACATCCAACTTTCTCAAGGCTTCCTCTCCACAGAGTGCTAAAGCAAGAATATCCTAAAAAGTTAAGAGATAAGCCTTTTCTATGATACACATTCTTAAAAAACTAGATATTCTTTAATAAATATTACTTATCACTAATAAAGCCACCAAATGCAAAATAAGGACAAATGTAAATATAGTTAGCCCTTGAATAACATGGGGGTTAGGGACATCAACCCTCAAGCACTCTATATAACTGCTATAACTTTTGACTCCTTAAAAATGTCACTAATAATGGCCTACTAGTGACCAGAAGCCTAACTCTTAACATAAACATTTAACAGATATTTTGTGTATTATATGTATTATATACTGTAGTCTTACAATGAAGTAAGCTAGAGAAAAAAAAACTGTTAAGAAAATCACAAGGAAGAGAAAAGACATTTATAGTATTTATTGAAAAGAAAATCCTACATATGAGTGAATCAGCGCTGTTCAAATCTGTATTCAAGAGTCAACAGTATTTTAAATGAGATGTACAAGTATATTATGTGAACAGTGAACTGGCTAACCACTGATCCAGGTGAGTGTCTACAGATAATTTAAAGATAAATATGCCAGGATGGTAACTGGATCATTAGGTTCAATTCTCTGATGTACAAAACAGCAGAATGTGTCAGTCTCTTCTTTAAAAATATTCCCTGCAAACATAAAAAAAGTAACACTTCTCTTGACTCAATTAAGCTTTGTTTAATAAAGACTTAAACTCTTAAGTTTTGATCATAAACACAGAAGGGCCCCTAATCAAATATACTGCATAAATTATGCCTCTGAATCGTACCAACCTCGCTTCCTTTTTATATCCTATATTTTGATTCATGGAAATGTAGCAAATTTTAAAATGCCACTAAAGATCCATAGTCAAGTAGAATTTTTTCTGACTGATCCAAACTCAGTTCAATCATATATCCAAGCAAGGGACATCAATATAGGTTAAGAATGCGCATGGACACTGAAATTCCACAATAGTACAACTCAAGATCAATTAACAATAGGAAAGTATAACACCTGTGAATAATTAAAAGCATATAGTACATTTAAATATCGGTAAAGATAATGAACCTCTCAGAGATCCTCCCATGGATTTCTATAAGTAAACTATCATACTACACATTCTTAAGATTATTGGTAATGTATTCTCATATTTTTTTTAAGTTAATGCTAGTCCTAGAAAGGCACAATAAATACATCTAAAAAATATTTACTTAGTAAAAGGATGGAATTGTGACATCTTTTAACATTAATAATTGAGGGTTTTGTGGAAGTTGATTTAAATTAATATGAAGACATACAATAAAGTTGAATAATTTTTTCAACCTGCCCCAAAATAAATACAATAATAAAAAGCAGTAAAAAAAATTTAGAATACATTTATCATAAAAAGTGAAGCTTTTTCTATAAAAAAATGCACTTTCAATTAAAATTAAAGTAACATCTATCTGTTATTTTTTATATAATGAAGTCCAATCCCATAAGTTTAATGCAGCAATTTAAAGGAAAAGTGACCATTTCATGAAACTGAAACATTGCCAGAGAAATTCTTGATATCTTACTTCCACTCTTTTAATATCCTCTTCCAAAACACTTAGCTCCTTCTGGATCTGTTCCAGTTGCTGCAGATAAAAGAGAAAAAGAAAAAGCCTAAACCAAACCATACTGACAGCACCAAGATTATACAATAACTTACACATTTGAAAAATGATTTCTAGAAAAGAAGGCACTATTAGTAAATTGTAAGGATGAAAACACACACACAAAAAGATCTGAAAGTGTTATGTTAAAATGTAAATGAAAAGAAGTAATACATAAGAAAACTAAATGTACTTTTTAAATGTAAGAATTGACTTTGTAATAAAAATATAAACGACAAGGCAACTTACTAAAAATATAAGACATCCAAAGAACCTCATTTTAATGTCAGCAATTAATGTCAGCATGTCACTTGTTAACCCATTTCAAAAATTAGCCTAACAGAGCAACCCAAAAGCAATCACAAGGTAGCATCTTAACATTTTCTTCTTAAAAGCTTTTTAAAGACATAGTTAAGATGTCTTACCTTTGCTATCCAGCCTATTGCTTTATAAGCTTTTCCCATGCCATTTAAATGCACATATTTTAATTGCTGAATCACATTCAATACATTTAACCATTTCCCTCTCACCAGGTTTTTATTGCAAGCTATCTTAAGTATCTGAAACTTGAGTCTGAATTTCAAGTTTTATTAAGAAATTATTTAAAATGAAGTTATTAGAAAATAAAGAATAGGCAATTCTTCACTATATAAAACAAAGCTGCCTTCCAGAAAAACAATACGCTTCAAATTCTATCACCAATATGTAAGTTGCTGTCTTATTCTTAATTCAGCAAGTAGCAGAATTATGGAGAAGTTATGTTCAAATCAAGACAGCCTTCTTGCAGGGACCAGTTTGGCTCAATGGATAGAGCGTCAGCTTGGGGACTGAAAGGTCCCAGGTTCGATTCCGGTCAAGGGCATATTCCTTGGTTGCGGGCATATCCCCAGTAGGGGGTGTGCAAGAGGCAGCTGATTGATGACTCTCTCTCATCAATGTTTCTAACTCTCTCTCTCTCTCCCTTCCTCTCTGTACAAAATCAATAAAATATATTTAAAAAAAAAAAAAGACAGCCTTCTTGCTCCAGAATTCATCTGTTAGCCACTATACTATACTACTTCTTGAAAGCATTACCTTATTACTTAGCTTTCACTTCTTTAATGTCTAGTAAGGTTAAACAGTCTTTTAAAGTTTATTAATATTATTATAGGACCAGTCTCTTCTGTGATAATACATACATAGTTGGTCATATAATTGATAACTTATTCAAATATTCACCAATGCTAAGCACTTTGCTAAGCCCTGGGAAGAACAGTATTTATAAACTATAGCCCTTGCCCTCATAGAACTGTCTAGGGAGATAGCAAACAAGTAACCAATAGTTATGTCACAGTAAGCATGAGGAGAATGGTATGCATACAATTAAGGGAACATAGGTTGCTCCTAACCTAGATTGAAAACTCAGGGGCAGGAGGGGACAGGTAACTGGATAACTGAAAGTACATCTGAAATTAAATGGAAGGCTAGCCTTGAAGGACAATAGAATTTTCCAGGTAGAAAACAGTGGGGAAATACAGAATAAGCAGTGTAATTAATCATACATACAAAAACTATGAGAACAAAAGCTCTGAGGAATAATAAATCTGAAGTTATGATAATGAGCAAAATCACTTAATGTCAACTAGCATAACCAGAAGATATGAGAACAAGAACTGGATAGTAGGAACACCAATGATTAAGAGATTGGCAAAGGAAAGGGAGACCCTGCATAACTAACTATCAAGGGCAAAGTGGTAGCCACGAAACTAGAAAAGATGCATACTAGAAACTTGGAGTGGGGTGTAAAAAAAAGCAATTAGCACCGTCATGCTTTCAACTCTTCCATCTAATAAACTTTCCTCCACCCTAAGATTTTTTTATAACACTCCAAGACTACTTAAATCAGATGGCATTCAAAACTGAACAAAAGAATACTGGTATATTTTCAGAAAATAGCTGGTTTAAAAAAAAAAAAAAGAGTTAACAGAACTTAATTTATAAAAATAACAATGACATAACCACTGCATACCTATTAGACATCCAAAATCCAGAATATTGACAAAACCAAACGATGATGAAGATGTGCAGCAACAAAAACTCTCATTTATTGTGGTAGAAATGCAAAATGGTACATACAACCACTTTGAAAAACAGTTCAGCAGTGTATTTAAAAAAAAAAATCAAACATAGCCTTATCATATAATCTAGTAATTATAGTCCTTGGTATTTACTCAAAGGAACTGAAAATGTATGACCAAAGAAAAACATGTTTATAGCAGTTTTTTTCATAATTGCCAATCAACACATTTTTCAGAAGGTAAATGGACAAACAGTGTTACATCCAGACAATGGACTATATTATTCAGTGCTAAGAAAAAATGAGCTGGCAAGCTAAAAAGATATGGAAGAAAATTAATGCTTATTACTACATTTTAAAAAAACAAATTCAAAAGGCTATAAACTAAGAAAAAACAAAATAAAATAAAAATCTATAAGTTGCATGAGTCCAATTCTCTGATATTTTGAAAGAGGCAAAACTATGGAGACAGAAAAATCAGTGGTATTTAGGGTTTGGGAGTATAGAAAGGGATGAATAGGTACAGTATAGAGAAATTTGGGGCAGTGAAAATACTCTGTATGACTCTATGATGATACATATATGAAATTATACACTTTAAATCCACATAATGTATAAAACCAAGAATACACCCTAAAGAAAACTATGGACTTTGTGTGATTATGATGAGTAAGTGTAGGTTCTTGAACAAATGTTCCCTCTGGTGAGCAATGTTGATGAGGAGGAGGCTAAGCATATGTGAGTGCAAAAGATATATGGGAAACCCCTGTACCTTCCTCTCAATTTGCTGTAAAAAAAAAAACAACCCACACACAAAGTTTAAAACTGCTCTAGCCAATACCAGTTTGGCTCGGTGGATGGAGCATCGGTCTGTGGACTGAAAGGTCCCAGGTTTGATTCCGGTCAAGGGTTGGGGGTGTGCAGTAGGGGGTGTGCAGGAGGCAGCTGTCAATGTTTCTCCTTCATCGATGTTTCTAACTCTCTTTTCCTCTCTGTAAAAAATCAATAAAATATATTGGGAGGAAAAACTGCTCTAAAAAAACAAAGTTTTTTTCTAATCATCCGAGAGATGCAAATCAAAACAACAATGAGGTACTATCTCACACTCATCAGAATGGCTATCATTAACAAATCAACAAAGGTCAAGTGATGGTAAGGATGTGGAGAAAAAAGAACTCTCCTGCACTGCTGGTGGGAATGCAGTCTGGTGCAGCTACTATGGAAAATAGTATAGAGTTTCCTCAAAAAGCTAAAAATCAAATTCCCATTTGACTCAGTAATCCCACTTCTAGGACCATATCCCAAGAAACCAGAAACACCAATCAGAACAGATATATGCACCCCTATGTTCATAGCAGCACAACTTACAATAGCTAAGATTTGGAAATAGCCTAAGTGCCCATTAGCAGATAAGCAGATTAAAAAACTGTGGTACAGCTATACAATGGAATACTATCCTATATAATAAAAGGCTAATATGAAAATTATCCCCTTGGGAGTTCAACCAATCAGGAGTTTGACCACTTGCTTTGACATGTGCTGACCACCAGGGGGCAGCATGGAATGAAGGAATGCCCCAGCCAGCGACTAGCAGCCAAGGGAAGGAAGGCCTGGACTGGACCTGATTGCCGGCCAGGCCTAGAGACCCTACCCATGCATGAATTTCTTGCACTGGGCCTCTAGTGCTGCTATAAAAAAGAAGGAATTTTTACCATTTGCAACAGGATGGAACTGCAGAACATTATGCTAAGCGAAATAAATCGGTCAGAGAAAGATAAATATCGCATGATCTCATGTATACATGGGATATAATGATCAACATAAACTGATGAACAAAAATGGATCCAGAGACAAGGTGGCACTGAGCAGACCGCCCAACCTCGGAGAGTAGGAAGGGGAGGGGGTGGATAGAGATCAACCTAAGGACTTGGACTCATGCATATTAGCATGACCAGTGGACACAGACACTGTGGCAATAGGGGCTCACCCTCACGGGTGGGAGTGGCGGGGGGGGGGGGGGGGGGGCAAGGGCTTAGTCAGAGAAAAAAGGAGTCATTTAATACTTTAAACAATAAAAAAACAAAAAACACTAAGTTTTCTTTTAACAGATACACACACACAAACCCAAAATAGTTACCACCAAAAGCAAAGCTAATTTAGTCATATGAAATGAAAATTAATACTTATGTTCTATAATGGCAGGCTTGACTCAGTCCTTCCATAGGAACTTTTTTTGGTTGAGAAGAAATGAAGTATAAGCAAGAACCCCACCCTACCCCAACCCCACCCCCAAAAAAAATTGGACCATAGGGGGCAATTAAGATGCCTTACTTAAAAGCAAATGTAAGTAGACATCAATACCAGTAGACTGTGATAAGTTAGACTATACAATGTAATTCTTAGAGTAACCCCTAAAAAACGCCTAAAATAGTGGTTAAGCGTTGACATATGAACGTCAACGATTCAATTTCTGGTCAAGACACATGCCTGGGTTGTAGGCTTGATCCCCAGTGGGGGCCATGAAGGAGGCAGACAATCAATGATTCTCTCTCATCACTGATGTTTCTATTTCTTCTTCTCCCTTTCTCTGTGAAAGCAATAAAAATATTTTTAAATAAAAATAAAAAATAAAAATATCCAAGTAGCTCAAACCAGTGTGGGTCAGTGACTAAGCATCAACCCAGGAACCAAGAGGTGACAATTCAATTCCCAGGTTGTGAGCCCGATCCACAGTAGAGGGCATGCAGGAGGCATCCAATGGATGATTCTTTCATTGATGTTTCTCTCCTCTTTCTCTGAAATCAATAAAACCTATTTTTTTTAAACAATAACTAAAAACATACAAGTAACCAATATAAGGACAAAAACAAGAAAAACAAACAAGTAACAACAACAACAAAAGAAACAAGTCTGGCAGAATGGACACAAACCTTTTCTGCATAAGAAACTCCCCTAGAATATGATTCAGTAATTGATGTAACAAGGAAACAAAGAATCAATAAGAATGCAGAAAATTATCACCTTATATTCAACAAACTTTACATTGCACCAAGCAATTGCAAAAAAACCCACTTTATTTTGGAGCACAAAACATTTCTAAATGTAACCAACTACTAGGTGATAATGCAAATATATTCAAATGAATAAAACAATGTATTTTCTGACAATCCAATTATAACAGAAATCTGTAACAAAAAGATAAGAAAATCTCCATGTCCAAGTAATTAACTAATTTATTTATAAAATAACACACTGGCTTAAGAAAAAAATAATAAAAATTAGAAACTATTTTGAACTAAGGGATAACAAAATATCATACAAAAATCATTAAATTCAGCTTTTAAAAAAATTTGGCCTTAAATGCCATATTAAAAAAAAGTCTGCATATGTACAACCAAGTTAACAAATAGAAAAGGAACCCCCCCAAAAAAGTAGAAGGATGGAAATTATAAAGAGCATAAATTAATAAAATAGAAAGCAAAACTAAATTATAAAGTCAAAACTTGGTTTTTACATAAGACTCAAAACTGATACATCACTGGCAAGAACCAATCAAGCCAAAAAAGAGGGAAAGACAACACTAAGCAGCAGAGTCAGGAATGAAGGACATCACTAAAAACTCTGGAGACTTTAAAATTTTAATATTGAGATATTTTTATGCCAATACATTAGAAAATTTAGATGAAATAGGTAATACCTGGAGAGAATATAACATATAAAAAGTGACATTTAAAACAAAAACCTGAATAAGGCATATAACTATTCAAACAACAGTTTAAAACTGCAAACAAACAGGTCCAGATTGCTTCTCCAGTAAGATCTTTAAACATTCAATCAAGGTATCCTTCTTACACTACACAAATTCTTCCAGAAAATAGTAGAGGGTTTATTCCCTAACCTGTTTGATAAAACAATAATACTTACAGCAAAAACTGGGCAAGACCAGTATAAAAATAATTATAAGACAATCTACCAATGTATAGAAGATGCAAAAATCCTAAACAAAACATTACCATACCAAACAACCTATAAGAGGACATACATCATGACCAAGTTTGGTTTACATAAGGGATGCAAATAAGGTGAACAAGCGTCCTGGTGGGGTTTCCTAGAATGCAGAACATTCTGTGATAAAACTATTCCTGAGCAAATCAGGACAGTTGGTCTCCTTGTGCCGTTTATTTACTTTTTAATGTTAAACCAATGATTAGACTGCACAATGAACACCACTAATGATTACAAGAAAAAAAAAGATCCTCTTAGGAAACTGTGAATAAAAATTACTTCCTTGAATGATAAAAAGTACCTAGGAAAAACCTATAGAAAACATCATACCTAATGGTGACACGCCGAAAGCTTTCACTTTGAGATCAGCACCAAGACTAGGGATGCCCCGCTATCACCACTTCTATTCATCCTTGTACCGGATGTCCTAGCCAGCAGAGTAAGACAAGAAAAATAAATAAAAGATATAAGAATCATAAAGAAAGAAACTAAACTGTTATTTGCAGATGATGATGTGTACACAGAAAACAGAAAAGAATCTACAAATTATTAGAATTAATGAGAGTTTAATGAGGTTGCTGGGCGCAAAAACATGTATGTGTAAAAATCTACTGTGTTTCTACATACCAGCCACATAAGAAATCTGAAATTAAAGACATGGACTTCATTTACAATAGCATAAAAAATAATTGAAGAACTAAGAACAAATATAAAATAAAGATGTAGAAAAATATTACCCTGAAACATTAAAATTTTGTAGGACATTCTTAAGGACCCAACTCTATGGAGAAAAATATGTTTATGGGTTAGAAGATTCAATATTGTATAAATATTGTAACGATACAGTCTCCCAGACTGATCTACTGAGTAATCCTAATTAAAAAAAAAATCACAGGTATATCACAGAAATATACCAGTTGGTTCTAAAATTTATATAGAAATACAAAGGCCCGGAATATCTGAGACCTTCATAAAGAAGAACATATGTTTACTTTAAAGTTCTAGTATTTAATACAATGTTGTTTTTCCCTCCCCCCAAAAAAAGACAAATAGTCATATATGAAAAAAACTAGAAACAGACCCACACATATATGGACACATTATGTATATGGACAAAGATGCTATATCAGAGCAATGGGGAAATGATGAACTCTTTAGTTAAGAATACTTAGACAACTGGTTATCCATATGAAAAGTTCCCTATCCCTCACATTATACACAATCAATTTCCAAGTAAATTATACATCTGAATGTGAAAAATAAAGAATTAAAGCTTCAAATAGACAATACAGCAAAAATATCTTCATGACCTCCAGAGGAAAATTATTCTTCAACACAAAAGGTACTAATTGTAACAGGAAAGATGAATAAATTTGACTCTAATAAAGATAGAAACTTCTGCTCATCAAATGACATTAAGACAATGAGAGGAGGAAATATTTGCTATAGGTAGTTAGGTAGATAGCTAGATAGGCAGGGAGATAAGAAAGAAATAATTTTTATCTTATATATAAACAACAAAACATTAAGAAAATCAACTAACAAAACAGAAAATATGCAAAAAGCCTTAAGCAAGTATTTCACACATACATAAAAAAAATTTAAATGGCCAATAAACATAGCAGCAGGTGCTCAACCAAATTAGTCATCAGGAAAATGCAAATTAAAACCATAAAGAGAGCAATATATACCTCAAAGATCAGCTAAGCTGAAAAATCTATTGATACCAAGTATTGCCACACAAATTCAGTGTGATAGAAATACTCATACAATGACCCTAGGAAGTATAACTAAGGAGCAAAAGTGCTTAGTAAAACAGTTTGTACATAACTTGACTCATCCTTTCCACTTCTACATACATCCCATACAGATATATATGCTAATATATATATCTGGTTACATATATAAGATAGTAAGCAGCCTTCTGAAAATAGTCAGAAACCAAAAACTCAATAGTCCATCAGCAACAAAAATGGGGTATATTCATTTAATAGAATACAACAAAAACAAATCAAATACAGCCATATACAACAATATGAATGAAGCTTAACATTGAGCCAAACACAACAATAACAAAATATATCTACAGAAGTGTATTTATGTAATATAAAAAAAACACAGAGAAATATAAATACTTAAACATCAAAACAATAAGGAAAAACAGAAGGTGATTACCATAAATATCAGAATAATAACTTCATAAAGGCCGAGGAAGGCTATAATCTGAAAAGGGGAAGAAACTTCAGGGTTCCTAGCAATAATCTATTGTTTAATCAGGATGGTGGTACATGGACGGTCACTCTACTATGATTCTTAAACTCTAAATTTGCTTAATAAACTTTCCTGTCTTAGTTAATATAAAAACACTGAAAAATTCAACTCATTAACATTCCAAACAAACCAAAAAGAAACCAGGACTCATAAAAAAATGTCCTGTTACAGTAATTAAACAGGTATCACAAATATCCATAAGTATATTTTAAAATGAAATTAAAAATATATATAAAGCAACTGTTCAAATGCTAGTACAAATTTGCACAGATCAGACTGGCTTTTATATGGAAACCAAAGCCTGATTGTTCAATCTAAATATGAAGAATAACATCTTCAGTTATAAACTGACTAAATGCTGTGGTAGACAGGCTCTAAGTTTGCTTCCATATATTGCCATCTCTTAGTATTCAGACCCTTTTAAATTCCCTCTCTTCGTGTGGGCTGGAACTAATGACTTGCTTTTAATGAACAGAAAACAGTGGTCCTCGTGTTGGGATGTCACTTCCAAGATTCAGTTACAAATACTACATGACTGTTGTTTTCAAAATCTCTCATTTTCTCATGTGCTTCCAAAGGGAAGCCAGCTGCCATGTAGTAAACTAACCTATGGAGAAGCTCTTGTGGCAAGAAATTGGCATTTCTTTCCAAGAGCCAATGAGTGAGCTTGAAATGGTTTCCATCCCAGTGGGACTTTGAGATAACTGCCATCCTGGCCAACAGTTTGTAGCTTAGTAAGAGCCAAGGCACTCAGTTACACTGAACTCAGGATATATATGTTTGAAATTTGAAACCATTAAATTTGAGGATAGCTTGTTACACAACAAATAACTAATTCAGAGGTCTAATAAATGCACAATCCTGTCTCTTCATATTTGAAAGAGTCAGTAGGGAAAAATAGTAAAAAATGAAAATTAAAGATAGGATCCTAATACCCTAAAATAGTAAGATGTGACATTGGAATTAATGTTAAATCTGAAAGACAGATTTTACTCCTTTTTGGTATACATCAATGACTAAACCAAGACTCACCATAACCCCAATTAAAAGTTAAGTATGGCCAAAACTGGTTTGGCCCAGTGGATAGAGCGCAGGCCTGTAGACAGAAGGGCACCCGATTCGATTCTGGTCAAGGGCATGTACCTTGGTTGCAGCCACATCCCCAGTAGGGGGTGTACAGGAGGCAGCTAATTGATGTTTCTCTCTTGTCGATGTTTCTGACTTTTTACCCCTCTCCCTTCCTCTCTGTAAAAAATCAATAAAATATAGCCGAAACCGGTTTGGCTCAGTGGTAGAGCATCGGTCTGCGGACTGGAAGGTCCCAGGTTCGATTCCGGTCAAGGGCATGTATCTGGGTTGCGGGCACATCCCCAGTAGGGGGTGTGCAAGAGGCAGCTGGTCGGTGTTTCTCTGTCATCGACGTTTCTACCTCTCTATCTCTCTCCCTTCCTCTCTATGAAAAATCAATAAAATATATATATATATATTTAAAAAAAAAAAAAAATCAATAAAATATAAAATAAAAAAAAAAAAAAGGTGAGTGGCCAGGTGGCTCACTCAGTTGGTTGGACCACTGTCCTATACACCAAAAGGTTTTGGACTCCATTCAGGTCCAGGTGTGTTTGGGAGGCAACCAATCAATGTTTCTCTGTTTTTCTCTCTCTCCCCACATCTCCCTCTTTTTTCCTCTTTCTAAACATATCCTTGGGTGAAGAAGGAGGGAGGGAAAAGAGGGAAAAAGGAAAGGGAAAGGAGGGAGGGGAAAAAGGAAGGAATGAATAAATAAATAAGAAATCACAAATTTTCAAAATCTGTATGCTAATCTTAGGAAAATAAGTTCAAAAGCAGTACTTTGCCTCCTGATCATTCTGTATTTTTACTTGAGTTAAGTCCAATTATAAATTATACTATAAGAGATAAGACTTTTTATAATTATATTCATTTTAAGGATTCATTTTGAACATATACTATATATAATAATATACGCAAAAATATAACCAATCACTTTATTCCATCTTCACTAAATCTTGAAGTATATTATATTTTCTAGACTAAAGTTTATTATGATTACAAATCATTACTTCAATCATGAAGAAATTTATGAAATATAAATCTAAGTAACAGGTAAACTTTTTAAAGTATGTTAACCTAGCTCCAAATTTTCAAATGTTTAAAAGTTTATCAACCTAGCTCCTCAAAGTCCCATGTGTAATTAAACTTGAAATACTCGAAAATCACTGAATGATGGCTATACTGAACATAAGAAAACCAAAAATGTATTATTTACAATATAATCTGTGCACAGAAGAGGCACCAATATTCAGAAGTACCTGGAACTACAGTAGTATGTACTTGGTTAAACTGCTTACCATGATAAAATATGGACCAAGGAAAACCACAATGAATCATTCACATCACATTACTTTGAATTGTTAAGCTGAAAAATTCTAAAACACTATTACTCCAGACATTTAATAACAAAAATAGAGAAACCCCAAATTAGAGAAAAGACAAATGAGGATCACAAGAAAGAGTTATTGTTAAAAACCAATTCTCGCAGAAGCCGGTTTGGCTCAGTGGTAGAGCGTCGGTCTGCGGATTGAAAGGTGCCAGGTTCGATTCCGGTCAAGGGCATGTACGTTGGTTGCGGGCACATCCCCGGTGGGGGGTGTGCAGGAGGCAGCTGGTCAATGTTTCTAGCTCTCTATTTCTCTCCCTTCCTCTCTGTAAAAAATCAATAAAATATTTAAAAAAAACAAACCAATTCTCCATTGATCTCTCACACCACTGCTCATCTTGTGATAGGTACTGTTCTAAATATCTTTTCAATTATGTATAAAGCATGTCCTGTCAAGACAGAAACAGCGCTTCTTCCAGGAAACAGGGCAAATTTAGTTTCTGATCAATATAATAAGAAGTGTGTCCTGCATCAAGGTTGGACAGGTTTGCTAATAGAACCATTTAAAAAGACTGGGGTATCCTAAGTTCAGGGTTCCTTAGTTGTAATATAAATCCATGTATGTGCAGTGTCAACTGGATCCATCTCTACATTGCCTATATAGAACTTGGGGGTCACAAGAAACTGATGCAAATACGAGGCTGACACTGTCAGATTGATATAATTAAGTCCTTTATCTCCAACCCAGGAGTCACGCATCTGCTGCAAGTGTCTATAAACTGTGGCAGGCTAACTTGTTAACTTGCTAGTAAGATTAAAAACCTCAGAACTCTTACAGCATTTTTAACAGTATTATGCTATGTTCTCATTACTTGAAACAATTTCAAATCTAACAATTTATTGTAAGCATTAATAGACCCCTAGAGAAGCACTAAGAAACCTCAAGAGCTAATGAAAACCTTAAATAAGGCAGGATACAGACAATGACCAGCCATTTCGTTTAACCCCAGATACTTAACTGATTCATTTAGTCATTCATTATCAGGCAATTTCCTATGTACTGAATCTCAGTTTCAATAGGTTCAAAGTCTAAAGCAAAAAGAAACATGTACAACTACTGCAAAACAATTGCACACTCTGTTTTAAAAGTAGGGTATTGTATGGAATATGAAAATGTATCACTCTTCCAAAGAATTTTCTATAGAAAAAATGTTGAGTGTACATATTCAGTTAATAATTTTATTTCATATATTATAAAATTTTCAACTTTGTTATTCAAAGTGTGGTCCAAGGACCAAGAGCATGATCAACTGAAGTTTGCTAGAAATGTAGATTACCAAAATCTGACACACACGCCCTTAATCAGAACTTGAATTCTAAGATCCTCACACATATTAAAGTCTAAAGTACCCAGAAAAAAAAAGGGAATATAAATCTTAAATTTATAATGAAGATAGTGTTTTTGATAACAGACATATTAAAATAAAAATTGTTAACAAAAGTTAAGGTAAGAAAAATACAGTCATAAATCATGTAAAAATAATTAGCTATAAACACTAGTATAATACAAAGATTTTATCTAAAAAGCTTAAAATACACATCATGAATAATCATAAAAGGGGAGTTATCAAATTAAGATAAGGTTCTGGCAATGCACACTTAAAGTATTTCATCAAAATAGAGACATTTCTCATCTTTTAATTTTCAAAAATAAAAGATAGCCGAGGGCCTAGCACATAATAGGTGGTCATATTTCTTAATGAGTAAAAAGTATCCTAATTAAACAACTCAAAATAAAAATACATGAGATTTGAGATGGAAATTTAAATATAAAGCAACTTTCAAAGTTATATTAGCATGCTACAAAGAATAATCTATTGTTTAATCAGGATAGTACTACATGGATGGTCACATTCTAACCTAAAATGCTAAATTTTGCATTTGATTTTTCTATACTTAGTACAAGTATGATATGACTAAGGAATTTTATAAATGTTAAATTGGAACATTCCAGTTATAAAATTGTTCATAAAAATTATCTTCTATGCCGAGACCGGTTTAGCTCAATGGATAGAGCGTCGGCTTGGGGACTGAAGGGACCCGGGTTTGATTCCGGTCAAGGGCATGTACCTTGGTTGCGGGCATATCCCCAGTAGGGAGTGTGCAAGAGGCAACTCTCTCATCGATGTTTCTATCTTTCTATCTCTCTCCCTTCCTCTCTGTACAAAATCAATAAAATATATTTTTTAAAAAAAATTATCTTCTAGCTATCCTGCATGACTTACATCTTGTAAGTTCTAAACAGGTAGCTGTTTTTATCCCATTATGCATTTTTATCATTACAAAAATTGTAACCCTTTCTACCTAAGGTTCTATTTCCTAAATTTTCTTTCAGGGTGAAGGATGGGCTGTCATTCAAGAATTCTATTTTATATTATTCACAGCTTTGAGGTAACTCACTGCATGCAATCCTATATACATTTCCAAAAAAAGCGATTTTTAAAGAATCAAGTTGTAAAGGTAAAATAAGTTAAAATAACAAAGCTTAAGAAAACTCAAATTCTTTTTAAATATTAAAAAAAAAAAATTAGCCTGGTATGCCTTTACAAAAATGGGGGAGAAATGGGAATAGTCAACAACAGTAAATAAAACATTATGTAAAATACACAAAATAATATACCTCTCTCTTATTTCTTCTTGCAACCTTGAGGAATTCCATAAGGATCTGTAGTTGGGCTGCATGTGATTCCTATAATAGAAAATTATAATTGTTCTTATAAAAATATAACTATGAGTTCAACCTTTTATTTAATACCACAATATAATCAGTAGGAAACAACTTAATGCATCCATTTAAGTCAGTCTATTACTTCTATTTAGTTTTCCCATTTGCTAATTAGGAAATTTTAAAAAGCAAACTATTTTCCCCAAAACTAAAACTAATTTTAAGAAAAAGATGCCTTAAATACATTCCTCATCTATCTTGCGAAAAAACTACTCATGGTAATTAGCAATTCTGCTATCTGTCTTGCCTTTCTATTTCCAATCATACCAATACATCATTAAGGAAAAAATCATGATAAGATTGACAGAATAGAAATTCTATACACTAATATCACTTTCCCCATAAGAATTTCATTTGAAGGGAAGTAAAAAGCATGATAAATGAAAAGAAATCCGTATATCAGAAGTAAAATTTACTATTTCTGATTATTACTTACTGACAGATGTGACAATTAATACAGTTTTATAGAAGATTTCAGTCAAAATCAAACACTTAAAAACAAAATTTTAATATAATCAAGTGAAGGAAGGGGTAAATAACCCAACTTGGTTACAAACAAAAATGTAACAGATAAATGATTATTATAAATAAGCTTAACATTTTCTGGGTATCAAAAAATACAATTACAAAAAATATATTTTTTAATGTTAAAATTCGCAAAAAGCATTAAAGAATTGCAAGTGAATCAATAAATATATGTAAAAAGAAAATCAAAATGGAATTGTAATGAGATAGTTTATGAACAAATATAATTTTTCATATATATTTGAAAAATAGAATAAAAATGCCAGTGGAACACTATCAAAACAAACAAAAATAAATAAATAAGAGAGATTACCAGTTAATTGCCATGCGTCCAAAACATAAATCATACTTCTTGCCTCTACAGTAGACACTTATGGCATACAAAGGGATAATAAAACTTGCATTTACCTGGCTATGCAATAGAATCATAGGAGCCAGTTGTTAAAATAAACACTTGGGCAGGTTTTATCTGATTCTATTGTATTACTCTAGAAAAGATTCTAGGAATACATGTGTGTTTAACAATTCCCCTGATGATAAAATAAACCCATCAAAATTTGAAGAATCACTAAGATATCACATTTACTACAAAAGAGTGTGGCTACTTCACCTCCATTCCAGGGGATATATTCTTTAAAAAACATTTTAAAGAATAAGAAGCAAATAGTTCAATGAAATGTTTAAGCCAAGACAAGTAAGGACAAAGGAGGCAAATCTGAACTGAAAATCACATTAGGATTTTCCAAATAACACACACAACTGAATTAATGTATCACAACTAAATAAGTGTGCTCTCCTTCCTGGGACCAGGCCACACCTTTCCCTTTCTCTCCTTTTTCCCCCACACAGGACGTATCTCCTAAACTCTAATGGACCCAAGGAGACTTGCGATCAAGGGAGCAATGGGCAGAGGCAGCTCATCCTGGGCTAACCCTAAATCTGTCCCCAAGCTCCCCTTTTCTCTGACCCTCCAGTAAATTGACAGCAGCCCCACCTTGGTTCACTTCTTTCCCATAATGTCTCTAGAGAGCTAAAGCAGCCCTTCCTCATCTCTCCTTGTTGCTTTTCTGTCCTAAGTTCTTTCTTGTTTCACTGTCCCCTGTTTTAATAAAAATATTCTCAAAATAAAAATAAATGAATACATACATCTGTAAAGCATGGTGTGATGAGATTTTAAAGTGAAGTCTTTTCTTGAATAACAAACTGGCATTTATTGAACCTGAGACACATTCCTGAGAAGTTAAACTATCCCAAAGAACAAACAGGGGCTCTGTGTCCCAACAATATGACAATGTATCCCAGGATACATTGGTACTATTTCTTGGGACTCTTCACACTGATTATTTATAACTGGCTCCAGATTATTAATAGCTAGAGAGCCAAGATCACATCTTTATACAAAAAAGAACATTCACAATCAAGACTGTTAATAAAGAATACAGTTCATTTGCAAAGAAAATGTACAAACTATCTTCAAAATAGTAAGTTTGAATACTTCATTTCTGTCTACAACTAGGACATGTAAATAGATTAAGAATGCTATTGATTTGTAGAAAAGGGGGAGAACATTCTAAGTTTTATGGTAAAAACAACAACAACACTTTTCCTTTGATCCTGGAATATCATATGACTTTGTAAATTAGGAGTACTATTTATTACTTAGATTTTAAAACAAGGAAACAGGAAAGAAAAGCAAGAGGAGGAGGTGGTGGGGTAGACAGAAGAGAAGACAAAAAACAAGGTAAGTCTTGACTCTTCAAGTATTAGAGAAAGGATTCTAACCTAAAAATAATGTAAAACTTCGAGTGCTTCTCCTACTTGGCTTAAGTCCCTATCTATAAAATAAGCAGGTAACATTTTACAAATGAAGAGTCATTTTGCCATGTCTTATGTAATTGTTACTATGATTTAGGTGGTAATTTTCTCTATATCAATACATTCTTTTCCTTAAATCTACGGTCAATAAAATGCTAAAGGATATGCACTTCTGGTAGCATATGCACTTTTGGTACCATAGATTAACTACAACCACCTTCAGAACAAGGAATATTTTAAGTGATAATGAAATACAATTCATAATGATAAATGGAACAATTCATCCAGAAGACAAAGCAATCTTAGACATATATATATTTTTTGGGACACCTGCTTTAAAATACATGAAGCAAAAACCACAGAAAACAATGAAAAATGGACAATCTAAAATATATTTTTAACATATCCTTATCAGTAACTGACAGAACTAGGAGGGGAAAAGATTTGAATAATATTAACAAACTACATAATCAATTTTATAAAAGCATTACAATAAAGAGCAATGCTGTTTTCAAATGCAAGTTATCATTTAACGAAATAGACCATATACCATATACCATATAATGAAAACCACAATATTTCAACAGACCAGCCCTGGCTGGTTTGGCTCAGTGGATGGAGCATTGGCCTAAAGACTGAGGGGTCCTACATTCGATTCTGGTCAAGGGCACATGATCAGGTTTTGGGCTCGATCCCCAGTGTGGAGCATGCCGGAGGCAGCTGAACAATGATTCTCTATCATCATTGATGTTCCAATCTCTCCCTTTCCCTTCCTCTCTGAATCAATAAAAATATATTTAAAAAAAAATTTTTTTTTCAACAGACCAAAAGCATACAAATTTAACTTCTTACAACTAGCTAAAATGTAGTGAGAAATACAGAATGCACTCTCCTCCTTAAACAACAAAACAGCAGGCTGGATATGAAACAATGGCTTTCAGACAAAAAACAGAAATGTTACATTTTCCCAGGAGCCAGAGTAGAAAAACCTTGAAATACACAGGCAGCAGGTAGATTTCTCAAAAAAAAAAACTTAAGTTGGAACTACAAGTGAACCTATCATCTACCATGTGATAAAAATCTTAGAAAAGACAATCATACCTTTCCCCCCCCCCTCTCTCTCTCTCTCTCACACACACACACACACACACACACACACACACACAAACACAGAAGCCCAAAAGACAGATTCTCAACATTCAAGTGCCTAATCTTATTTCCATATAGTCACCAGAGAAGCCATGGTTCCAATCTTTCTAATGTTTGGTTGATAAGTATTTCCTTCTTAAGTATTAATATATGAGCTACTCACTCCCTTATCTTATTAATAAATATCTGCTTCTTATTTAAACTAGGTCAGCGTGGGGAATTATCTGCTTAAGGGGTGCATTGCTTATGTGATGAATCATATTCAATTCCTAAAACTCACATTTTACATTTTTACATGAAATAAATGCAATTTTATTATTTTCATTTCATTACATCAGACTGGATATATTCAGTTCCAGTTCCCATCCTTTTAAATGCCCTTAATTAAGCAATAGATTACTGTTCTACCAATGGACACCTTTCAGAGGACTTTATGTATATAAAAATAATCTCTATTTTCTCCTTCAAATCTTGTATGTAAAGAGGGGACAACATGCAAAGAAGAAAGACAACCAATTGTTACTTATTAAAATAAAATTGTACTTTCTCATGATCTTTCTTAACACTCAGCTTTTGTTAATACAAACTGGCCGCTTTAAGTTTTATTACAGCATTTTGTTCTTTTATTTGAAAAAGGAGAATCTGTTATTAGTGACACCTTGAAGATGTTTCCTGCTGAATAAAACTGGATGGATTAAGTGACACTACCCTGCTACTTATAAACATTTCTATATCTTTTACAATGCAATAAACAGCACAATTTAAATCAATGTTTTTTTAAGTTCAGCTATGACTTACTGCTTCCAGTTGTTTCTTCTTCTGCACTAGTAATTCCAACATGAGGTTGACATTTGCCAAGTCAAGGTTATCTTGGTCAGTTCCCAGTAAATCTTGAAAGATTTGCCACCTGTGGCCATTCTAAAAATGAAGAAAAGAAACACAATAACTTTCTAAGGAGAGTGCTTTAGTATCTAAAACAAATGTTTAACTGCTACTTCCTAATGTTTATTACACAGATAACAAAAATCCTATATAATAAAAGCCTACTATGCTTATCTACCGATCGGCAGAACAATTGGTCACTATGAGGAGCACTGACCACCAGGGGGCAGATGCTCAACACAGGAGCTGCCCCGAGCCGTCAAACCCCAGGCCAGCCAAGGCGGGTACCAGCAGGGGTCACCTCCCCACACCAATTTTCCCACCTATTGCCCCACAAAGGGAGGCAACCAGCAGGAGGGGCAGGCTAGCAAACAGGCGGGCAAGCAGGTGGCACCAGGCAGCCAAGCAGGTGCCAAGAGGGGGCCCCACTGATTGCCCTGCTGGCCTAGGGATCCTACCCGTTCACAAATTTCGTGCACCAGGCCTCTAGTACACTATAATGTTCCAACCCATTATTTCCCAGCTAGTGGCTTCCCACTGCCTTCTCGTAATCATTTAAACACTCTTTTCCCCTTAAACTTATTCAGATAACAGATATGAAAGGCATATTCAAGACAAATGTTGAGTCAGTGTCTCTAAAGGTCTAATTCCCTTTAGAATAAATACCTGAGTTTTAATTCTTTTTCTAGCAATATTTTCAACTTTGTATTTAGTTGTAAAGTCTTAATTTAAGCTCACCTGCCTCAATAATTTGGGGTTAATCCTCTTATATTGAGACTCTTTCAGCAGTTTTTCCCAAATTATCACACATAGTAGTTTTACCATGCCATATCATCTTTCAATTGTCATATATTGCAAACAAACAATCTAAATGTAATCCCATCAGACCTTCCAAAAGATGATCAGTAAATTCTAAATAATGCAGTTTAAGTTCTTTATTGAACAAAACAATCATAAACAAATTTCCTTTAAGAAACATCAACAATAAATAAAATTTGAATATCTAATATTAAAACAATAAAAACAATGAATTAAAATTTATTAAAAATAGTAATAAGAGTTGAAACATACGGTGCTACTCACTGAGTGGTCCAATTTGAACCTCTTTTCCTCAAACCTTTGCTTCTGTTTGAGAATGAGCTCATTCACTGAAAATAAAAACAAAACAAGAAACACACATGATTGTGTTAAAGACATCATCTAATTGTTCTGTTTAGATGAATTGTATTTTAAGTTTAAAAAGCTCCAAATTAAAATGATGCCATGCAGGAATTTTTAATTAAAAACAGTTTCGTCACAGGCTACTCCTGGTAAAACTAGTTTTACTCCTGGTAAAACTATTACTATTATTACTACTACTACTATTACTACAGGAGAATTCTCAGAATATGTAGTACCTATTCTTACATATTTCAATAATGACACTGCTGACACTTGGAGACAATTCTTCACTGTGTAAGACTGTACCATGCTCCCCATGGTAACTGGTTGAGTCTATGAGGTGGTACCAAAAAGTTGTATTTTTTCTTTTTGTTTTTTGACTCTTCTATAAATATCCTGGCACACAATGTCAGTTGCCTATCCACAAACCATCCATCTTTTATTTAAATAGCAACAGATTTTTCCCAAGTGTCAGATTACCACATACTTTCAGAGGCTAGACCCTTCCTCAGATCTATGGTATGATTCTGGACTAAATTACACAATCAAGTCATTTATACTCTTGCCAGTGACTGACATGGAATTAAGTTTATGACCTAGTTTTGACCAATGAGGGGAATGCTGTCTTTCAGAAAGAGAAGTAGAGGAGGAAAACGATTTCTTTCCCTGCCATCATGAACGAATGATATCTGGAACTGCTTAGAACCATCCTGCAGTCTTGAGGGGATCTAGTCTAAAACCAATACATATACTGGGGATGGAGGAACAAAAAGATGGAAAGAACTTGATAATATTATAGAACCACAGGATTAACTAGTTCTAGAAATTCTTTTTATGGGAATCAATGCATTTTCCTTAATGGTTAAGCCACTTTTAATTGGATTGTTCTGTCTTTAACAGCTAGCTAATTTTTAAAAAATGATAAAGGAAAACTAGCACTAGGCTAGGTAAGTACTTTAACTTACAGCCATTATCCCATTGGTTGTTCTTCCCATTTAGAGATGAGGGAATATTAGAGATCATGACACAGTACATGAGAGGGTTGGGAAACAAACCCAATTATCTTAAAATTTCCACTACAACACAATCCAACTACAAATATTTTCTAACAAAGAGAGGTTTCAAGCCACACTAGATATCCAATCTTCAAAGGTGAGTGAGACTAAAGTTAAGTAACATTCAATCCAAGACTCAAGTAGCTCAGAGTAGTAAGACAAATATATATGATGCAGTAGTTGTAACATAATGTAAAAAAATCAGTGTTATCATTGAAACAGATTTACAAAGAACACAGAGGAAGAGTAATCAAAATTTAAGAAATAGGCTTCTAGTTGAAGGAGACATTAGAATTGAGCCAAAACAGGAACACAGAGATTAACTAAGTGGGAAAAAATTCAGATAGAGGAGGGGGAGGTAAGGGTCAAAGTCAAAAGACAGCAGAAGATAAAGTGTTGGCTGCAATCCAGTGATTTTGTTAATGATTAACAGGGACTAAGAACTAAGATTGAAAATGTAGCTAGATTGGACCCAGATTCTGAAGAGCCTGATATGTATCTCACAAGTAATCATTATAACCAAAGGAAGACAAAAAAGAGAGCTTGAAATAATGTAGTACTGGGAATAAAGAGGAGTATGTAAATAAGAATTTAATGTTTCAGTTATAATTACCCATTGGAATAAAAAATGGGTTAAATACTTGTAATATTTTACATATATATTACATTGGATTTGACCAAGAAATCTCATATACACTGAAACTGAAGGATAATCTATATTCATAATTATAATTTTATGGATCCTTAAAACACCAATAGTACTAAGAACAAACAATGCATTTCTACTGCTAAATTTTATTTTTTAGCAACTGTCTTTTTAGATGCAGGATAGTGTAGTAAAAGACACTTGAGCCAGACTGCTTAGAACCAAATCCCAATTCTGCCACTTACTGGCTGAATAACTTTTATACAGTTAAATTCTGCCTTACTTTCTTCACCTGAGGAATGAAGATGATAAATGATAATTTAGTGAGTTAACATAAAGTACTTAGGACAGTATCTAGCAGTAGTAAGGAAGTAAAATGCATTGGCTACTTTTAAAAAAAACAACACAGGAATTTTAAACTTTGCATTCATGTTGTTCTTTCCTTTAAAAAGAGGGCCATTCATTAGGAAGATTTAAAAATTAATTTACAATTTTTATCTATAGAAAGAGGAAACTAGAAGAGAGAAAGGAGGGAAAGAGGAAGGGAGAGGGAGAGGAAGAGGAAGAAAGAGAAAGAGACAGAGAGAAAGGATGGGGCAGCTAAAGAGAGATCTTGCACAGGAAAGAATAGGGAGACTAGAGAGCAAACCTTGCAGCAGTGGAGGAGAACAATTGCAGAAGTGGAATAGTTGGATGAGACACTGCCACCCAACCCCTTCATCCTACAGAGCCTTCCAGGATCAAGAGAGAGAACTCTGAAAGCTGAAGCAATGTAAGTAAATAATTTAAAAGAATTTTTCAATATAGAAAACAACAACAACAAGTAGTATTCTACTTTAGAAAGAGATCTCAGTGGTATCCTGAGTGCATAAGAAATATAATCCCTATTTACTTATTGTGAGGAAACCTCAAGAGTCTGACCATCACTATACAAAGGTAAAGGCTGAAGATGTGCAGAAAAACAGAAATAGATATATCAGGACAAAATGTTATTTCCATGGCTGACATAAAAAATCTCATTGGAAGCTTCACTGTAATTAAGGCTTCAAAAATACTTACATTCCAATTACCCAAAATAAAAAATTTCTATCCATAAAAAGCATTTAAAAATCTGTTATCATCACCAGAATAATTTCTAGCTCAAAAAATCAGTAACTTTGACTTCAATATTCACTAGTGAACACACACACACTAATATATAGTATACTGTATTTATAATATGAAATTACTTTCCAACATTTTTACAGTCCTTCCATACTGGTGTATAGCATATTTTCTCTCTCTCTCTCTCTCTCTCTCTCTCTCTCTCTTCACATAGAAAGTCACATAATAGAATTTCTAACTTATGGACTTACTATGCTTAAAAACTTTAGTAAATCTCCAAATTTTCAGAACATTTGATTCCCTTCCATATGTAACCATTTCAAAAGAAGTAGTTTTCCAAAGTCATGCAACTGATAGAAAAGTGATTCTAGAGCCCACACAGCGGCATTAATCCAAGTTCAGGAGCAAAGCTTTCTGCTTTGAAGGATTTTGTTTTCCCTTTTATTTAACTAGCCATTTAAGTCCAGTCTCGCAGAATATCAAACCACTTATATTTCCTCATTTCCTAAGTTTATCATAAAACTTTATGTTGCAGAATTTGATATTTCAAAAGAAAACCTTCACAATATTTCTTCCAAGGTTCCTTTCTGCCGTGCAATCATCTAATAATTTTCCTTAATGAAAAAACAAAACAAAACTGAATTGTAGAGAGAAAAAAAGATTGTAGCCAATGAAATTTTAGAGCAAAGGTAAAAACAAAAGCCATAGCTGAAAAGTTTCAAATTCATGGTTTATTATAAACCAGCATTTGAACTGAGAAGGTCAAACTGCAACTGAAGCACTAGCAGTCAGAATCCAACTAATAGAAGAGTAAATATGCAAATTAACCATCACTCCACTGCAAAACACGCCCACCAGCCACACCCACCAGCCCATCAGAGCAAGTATGCAAATAAACCCAACCAAAATGGCTACCAGCCACAGAGAGCAGGAGGGAGGCTTGGGTTTTCAGGCAACGGCAGAAACCAAGCTTTCCGCTTGTCCTTGCCGGCATTTCAGTTGGAGAAGGTAAATAAATTCCAAATACCAGGGCCTCTGCTTGGGTCACCATGGGCATGGCCAGCCTGCAAACCACCACAGGCCCCTCACTCAGACCCCAAAAGCCCCAAGGGAACCTCCACCCTGATCTGGGATACACTTCAGGGCAAACCAGCTGGTCCCCACCCGTGCACCAGGCCTCTATCCTATCTAATAAAATAATATGCAAATTGACCATCACTCCAACACACAATAGCTGCCCCCATGTGGACACAAGATGGCCACCACATGATGGCCAGAGGGGGAGGGCAGTTGCGAGGCACCAGGCCTGCAAGGGAGAGCAGTTGAGAGAGACCAGGCCTGCAAGGAAGGGCAGTTAGAGGAGATCAACCCTGCAGGGGAGGGCAGTTAGGGCTGACCAGGTGGGCAGAGGAGGAAAGTTGGGGGCAAACAGGTTGGCAGGGGAGCAGATAGACATCACTCAGGCTGGCATGGGAGTGGTTAGGGGGTGATCAGGCTCACAGACAGAAGTGGTTAGGGGCAATCATGAAGGCAGGCAGGTGAGCAGTTGGGAGCCAGCTGTCCTAGATTGTGAGAGGGATGTCCGACTGTCGGTTTAGGTATGATCCCACTGGGGATCAGGTCTAAACGGGCAGTCGGACATCCCTCAAGGGGTCCCAGATTGGAGAGTATGAAGGCTGGGCTGAGAGACACCCCTCCTCCCCCAACCTGAGCATGAATTTTGTGCACTCGCCAATAGTCTAATATACTAGTACAAGTAAACATCACATTCTAACTCTCAATATGTTACTCCTTAGAATGAAGAATTAAATTTTTTAACAAACATACCCAGTAATACTCTACTTCATATCTGAAAATTAACTTTCATTCCTAAAAACACAATATAAAGATTTCTAACAAATCTTAGGCTATTCAACAAGTAGAATTTTTAGATATTCACAAATATCTTGATAATAATATCTTGTCTCTGACTAGATATTATTATCAACCATTTACTATTTACCCAAAGGGTTTTCTATTTTGTCTCTCTTCTCCAGCTATCATTGGACTCTCAAAAGCTCTCCATCCATAACTTCCTTCCCTACTTCTTACTTTTCTATTGCCTCCCAGGTCACAGACTCTCTGCACCCATGCAGGAATGCTCATGGCTTTTCTTTCCTTCCCCCTCTATCTTAATCCTTTCTTCCATTGTTTTTACTTCTGCCCCTGAAGCAGATACAGCAGGAATGCACAACACTATACAAAAAGACAAGTGTTCTGGATATCTGGCATTCTCCTTTAGCCTCACATTCTGTCCAGCCATCTATGCAAGAATCTAAGTGTCAATCAAATAGAAAAAATTAAAAATAATATAAGGTATGGCATCTGTCACAATCCAGGTAAGACTGGGGGAAGCATCTGGTGAGTATAAAAGAGAGACCTGCTTAGTCAAAGCTATGTCTTCTGAATAAATTAAATACTAGCATACACTTTGGGGGGGGGAAGTATTTTAAAAATTAAAAAAAACATTCCAAAGACTCACCTAAGAAATTAGGATACAGATGGTCAATATTATCCACAACATAGTTACACTTAGGACATCTATTATTATCCTCCAAACTCTGATGAATACACTTGTAGCTATTAGCAGAGAAAAACAATAAAATAGGTTTGATAAGTCAGTGATAGATTAATAAACTGGTCACGAAATTTAATAATGCCTATTAGTCTTCTATTCCTCATTTTCAACTTAAGCAACCAAACACTTTATCCAATTTATTCCATCTTATATGTGTATCTCATAAAGAAAATACATAGAGCATTTAATAGACGATAGTAAACAAAAGTTATTGAAAAATAAATTCAAATAATAAATCTACTGAATATAAAATTTAAAAAGATTATTAATTGCAAGTACAATATACCACTCCCAAACAAAATAACAAACAACAGGAGTTAAACATACACAGATTACATACCCATTAAGATGGTTACTATTTTAAAAAAAAGGCAAATAACAACAAGTGTGGAAAAATTGGAACACTTATGAACTGTTAGTGGGAATATAAAATGGTACTGTAGCTATATATAGAAAAGTAGTATGGCTATTCCTCAAAAAAAAATCATAATATTATCTATGATCCAGCAATTCCACTTCTAGATATATAACCAAAAGAACTAAAAGCAGTGTCTAAAAAAGATATTTATAAACCAATGTTCAAAGTAGCATTATTAACAACAGTTAAGAGATTAAAATAATCCAAGAGTCCACTGACAGACGAAGAGACAAAATATAATATATACATGCAATGGGATATTATTCAGCCTTAAAAAAGAAATTTTGACATATGCTACAATATTAATGAAACTTGAGGACATTATGCTAAGTAAAATAAGCTAGTCACAAAAAAGCCAAGTACTAATGACTGTACCTATATGAGGTCTAGAACAGTCAAATTTACAGAAATGCAAAGTTAAATGGCAATTGACAGAGGCTGGGGAAATGGAAAATGAGGAGTTAATAGGTATAGAGTTCCTGTATATCTGCTTGTAGTTAAATGTTGATCTCAAGTGTACAGTGAGTTAATTGTGTTTTACTTTATCCACTGGCCTATCCAAGGCTCCTCTCTCACTGTGTTTTACTTTGTTATATTTCTTTTATTCCAAATTGAACATTTTTTTCTTCTTTTACACTTTGGCATCTCTGAAAATTGGGTTATGTGTTATAAATAATGGAATTAAAATTTTTTTTCTATTGGTTAATTAGCCATTGGATGTAGTAGCTTTTCTGCAGGAAAAAGTTCTGGATATTGAATGAACAACAATGTGCACATATACTTAACATTACTGAACTTAAAAGTGGTTAAGATGGTAAATTTTATTATGTGTATTTACAACAACTAAATTTTACAAAATATACACATAATAATGATACTGATAAAATAACGATACTGATAAAGTGTTAAAAAACACAGAAGTTTTTAACCTTCTATATCCTTTTCCAATATCCTTCTAGCCTGCTTTACTGGGCTTCATACCTATCTCCACAAATGAGTTAAAGATGCTTTGTCCTGATTACCCAGAACCACCACCCCAATTTCTAAAAGAGCAGTTAAAAGCTCTTTATCAATTAATAAACCCAGTTTTAAAATCCACCTGTAAAGCCTATGGTAAACCTAACTACTTCACAGATATTACGCACCAACCATATGCTTACTGCCTTGAGGCAAAGAATGTATAAAGACTAGTGGCCCAGTGCACAAAATTCATGCATAGGGAGGAAGGGAGAAGGGTGTTCCTGCACCCACTCCAATATGGAACATCTCTTTCACAATCCAGAACTGCTGGCTCCTAACCACTCACCTGCCTGCCTGCCTGATTGCCCCAAACCACTCCATCTGCCGGTCTGATCAACCCCAACTGCCCCCACTTCTGGCCTGATCATCCATAACTACCCCCCCCCCTGCCAGCCTGCTTGCCCCCAACTGCCCTTCCTGCCAGCCTGCCCCCCCCCACAACTGCCCCTCCCAGCCCGCCTGCTCACCCCCAACTGCCCTTACCCCCGCCTGCTTGCCCCCAACTGTCCTCCCTGCTAGCCTGATCACCCCTAACCTCCTCTGCATCAGCCCCACCACCATGGCTTTACCCTTTTATTAGTATAGATATATCAAAAAAATGATTACAAGATAATGAAAATTACTTTTAAAAAAACAAAACCTCTCACTATCTACATTTACACACAGATTTAAGAATGCCAAAAGGCAATTTTGCTAAGTAAAATCATCTTACCAAAAACTGTGGCCACATTTCGTCATGTATGCTTCCTCAATCATATCAAAGCAGATAGGGCTAAAAAGAAAATAGAAAATAATTGATACTTTTAAAGCAGAGTGATTTCAAATTAGAAAAGGCAAGCAACAATACAACAAAATTCTATTTCCATATACAACTAAGTCTCCAAACATCTTATCAATGAGAAATGAAATTTCTCTTGAGCTGAATAAACTTCAGGGGATTGCAGGTCAAATGACAATTTTTTCAAGATAACACAAGCTCTAAAATAAATAAGTATATTAAAATGGCTCCAATAGTTTAACTCACATATAATTTTTAAAAGTGCAATGCAATCAAAAGAGTCCTTAAGAAAGTTGTATCATTTTCTTTGGTCATCCGTACTCAAAAACATCTACCCAGATCTACTAATCCAAATGTGCTTTTAGTTACCTTCTCAAAAAAAAAAACAAAAAAAAACAAAAAAAAGAAACACCTAATATCCTGAATGATAAATTTACAATTCCAATTTCAATAACTTCTATTCCAGATAATGAAGATGGTAATGATAGTTAATACTCAAAAGAGAAAAAACTATATTCATTAAAACAATGACATATATTAACCCACTTAATACTTTCAACAGCAGTGTTGGAGGTACCAGATGTACATTCTTACTACATACACTTAGAAAACTGAGGCAGGGGGTAAATGAAACAATTGCTTTCAGGCATTAGACACTATGCAGCACAGTATTGATATTTTTTATGGAAGATGAATAAATAAGGAGCACTATCATAGACCCAGTTTTCTGTTTTCACAGAAGATTCACAGGCCCAAGAAAAGAGAACACAAGCATAGAACAAGTATCTTGCTGAGTCAAGAAAAGGATTCTTTGAGTCTAGGAAAGACAAAAGGGAAAGAATTTACAGGACAGGACAGACACCAGAGGAAGGAGCTACAAGGAGAAAGAATTCTACAACTCTATACAAGGTTCTCATCAAGTCCATTGCTGAATACTATTCATACATGTCTAGAGTAAAACTCTTCAACATAAGTTAAAAAAATAACCACATAGCTCTGGCCAGTGTGGCTCAATTGGCTGAGCATCATCCCATGCACTGAGAAGACACAGGTTTGATTCCCGATTCCCAGCAGGGAACAAGCAGGAGGCAGACAATCGATTTTTCTTTCTCTCTCTACCTCTCCCTTCATCTCCCTCTCTCTCTCTAAAATGAATAAATACATTAAAAAACACATTTATGCACATAAATACATATATACCTATGTATACACCCTGTTTTTCCGAAAATAAGACAGTGTTTTATATTAATTTTTGCTCCCAAAGATGCGCTAGGTCTTATTTTCAGGGGATGTCTTATTTTTCCATGCGCTAGGTCTTATTTTCGGAGGATGTCTTATTTTCGGGGAAACACGGTACATTTATCCCAGTTTAATGTGAATCTCAAAAAATATTATTATGCCAAATTAAGGAAGCCAGAAACAAAAAGCAATGTATTGAATGTCTAGATTATTTGGGCCTAGGATCATGTGTTCCAATTCTGAATTTGGGGACAAAGGCCCTCACCCCAAAGTACACAGACTAGGAAGAGAGAAGGATGGATTCCCAAAGATAAAATCAGAACTATGATAAACAGAAATCAGACTATCTTTTACAATCCACCTTTCACTCTACATAGAAATAGAGTCAAAAATCAGTTCATTAAATATAATCTTGAAAAATGAAAGGACAATTAGCTTATATATGAGAATATGTACAAAAAACATGTTACTCAATAAAAATATTGAGATAGTAGGGACTATTTAAATAGAACTTGACACATACATATATGAAGAAAGAAAGAGGGCAAAGAACAAGCAAGGTAAAAGGCAAAGATGGGGAAACAACACATGTTAAAAACAAGTCAAGAATAATTTTAATTTGTATAATACAAATTTTAACAGGAAAAAGAAGCATGACTATCGCAGCCTTTCTCTCAAGCTAGATAAGCTTTGAGGATAAAGGATTGCAGGGTAAACTTATTTAAAATAGGAAGAAATAGCTTGGCTAGAGTGGCTCATATGTATACAAGGAGAAAAAATGAGCAACAAGGTTTAAGATTATACTTATTTTAACAATTCTTAGAAGGAATATGGTCACCTAAGAAATATTGATTGGTTCATTATTAAGAAAGGTTTGCAAAGGGAAAAGGTAATCTCTAATCAGCACATTCTTTGGTAATAAACTATTACCATACTATTACCAAACTATTACGATACTACTGTACAAGTACCTCCCTCTCAATTTACAGACCAGAATTCAAGTTAAGAGTAGTCTTTTATATCCTGCTTCATGATCACCTCATTTTCTCTGCCATTTGATGCACCTAAATCTTATGTTGACACTGATGCTGATAAAAGAACCTTAATGAACTGCTATGACTTGACATCATCTTCTGCAGAGTATCTTTCATGATCACTGTCATCCAACCAGCACATGTATTATAAAGCAAAAGAATCAAGGTTTTTTTGTTTGTATGTTTGTTTTTAATAAACAAAATAAACTGACGAATAAATAGGACCAGAGACATGGAAGCATGGAACAGACTGATAGATCTCTGAGGAAAGGGGGAGTGCAGGAAGAGATTAACCAAAAAATTTATATACTTATATGCACAACCCATGGACACAGACAATAGTGCAGTGATGGCCTAGGGTGGGGCAGGAGCTGGGTGGAGGGAGCAAAGAAGATGGGAAGTGGGGGACATTTGTAATTCCCTCAACAATAAAATAATTTTTTGTTTTGTTTTTAATAATTGTACTGATCTTAGAGATAGGAGGGAGTGAGAGGGGAAGAAAGGAAGAGGGGGAAAGAGAGAGAAACATTGATGTGAGAGAGAAACCTTGATAGGCTGCGTCCCACATAATCTCCTACCTGGGAACAAACCCACAACCTGGGCATGTGCCCCAACCCGAAACTTTTTGGTATATGGGACCATGCTCCAACCAAATGGGCCACACTGGCAGGGCCAAGTTTTGTTTTGCAGATACAAAGAAGTGCTTGACTGATGTTGCTATAACAACAACGTAATGAATTCTAGCTTATATCAGTAGTTGAATATGCTTTAACATCTCTTAAAAACACTTTGTAATTGTTGGGAAAACAGTAGCAAGTGTGGTCACAGGTTTCATCTTTAGTGCTAAGTGTGATTTATAGATAATGGCTGCCTAGTATGTAATGCAGTGAGATAATATCTGAATTCAGAAACATTTAATATCTAAGTGAAGTAATAATGCCAGGATATGACACAATTAGGTGATTAAAAAGTCTTTCTTTAGGATAGTCTAATATTAATAGTTTGATTTGAGAGGCAATGACATATTTAATAAATGGCAGATCTATTGAATGTAGATCCTACCTACTTATCAGACAGACAGATGATTAGAATTAACCATCCCACAAGGGGCTATCTACTTGAAAACATTTATTTCTGCTGTAACTTAGAGAATAACTGGGCCTTAGAGAGGTAGAAAAGAGCATTTCAGATAGTTGAAAGCTAATGCAAAGGCAGTAGTAATGTGAAAGAATAAAAGAAGTCATCTTTCAAATAACTTTAATTAAATGGATCATGTAAGAAAAATTTGAAAAATAACGTAACAAAGACTTCCTTGAATGTCAACAATTTTTCCAACTTCAAGCTAAAAACTACAAATTCTGTCTAAAATCAGTTAGAATGAGCTACAATTTGATAATATATACTCTTGATCCTTTGTGTGAAAACTATAAATCCCTAAAATGTTCAATTGTGCAATTAAAAATAAACTTAAAAAAAAAAAACATGTAAGTCAAGAGAGGCCAATATGAATTACTGAAAATTAAGCATTTGACTTTAAATCAATTATTCTCAAGAAGATGACATGTCATTATCACCAGTGGAGCTTTTGCAAACTAGATTGCCCACTCCAGCCTCCAATTCTGGTAAATCCTCTCAGGAGGCAAGGGGAGGAAGGAGTTAGGGGTTAAAAACATTTATCTCATGTGATTACAGAACAGTTGTTTCCCTCCAACCTACCACATTTAAAAACCACTAGGCTAAACACATGTACTCAAACCTAAGATATGCAGTCTAATTCCATACAAAGAAAGCACAAGGTTGAAAATTAGGAGATCTGAGTTCTGATTTTGTCCCTTAGTCATCCAATTAGAAACATTACTTAAATTCTTTGTACCTCAATTGAAATATAATTATACTAGAGGCCCAGTGCACAAAATTCTTGCCTGGAGGTAGGGGGTGTCTCTCAGCCCTGCCTACACAGTCTCCAATCTGGGACCTCTTGGGGGATGTCCAACTACCGGTTTAGGCCTGATCCTAAACTGGAAGTCAGATATCCCTCTTGCAATCCAGGACCATTGGCTCCTAACCATTCACCTGCCTGCCTGCCTAATGCCCCCAATAGCCCTCCCTACTGGCCTGATCACCCCCCAAATGCCCTCCCTTGCCAACCTGGTAGCCCCCAACTGCCCTCTCCTGCCAGCCTAATCATCCATAACTCCCTGCCAGCCTGATCTTGCCCCTAATTGCTCTCCCCTGCCATCCTGATCATCTCTAAATGCCTCTGCCTTGGCCCCCCACCACCATGGCTTTGTCTGGAAGATGGTCGGTCAACTGGTCTAATTAGCATATTATCCTTTTATTAGTACAGATAGATTACATAGGATAGGATTGCTTAAATGGGGGGAGAAAACCTTTTTCAGCAGGAGGAGCTGCTCTTGGCAGACAAAAATACATAACCCTTATATTTGGACTGATAGCCAGCCATATGAACTATACTGCCAAACCAATTATTAAAAAATCAAATACTTTCTTACACCTTACACCAAACAGCTGTTGGTGTAAGGTGTAAGAAAAACCCCTCCTCAGTCCTACCGGTTTGGCTCAGTGGATAGAGCGTCAGCCTGCGGACTCAAGGGTCCCAGGTTCAATTCCAGTCAAGGGCATGTGCCTTGGTTGCAGGCACATCCCCAGTAGGGGTGTGAAGGAGGCAGCTGACTGATGTTTCTCTCTCATCAATCTTTCTAACTCTCTCTCCCTCACCCTTCCTCTCTGTAAAAAGTCAATAAAATATATATATATTTTTTTTCTTTTTTTTCTTTTTTTTCTTTTTAAACTCTGGCTGGCTTGGCTCAGTGGCTAGTGGTGTGCAAGAGGCATCCAATCAATGTTTCTTTATCATCAATGTTTTTATCTCTCTCTTCCCTCTCTTCCTCTCTCTGCAAAATCAAAAACATAAATAAATAAATCCTTCAATCAATCAATAAGACAACTGAATCCTGCAAACCCTCACTTTGTTTCATTAGCTTTTACTTTTTCATATGATGCTCTCTACTAAGTGTAGGCACAAACACCTCTTAGACCCAATAATAAGCAATTTCAGTTATTTATAAGTGACAATCACATTTATAGCCCAATTTCAATTAAAAATGAATTAATTCTGAATCCAGACGTATTTAAGACAAAAGTAAAAATAAACAGACATTATTAACTGCAAAAATTAGACATTATAAGACTAAATAACTTCCTATTATATTTATTACAACTGGCCCTTGAATAACACAGAGGCTAAAGGCATTGACCCCACAATTGAAAATACACTTATAACTTCTGACTCTACAGTTGGCCCTTCGAATGGTGGATTCAACCAATTGGGGGATGGAAAACATTATTTTCTATCTGAGATTAAGTATATGAAAATACTATTTTTGTTCAGTGTTGGTTGAATTCATAAATGCAAAACCATGGATACAAGGGCAAACTGTATTTATTTTTAAAAATCCAGGTATGGCCGAAACTGGTTTGGCTCAATAGATAGAGCCTCGACTTGGAGACTGAAGGGGACGGTCAAGGGCATGTACCTTGGTTGCGGGCATATCCCCAGTAGGGGGTGTGCAAGAGGCAGCCTGATCGATGACTCTCTCTCATCGATGTTTCTAACTCTCTCTCCCTTCCTCTCTGTACAAAATCAATAAAATATATTAAAAATCCAGGTATGGCCCTAACTGATTTGGCTAAGTTGATAGAGCTTGGCCTGCCAGTCCCGGGTTCGATTCTGGTCAAGGGCATGTACCTTGGTTGCGGGCATACGCCCAGTAGGGAGTGTGCAGGAGGCGGCTGATCGATGTTTCTCTCTCATTGATGTTTCTAACTCTCTATCCTTCTTCCTTCTTCTCTGTAAGAAATCAATAAAATATATTTTTAAAAATCCAGGTATAAATGGACTAGGCACTTCAAACCCCTGTGATTCAATGGTCAACTGTAATGACACCAATTCAGATCATTTTATTTTATTTTTTTTAATATATTTTATTGATTTTTTACAAAGAGGAAGGGAGAGAGATACAGAGTAGAGAGTTAGAAACATTGATGAGAGAGTCATCAATCAGCTGCCTCTTGCACGCCCCCTACTGGGGATGTGCCCGCAACCAAGGTACATGCCCTTGACCAGAATCGAACCTGGGACCCCTCAGTCTGCAAGCCAACACACTATCCACTGAGCCAAACCGGTTTCGGCTCAGATCATTTTAGACCCTGAAGTGAATCAACTTCCCCTATGAGAGTGCAAGCCAACTTCCTATATCACTAATATTCTAAGTCTATATACAATTTTCTCCAGAGAACAAGCACAAAATCCTACCAGTTCTCACTCAGCTAAATGCAATTCCTTCTTCACAATTCTACCATTTAGACTGCATTTCGGATACAAATCCAATGCAAATCCCAAAACACTCTCAACAATACAATCAACTAAATCTTTCACTTATTACAGCTAACTTTACCCTCTATGCCAAATATCACAACTAAACACGATGGTGTTTCATTCATGATGCAAACTATGACGACAAAATGTCTAATACCTAGTGTCTCTCAAAGCAGAAGTACCAGTTCGCTCTAATGCATTACTCCAGTTACATCTGATACATGAATGAGATTTAGTAAATGTGGTTCCCTCTTGCAAGACATTCAGTTGAGAGGTGAAATTTTTTTTTGAAACAGACTTTCTTGATGACAGCAGCCTCTACAGCAGATTTAAAGGGGCCCGCCCTTGGAAATAGAATGGATATTTACATGAAATACTACTTCTCCTTAAAACATCCATACCTATGCTTAGAGCACCATCTCAATAAGCAAACTTATTGAGACCACAGTCTCAATAAGCAAACTCTGGCCAACAGTTCCACCCCTCGAGCAACCCAGGAAGCTTAACCCTCTTCCATTACAAATTTAGTCCACTTCGACAAGCAATCGGACTGATAGGATGCCTCATTCACCAGGCAGCCAGAAAACTCAAGGCCCACCTCCCTGCCCAGCTTTCTTCTTCTATGCACATCCATTTATTTGACTGCCCACCTTCCAACCCCTCCCGTTATTTCTTATTCCAAAAACCTCCTTCATTTACCCCACCACCAGCACTTACCTCCTTAGCACAGCAACCTGCTAGGGACCCCAAAATCCCCCCATCTTAACCCCAACTACCAGCTCGAATCCCTGTGCAGCACCGAACAGCCGCCTCACCCGGACCCACAAGCCCGAACAGCAGCTCAGACTTGAGCGACAAGGGGGCCGCTCTTCACACCCACCAGACAAAGTCGTTGCTTTTGTCCTCGTAGGAGTTGATGAGCCCGTTGCAGAGGGGGGCGAGCAAAGGTCGCTTTCTGCTGCCGCTGCCGAGGCCAGAGCTGCCCCCTCCTCCGCCGGCGCTGGGCCGGGCCGCGCAGCTGAGCCGGGACAGGCCCGCGGACACCACCCCGCCGCCGCCGCCGCCGCTGCCGGACACGGCGGCCGCCACCAGCACAGGCCGCCCCGGGCCCCCGAGGCCGCCGGAGCCCGCGGCCTGGGCTGCCCCTCCGGACCCCAGCGCCGCCGCCGATCCCGCCACGGAAGGGGGCGACGGAGAAGAGGATAAGGACGAGGAGGCGGAAGTCACCGAAGAGGCCGCCGAGGAGCCGGGGCTGGTCCCGGCGGAGCCCGACCCGGCCTGGCGGCTCCCGGACATCGTGACTCCCTCCCCTCCGGCCGGGCTCTCGGAGGAGAGGGACCGCGACCCGCCGCCGCCCCTACCCTACGCCTCAGTGCATCCTGAGGATGCGCTCCGCGCCGGGAGGTGGGGCCAGGGAACAATAAAGTTGATTTTTTTTTTTTTTTTTTTAAGGCGACCACACAACAGCGTCCAACGGGAGGGGGCGGAGGAAACGAATCACGCAGAGTGAAAACCACTACCGCCCTCCAGGCCGCCGCCGCCGCCGCCTCCGCCTCCGCCGCAGCCAACCGGGGCGAGCCGAGGGCCGGCCGTGCGCGTGCGCGAGCGGCGGAAGGGGCGGGAGCGGCGGGGGAATACGACTTCAGACGCCGACCGGTGGGTGATCGGAGACGCACGGCGCGCCTCCGGTGACGGCGGTGGCCTAGTAACGACAGCAGCTGTTTACGAGAGCTGTTTTCGTTCGTGACGTACCGGAGGGCAGGCCTTCTTAATGGATGACAAGGCGGAGGACGGCGGAATGAATAGTCAGGGTGGCGGACTAACGGGGGGAGAAGGGGGAGAGAACTCGCTCAAAAGCGACTGCGCACGCGCGCCCTAAGTTACCCAGGGGCCCCTAGCGGCGCCGGCGCGTAGTCGCCTAACCACGCATGCGCGCGGGAGAGCCGCCTTCCCGAATGGCGAGAGGGAGCGGTGGCCCTCGCCCGGCGGCCTAACCCAATGGCGAAGGCACGACAGGTGCCTCCGAGTAGGGAATTGCACGCCCTGTAGACTGGGACACACAGAAAGGACCCAGAAGCTCCTTTCCGAGCAGTCGAAAGCACTGGCCCGTGAGGCAGGGACTCCAAGTTCTGTTTGAAGCCATTCCACAGTTTTCCTGAGGAATAAATTAAGATGAAGTCAGTCAACAACGCTTTGTAAGTGGAAAACGTGGTAGCAAACGTTACCAGTTTTATGCATTCGACCTTCCCTTCACTTTTGCATTTTGAGAAGTTATTGACCAAGTGAAGCATATGGAAAGCAAATTATACTTAATCAGAACACGGCTGAGTCAGAACCCCAGTTTAATGTGGAACTGATACAGTTCTAGCACAAAACAAGTAAATCTGGCATTTTAAGCCACCAGAAAGTTTCTGATGTGCTTTTTGGAATAGAAAGAATTGATTACAAAAAAAAAAAAAAAAAAAATTGCAGATTTTCATTTGCCTTTTTGAGAATCCCTAAGAATCTCGGGGATGTAAATTAGAAACAACCGAACTGGTTGATTTCTGGTACTTTTTCTAACTCTGTCATCATATGATTCTTAGACGGAACGTTCCCTGACTTAATTTGCAAAAGTTTTTAAGACTAGGGGCTGCGAGGACCTTTCCCTAGAAATATCTATGCCTGCTGAGGGAGCAGGTCTAGGGAAGGGCCTACTTGAAGGCCCAGTAACAAGACCTAGCCATTCTCCTGGGCAGTGAGCCATAGTAAGTCTGCCATCCTCCTCAACTCTGTCTTAGCTGCACATCCTCTGTGCCCAGCTCAGGTTCCTACTCAGCAAAATAATATAGGAATGGCCTTATCAGATTTCCAAGACCCACTCTTTATGTATGAATGCTGCGTTATCCAACCCATGTTTATAATCACTTTCAAGACCCACCTGAAAATGTAAAACAAAACAAACAAAAAAACCCACAAAAACAAAACAAGCAAAAAATAAAAAACGCAAAACAAAAAGACCCATTTCACAAAAAAATGAGCCTCACTGACTCCTTGGCAGAGATAGTTTCACCTTCATATGTACTCCTAGGAATTTTTTGTTTGCACTTAAAACATTGCATTTTAGTGGTTTATACATGATTCTCTACCACCACAAGCCTATCAGCTTTAACTTTGTATTTTCAGCATGTAGCACAATATCTGGCCTATGATTGGTGCTTATCAAAATTTCTTGACCAACAAATTAAAGCAGTTGATCATTTTAATTATTTGCTGAAAGTGTGCCTTTACAACTAAATTGTAAGCTCTTTGAAAGACAGGACCAATTTTTTGATGGAGTGCGTAAATAAGTGAAGTATATAAAACATTGCTCCTACATTCAGGAAGTTTATGAAATAATTGAAGGATTAGAAAAATATGTGAGAAAAAATAAGTAATAGTACCAAGGAGCACATACAAAGCGTTTAATGGAGAACGCAGAGAATCACAAAAGGGTCTGAAGCAACAAGTGCTGAGGGCCAGCCATGCTGGGGGTGGGGGAGAGGGGGCAATTTGGCCTTAAGAAAGAAAAGTTATGGTCTGGTTGATCAGAAAGTGTAATTAAAATCATGAGTTCAGAAAATAAGTAAAAATACCGACATGAAATTCAGCTGTCTAATTGATAGGGTTAAAGAGTTTGTTCAGGAAAAAAAATCATTTGTGGGGCAGATTATAAACAGACTTGAAATCACTTTGGAAAATAGTGTGTAAGCAATTGGGAACAATGAAGACCTTAAGTGAGGATAAACTATATTCAATGTGTTATTTTGAAGATTAAGTTTTCAGCAGATTAATCTTCCAGAGAGATGGGAGTTTAGGGGCAAAGGGACTAATTTAGGAAAAAATTATAGCAGTCCAAGCATAAGTGGTGAGATTTTAGGTAAGAATGTTGACAAGGAAATAAGGGAATAGCCTGAGAAAAACAAAAGACTATAGGAGTAAGTTGCTCTCTGAAAGAATTGTGACAGTCCTTGAGGACATGACCCATGTCTGTGTTCACTGTCTTTCCCAGTGCTTGGCACAAAGGCCAACAAACTGATTAAGTAAAACTGATGGAATGCAAAAAGGAGTGATTCCAAAAATCAGGGATACTACCGGTAGCGTAAAAACAGAATTGGAAACAGCCAATGGGTGGTTTAGTTTTGGATGTGTTGTGTGAGTGTGGGATGAAAATACATTCAAGTGAGCATATCCAGGCAGTGATTGCGAATTCAGGTCAAAGCACAGGAAAAGTTCAGCACAAAAGAGAAATAAAACTGCAAATTCCTGAGCTCTGGCTCCAAATTCTGACTCTACAGGTCTGGTGTCAGAGCTATGAATATGCATTCTTACCAGCACCCAGGTGAATCTGATGCAGGTGACCCTTTGAGAAACACTGTGATTGACATTGTAGGTAATGTAAGAGAAATATATAAAATAGTCTCTTCCTTTTAGATTGCTTTATTCAGAGGACAGAAAGAAATATGGCCCTAATCCTTTTGTCTCAGTGAATAGAGCTTCAGTCCGCCTGCGGACTGAAGGAACCCAACTTGATTCCGGTCAAGGGCATGTACCTTGGTTTTGGGCACATCCCCGGTAGGGAGTGTGTAGGTGGCAGCTGAATCGATGTTTCTCACTCATTGATATTTCTAACTCTCTATCCCTCTCCCTCTCCATTCCTCTCTGTAAAAAATCAATAAAATACATTAAAAAAAAAAAAAAAAAGGAAAGAAAGCAATATAACTCCAGCTTAGAAAAAAAAATTGTCAGTGCTTAGTATTACCACTTTTGTAAAACTTTGGTAAATACCAGATAAACGTATAAAGACCAATCTGAAAGAACACAGTCCTTATTTTTATAGGCAAGATCTGGGGAAGCAGAGAAAAGAGGAAGCTTGGCAAACACTAAAAGGAAGTCAGACAACTCAGAAGAAGTAGCAAATAAGAGAAGGGAAGAAAACATTAATGAAAAATGAAAGTAAATGTAATATAAAAATTAAGTCCTAATAATTAGAAGAATTCCATTATATTGTTAAATACATGAATCCTTTGAGTGACAAAAATGACAAGACAAAATCCAAAGTGCTCCACAAAAACATTGCTACTGAAATAAAATCTAATCAAGTTAAGATGAAATGGAACTACCTAGAGAATTGAACTTTCCAGACATATTTCTAAGGTGTCTTATCCAAACATAATATTTTAGGGAAATGGGGCAGCTAGTTTTCATCTCCAGCTAACCCTGCCCTTTGGTAACCAATCTCCCAAAAGAGATCCTCCCTAAAAAACTATTTACCTGACTCACCTGAAGGGTTTGCTACCTGTTAGCCCTGTTTGCTGATTAACCAAATCTCTCATCAAATTTCTCAGTAAATAATAGGTTCCTGGTTTTTTGTTTTTTTTTTAATTTAATGTGTTTGCCTTGTGAGAAAAAAAAAGGGGGGGAGGTAGCTAAATTGAGAAGAGAAAGGAGAAAAAAATTTTTGATCAATGTGAAAGAAAGAAAAAGTTGCTGTAACCAGATAGGCATAATAAGGCATCCAGCAGAAAATTATCCATGATCTGCAGGTAAAATGAAAAGCTCCAACTTGGACATTAAAACTGGAGGTAGACACCTATGGAGAACTATAATTTCTTAGAGTTATTATTTGAGGACAATCTCTTTTCCAAAAATGTCTCTGACAATGTTTTCATTGTTAGATTTGCATCATTAGCCTTTTTTCCTCTCCCAGTCTTCCTGTGTAAAATTACAAGCACTTTTTTAGAAAAGGTAAATTAATAACACTAATAACTTGGCAAGTCAGTCATCATATTAAAAGAAGTTAATTTCCTTTATTAAAGCATGTCTTTTGCAAGTTACTGCTAAGCAATTTTAGCCAAGGTAGTTGCAAAATACGGCTTAGACTGGCTGGTCCAAGTATTGTAACAATGAAGGCTTAAATAGAAGGAATTGTATATATGTGATTGCAAGTTACTAAGTAGGGTTAATCAGCTTAAAACACACACACACACACACACACACACACACACACACACACCCCAAAACAAAAATCAACATTGACTAGAAAAACATTTGCTTGTATTATACAGTGAATGTATACATATTTTGTGACTATGCGGGTAGATTTAGATCCATTTGAAGATCATAAGCAAAGACAAAATAAGGTCTAATGAATTCTGAAAAAAAACAAAACAAAACAAAACAGAACAATTGGTGTCATCATGAAATGGAGACCAGGTAATATTAAAGAGCAGGGGGGATTTGATCACTCATGCATTTAATGTGGTATAATTAAGTGATCTGGGAAAGTAAGCTAGAATCAATCAATAAATGTTTAAAAAGTATATTGTCCATTGTAGTTTGCATCAAGTCTCCTTAGATTGTGAATGATATTTCTTTCTGCCTACTACCCTGGGTATTCAGATGTAAGTGCTGTCAAGTCATCTATGACATCACCTCTAATACCCACTCCTCTCATTGAATTAACTAATTTATTTGAATTTATTACACCCATTGAATTCTAAAAGAAACTGGGAACGCTAAAGTAGCACTAAATTGTGAACTTCTCTAAACAACTTAGAATAAAGATTGAATAGTATTTGGATATAATAATTACAATTAGATTTATACCCAGTTGGAAGAGAAGTTAGTTTGGGAGCCTATTCTTAACCTTTGAATGTGATGTAAAGTAAAATAAATATTCTTTCTGACAATGTTCCCTCTTATCCTCTGAGTTTGTATGGTAATTCTTATATTCTAAATTTGCTTTACTCAGATATAGCAGGTATTTCTTTTCTCACCCTATTGAGTCCTCCCACACAGAGCTTTGGGCGTCTCCTATTAAACCAGTTCATCAACTTTATTTGCACCTGTCAATTTATTGTGAGATAGTAGAAACTTATCTCATCTTTAGTTTGGAAAAATTAGGTCAAAGCAGTAAACTGCCGGCCAACTCAATTGAAGTTTACTGGATCTGTTTGACAATAATTCAACTGATATGAGAGCATATATTAGTTTTGAGTCAAATCAAAGTTACAAATAAAAACTGTCATACACTATTCTTCATTCTTCCTTTGCTGTATGAAGAAGTTATAAGCTGAATTCCATATGAAGATCTGATTTAGTATTGGTATTATTCACTACAGTGCCAATGTTTGGTTTCTGTGATTAGGCTTGCTCAAACTGCCATGTCTGCCCCTGCCTATGTTCCACCTGCCTTTGTTTTCCTGGACCCCTGCCCTGTCTGCCTGCCTGTCAAGCTAACTTCTCTAAATAGCAGCATTAACCCAAAATATTTAGTTATACAGGCAATAAATTCCTTACTGCTGTTATTACACTTAGCATTGTAATTGTCAGTTCCTTCAACTAGACTGCCATTCTTGATTGCAATCACTATTTTTTTCCTGGTCTATTCCCAGCCTCTGGCAAAGTACCTGATATATAGAGGGCAAGGCTCATATATTTTTCTAAATCAATGTTGAATAAAGATGCTCTCATGTTTTAAAGATGCCTTCGAGACCAATTCAATTTCCCTATGTGATTTTGACTTTTCACAACATCAAAAAGGTATTTTCTACTCTGCATGACTCACAGAGAACTCAGATTTTTTTTTTTTTTTTAGCATCATGACTTCATATTTTAGGTGGGTGATACATTTGATGCACCCCCAAAGCAGCTAAAGTTTCAAAAATATACTCAAAAGCCCTATTTTCATCCTTGTCAGCTCATAAATGTATCTCTGAACAGAAACCCCAGCAGCAATTTCCTTTGGAACTTTTGTTTGCCTTCTTCCTTCTTGGGAAGGAACACAATCCCAGATTGATGGTATCCATTTGTTTACTCGTTTGTTTGTTCATTTGTGGACAAAAAAAGGGCCACATACTAAACCTGGCAAGATCTGGGGAGGCCAGCATGGCAGGCCCTACGAACTCAAAAGACCTAAAGTAACCACATAAAATGATCTAAACATAAACTTCCTAACTAAAAGTGAATCATGGCAGGTAACAATATCCTAAATCTGAAGCTTCCTTAATAAAGGTCAATCTTCAGGCTGTCTATTGTCTCTTTGCATCTAAGCTAACATACCTTCGGAATGTCAGAATAATCTCTTTTTTTCCAGACACTTCAGGGCATACTCACCACATCAGAGCACAAGACCACAGAACCCTTCATTGATATATCCCCCCCCCCCATACCATCTCTATATGCTGCAAATGTTCATTGTTAATTCTCCTGTACCCACCAAAGTAAAAAAGTATGTCTCTCCATTTTACTCTTTTATCTAATCTCAGAGATTTCCCCACTTTGGTTTCGGCCACCTCCCTAGTCTACCAGCACAAATTTTATGGAACCCCCTTTATATCTCCTCCTTTGATTCTAATGTATAAAATAAGCTGTAAAACTGCCATTCTTCAGAGCATTTTTCTCAATCCATTGAAATTTTGCTTCCTGGCAAATTTCATCAATTTGATTCGATTGTGTAATAATTGTCTACAGGTTTCTTACACTGACACATTCATGTGTTTAGCCAATCTATTAATCCATTTGCTGAATAACAAACATCCATAAACTAGAGCATTAATGAAATATAGTAGCAACCATACTTAGGTAAAAACTGCTGTTTGAATTTTAACCCTGCTATTCTGGCTTTGGCATTTGCTTACTTGCCTACACATATGGTAGTTACCTCAGCTACCAGGTGGAGACCTGGAGGCTAAGGCAATTTTCCTGTGCCTGAGACCAGAAATACAGGAGATTAATTCCCACTGACTCAGTAGCTTCAGGGGTAGAAATTGTAGATAACCTTTAGAGATTAACCACTGAGCTCTGCTTTTGTATTATCTGCTATCGCAAGATAGGGCCACATCCCAATGTCCCTTGAAGGCTGTTCCCAGCCTTTAGAATTTAGAATTTAGAACAAAGGAAAATTCCTGTGGTTTGGACCTTTAAAAAGACTGCCTACACTTGGAACGGTGCGGTCGTGAGTGTGGCCACCTGCGTGTGGTGCTCTCGCGGTCATTTTTCTCGTGGCCAGTTTTTCAATAATCCTTGCCTACTTTTTTAATCAATCATCAGCCTCCGGTGGTCTTATTTTGAACCCAGGGTTCGACCCCACAACAATTAAAACAACACCATTTATTGAGTTCATCACTATACAGCAAGCATGTCAAACTCAAAAGCTAACATGGGCAAAATAAACAAGGTTTAAGTTTATGTGGGCCACAAAAAAACAAAAGCTTCAATTTTCATAGAAACAGGTTTATTTTGATAGAGACATGTGAATACAAAGGACTGAAATAAATAAGTAATTGTTAACAAAATAATAGAACAATTTAATAAAAACTAATATTTTTGAACATTAATTTATCAGAAACTGAATAACTGCACAACTTCATAAGTGTAACACAAATAAACATATTTTTCTTGTTCTCTGAAAGCGAAATATTTCCTGTTGCGCACAGCAAACAAGTTAGTACAAGACTAATGATGTGGCAATTGATTGCTAAAATATTCACTGCTAGTATTAGTGGAGAGAATGGTGTGCTTGTGCATAAGGTGCAAAAGGGAAATGAATACAACATGATAATAATAGTAGCAAATGTTGTAGTTTGTTATTAATAATTATGTATAACAGAATATTGTAAAAATTAAGTTACAAAATTTCTATTAAAACGTTTCTTATATTGGCTGGGCTGCAAAAATATTCATTGTGGGCTGTATGCGCGAGTTTGACAGCTTGCTGTACAGGCTGACAATTTATCCTAACTCCACTGGGAAGTCCTTCAGGTCTTACTTGGGCTCTCAATGGGACTTTGGCATTGGCTGGAGGCAGTGATGACTTCAGCTGGGGCAGCAACAATCTGCTCCAGGTGCCATCTCATTAACTCAGGGTTAACCATAAAACATAAAACCCTATTGTTTGGATATTACAGGATAGATAATAGCAAGAAAAATTACTGACAAGACAGGAGTAAAAGTCAAATCTGGATTTAGAGAATAAGAGACTATATCCAAATGTAATATTGCAAGAGAGGGAAAGGGGCTATTGCAAATGGGGGAGTGGGGGAGGGAGATCATTGCAGTAAGGAGAATGCTTTGACTATAAGGACTCTGGAATTAGGCAAAAAGAAAGAGTAAACAAAGCTAGAACTAAGTGGGATGAGTGGGTGGCACATTCAGGTAGTAGCTCAGAGAATATTTTATTTTACCCTAAAGCCAGTTTAACTCAAGAGGGGATGTATACTGGCTCAGGTTGAGGGTGGGCCAAAACTTAGGGGTTTTGAGTAAGGAGATAGATTAACAGGATAAAAAAACACACACCCTAATTTAGTTATATACCGTTAAAAAAGAAACAACAGGCTCAAAATGAAGTCACTTATGCTAAGCCCCACTAAGACTTAATACAGTTTCATTCTATTTTAGGAGTGAATTTTAATCTAGTCTGGAATTGCCCAACCAACATTAGTGAAATATGCTGATAAGATCCGTTACCCTTTCTTGTTCTGCCCAGTTTCTGCCTATAAAAACCTTCCTTTATGTACACTTCTCAGAGCACCTATCTATTTACTAGATGGGATTCTTGTCCAATTTATGAATCATTCAATAAAATCAATTAAATCTCTAAATTTACTTAGTTGATTTTTTTGTTCTTATGGGAGTTTCTCAAAGATACAAGATCCACAAGGCAGCCAGAGGATTGAGGCTGATATGCCATATTGTGAGCTAAGGAAGGGGTTAGGATTAGGGGTTTCAAAAAAGAGAAGGCAATTCAGAGGAAGTTGAGAAGAGGAAATGTTTGGTAAACAAAGGTTGCCCTGCCAAGCAGATAATGTCAGATGGAAAAAGTTATCTTTAGAATGGAAATCTTTACGAAGACCCCTTTTCTAATGTAAATTTCCTTTACAAATGTAGATTTGTCTTACAAAAGGGCAATTTCTACTGTTTATAGTTTCTCTTGTGTCTACAGTTTCTTAAAATAATTAGCTCAAAATAATCCTTATGCCAAAGAGGCATATTTTGAGGTGGCATGTTCTACTACCATTCAAAATGTTAAATTATTCTTATGGCACTTCGTTTCAGAAAGTCCTATCGTTTAGGCATGCATTGGTATATAATAAAGCACAGGAGGAAGGTGATTTCTCATTTTAGTAAGAAAAAGTCTTGGGTGTCAGTGAAGATGAGATTATTTCATACTTTCCAAAGGAAAAAGGCAGGAAGGTCAACTCTCTCATCTTACAGTAAGTTAACTGAATAATTTTTGGTTGTTGGGAGAATAATTTATAGCTGTGCACATCGTGATAGCAGTAGGCAGAGAATGTTCTATTAATATCAAAGGAATGCATGTGGGTATCTATGGTACTGCTGTGTTGAGGATGGATGGATGATTTACCGTATTTTTCGGACCATAAGATGCACTTTTTTCCCCCCAGAAGTGGGGGGAAAAAGTCCCTGCGTCTTATGGTCCAAATATAGCCTACACATATACTTTAAAAAAAAAAAGTTTTTTTACTTGCCGGGCTCTGTGTGGTCTCTGTGTGCTTGCCCGGCTCTAAAATGATTCTAAATGCTGCTGTTTACTTTACAGGGTTGATTACATGTGTTTATGACTGTGATGTTGGGTTTTAATGCACATAAAATATTTTAGGACACTATTTGTTTCAGAATCTGTTTTTCTTCATTTCCCTTCTCTAAAAACTGGTGCGTCTTATGGTCCGGAGCGTCTTATGGTCCGAAAAATATGGTAAATGACTGCTAACTTGGGAAGTAGAGACTACTGTGTGAGATAAGAGCAGTTCAGGGCCTTGGTCATAGCATGCTGAGAAGACTGGGGCCATAGTCCTTGCCACAGCGTGAGAGCAATGTTTCCTTGCCAGGAGAGGCAAGCTGAGAGGAACTGCTGCTGACTCTCCTTCACTGAGGACTCAGTTCCTATAGTAGGCATGTCACTCAAAGAGAAGCTTGCCATCATTCCCAACCCCAGAGCTCTGGCTCAGAAATCTGTGCCTCCTTAAGGAGCAATGTGAGAGGTTTAACACTGTATGTGTGTGTGTAGGATGGGGGAAGAGGGAGACTAGACTTCACTAAAATAATCCAGCCAATCTCTAAACCAATTAAACAAGAGGCACTTGCTAGACTAGTGTTGCTGTAGCAACTTGATGTCCCTTCCAAAGGTGAAAAAGTTTGGATAAAAATAAATGACAAATTGAGAAGAAAATTAATAGCTGAGTGTAAAGAAATGTATGAGGGTTACTCAGTGAGAAAAATCCAACATTTTATTAATTCCTCAATAGCTCAGAGCAACAGAGTAACATTATCTCTGAGCATAAGTATACAGATGCCCAGCAGGGTGAAACTATGCTTACTGAGACCATGCCTGCTTTTGAAACCTGACAAGGTTGGAAGGCAGTCTGCAAACCTGAGTCTGGGAGGCTTTCTAGTCAGATGATATGTTGTTGAACTGCATGAAGTATTAATGACTATTGAACTATAGCAAGGTGCCAGTATCTTTGACTGCTATTTTCAAGCTCCACTCACTGCAAAGGGCATCATTTGGGAAAGAATTTACAAGAATTGCTTTCTCCTGGGACTTTAAACCATGTGGTATATGGCTCCAAGCACACTGATTGCTGGGTAACTGTAAAGCCTGACAATCAGATGCTTAGCAAGGTCTCTGGTTACAATAGTCAAAATATAATGGCAGCATGCCCAGTATGCCACAGTGTGTTATGCACACACACAATCACCCTAGTTCTTATGGATGGAAAGCTACTTAGCAGGGAGTAGGGAAGCAATGGCTTCCTGATGAGATTAAAACATGAGGATTGTGTGATGGATCTGAGCTCTTTCGTTGAGGAACAGCCCACCCTGAGATGAGGAATGCTGTGTGAGGTCTTATGGCATACTCAAACCAAATAGAATCTGGCTTTGACTATCACTAGTTGGGGTATCTAACATTTTTTGGGTACAAAATATATATCCTAATTGGACCCAGGCCATCAGTACATAATGACAACAACATGCATGGTGAATTAAACAGCAATAACCTGCAAGTCAGAAAAAGACCTTAGGGGAGTTAGATGCCAGCCCAGGTATCCTGGGACAGGCAGAGTTTACTTTTAATGATGAACAGCATTCAGAGGAAAAAGTTATTCACTAGAAAAGGCAAATTAAAGCGAGTTTTCATCTCAGAGGAAGACAAAGGATGGGAGTTAGCCTGGAGAGATAATGAAACATTAGCACAATGGGCCAGGTAGATTCAACCAATAATCTTTCCTAATAATAGACAAACATGTAAATTGACCATCCCTCTGCTATGCCCATAGCCAATCAGAGTGAGTATGCAAATTAACCCAACAAAGATGGCGGGTTAATTTGCATATACAGGTGAGGAGTGACTGGTAGGGGCAGGATGCCTGCTATGAGGGGGAGGGAGCTACAGGAGGGGTGCTCTGGCCAGAAGCCATGCTCCAGCCAAAAGAGAGAATTTGCTGGCTCCCAGGCAGCTGGGAGTGAAGCCAGAGGAAGGCCTATTCTTATATGAATATAATGCAATGGGCCTCTAGTGTTGGATAATGTTAGAGCCCAGCTTTGGGAAAGGACCTGGTCCAAGAGGTCCTCTTAAGTGTCTTAATACAGATGGAGGCTGAAGTGGCCATGGGGCAGTGGCCCTCTATCCTATCCCCTGAGGCTCAGGAGCATGCATGTGAGAATCTTAAGGCCTCAGGGTTTATGGAAATGCTTTGATTTTGATATGACATGACTGCTCTTGTCCCAGAGTAGGTTAAACTAAAGCATATCCTATACTATAGTTAGTAGGGATAGGCACTATTCTTAATAGAACTCATGTCTTCCCCATTGGAGAGAGGAACTTGAAGATAGATTGATAAACTTCCTATAAGTACTCTTTAGCTCCATCCAAAACACCTTGATGTATTTTTATTATTTAGTTTCAAATATTTATTTTTATTAATTTTAAAATATATATATTTTATTGATTTTTTACAGAGAGGAAGCGAGAGGGATAGAAAGTTAGAAGCATCAATGAGAGAGAAACATTAACCAGCTGCCTCTTGCACATCCCCCACCAGGGATGTGCCTGCAACCAAGGTACATGCCCTTGACTGGAATTGAACCCAGGATCATTCAGTCTGCAGGCCGATGCTCTATCCACTGAGCCAAACCAGTTTTGGCTTATTAATTTTTTAAAAGAATTTCTTCTTTGACTTGTTATTTAGAAATCTTTATAACTTCCAAATATTTGAGGCTTATCTAAATATCTAATTATTATTGATTTCTTATTTAATTTCCTTGTGTTTAGATAACATTCTGTAAAATTTCAAACTTATAATGTACTGAGACTTGTTTTATAATGTCCTGGCATAAGGTCTTTCTTGGTTAATGCTCTACGTGCACAAAGATAAAAATGTGAATTTTGTAGTTATTGTATAAGTTGTTCTATAAAGGTCAGCTATGTTTAGAGTGGTTAGCAATTATTTTTAGATTAGAGGCCCGATGAGGAAATTCATGCACTTTGGGTAAGGGAGAGGTCCTAGCTTGTCTGTGCCCTCTCACAGTGCCCCAAAGAGATAGGCCAGAGCTGTGGGACCCCCAGGCATCACGGTGCGAAGCCACAGGCCCCTCGCTTACATACTGCAAATGCAGTGTCAAGCCCCTGCCCACCGCAGTGCACGCAGCCCTTCCCATCTGTGTTTGCCCGCTGCACACGCAGCCTCCTGGTGAGTGCTCATTCCGGCGTGAGGGTGTCACAATGTGAGGGTGTCACAGCATGAGGGCATGATGACCACATTTTTTTTAAATATATTTTTTATTGATTTTTTTTTACAGAGAGGAAGGGAGAGAGATAGAGAGCTAGAAACATGGATGAGAGAGAAACATCGACCAGCTGCCTCTTGCACACCCCCTACCGGGGATGTGCCCGCAACCAATGTATATGCCCTTGACTGGAATCGAACCTGGGACCTTTCAGTCCGCAGACTGACACTCTACCACTGAGCCAAACTGGCTTCGGTCCACATAGGCTTTTATTAGTATAGATATCTCACACCCTTCTCAATGTTTATGTAGCTATTAAAGAGGAAATTAATATTTCTGCTTCGGATTGTAGACTTCTCTATTTGTCTCTTTAGTTCAGTCAGCTTTTGCTTCATCTATTTTTAAGCTCAGTTATTAGCCATCTACATTTTAGATTTGCTATGTCTTCTCCATGGATAGACCCATTTATCATTATAAATATCTCTGTCTCTGATAATTCTTCTTGTCTTCAGACCCATTAAATTTGATATTAATGAAACTCTTTCAACTTTATTGTGCATACCATTTACATGGTATATATTTTTCTTCTAAGCCAATCTTTAAAAAATATTTAATAAATTATTGATACAGTTGGATTTAGGTCAATCCTTTGTGATGCTTGCTTCTGATTTGCCAAATAAAATAAAATAAAATATTATTTTATTTTTCTCTCTTTCTTCTTTCCTGACTTCTTTTGGGTTAATAGAATATTATTTCAGTATTCTGGCATGATTACTCTTTTGCCTTTTCAGCTATACTTCTTCACATTATGTCCGAGGGTTGCTATCAGAATTACAACATGCATACTAATCACAGCCTACTTAGGGTTAATACTGTGTAAAACTTGATAAAAATGTATGACCTTGTAATGGTTCCATTTGGCACTCCTATCTTTTGTTCTCTCTACATTTATAGACATGCATACATCTATTATAATATATGGATTGTAGGTTATATGTTGTTGGGACCTGCATTATGATTTTTCCACTATGAAGGATTTTAAATTTTGTTCTTGCAGTCAGTTGAATTACCAGAAGATCCTTTAGGTCTTGTCAGGCTTCAGTTTTGAGCCTCATCTTGGGATGTGCTTTCACTTTGGAGCGTGCTTCTGTCCAAGGATGTTTTTGAGATTGTCAGTGAGACCGCTCAGCTCTGGCTGGGCCGGTGGTTCAATGTATGATCATAATGTAGCTCTCATCTCTGTTGCAGATAATCCCTGCTAGGCCTTGAGCATTCTTTTCCTGTGCTTATATGGCCCCGCCCGTGGCCTTAACACCATGGTGAGTTTCACACAGAAAACTGGCCATCTGGTTACAGGCAGCAACCTGTTTTCAGGTACCCTGCTCCACAAATCCCTGCCTCTTCAGCCCAATAAGTACACTGTGCCACCGGATCTCTACTTCCTTCTGTTGCACAAAGTCTCTCCTGACAAACATCTGAGGTGCTTCTCCCTTTGAGTATGTCTATTTTTTCAATGCTCATGCACTTGCTGACTGTTGTTCATTGCCTACTTATATTCATTTGTCCATAGTTGTATTTGAGAGTCTGGTTTTCATTCCTTATCATGGCTAGAAGGAGAGGCTCCTGTGTGATGTTTTAGAAATGTAATAGGCTAAATGTAATGTACTATTCTGGGTTGGATCCTGGGACAGAAGAGGGGCATTAATTCAAAAACTGGCAAAATCCAAATAAAGTTTAGAGTTAATAAATATACCAATGTCAATCTTTTAGTTTGGGTAAATGTATCCTGGTGTTGTATGATATTAACTTTAGGGGCCTCCGGGTGAAGAATACATGGGAACTCTATTATTTTTTTCATGTCCAAAATTATTTGAAACTAGGTTGTCTATTAAAAATGTAAAGTTGGAAACTATGGTCATTAATGATAGTAGCCAACAATTATATAACACTATATGATAAATATTGTTTTTAAGTTCTTCACATATATTAACTAACACCGTCTTCACCACCTCAGCCCTGTATGGTATGTATTATAAACATCTAAGTTTTACAGAAGAGAGAAAAGTTCAGCACAGAAATTAAGTTAGTAAATGGCAGAAATGGAGTTTTAATCTAGGTAATATGGCTTCAGCTATCAGGGTTTTATTTGTTTTTTAAATTTTCTTGACAGTCTGTAATTTATTTTATTTTATTTATTTAGATTGCTTTACATTATTATTATTTTTTAAAATAATTCTCTATTGTTGAAAGAATTACATATGTCCCCATTTCCCCCCCACTGACCTCCTTCAGCCAACCTCCCCCTACCCCCACCTTCATTCCCCTATTGTCTGTGTCCATGGTTATGCATATGTGCATATAAGGTCTTTGGTTATTTACCTCCTACTCACCCACCCAGCATCCCCAGCCTTCCCTCTGAGATTCTGCACCCTTTTCCACAGCACTCAGGATTTTAAATCACCATGCAATACTTTCTCTACCCATGAGAAAAAAATCAGACAAATCCCAATTGAAGAACATTCTGTGCAATATCTAGCCAGTAGTCCTCAAAACAATCATATTAATTAATAAAAATAAACAAACAAAGCCAACAAGGAATGTCTGAGAAACCATCACATCAAACCATCACATCAAGCCTCCCAATTACCTAAGGCCAGGTTAAAACAGTTATGCTTCAATAGATGCCAGTGTATATTGAAGGATGTGATGTAAAAAGAGAATTACATTTCTGTCCAATACAGACAGAAATAACATCCAGAAATTTCATCCTCTATTATCAAGGGATAAGGGCTGAAAGGAAGAGAAGAAATAAATACTAAATATTTATTCTCAAATAAACTGAGTTAATTGAGAAGCAATTTTTTTTCCTAGAGTGACTGTTACCCTTAAAAATGTCTTTATTTTTGCTACTAAGAAGTGAGGACTTTTAAGCTAGTTGTGTTATAGAAAATGAGGTTATATTTTTGTACATGTCATCATGTATACATTTCAAACCTGCTGCAAATGCAAATCGTGTCTGTCACTCACTTCCTTGCTGAAAGCTAGTGCCTCCCTCAGATGAAGTCCAAAATCTTCCTAGAGCCCAAGGGCCTTCTTCCTAGCTCTCTAGCCTCATCTACTGTCTCTTCTTTGCTCTCCCTGGTCCAGTCATTTATTTTTAAAATTTTAACATAATGTTTTTATTGAATTTATAGCAATTTCTTAACCATCCCCTTCTAGTAGGGTACTAAGGTGGGGTTGGGGTGGCACTGTGTAAATCTGCTTCTAGAGAGGGAGCAGTGTGTGTGCTTTTGATAAATTTTATTTCTTAGAATAGTTTTAGGTTTACAGAAAATTTTATGAAGTAAATAGAGAGCTCCCATATACTCTATACCCAGCTTCATCGATTATTAACATCTTACATTAGAGAAGTACTTTTGTTATAATTAATGAACTAATATTGATATGTTATTATTAATTGAAGTTCATACACTCAAGTTTCCTTAGTTTTTACTGCATGCACTCCTGTTCAAGGATCCTATCCAGGGTACATTACATTTAGTTATCATGTCTCCTTAGGCTTGATGTGATGGTTTCTCAGACATTCCTTGTTGGCTTTGTTTGTTTATTTTTATTAATATGATTGTTTTGAGGACTACTGGCTAGATATTGCACAGAATGTTCTTCAATTGGGATTTGTCTGATTTTTTTCTCATGGGTAGATTGAGCTTATGGATTTTTGGCGGCAAGATCACAGAGGTAAATTACCCTTTTCATGACATTATGTCAAAAATACTTTCTAGCAACATGGCTTATCACCTTATGTTCCCCTAGTATCGTGTTTCCCAGAAAATAAGACATCCTCTGAAAATAAGACCTAGCGCAACTTTGAGAGAAAAAATTAATATAAGACACTGTCTTATTTTTGGGAAAACAGGGTATTTATCAGGTTTCCCTACTGTAAGGTTTGTTCCCCCCATCACCTCTCTTTCCATCCTTCAGCGTTTGGAAAGAAGTCACTATGCATAATTCATTGTCAATGATAGGGAATTATAATCTACCTCTGTGAGAGCAAAGTGTCTACATAAATCATTTATAATTCTTCTACATGGAGGTTTGTCTCTTCTCCACCATGTACTTATTTATTCAGTCATTTTTATACCATATGGACCCATGAATATAATAAGTTAGAAGAATCAATGAACATGGGTATTTGGGATTCTGGTTTTGGTTGATATAGTTGAAGACCAGTCATTTGTTTTGCTGGTTACTATATTTCTTGTATCACAGAGCTGGCAGCACATTGCAAGGCAAAGGCAAAGCCTTTTTCTCCCCCTTTTTTGGTGAGGTGGGGATTTCTATGATATTTTATCTAGATTGTGGAAAACATGATTTATAGTCTAAGAATGCTTCTTAATCCAAGTTAAATGACAATGTAGCTAATGGAAGTTCCACTCAGATATGGCATATGGTCTTCTCATTTTTAGCTTATAGTGTTGTAGCCAGTTTTGTCATTTTTATACTGTCATGGGTTTTTAATGTTAAATTGAGTGTGCAGTGAGTTTTATCAGGCAATGCTGGTAGTTTGCTATACCAAGAAACAGCCTGAGTTTGTGGAGTAACTTTTATGAAGGCATATGGCCTGCAAATGTGAAAGTTTATATTTAGATTTAGTTTTGTTTACTTGAGTGTCCAAGGTTCAGAGATCACAGTAAAGTTTAATAAAGAGTTTAATACAAGTGAGGGAATGAAACTGTTATATAGAGGAAACTCAGCTTTTATAAACTTTGAGGTGAAGCAGTATATATAACAAAACCCAAAGTGTGGCCATGCCATCTTGTAATGAAGCATTAGTAGATGTTATGGGAATTAAGAAATTCTGTAGTCAGGGAGCCAGGTGTTAAGTCAATAGGAATGGGAATGAATTGGGTAGGGCATCAGATGAATAGAAAGACTAGTTCATTGGTTAAGTAATCAGGAATGGAGGCATGACTTGTAAGTAATGGCAATGAGTGATAAAAGCTGTTAGGAATTGTTAATGGAACAGTTTGAATCAAAGACAACTCAGAACTGTATCTTGTCTTTCAATTAACAGAAGAGTAAAGTCCTTTCCATTCTTTAATATGATAAAACTTACTCAGATCCCATGAATTCGTCTATTTTTGTTCTGCTTGTCCTGGTTTTCCCCAGCTAGCTTACTTTTTCTGAATCCCTTGAACATCTCTCATTTTTTCTTGGGAGCAGTATCCCCTAACTTTTGATTCTTTTTGGATTAATGTAGCATAAAATAAATCCATCTGCAAAGCCATTTACAGATGGATATTGCAGACTGGGAGTATTTACAATATTAAAAGTGAAGATGTGTTTCTTTCCTATTGCAAAATGGAATCACATCATCCCAATTTACAAAAATTTGGTGGAGTCCCCTCACCCCCAATATATTCAATTAAGGTTTAACCATTCTTCTTGCTGTCCTCTCTCCAGGAAAGAAAAGGCAGAATAAACTCCATTTGTTTTGCTTTCTAATATATTGAGAATTCATATAGTTATGTACTCTGAAAATATTTTCCCAGCTTTACTTATGTGTGTCCTTTAAGACCAGGATTAAAGTCTTTCTTCTTCCCTTTCCATCAATAATGGCTGGCAGTCTGTCATGGAATGATATTACATAGTTTTGACTGATTTATCTTTCCCAAAGTCCAGCTTCCTAGTCACTGGCACCCTGAGATCTTTTAGTGTTTTATAAATGAAATGACTGATGAGTTTGGTCTTTTCAGGTATCAAAGTTAAGGTGACCAGGCTATAATTCTTAGGGCTATTACTTTATTTTCTTCTTAAGAGGTAGGTCCTACCCATGTCCTTTCTCTGTTTTTAGGCTTCATAGCTGTCTACCATGTGTTCTGAAAAGATTGTTTCTATGATAAGTTTAGAGTATGTCTTAAATATTCCTGGATCTATGCTACCAGGGCATGCTGATCTGAAAACTTCTACTATATTTCATCTGACTCATTTATCTCTATTCTGGTTGAACTTTGTATCCCATTGAAAAGGTGGTAGAAACTTTATCATGGTTGAACCTTTTTTTTTTTTTACAGGCTTTATACTCAAATTCAGCTTTAGTAAAAAAGGAAAACAATTCCTCACTTGGGAGTTCTGTAGTTCACAGGTCACAATTTCCCTATCCTGAATTAGATGATAGAAATTACTAGAAGCATTTGGAAAAAAATTGATAAAGGTGCTCAATAGTGGGCTGCATATTAGTTTTTTTTTTTTATAAATCTCTAATCTTCTATTGATATAGGGTATTTAGAAATTGATCCTAGAGGCTTTGTTTAGCTTCACTTTTAAATATCAAGAGTGCACAGTTCTGTCACCCTCTTTTCCCAGTGAGTCTAACTCAGAAATGTTCCTAACTGTGGTTTTCTTCCTGGTCATGAAAACTCATCTTTTTAAATTGGTTATTGAATGAGCTGCACTTACTAGGGTAAAGCAGAAAGCACCTTTATTCTCTTTCACTTGCTCTTTGGGTTAGTTATTTTCAGCCCCTGGGATAGAATTCCAGTCAGGTCCCAAGGTTTTTCTGTCTCACTAAATAATTAAAAGTACAGCACAGATGAGTATCAAAAGGCCCAAATCTCATTCACTGTAAAATCTTTTCCCCCAGGTTAGGTCTGCCTCAGGCTTAGGGGAATGAAAGGATGAGGTAGGGAAAGGTTTTGATCTAACATCTTTCTTTTCTTGCTTCACTGCATTCTTCACTTAAAAGCTGTTGTTTCGGGGCCCTTTCATAATGGAATAGAAGAGGGAGAAGTAAGGGGCAGACGGCGTCCTTCTGAACTGGTAAAGTTATAAAGCATTGATCATCCTTCTCATCCTCGAAATAATGCTTTTCCTTTGGGTGCTTCTTTCTCCAGAAACCTGCACCTGTGCTTCCTAGTGTGAGTCATGTTGCTTCCATGGGGCCCATTTCATCCCCACACTCCACTTCTGCACCCATGGGACACTTCATCCTCTTGCTATTGAAGCTGCTTCCCTCTTGCCAGGGGATTTTGGTGGAACTCATGGCTAGCTAATAGATTTGACTCTCAGTCATCCCACAGAGTCTGTACCTGATACGAGGAAAACATACCCCTCTGCCTAGCTCTCAGTGCATGAGTAGCTCACTATTGATACTAACTTTTCTTCTGTATTTAACTCTAGCTATCTACATTGATTTTTAAAAAATATATATTTTATTGATTTTGTACAGAGAGGAAGGGAGAGAGATAGAGAGTTAGAAACATCGATGAGAGAGAGTCATCGATCAGCTGCCTCTTGCACACCCTCCCTACTGGGGATATGCCCGCAACCAAGGTACATGCCCTTGACTGGAATCGAACCCGGGACCTTTCAGTCCCCAAGCTCTATCCATTGAGCCAAACCAGTTTCGGCACATTGATTTTTTTTGGTTCAGCATTGGATCAAGTAACTTGCTTCTATGTCCCTCAAATTCCAGAGAATATAGATTAGCTTTTCAAATGATTCTTTTGAATCCTCTTTACTAGCCTCTTCACCATCCCAGTGAATTCAGAGCCATCTCTTAGACTACCCAGAAGTGGCTAAGAGCTATTCTCCCAGGGTCTTTGATGTCCATTGGAATGTAAACAGCAATAAAGCAGGCACTTTTGTCTATTTATTGGTGTATCATTAGGTTTTAGAAGAATACCTGACACATAATAGGCACTCAATAGATGTATATTGAACAAATGAATAAGTGAATAAATAAGGAAGTAGTCAAGCATTTTGTTTTATGATGTATATATGGCATCCATTTATAAAGAAAAACCAAAAGATCAAGAAATAGCAAACTTAATATTCTATTAAACTTAATTTAAAATTATCTTTATGAAGAAAATAACGGCAACATTTTTTATTATCATTCAGTGGTGATGTCTAAAAATAGATTACTTTTTCAGAGCGCAAAAGCTATAAATTAATTAATCTTAAGCAGTCCAGAATAAATAGGAAATTTGGTTTATTTTAACAATTTGTTCCATCCATTTGCAGGTTATAAATTCTAGTTAAAACTCTGAGAGTCTGTGCAGAGTGGTACTAGACGCTGGCTCGCCGATGAAGAGACACTCAGGGTTAGCATCTGGTAAAGCTCCTCTCTCAAATTTCTCTAATACATGTCTGTGCCTTTAAGTCAGAAGTTTTAAAACTTGTTCTGACTGTGGATCATGTTGGAAGTCAAGACTATGAATCAAATTGGACTTTTGGGAGTCCAAACATCAGCAAAGATGATCCACCAGTGATGTCACTGGAAAAAATCTCCGGATGATTAACTGGACAAATGGCACTGTTTGAAGTTACAAAGGAGGGATTTCACAAGTAAATGATTTATTTACATGTAACAATTACAGATATAGACAGAATGAGAAATGATCATCCTGTCATGTACCCTCCTTCATCAATCAGTAGTGGTACTTGGAAAGCTAGGTTGAGAAGGGTTTTGAGACTAAATCTAGTCCCAGTGCTGTGTGGCTGATAAGAGGCAGCACATGGCACCTGCACTCAACAGGGAGCCGGGAAGCAAGGGAGCCAGGAGATTGCACACTTGCATTCCTATTGTGTTCTACTATGGTTAGAACATTTGACATGTTAATGATAGTTCAAATGACTAATTATGAGGAAATTGTGGTTAAAAAATGGTAGAGTTGCCAAAACTGGTTTGGATCAGTGGATAGAGCATTGGCCTGCGGACTGAAAGGTCCCGGGTTTGATTCTGGTCAAGGGCATGTACCTTGGCTGCAGGCACATCTCCAGTGGGGGGTGTGCAAGAGGCAGCTGATCAATGTTTCTAACTCCCTATCCCTCTCTCTTCCTCTCTGTAAAAAAATCAATAAAATACATTAAAAAAAAATACAAAGACTTTAAATGCAGGAAACATGAGCCGAAACCAGTTTGGCTCAGTGGTAGAGCGTCGGTCTGCGGACTGAAAGGTCCCAGGTTCAATTCCGGACAAGGGCATGTACATTGGTTGCGGGTGGGTCCCCGGTAAGGGGAGTGTAAGGGGCAGCTGGTTGATGTTTCTCTCTCATTGACGTTTCTAGCTCTCTTATCTCTCTCCCTTCCTCTCTGTAAAAAATCAATAAAATATATTTAAAAAAAATAAATGCAGGAAACATGAATTCATTTATTATCACTACAAAATATCTAAACTTTGTGGTAAGTAGCTGAACAATACTCACAAAATGGACTATCTCTAGGAACAACAGTTCCTAATCTGTCTGGAGTTGCAACAACTTTTATGTTTTGTGTCAAGGAATTCTATTGTCCCATATTTATTTTAAAAAATTTAAGGTGAATCTAAATTAATTTAGTTCTAATAATTTTATAATACCTTTTGGAGTATCACATAATGGACTTTGGGACTCACTGGCCAGTTTGTAACTTTATTTTAACTTGTCAAAAATAAAAAATAAAAATCCACCTACTGTGCTGGCATCCACAGATTTCATTCGCTTCTAGACCCAGCAAGTGATATTACATAGCAACTTTATTTGTTTTGTTTTGTTTAAATTTCTTTATTGATTAAGGTATCACATATTTGTCCTCATCCCTCCATTTCCATCTCACACTCCTCCCCAAGAATGCCTCTACCCCCCTGATGTCCTTGACCACTGGTTAAGCTCATATGTATGCACACAACTCCTTTGGTTGATCTCTCCCTTTTATCTGCACCCACCCCTATCCTCCATCTGAGGTCTGACAGTGTGATCCATGCCTCCTTGTCTCTGGGTCTGTTCTTGTTCATCAGTCTATGTTGTTCATCATTTCCCCTAGATGAGTGAGATTATGTCCTACTAGAAATATACTTAAAAGAACTGAAACTGAGACAAGCAATAATAGTTATGCTGGAAGGCAAATGAATCAGTCTGTAGTGAGTTTCTTTCTGGGCCAACAGTTCTTTTGAGAACCAATGTCAAACAGTTCCTTATGTGTACATGTCAGCAATGATATTTCAGTTCTGGATGGTAGACAAATGGTGGTAATGCAGGTCCGACCCTCTCTGGTTTGGTCCTGGGCAACCTGCACATAGCAACTTAAAATAAAAAGGACACACTTCTGAGGATGGAAGTAGAGAAAAAGAATGATTAAATATTGATACTTTTTTTTATAGTCAAGAGAACTAATTGTCAATACAAGTCATGAGAATTCTAGGTTAGAGTTGTTACTGAATAGGCTGTTGGAGACTGAATGCCTGGAGGGAGAGGGAAGAGAATAGGGAATTGGTGGTTGAAAAAATGAGTGGGGCTAGCATGACTGACTGGGTACTAAAACCCCTCAGTTCAGGGTTGAACAAAAGCAGTTCTCTCTCTGCCTTCAATAAATCTCAACTGACCTGTTCAAGCCAAATTCTCCAACTAGAGCAGAGCAGAGGTCAGCCTGACATGAACTGACATCAGAAGGCCCCTGCAAATTTATGTAAGTTTGGGGAGATTGTGTTTTTTCTTCTTTCCTCCTCTTTTTCCCCAAACTCCCATCAGAGTGCCATAGGGAGTCCTGGATATGTACCAGGAGCCAGGCAGGAAACAACTGGACTTAATATGACAAAATCCAGGTTTATTAACTAGTGATCAGAATTTACATTCGAATGTTGCTACTCTGGTTGTCTGTGTGGGTTGAACACAAGTAACTGATATATTTTTCTGCTGTTTCACAGCACTAACCTAATAATGGTTCACTTTTCTTGATGAATTTTTAGCTAAGGCGAATGGTACATTAGTTTAATTTATCAATGTGATAAATGCTTACTGAGTGATATTGTGTGTGTGTGTTGTGTGTATGTCCCCGTATGCGTGCGCAGAAATCATCAAAAGCTGACCCCTTAAATATCCTCTACTCTGTGAAGGGAGCTGAAGCTTGTACATTGACAACTTTGACATAAGCCTGAATGCTATAAAATTTCAACTGGACCATGAAGATGTAGAGAGGAAGGAGAGTACATGCAATGTAGATGGAAGAAACTGTATATGACAATGCACAGAAGCCATTAAGTCCATATGTTTATGGGAGCTATATCATTCATTCATTCATCCATTCATTCATTCATTCATTCATCCATTCATTCATCCATTCATTCATTTATTCATTCCATACCATTTAATAAAAGAGTAATATGCAAATTGACCTTTACTCCAAGACACAAGATCATAGCACCCATGTGGTCAAAGATGGCTGACCCCATGTGGACACAACATGGCTGCCACAAGATGGCCTATAGGGGAGGGCAGTTGTGAGCAGTTAGGAGTGACCAGGCCAGAAGAAGAGGGAAGTTGGGGGATACCTAAGCCTGCAGGGGAGGGCAATTCGGGGGACCAGGCCTGCAGTGGGGGAAGTTGTGGGGGACCAGACTGCTGGGGAGGGCAATTATGGGTGATCAGGCAAGCAGGGAGGGCAATTAGGGGTGACTGGGCAGGAAGAAGAGGTCAGTTGGGGAAAACCAGGACTGCAGGGGAGGGCAGTTGGGGAAGACCAGACCTGCAGTGGAGGACGGTTGGTGGGGGACCAGGCAACAGGGAGGGCAGTTAGGGGTGACTGGGCCAGCAGAGGAGGTCAGTTAGGGGAGACCAGGTCAGCAGGGGAGGGAAGTTGGGGGGACCAGGCCTGCTGTGAGGGGCATTTGGAAGGGGACCAGGCCTGTAGTGCAGGACAGTTGGGGGGACCCAGGCTTTCAGGCGAGGGCAGTTGGGGTGACCAGGTCTCCAGGGGAGAGCAGCTAGGGGCAACAGGCTGCCAAAGGAGGACAGTTAGGGATGATCAGGCCAGCAGGGGAGGGAAGTTAGGGGTGATCAGGCCAGCAGGGGAGGGCAGTTAGTGGTGACCTGGCCAGCAGGGGAAGGCAATTGGAAGTGACCAGTCCTGCAGAAGAGACAGAGGCAACCAGACTGGCAGGGGAGGGCAGTTAGGGGCAATTGGGCTGGCCAGGGAGCAGTTAGGTGTTGATCAGGTTGGCAGGGGAGTGGTGAGGGGGTGGTCAGGCTGGCAGACTGAAGCAGTTAGGGGCAATCAGGCAGAGGCAGGCGAGCAGTTGGGAGTCAGCAGTCCTGGATTGTGAGAGGGATGCCTGGTAGGATCAGGTCTAAATGGGTGGTCGGACATCCCTCAAGGGGTACTAGATTGGAGAGGGTGCAGGCTAGGCTGAGGGACACTGGGCCTCTAGTAAATATTTATAAAGTGCCTACTATACAACAAACACTCTTTTAGACCCTAGAGATCCAGCACTAAGCAAAGAAAAATCTTTGTTCGCATGAGCCTTACATTCTGAGAGGTAAGGGACAGACAGTAAACAAATCAATTAGATAATTTCAGACAGTGTAGGTTTTATGAAGAAAACAGCACAGTAATACATGAGTGGTCAGGGAAGAGTTTACTTAGACTGCAGAGTAAGGTCTATGATAGGATTGTGGAATTGAAAACTAGAAAGGTCTGTGTTGAGGAGTCCATAAAAAATCTTATTTTTAAATATATTTTATTGATTTTTTACAGAGAGGAAGGGAGAGGGATAGAGAGCTAGAAACATCAATGAGAGAGAAACAACGATCAGCTATCTCCTGTACATCCCCTACCGGGATTGTGCCCACAACCAATGTACATGCCTCCGACCAGAATCCAACCTGGGACCCTTCAGTCTGCAGACCGAAGCTCTATTTACTGAGCAAAACTGGTTTCGGCCCATGAAAAATCTTGAATGTTAGGCCTGCTAATCTCTTTTTGTCATTTCTAGAAAATACTAATTACTTTAATTATTGAATTAGCAAGATCTGGTGCTCACTTTTCTGACCAAAGATGTTTTCCAGACCATTTATAGAGGCACACTTGCATCCATGGTCATTCTATATTTGGGCACTGCTATATCTTGAGCCATTTAACTTTATTCAGCTTTTAAGGGCCTGGGAGGCTAAACTTAACGAGCTCATCCAGGAGATTTTAAAGATTTTTTTTTTTTAGTTGCTCATAAAGTATTTTCAAATCACATTTAAGTTGATTATTTTTCCTAGGTTTCACTAACATTACTTCTCATCGAAGTCTATCCACACAGGAATCTACAAAGTTTTACCACTTTTTGGAGGATTAAAAAAAAAAATTAAAAATGACAAAATAGAATTTTAAATAAATGCATAAAATTTATACATGTATGCTATAGTGGAAACACTTGTTATCTGAATAAATTATATATATATATATTTTTTTTCTTAAAAATATATTTTATTGATTTTTTTTATAGAGAGGGAGGGAGAGGGAGAGAGAGTTGGAAACATCGATGAGAGAGAAACATCAATCAGCTGCCTCCTGCACATCCCCCATCAAGGTACATACCCTTGACCGGAATTGAATCTGGGACCCCTGAGTCCACAGGCCAACGCTCTATCCAATGAGCCAAACCAGTTAGGGCTGAATAAATTATATTTTTCTTGACCCCAAAACTATTAATTAAACATTATTAGCCTTGTTGTAGCTCTAAATATCTATGGTATACTTCTCTTACACTATCTTATCATTCATACTGCTTATAGGATAACTATCTGGAATATATCTTATAAGAACATAGTTTTCACAAATTGATGAGGGTTGGAGTAGCTGGGGAAAGGTCAGTGGTGAAAAGGAGACATATGTAATACTTTAAACAATAAGAATACTATATAATAAAAAGGTAATATGCAAATTGACCATCACTCCAACACACAAAGATGGCCGCCGCCATGTGGACACAAGATAGCCAGCAGAGGAGGACAGTGTGCTTGACCAGGCTTGCAGGGGAGGGAAGTTGGGGAGAACTAGGCAGCAGGGGAGAGCAGTCAGGGGAACCAGGCCTGAAGGAGAGGGCAATTGGGGTTGACCAGACCAGTAAGGGATAGCAGTTAGGGGGGACCAGGGCAGCAGGGGAGGGCAGTTAGGGGTGATCAGACCAGCAGGGAAGGGTAATTGGGGGCAATCAGGCCTGCAGGGAAGGATAGTTAGGGTCAATCAGGCCGGCAAGCACTTGAGCACTTGGGAGCCAGCAGTCCTGGATTGTGAGCGGATGTCCGACTGCCTGTGTTGGATCAGGCCTAAACGGGCAGTCAGGCATCCCTCGAGGGGTCCCAGATTGAAGATGTGCAGGTTGGGCTGAGGGACAACTCCTTTCCCTCATCCCATGTATGAATTTTGTGCACTGAGCCTCTAGTTTAAATTAAAAGAAAAGAAATTGGAGAGTTTAAAAAAAAACAAAAAGAAAAATAAAGTGAGTAACAGTGGAGAAATAGGAGATATTGAGATCATTCCCTTTAAGATATTGAGAGGGAAAGGTCTGAGAATGGAGGAGTGTGACTGGATTATGGATCATATTAAGGAAGAAAGAGAAAAATAAGAAAATGGATAGGAGAGCATTGTTCTGGTGTCCAATAAGGACACACCATCCTATGAAATCAAGCCACAGTAGCCCACTTGTTAATTTTGCCAGTTTTTCAGAAACTTCACATATAAAATTGAACACTAAGTATAATAGGGGGAAAAAGCTATCATGGTTTTTAATAAAATTATAGAGTACACTTTTAAAAAGGAATAAACAAGATTGCAAGGGTAGATTGAATGCAGCCTCCAAATTACTATGCTGAGTTATTATCCTTCTTAACTTCTTTCAGTTTACAGAATATTTTTTTAAAGCCTTCGTGGATGGTGAGAGATGTATCACAGCAGAGTTTATGGTGACCAAAGCCTAGGGATTGTTTGCTAGGGAAGCAGTAAAGAGACAGATAAAAAGGGAAGACAGGAATCATATATGTAATAGCTTGCTGCCACAACAAAATATTGTAGACTGGGTGGTTTAAGCAACAGAAATTTATTTTCTCATAGTTCTGGAGGCCAGAAGCCCAAGATCAAGGTTCAAGATGATTTGGTTTCTGGTGAGAGTTCTCTTCCTGGCTGCCTTCTTATTATGTCCTCACATGGCCTTTCCTTGGTGCATGTGCAGGGAGGGAGGGAAAGAAGGGGGAGAGAGAAGCAGAGTGTGCCAGCTCTCTGATGTCTCTTCTTGTAAGAACACTAATCCTATTGGATCATTGGATCAGGGAATCACCCTTATGACCTCCTTTAACCTTAATTACTTCATTAGAGGCCCCCTTCTCCAAATATAGCCATACTGGGAATTAGGGCTTCAATATATGAATTGTAGGGGCCACAAATATTTAGTTCATAAAATATAGAAAAAGGAAAAAAAATTCTAACTGAAAGCAGAAATTAGAAAAGTTTTACTACAACTAAACAGTAAATTTTGGAGTTTCCTGGCACAGAAGGTAAAAAGAGAAATATAATAGATAATGTGAATTTAAGTCAGGGGTAATCTCTTGGACATCTTAAGCCTCATTTTCTCTTATTGTGTGTTTCTGTTTGTTAAGACAGTTTCAGAAATTGACCAGTAAGGTTGGGGGTCAGGAAGGGATGGATTTTGGGGGCTAGAAAGTCTGTTGTACTTTATACCACATTCTGTAGATTTTTTTTTTCCTACATAGATGGCTGATTTCAAATACTGCTTTGACTTCTTGATGCCTGGGTGGAAGGTTCCAGGAAGTACATGTTCTGGACTGGATCTGGGTTTATTGCTACCAGAAATAAATATTGGGCTCTTCGAACAGTCAATGCATCTACAGGTTTTGTTTGTTTGTTTGTTTGTTTGTTTTTTAAAGTGGAAAAGTCACAAATCCTGCAAGCAGATTGTTTTAAATCTCAGGGGGATTTGAATAAACCCTATTGCTGGTTCAAATTAATAACACACTTTTTAACAAAAGTGCTAAGCATCACTTATGTGAATGCTTTTGTATTTACATAAGTTTAAGATGATTTTATCCTAAAAATTATCAACATCCGTGGAATAATTTGAGGTGGTTTATTGGTCACAAATTATGGTTGGCATTTTTACTATAGTTGCTCTGGGTTGGTCAATATAATGTACATAGTGGAAAGGGTCAGAAAATTATTTGAATGATGATTGCATAAATAATATTTAGATCTTAAATTATTTGTGCCATTTTTCAATTCTTTCAATCCTCACCTGAAGATATGTTTATTGATTTTTAGAAAGACAGGAATGGGGGGAGAGAGAGAAAGAGGCATATATATATATATATATATATATATATATATATATATATACACTAGAGTATTGTTAGGCTCCAGTTAAAATCTGTCTCTTGGAACTTCCATGCTATTATAATGCAGGGCTGTGTGATTTGGCTGCCACCCTACAGATATGCACAAGGTTACCAGGACACTTGTGGGAGGGGGTGTCATCTTATCTAGATGAGAAACTTTGAGTTGGTTTCTGCAGAAAGTGGTCCAGGAACTGAAATATGAGTAGGAGCAAGTCATGGAAAACGCAGGGAATTCCAGAGGTGACATTATATGCATGGGAACAGCTGGTTCTAAGGCAAAGCAGCACAAATGAGTGCTAACTTATAGCATGACACGTGGCACAGTGGAATACAGAGTGAAAGTGTGAGGCAAGAAGGAAGGCTATGATAGAACTTTGCATGTCATACTAATCTGGCACCTTCTTCTAAAAGCTCTCCTGAAATCTTTGAAGGATTTTAATCATTGGGGGAATCAGATCTGTTTTTTTTTAAAAAAATATATATTTTATTGATATTTTACAGAGAGGAAGAGAGAGGGATAGAGAATTAGAAACATCGATGAGAGAGAATCATCGATCAGCTACCTCTTGCATACCCCCTACTGGGGATGTGCCAGCAACCAAGGTACATGCCCTTGACCGGAATCGAACCTGGGACCCTTCAGTCTGCAGGCCGACGCTCTATCCACTGAGCCAAACCGGTTTCGGCAGATCTGTTTTTTTGAATGACAGTACCATTAGCAAGGAGTATGGCAAATAATTTGAAGGTGGAATGCAAAAATCCTGGTCTGGTATCCAGTTAGGAACTGTTGCAGTAATCCAGGCAAGAAATGATGCGGTCCTGAACTAGACAGTTAACTATTTCTCAAAGACATAAAAACAAATCTCTTACACAATCCTGGGTCAGATGCTTTAAACAGTTATTTAGAGGAAAGCAGATAATATCTGTTTGTAGTCAGAGCTAATTAATTTCTTTCTCATTAAAAACCCCCCACAAACCTTTCAATGCAATTTTGAGGCTATATAGTTTTTAGAACTCTCTAAGAAAGAACAACAAACAAGCAGATATTAAATCATCCATGCTTACAAATAGTCTACTTTTCAGGCAATTCTATACAGATTAATCAGAACCAAACTCATATATTTGAATCATAACACATTCTATTATCTGCCAACGTATTTTCAAGTCTATGCAGGTATGACCATATGCCACGATGAACAAATGAACTGGAAAGATCAAAGCTATTTGATCTGGTTCTGTGATTTATAATTTCCAAATCAACATGAAGAGAAAATAGCAGGCATCAAACATTCATCTATGCTTGTACCAGGTCATACGCTATAATTCTATCCAAGTACAAGTTTCCATGGTAAACAGGGCAAGACTTGCCAACACTTCACAGGTTTCCAAAAAGCAGCTATGTCCCTCTTGGGAGGACTTTGTAACTGGAAAAGAAAATCTTCACAGATGAAATGTCCAGCAAAATAAAGTCACAGACTGTATTTCTACAGCAGGCCTCTTGCCAGATGTCTCATCAAGTATGGTGCTGGCAGTGACCCGTCCTATGGTAGAGGTGGTAGAATGCTCCCGCCAAATCTTGTTTTCATTTGCTCACAGCTTCCTAGAACAAAAAAAATCTTACTTTGAGTTGAAATTTTCCACGTTTCATCCTAGTCCAAAGGTGATTTAAAAAAATTATTTTTTGAAAGTTGAATCGAAGTAAATTGAAATTTGTAGTTTATAGTCATTTGGGGAGCTTTGCATACATAAAAATCTCACTGAGTAACACCAAAAAAATTACATTTTCCCTTTCCTGTGACTTTTGGAAGACTAACTTCTTTTGGCTGTCTCTTTTGAAAGGATTTAACCCTACGTTAGAGGGACAGAAAGCCAACTTTTTTTTTTAAATTTACTTAAACAGATTTTTGCCCATAAAGAACTAATAAGACTTTACCTATTAAATCTACTAATAATTTTTTAAAGATTAAAATATTCTTGCATATATTTGACAGAAAAAATATTTTAAAATAATTAGTTTAATTCAATTAAATCCAACAAATCTACTAAGTACCAGGTAGTAAGGTGCTAAGTGAATGATCAGTGTTTGAGGTGTATAAATCTGTATAAAGCAGTTCCTAACCTCAAGGAATATATTAATTGGTAGTGAAGATGAGAGTAATAAAATGGCAATAATATAAGGCAGAATACAATAAGTATTAACAGCAGAGGTATAAGCAAAGTCATGTGGGACCACAGATTTGGGAGAAATTAATGTTGATTGGAAGCTAAGAATAGTTGATCCTGGGTTTTGCAAGTCAGAGACTGTTAAAAATCAGTGGGTTGGGAAGGACATCTCAGACAAGGCTCTAGTGTGAGCACAGCCTCTGTTGTTAGAAATGGGACTAATAAGGGCCAAGGCAAGGCAGCTCAGTTGGTTAGAGCATTGAGCCGATACAACAAAGTTGTGGGTTTTATCCCCCATCCCCAGACAGGGCACATACAAGAAGCAATCAATGAATACGTAAATAAGTGGGAACACAAATCAATCAATTTCTCTCTCTCTCTCTCTCTGTCTCTCTCTCCCTCTCTCTCTTTTTCTTCCCTTTTCTTTCTTGCTCTAAAATCAACAAATAAATGTTTAAAAAAAGAAATAAGACTAGTCAGAGTGGTTGGGGTGTTGCATATGACAGAAGAAGGAGAGAATAAAGTTAGGAAAATTTGAAAAGTTAGGCTCAGAGTTTCTCAATGGGTATGCTATTGGTATGTTGGGGTGGAATGGTTCTTTGGTGTTTTAGAGAGTGTTTATCTCTGGTCCTAGCCTTCTGAAAGCCACCATTGATCTATGTTGTTTTGATCATTGAGAAGAATTCCCCCAACTTTTCCAAATATCCCCTTAGGGGAGTGTACCTTTGTAGAAAATGACTGAGGGAGCCTTGGATACTGAGTTTGGGGGTAGTCCTTTATTCTGTAGGTGATGATGTCTGGCTTCTGACCAGACCAAGAACATGATCTGACTTGGGGTGCAGGACAATAATTTCTGGAGATTGACTCAGAGGAGAGAAAAATTGAGAAGAAGGATAAGCAATTCAGTCTTTTGCAATAGTCCAGGCAAGAGTCAATGTGGACTTGAACTGAACAATTTCATCACTTTCATGTCAGAACACGTTAATAGACCCCCCCCCCCCCCCAGTTATTACTCGTGCCTCTGAAACTCCATAGTACTGCATTGCAGAACTCTTTGTGCTGTAGCTGCTTCCCTGTTTTTTTCTTTCCTCAAATTAATATCATATGGTAAATTCAGTATTACAAAAACAGGATTTTTAGAGGGTGATCATAATACCCTTTCTAATTATAGAATAAACACGTGGGGGATGGAAAGCTCTATTTAAAAAAAACAAAACAAAACAAAATGAATGATGTTTCTCAGTTTCATTTAGATAGTGTTTGGGTTCCATCACTTCTTGACTTTTTTTTTTCTTTTTTCTTTTTATAAAAGAAAGCTCTGTTGACAGTAGATTGAATAGTTTTGAATCCCAGATGTCAATGCGGTGGAAACTCAAAGTGGTTAGACAGATGGAGTTTGTCAGAAGCACCAGTTATTGCCAAAACAGAAGATGGTGCCCTGGGTAAGAGAGGCATGGAGGTAGAATGGCCCCTGTGATGGCTCCAGACGGTGGTAAGGGAAGAGAGTGGCCCTGAGCACTATTCTGTAGGTATCAAGGGTGTCCTGTCTCCACATAGCAGCTGTGATCGCATCTTGTTATGTGTCTCTCTCTCCCAGTTGCTGCAATACTGTTGCCTTCTGGTTTCCCTGAGGAACTTTGGAAGGGACTATACTGACAATCAACCACAGATATGTTATGCTTACATTTTCCCTAAAAAAAAAAAACCCTCTTCAGGAAACTTTCAGGTGGTTTTTCATTTGAAACAAAATGGGATTTCAAGAACATTAAGCAGCTGAAAACTTGTACCACATTTATGCAGAGGCCCAAGAACTGAGATCACAAATTTGAATCAGATCCTATTCATTAGTGAGACTCTCATTCTCCAAACCTCATCCTTTTAGCTCTATTTCTTATGAGAGGTTTCTAAAACTGACTTGGGCCTCCACTCAGATTTTCTGGGGTTATATTCCTTCAAGTTTTCTGGTGCAAAATTGTCAATTTTGCTCTTCATTGAGGAATGTACTGAAAAAGTAATGATAACAAAGTTTTCCATTTTCCTGGTACTGTATACCTGCTATAAAGAATTTTCATATATATATATACATACATACACACACACACACACTCATTAAATCATCTGAAGCTCAGAGGATTAAGGAATTTACCAATTTACCAAGGTCATAGAATGGAAAATGCAGAACTCAAGTCCAGGTCTTTTGAGTACAAGCACATGCTGTTCCCTCTAAAGTTTGCTGTTCAATGATCAGCTCTTTGTTCTTCTGAACTGACAGTGAAGAGGGCCAAAGCGTCTGAGCAATAAGACCTCCAAGTTCTGACCTAGGCTCTCCTGCTTTGAATAATGAGGATATGTTCCATGGGCAATTTCTAGCACTGTCATTTAGAAATTGCTATTGATGGCAGCAGTTTTTGTGGGTCATGGTCCTCAATGACAGGGAAAGCCAGTGGCTGCAGCTCCTGGTGACCATTGCTCTCTATGTAGCTACATGCCATGACTCTGACTGTGGTAACTCCCAGTTGCTCCTGTCAACAGTTCTCGAAAGACCTTCTGGGTCATTGCAGAGTCTACTGCTTCCTGGAAGAGTTCCATGGCAAGCAGACAGCACTACCTCAGCCCCACCATTCAGTGCAGAGCACAGTTCTGTATAACTCAGTTCATCAGAGGACTTCTTTAAAATTGACCCCCAAAGTAACATAGGGGAAGTAAGACTCTAACTTCACACTGCTATCTTCCTGGATTTTGCTGGACTCAGATAGATTTGGGTCCACTGAATCTCCATTGGGTTCAGAGTGAATTCCTTTATATTCTTTTCTCAGAGTCACATGTGAGCACATAATATTTCTCTCTACATAGTAACTCTTCCCTCATTGTGCATTTATGTGAACTGAGTTCGAGCAACTGCCCTCAGTATCTATGAAGTGACCATGGGTTATGTAGAAACTCAAAATTAGTCCCAAAACCATTTAGCAATAAAGTAAGGTTAAGATTTATTTAGGGTTTGCCACAATCTAAGACCTGTTCTAAATAATTTCCTTTTTATTTTTTCTTAAAAAAAATATTTTATTGATTTTTTTACAGAGAGGAAGAGAGAGGGATAGAGAGTTAGAAACATCGATGAGAAAGAATCATCGATCAGCTGCCTCCTGCACATCCCACACTGGGGTTGTGCTTGCAACCATGGTACATGCCCTTGACCGGAATTGAACCCGGGACCCTTCAGTCCGCAGGCCGACGCTCTATCCACTGAGCAAAACTGGTTTCGGCTCCTTTTTATTTTTTCATGTACAGCTGACATTTAATATATATATATTTTTTTTAAATCTTGCTCTTTACATATATTTTTAAAAATATATTTTATTGATTTTTGTACAGAGTGGAAGGGAGAGAGATAGAGAGTTAGAAACATCAATGAGAGAGAGTCATCGATCAGCTGCCTCTTGCACACCCCCTACTGGGGATATGCCCGCAACCAAGGTACATGCCCTTGACCGGAATCGAACCCGGGGCGCTTCAGTCCCCAAGCCGACGCTCTATCCATTGAGCCAAACCGGTCCTGGGGACATTTAATATTGTTTTATATTAGTTTCAGGTGTACAGCATAGACAATTATGTAAATTATGAACTGCTCCCCCAATAATTCTAGTACTCACCTGGCAACATAAAGTTATTACAATATTATCAACTATATTGCCTAATGCTGTACTTTACATCCCTTTGAATATTTCCCCCAAGCTACTATCCCTCTGCCAGAGGCCAACGTGAGTGCCTGTGAATGAATTTGTGTGCCAGCCCTTTAAGAGGATGCCTGAGTTTCCAACAGCCTTTCATCTCATCAGAATGGTCAGGAATCCCTGCTGATTTTTACAGCCAGCTGTTATGTGGGTTCCTCTTCCCAGCTGAGAGCCCAGCATGGGTCTGATCAGGAAGGACCTCTGCCCCTAGTGATTGAGTCTGTGTGAATCACCTATTTATAATATTGTTTTAACATAATGAAAAGTGTATTAATGAGCTATTTCAGAAGAGAGAGAGAGAGAGAGAAAGTGAGAGAGAGAGAGAGAGAGAGAGAGAGAGAGAGAGAGAGAGAGAGAGAGAGAGAGAGAGAGAGAATATCAGCTGGAATATCTGATTTATGGTTGGTTTCCTGCTCAGGAGTTTCCTAAAAGTAAACTTAATTATAGTGTTGATATTAGTAGATTGGAACATGGGAATAGCTTGGAGTATATTCCCAAATGGACCAACACTTTTTAGGTTGATCCCTCAGTAGCCAGAGGCAATGGAAAGATCTACTTCATTTCTTGGTAATCAGCCTGTTTGATGGAAGGCAGGCCTAAGTCCAGGAAATGTAGAAGACTAGGAATCAAAGGAGTTGGACTCCAGTGCTGGCTCTGTTACCACCTGGCTGAGTGACACTGGGCAAGCCACTGAATCCTTCCAGGTGTCAGCTTTCTTTGTGGTGAAGCTCAATTGAAGTAATGGAGGTGGAAGTTGCTTCTAGGCTAGGGGTGTCAAACTCAATCAGAGAAGGGGCCAAAATCTAAAATCCAGCCTAAATCGCGGGCCGAATGGTTTACTGAACAGTCATAAACTGTCATTGTGATGGAAACGCAGCGGAGTGCAGTGATGACAGCGCGGTGTGGGCCACATTGCAAGGCCTGGCGGGACGGATTTGGCCCGCGGGCCTTGTGTTTGACACATGTGTTCTAGGCTGTAAAAGCCTTTGAACATAATTGCTATGCTTTATATTTATACTAGAGGCCCAGTGAACAAAATTCGTGCATGGGGGGTTGGGGGTCCCCTCAGCCCAGCCTGCACCCTTTCCAATCCAGGACCCCTCAAGGGATATCTGACATCCCTCTCACAATCTGGGACCACTGTCTCCTAACTGCCTGCCTGCCTGATTTCCCCTAACTGCCCCCTCCCAGCCTAATCACCACTAACCACCTCTGCCTGCCAGCCTGATCACCTCTGACTGTCCCCCCCGCCCCCCTTGCCCCCGGCATCCTGGTAGCCCCTTATTGCTCCCTCTGCCCAGCCAGCCTGGCCACCCCCAACTGCCCTCCCTTGCTGACCTGGTTGCCCCCCACTGCCCCCCTGCCGGCCGGGTTGCCCCATGCAGCCTGCTGTTCAGTTGTTTGGTCATTCCTCACTAAACCCCCTGCTGGCCTGGTCACCCCACACAGACTGCTGTTCAGTAGCCTGTCTGGTTGTTTCGGTGGTGATGGCCTCTGGTTTTTTGTGTATTAGGATTAGTACCTAACCCCTGATATTGACATTGTGGTATATATGGATGGAGTAGCATGCTTTAGTGAAAATTACAGTGTCTCTGAGACAAGTGATATAGGTTCCAGTCATCCTCCAGCTCCAGCCTGCTGCAAAAGTGTTTTATTAAATGAAAAATGAGGGATGTGTGTGGAAGGAGAATTCTAAATGATCTCTGGGACCCTGTGCCATTGACTCATCAACATGGTATTGTGAAGAAATTTTCAAGCCCCGCTGAAAAAAATCAGAGCTATGAGGTCAGTATGGAGAATGAGGAGACTAAAGGTCAGGAAGGACACATTAGTTGCCTGAGGCTGCACAGATAATCAGCAGTGAGCAGGGCTAGAACAGAGCTTACCTAATTCCCAGGCCAGGGCTCTTTTTGTTGATCCTCACAGCCTTATTTACAAAGATGACATTATTAAAAACTATCTTGAATAATTATTTACTTTGCTGTACACCTGAAACCAATATAAAATAATACTGAAAGTAAACTGTAACTGAAGAGTAAAAAATAAAAAAATGAATTGATCAACGAAATCATCTTGAAACACCTAAAGATCACAGACTCTCTGGAATATTCAGATGATTTCTACATATTTCACTCAACTCATATAAGACATATGGATATTTTACTAATACTTCTTTTTCACCAACATTCAGTAGCATTTCCTGCATCATTTATGAGTTGTATATAATTGCAAAGACAATATTGCCACATCAAGCTGATAAAACTTTATATTTGAAAAATATAGTAGGAACATAAGCTTGAAGTGTTAACAGAAAATTAATACTAAATTCTGTAGCCAGTTAAACTTTATTTTAATAAAACTTTCCCTTCCCCATTTTCAGACAAAATAAAAATAAAATAATTGAGCACAAAAGAACATTGCTGAAGGAACTACTGAAGGATGTAATTGAGGAGGAAGAAAACAAAGAAGGAAAGAGTAAGGAATAGTGAGCAGATGAGCTGCTGTGTGTTTCCTCTTACTGCTGTGGGTGTCCAGTGCCTTCCATTGAATTAGGAGCAGGGCCTGAGGGTGGAGATGAGGGAAGGAGACATGTAGTCATTGCTATACATGTATTTCTGTGTGTATAACACATAATAGGAGCAGTATTGCAAATAGTGACTGGCTTCCCCCTGCTGACCCTTGAAGCCTATTGAATTTATGTGCTACTACCACAGAAACTATCTGATGAAAGAAATACTTGAGTCAAGAAAGAATTAAGCAAAGAGATCAAGAGATTCCTAAATTACCAAGTCTAAAGTCTTGGGGTGGTGGCAGTGACAGTTACGGGGATGAAACAGTAATTCATGAGCATCAAGTTGCTAAAGGAAATTCTAGATTCTTCCTCTGAAGAAACATGCATCCTCCCCTGGACTCTAATTAGACTTTGTTTTTTCTTTAACGATCGCTGACATAGACATGGAAGAACATGAGCCATGGAAAAAAATATGACCAAAGAGGATATGATTGCCAACGTGCCTTTGGATTTCACACATACCTACCCCTCTTCCCCACATACCTACCCCTCTCCCACCCCCCTCCCCCCTCCCCCAGGAGGGGAGGGGAAGCTCTGTTGTTTCTATTTGGTTCACAGCATGGGGTGAAGGCTCCAGGGTATTAAAAGCTGCCCAAGTGGCTCAGTGGTTGAGTGTTGACCTATGAACCAGGAGCTCGCGGTCAGATTCCTGGTCAGGGCACATGCCGGGACTGTGGGACTGTGACCCCAGTAAGGTTTACGGGAGGCAGCTGATCAATGATTCTCTCTCATCATTGATGTTTCTCTCTCTCCTCCCTCTCCCTCTTATTTCTTCATATATATATTTCTTCATATATATGAATGTATGTAAATATAAAATATATATGTATGTATATAAATATAAAGCTGCCCAGTGGTTGTAAAATCTCTGACAGGAGGGGTTGCAGAGGACCCCTCAAAGTCCCCTGGGTGCTTGAGCCCAGCCTGGGGCGGGCCAGCCTGCGGACCTCAGCCAGGTGGTCTTCATCCTCCTGATGAGTTTCACCTGCTCATCAGCGAAGTGGCTGACGGGAAGTCAGGAGTCTGCGCGTGCGCAGCTGCAGGAGGGTCAGTTTCAGCGTCGCAGTCCAGGGCTTCGCCTCACTCGTGTAGGCCGGCTCCTCCTCGTCCTGGAAGGAAGACGTGGTTTGCCTCCTGGAGCTTCTCTTCGGCAAACTCGGAACGAGCCACATCGATGTGGTCGAACTAGAAGCCCAAAGAGAGGTAGGCATTTGATGGTGGCCTCCACCTCCGTGGAATTCTTCCGACGAACCTGGGAGCTCGTGGTTGGTCGGCAGCCAGGAGCTAAGCTAAAAAAAAAAACAACCAAAACCCCCCCCCATAAACCAAAAAAGCAAAAAACCAGTGTTGGCTGGTCCTGGAGTCAGAGAGTGGCTGGGAAAATGGTTCCGAAAGTTTTTACTGGAAAGGAGGTTAGAGAGTGGTTAGCGGAGGCTGGAAGAAGGGAGGGTCCCTGGGTCTGTTCCACTGTCGATGCCTGAGACAGATCCTTTTGGCCCACCCAGCGCTCGGGAAAGGGTCTTTGTAGGCAAATGCTTCTTTTAGCCTAAGGGCCCAGCTGAGCCTGAAACACAAGTTAGTGTTAAATCTTCTTTTTCCCTCAAAAATAAACTCCTTGGGGGACTGACTGACCGATTATACAGATATGCAGGCCCCAGAAACCATAGAAGGAGTGCCCCACCCTGCTGTGGGGGGCACTGAAGGTCAGGAGGAGAGGAAACATCAGGTGTTCTTAGTTGGCACCAATGGGCCCATGCTGGGGGCAAAGCCCAGGGTCAGGTCTGATGCAGGTATCTCAGAGAGGGAAATCTCAGGGCACGGAAAATGGAGAAATTCTTGGAGAGAGAGCCTGACAGGGAACATTAAAATTACTCTGCACCCATCTTCACACCCAAATAAACACGAAACACATGGTTTCAGGTGTACTATGGGGGGAAATAAAAATTTGAGAGCAGCAAGTCATTTCGTGGGAAAGAAATCACCTAAAGGAACGCAGAACCCAGTGGCTATGATGTTAGTGTAGTTCTAAAAGAAGTTTCTTAAAAAACAAACAAACAACAACAAAAAAAAACCACGCAAGCGCAGTTGCTTGACTGCTATAAAATTTATCTAAGACTTTTAATCAGAAGATATTGTTTAGTATCTTCTGATTAAAAGTCCTTGAAAGATCAAGAAGATCTTAGAATATACTGCTTTTCCATTAAGGATTTCAATTTAATAAAGCTTAGCTTTTTAAAGAATAAAATAGTTAATATTCTAGAAAGGTGCTGACAAGCTTATTAGACTTTAATTGGGGGAATCTGGCTGAAGGAGAGCTGAGGAGTTGGCTGGAAGGGTTATGTTAAATTGGAAAGTATGCTACACCAGAGCATTACCTACTGAACTTTTTTTTTTTTTCTGTTTCTTCCTTGACCCATAAAATATAGGCAATGGATTTCTATCATCTTCCTTTTTCTTCCTATCAGTGCCATCACTACATCACGAAGGTAGTTTTATTAGTTTCCACCCATGAACCCTTTATTCCAGCAGGAGTGTTTGTGTAAAAATCCAGGAGCTACATCAATTCAGTTTAACAAGCATTTACGGGAAGTCTGCTATATCCAGTGATGTATACGAGGGTCTGCAGCCATAAAGACAGGATGATAACTGAGACGAGGGAGGGATGGAGGCAGGCAGGTGAAGTGGACAATGCCATCTTATGAGCTGGATGATTAAGGTGGCTGAAGTAAGCACTGCAGCCTGGGTTTTATTATTAATAGGGGCCTGCTGCTTAGGATATGGGTTCTCAGTACGGCCTGCATGTTAGAATCACCTGAGGAGCTTTACAAAACATGTCCTCATTTCTCACCACCTGGATTCTGGGTTATCTGGGTGGGGCTCAGGCCCAGTCCTTTTTTTTATTTTTTTATTTAATATATATATTTTAATTAACTTTAGAGAGAAAGAGAGGGAGAGAGGAAGAGGAAGCATCAGTGATGAGAGAGAATTATTGATTGGCTGCCTCCTGCATGTCCCCTACTGGGGATCGAGCCCACAACCTGGGCATGTGCTCTGACTGGGAATTGAACCTGGGACTTCTTGGTCCATGGGACAATGCTCAGTCAACTAAGCCACCACAGCCGGGCAGGCCCAGTACTTCTCAAAGTGGTTTCCAATGTGCAATATTATTCCCAAGGTTGGTTTTAAGTTCAACCACCCAAGGCCTCAATTTTCTTATCACCAAAATAGGAATGTTATTATACACCTGTAGTGGACATTTGATTGATAGCTGACTTTGCACTGGGAACTAACTACCTTTCCCATCTCATATGGTGTTGGGCATCTGCCAATTTCATTACCTGCCTGTCTCTGGTGGAAAGGGCCATGGGACTCAAGCTTGGTTCATGGAGTGTTTGGTCTGAGTTTTGTGTGTAAGACTCAGAAAGGCCATCCAAAGCCTTCCAAAGATTGTTTTCTCAGCCTTTCTCTTTTTTGTTATGCAGATCTGCTATATGCACTATCCAGTGAGGTCACCCTTCTTGTGTGTGATCAGGTGATGATCCCTCTTCTTTAGGTTAATTTATTAAAAATTTTAAAATTAAAGTTTAGTTGGAATTCAATATTATATCAGTTTTAGGTGTACAACATAGTGATTCAACATTTATATATCTTACGATGTAAATACCACTGTAAATCTAGTAACCATTTGTGTAGTTACTACACTATTATTGACTGTAATTGCCTTCACCTCTTCATCCATTTCTCCACCTACCCACCCCACTTTGGCAACCCTGGCTTGTTCTTTGTTTCTACAAGACTTTGATTTTTGTTGTTGTTGTTGTTTTCCACATAAAAGTAAAATCATACAGTATTTGTCTTTCTTTTTTTTTTTTTTTTTTTTAATAATACAGATCATTTTCTTTTTAATTTAGACAATTTTTAAAAAATATATTTTTTATTGATTTTTCACAGAGAGGAAGAGAGAGGGATAGAGAGATAGAAACATCGATGAGAGAGAATCATCGATCAGCTGCCTCTTGCACAGCCCCCACTGGGGACGTGTCCACAACCAAGGTAGATGCCCTTGTCCGGAATCGAACCGGGGACCTTTCAGTCCGCAGGCCGACACTCTATCCACTGAGCCAAACCAGTCCTGGCCAGTATTTGTCTTTCTTTGTCTGATTTATTTCACTTAGCCATTTGTGACAAAATGGAAGGACCTAGAGGGTATTTTGCTTTAAATTAATTTAAATGATGATTATTTAGGGTTTCTTTCTCCCCAAATATAATAGTAACCACTGTGTTATAGCCAAGATGGAAGTGAACAATTGCCTGTTTAGTTTGCTCCTCCAGTCTTGAATTCTAGGTATTTGCTTTAGTGTTTTTTTGGCAGCTTTCCTGCCAAGATTCTGACCATGCAAATAAAGGTGTTGCACCTTAGATTCAAGAGCATACTTTGGCAAAAGTCCACCAGAAGACATAATGCATTTAAAAGCCCTTTGAAAACACCATAAAAGTGAGGGCAACTTATAATTAGAAGCTTCTTGATTCCGGTAGCTGCATAAGAGGTGTGTTTTACTTTAGTTCAAACGCTTATTTCCTTCAGGAATTTGGCAACAGCATCACAGCATGCCTACAGGAAAATGGTTTTATTGCACATTTAGGTCTGGCTTCTTTCCTGATTCTATTAAAAAAAAAAAAAAAAGTCAAGAGAAAGCCCAACACACACATACATACTCTCTCTCTGCCTCTCACACTCATATACCTATACCCCTATGCCTCTATGTATAATTTATGGAAAAAATACTGAATATCCAAAGAAAAATGGCTAAAAAGAAACTTTTCCAGAAAACTATGTGTTACTATATCATATTAAAAAACAACAACCCAGAATAAACTATTATTATTCAATAATCTTAGGAACTTAACATGACTTACAAAGGTAGGGCTATTTACTTTCAGGGCCATTAAAAACAAGCACAAATGAATGTGTTTTCTGTGATATACATTGAGTTAGACCTCAGGCATTAGGAATCAGAATATTTTACCATGCAGCATTAACACATTGTAAAACGCATAGTGTATGAGGATTAGACCTCCACCCGACCTCCACCCCTAGCATTGCAAGATTAGTTTTACCAACTAGACAAGAAAGCCGCTTTTGTCCATCATTCCATTCAGGGGTAGCTATTATGAAATGAGAAAAAGAGCAGTATTCCTTCTGTGTGCGGTATAAAACCCAACGGAAAACAAGATTAAACATCACTGCTGTTATACACAATTTTTAAGGTACACAATTTGTACAAAAGAAGGATCAAGAACAAAACAGTGTTTATAAACAACTTGAGGCCCAGTGCACGAAATCCATACACTGGTAGAGTCCTTAGCTGCTGCCAGCCTGGTACTCCCTCTCGTCTCCCAGCTGCCTGGTACTCCCTTCCCTTCCCCTGGCCAGCAGTCTGGTCAAACTCCCGGTTGAGGGGACAATTTGCAAACTACGCTTTTATTATGTAGGATGGTGGGATGGAGGTTACTGGAGTTGCCTTGCACCAGCTCACGAGAGCTATTTGTACCCATCTCCTCCCAACTCCTCCTAACGTGACATTGAGTTTATATCTTGAAATGGATAATGGGAGTATTTTCACCTCAGAAATTGGTAAATGCTAAAAACCAGTGCTCTTTCCTTGCCACCCACCCCTGCCAAAGAGCTGGTTGATAAGCGTTTTCCAGTACACCTCTGAGATCCAAATATAAGTGAGTATCCACTGATTACAGCTTGCTGATGAGTGCTGGCACTATACAAAGTTGCAGACAGAGTATCAGTTGTTTCTTTACTCTTTCATTTCTGATTTTATTTTGGGTCCCCTCTCTCTTGAGCTCTCTCTCTCTTGAAGAGTCTATTTAAAGGTTTATCAACTCTTGGTTTTATTGATCTTTTGTATTGATTTTTTTCGACTCTATTTTGTTTATTTCCACTCTAATCTTTATAATTTCCTATTTTCTACTTACTTTGGGCTTTGTTTGCTGTTCTTTATGTACTTTCTTTAGTTCTAAGGTTAGATTGTTCATAACCTCTGTTGCTATGAATTTCTCTCTAGGACTGCTTTAACTGTGTCCCATTGGATTGTTTTGATTTTATTTTCATTTGTCTCAAGGTATCTTTAGATATCTTATTTGATGTTATTATTAACCCACTTATTGTTGAGTAACATGTTATTTAGCCTCCATGTGTTTGTGTTTGTGTGTTGTTGTTTTTTTCCAGTTTATTGGCCACATAGGAGGACAGCTCAACACAGGGACAATAGTGGATGTCCCTCCAGCCCTTATCCTGAACCCACACAACTCAATTTCTCCCAGTATGTCTCTGGCAGCCCCCAAGCCTCCATCGTCCTCCTGGAGCCCAAGGTGAGTGCCTGCAAGTGAGAGTTTTTGTGCTGACCCTTTAAGAGGATGATTGGGTTTCTGGCAGCTTTGTGTTGCACCCACATGTATGGGATTCTTGCTGATTTCCCCAGCCTGATGCAGGTGGGCTCCTCTTTCTGACACAGTAGTTCCCCACTGGCAAGCCCTGCATGGGGCAGAGACCTCTCGCTTGTCAGAAGGACCTCTGCAGCTTTGATGTCCCCCTGGATTCTCAACCACCATGTAAGGGACCGGGGCCAGCTTGTTCTGCCTCTTTATTCCTCAATGTGGCTTCTTCTTTATATCCTTAGTCATAGTGCTTTTGTTCAGCGAGTCTTCAGATGATTAGCCAGGCTGATTGTTCCATAATTTAGTTGTAATTTTGATGTTTTCATGTCAAGTGGTGAGTTCAGCATTGTCCTACTCTCCCATCTTGATCCAATCTCCTGTTATAGCCTTCTAACCCACATGTAGAATTCCAGTAGAGGGCCTGAGCTGGGAGAAAGCCAAGGATTCGATGTCATGAAAGCCAAAGGAAGAAGGTGAAGTAGATCAGCCAGTGCTATTGAGAGATGAAGTAAGATTAGAACAAAAATGTGGCCTCTGAATTTACTAACACAGTAGCCAACATCTATTCATTCAACTAAACTGCATGCCCAATGAATGTCAGGTATTATACTAGGCAAATGGAGAAGATATAGATGTAAAAGACAATTAGGATACAGTGATGGTTGGTATAATAATGGCAACTATCATAGGGGAGTCATACCTAACTCAGCCTTTGAGGTGGGGAGTGAATGGAGGTCCCCAGGAGTTTATGCTGGTGTTGGGTGTTGGAGGGTGAATAAGGATTAACAAAAAGCGAGGAAAAGTTGCTTTAGACCAGGCATCCTCAAACTTTTTAAAGTGGGGGCCAGATCACGGTCCCTCAGAGAGCTGGAAGGCCGGACTATATGAACTACTAATTCCTACTGTAACACCTCGGCTGCGCTCACTGCCCAAAAAACCTGGCGGGCCGGATCAGACTCCTCTGCGGGCCGCATGTGGCCCGCGGGCCATAGTTTGAAGACCCCTGCTTAGACAGAGGAAACCCACATACAAAGTCAGGGAAACATGATAAAGCACTGTGTTCAGATAACTAATGTGTGAATTTGGATAACCAGTAGATGGTTTGGGTGGACTGTGGTGTATGTGTGAAGTAGCAAAGCAGGATGAGATATTAGAGGTATCATGGGCTAAACGATGAAAGCTCTGTGTCCCATACCAGGTACTGCCTTTCAGTCTGCAGAAAAGAAATAGAGAACACAAAGCCAATCATGTCAGAGATGCCAGAGTAGAAGGATGTGGTGGAACCCCAGGCCAACTCTAGCCATACTGTGCAAGGTCTGCTTGTTCATGTACCTTCGGTTCTCACAGTCCCATGCTCAAGGCCACATGAAGTTTTCCTTCATTCCAAAGCTGGGAAGTGACTCAATGAACATAGCTGTTAAGATTAATAAAGAAGCATTTGGCAAGGTGATTTGGAAGAGAAGCTGGAGGCAGGGTCACCAGGCTGTGGTAGCAACATGGATTTGAGTTTAACAAAAAAGGACTTGATAGAAGTTGAAAGCAGGCATCTGGAAGGAAATTATTGGTGTAAGAGATTTGTAAGGGTGACATACACAAAGTGTGAAGGGACCTTAGGGATAAGAATAAAATATTAAGAACTTTCTTTTTGATTCTGAGATCTGAATGTATCTGGTAAATCATAATGGTCTCTCTTATTTTAATGTATATAGTACTTTACTAATTAGCAAGCATTTCATTTGATCCTATTGTTTTGTTTTGCTTCTTTTAACAGAGGAAACGAGAGGGGACTAGGTCAAAGTCACACACTAGGAATTATAGTGTAAGGCCCTGAACCACGGCCTTATGATATTGGTGGATTTTAATGTTACCAAGAGAGATTCTGGAATACATTTCTATCTGGAAGCATTTAGGGTTGAGCCCAGTTAGGAGACAGCACACCTCCAGAGGTGGAGCTGTAATGCTACAAACCAGACATTTACCACCAGAGGGTGCTCTTACCCAAGAGAAACTTGGCAGTCCTCACAGGTTAAGAACTCTGCGAGTGTTTCTTTCCTGAGGTCTATCTTGGGAAACTGCAGTATTAAGAGCCTTATGGTAGTAGCTCAAGAGCTACAAAGTGTGGAAAAATGACCTATAACCTTCCATAGCCTGTGTCAGGGAGGTTAGATTTATAGGGAGATGCTTAATTCTCTCCAGATAATGCCTGTGTGAAAGAGAGGAGCAGACAGTTCACAAATGCACTTACTCTGGTGTTGTTTGAAGACAGAAGTACTTTCTGTTCTAAAGCAGGATTTATCTCCATGAGCTGTAGAAATAAATGATTTATTTCTACAAGAGATGATTCATAGCTGGTTTCTAGGTGCTCATTGTACAAACTTAAAGGATCATATTTTTGAATTTTGATTTCACCTTACCAAGACAACTTTTTTTGCAAAGTTATGAAGACAGTAATCTCAGCATTTCCTTTCTCTTGTGTGCCACTGTTCAGTCATGATCACTGTCTATCCTTCCTTCCTCACTTTCCTTCCTGGATCCCCTCACTTACCACTGTCACTGCTGTAGAGAATAGGAACATATTTACTTTCAGGTTAAAGTAGCTCATATTGACTTAAAATGTGATCTTCCTAGAAGTACATGCATTATAACAAAATTAAGGTCTTAAACCAAGGAATTGATGATTTAAAGAGACATGGAGTAGCATCCAGTGGGCCTGGCTGGGGAAGGTTTTTTTTGAGGGTGTGGGGAGTAGAGGGAAGGGGGATAGAAGTTTCTTTCTGGAATTTAAAAAAGTTGTTTTCTCATGAGCAGTCCTGTATTTGACCTATACCTTATAGCTATCCCTGGGAATCTTGTCGTAGTGTCATTTGTTGTCTATTCAGAAAGAAAGTAAAACTTTTATAATAATCTGATGAGGATGATTTTAGAAACATCTCCTTTCCTTCTCCCCTTTTCAATAGCCACCCTCTGTCAACCCCTAGGGAGAGCAGTAGGAGTAATACAAAGTCCGAATGATTGAGATCATGCCCTGTGCCTCCACTTGCTTCTGCTCTCCTAGGCATGGCCTCTGGGTTTGGTTAGAAAGATGGACTTTATCCGGTTGAAGCTCACTTTCTTGAGGCCCTGTCAGGACCCTGCCTGAGTGGGCAGGTAGGAGTAAGGAACACCAGATTCAGTACGTATACCCCTTTCAATGGTTCTTTTCTTTAAATTCTTTTGTAGCTTTACCCTTTAGGTGAAATTGACTTAAAATAAAGATATTCCAGTCATACCCTCCAGAAAAAAAAATACACTGTTGTCCATAAGAAGCTAGAGACCTGTGACAGTGTCCTCAGTGGACAGTGGATCTAACTCTTATTCCTGTTTGTTTAAGAGTGGAGAGGCATAGTTTGACTTTTTTCTTCATTGGATCCCCCACCTTTCTCTTATAACAGATGTTTTCCTTTTAAGCATGGGGCCACAGTGCCAATGCCATGGAATCAGCCACTTATCCAACCAGTGGGATTTGGGGCAAGTTCTGGTTTATGGTCTAGTTCTGATTATTTGAGTGGGCAGTTGAGTAGTATACATGTTGAAGAGACTTGATAAAATTCCACCTTTTGCAGTTAGTCCTATTCTATATTTTTCCAAGGGTGGTTTCAGTAGCAAATCCCATGGAAGATGTGATGTATGGGGCCACTGAGCTGGGCACACCTATCACGTATTTCTCTCTGATGCTTATCATTACACCTTTGTAAACCGGTGAGGATGATTTCAGAAACATCTCATTTCCTTTCTATTTTAATCGTTTAAGGTTTTTCAGTCTTCAGGAATGATCTGTTAAAATGCAGCGGTTCCAGGGAAAGCTCATTGCTTAGTCCTAAACAGCCACTGGTTTAACTTCCAATTAATAATTTAGCAGGTATTGTAGTCATTGACTTTTTAAAAAAACTTTTTTTAAAACCATTTTTTAAATTAAATTATCTGTGTACATATCTTACCATTGCCTCCCCCTCCCATTAGTCATTGACTTTTTAAGGTTTTCCTTTAAAGGGTCTTCAGATATTGTTACTTTACAAATGAAAAAAGTGAGGCTAGAGAGAGATAAGAAAACTATACTTACACAGCTGGAAAAAAAGGACGATTCAGTTTTTTCGATTTGTGACTGGTGCCTTTTTCCTCAGTTGCCCTGTGAATTACACTCTGCTTGGGGTTGAAGGTGAGAGGAAAAAAGAGATACCCGGAGGGAGGGAGTGAGCACATTAAAAGAAGTGGCTAATTCTACTATTAGAGGTAGTTAGCATTATTGTTCTAGGCATTGAGGTAGATATTTCAGACACTAAAGATAAATAAGACATATCTCCTGAGCTAGGCAAACAAACCAATAGTTATAGTGAGTGTGATGGTAGACATGAGAACCATTTGGAAGTATAGGTTATTGTTAAGATTCTTTTAGTTGCAACTGACAGAAACATTCACTCAAATCAGCTTGATTTAAAGGATTCACTGATTATCATGACTAGGAAGTCTAAGAAGTATTTCTGCTTTCAAACACTATGAAGACAGTCTTCAGACTCTTAAAAACTATCAGGACAGTTGTCTCTCAGCTCTTCTTTCTTTTGTGTTGACATCATTTTCAGGCAGATTTTCTGCAAATGGTGCCATGGATGGATGAGGCAGCTGTGGTCTTGCATATGATCTGCTTAGCAACCCTAATGGAATGAGAGTGCTTTTCTGTCAAGCTAATCTCTTTGCGCCAACTTGGATCACATGTCCATTAAAAAAATTTTTTTTATTAAATTATTATCTGTGTACATATACCATTGCCCCCCCTCCCATACATGCCTTCTCTTCCCAGAGTTTTGTGTCCATTGGTTGTAGTTATATTCACATGCCCATTTTTAAAAAGCAACCAAAGAAAATGGTATGCTCTTTTTGGCCAGGTCTGGGTCAGTGATTACTCTGGAGCTAGAAAAATGGGATTAGCCCACTCAAACATCATGGATTGATTATGGAGGTGGATTCCTCATAGGTATGCAAAACAACACAGACTCTAGCACAGCTGGAGATGAAGTAGAGAGGAGGACTAGGGTGTTGTTCTGTTTCAAAATCCAACTTAGGTGTATTATAATACAATTAGAGGCCCAGTGCACGAAATTCGTGCAAGGTGGGGTGGTGTCCCTCAGCCCAGCCTTCACCCTCTCCAACCTGGGACCCCCTTAGGGATGTCTGACTGCTCTATCTCAATTCAGGACCGCTGGCTCCCAACTGCTCACCTGCCTGCCTTCCTGATTGCCTTTACCACTTCTGCCTACCAGCCTGATCACCCCCTAACCACTCCTATGCCAACCTGATTGATGTCTACTCCCCTGCCAGTCTGTTTTTCCCCAGCTTCCCTCCTCTGCTGGTCTGGTCACCCTAACTGCCCTCCCCTACAAGGTTGATCGCCCCTAACTGCCCTCCCTTGCAGGTCTGGTCCCTCTCAACTGCCCTCCCTTACAGGCCTAGTCTCTCCCAACTTCCCTCTTTTGCTGACCATCTTGTAGTGGCCATCTTGTGTCCACCTGGGGGCAGGATCTTTGACCACATAGGGGGAGCCATCTTGTGTGTTGGAGTGATGGTCAATCTGCATATTACTCTTTTAATAGATATGATAGAGGCCTGGTGAATGGGTGGGGCCAGCTGGTTTGCCCTGAAGGGTGTCCCAGGTCAGGGTGAGGGTTTCCTTGGAGCGTGAGGCAGCCTGGTAGAGGGGCCTATGGTAGTTTGCAGGCCAGCCACGCCCTCTGGCGACCCAAGCAAAGGCCCTAGTAACTGAAATTTATTTATTTTCTACAATTGAAACTTTGTAGTCTGGAGTGGAGCCAAGCCTCCTGCTCGCTCTGTGGCAGCAGCCATTTCTGTTGGAATTTATGTATCATCTACAATTGAAACTTTGTAGCCTGGTGTGAAGGCCTGAGCAGGCCAGGGCTGCAGAAGCTTGGCTTCCTCCATTGCTTAGGTCACAGGCGTCTTCAAACTACGGCCTGCGGGCCACATGTGGCCCGCAGAGGAGTCTGATCCGGCCCGCCAGGTTTTTTGGGCAGTGAGCGCAGCTGAGGTGTTACAGTAGGAATTAGTATAATAGTTCATATAGTCCGGCCCTCCAGCTCTCTGAGGGACCGTGATCTGGCCCCCACTTTAAAAAGTTTGAAGACCCCTGGCTTAGGGCAACCTTCCTGCTCTTCCAGCTCTGTGGCTGTCATCATTTCTGTTTAACTTTGTAGCCTTGAGTGGAGGCCTGGGGCAGCCAGAGTGTGTGGAAATCTTGGCTTCCTCCATTGCCAAGGAAACCCAAGCCTCCCTCCTGCTCCCTGTGGCCACAGCCATCTTGGTTGGGGTTAATTTTCATACTTGCTCTGATTGGATTGTGGGCGTGGCTTGTAGGTGTAGTAAAGTGATGGTTAATTTGCATATTACTCTTATAAGATAGGATTTGGATGCTAACCACTTGGGGTTAGTGTCAGAGCACAAATTAAAGGGTAGATCCTCTACAATACTATCCTTCAGATGTTAGCTATACTTTGGAGGACTCCAAGTAACCTGATCTTCTGATTGGCTATAAATTTGGGGCTTTCAAGCCCTTCAGATTAGATAATATGCTAGAACAGCTCACAGAACTCATGAAAGTGCTATACTTAAGATTCCATTGTTAGTATAAAGGATATAAGTAGGATGAGTTCTCGGAGGGAGCATAGCATTTTCACACTTGTCCCAGTGGATTTAGGGTGCATCATCTTCCCAGTACATCAATGTGTTTACCAACCAGGAAGCTACATGAGCTTGGGTGACCAGCATTTTTATTGGAGCTTCATTATATAGTTAAGATTGATTAAATCATTGGCTGTGTGACAACTTAATCTCCAGTCCTACTCCTTTCCCTGGAGGTTTGATGACTGAAAGTCTCAACCCTCTTCTGGTGGTCTGCCCCTATTCCGAAACTATCTAGGGGCTCATCATGAGTTACATTATTAGCAAGACAATGACACTTCTATCACTCAGGAAATTCCAAAGGTTTTTGAAACTCACTACAGACTGATTCATTTGCCTCTCAGCACATCCATTATGGTTGTCTCATTTTCGGTTCTTAATAAGTATATTTTTTTGTATCACATGATCTCACGCATCCAGGGGAAATAATGAATAACATAAACTGTAGAACAAAAACAGAGCCGGAGACAGGGAAGCATCCATCGATCAGACTATCAAACCTCAGAGGTAAGATAGGGAAGGGTGGGGGAAAGGAGGAGAAATCAACCAAAGGATTTGTATGCATATAAGCCTAACCAGTGGTCATGAACAACAAGGGGGTGGGGGCATATGTGGGGAGGGGTTTGGGATGGGAATGGATGGGGGGTGAGGACAATTATGTGATACCATAATCAATAAAAAAATAAATAAAAAAAGAAACTCTATGACAGAACACAGATAAGACATATTCTTCACCTACAGAGGTAAAGGAAGGCTTCCTATGGAGGTGATATTTGAGTTGAGTCTTTACACTGACCAAGAACACATCTGTATGAAATCACCGAGGCTTGAAAAAAAGGATAGTTTTAAGGGATTATAAATCCAACGAGTGAGGTCTGCTTTTATTTTGTGCAAAGTGGGGGGTGGGTGGGTTGTGGTTTCTGAAGGATTTGAAATTTAGTGTTATGTCTCTAGCATAAGTGTAGAGAGTGGAAAGAAGTCGAGCAAGATGCAATGAGGTGAATACAGTAATACAGGCAAGAATTTCAGTTTCTAGCAGTACTTGACTCTTTTGTCAGGAATAGACCTTTGACCTTTGTATTGAAGTCCTGGGGTTGCCATAACAAACTGCTACAAACTGGGTGGCTTAATGCAACAAAAATTTATTCTCTCACAGTTTGGGAGGCCAAAATTCCAAAATCAAGGTTTCAGAGAGGTTCCGTCTGAGGGAGAATCTGTTCCATGCCTTTCTCTTAGCTGCCAGCAGCTGCCAGTGATTCTTGGCATTCCTTGGCTTGCAGATGCATCACTCTAATCTCTGTGTTTGTCATCACATGTTGTTCTTGTGTGTCTCTCTTTCCAAATTTCCTCTTCTTATAAGGACACCAGTCATTAGATGAGGGCCCAACCTAATTCATGATGACTTCATCTTAACTTGATTGATTTTAAAAGACCTTATTTCCAAATAAGGTCACATTCACAGGTGCCCAGGGTTTAGACTTCAATATATCTTTTTGCGGGGGGACACAATTCAGGCCCTAACATGCACCAAACCTTCCTGGGCACAGAAAGGAAAGTGATGGATCATCTGTGTGGCCTCATAGCCTAATAGCTGTCTCCTCAGCCTCATTCACATACTGCTCTGACAGTGTTTTGGGTGGAAAGCCTTTTTCTTTATTGGCTGAGTTGAGTCACAGTGTGTGGATAGTGTTGTCCTTGCTACTTTCCTGGAGGAAAAGACCGTGTGATCCTTCTGTTGGTGGCAAGAACAAAAATGGCAGCAGGTGTTAGACCGGTGGAGTCAGACTGGACATCAGTTCAGCAACCTGTCAGTACTCAAGTTCTGGCTAAGAAAGATTTCAGAGCCAAGATTCAAACTATAAAAGAAAGTTTATTTACTAGTAGATAGTCAAAGAAGTAAGCTGTAGAAGGAATGGACTCAGGAAACTCGTTACTAAGGCAAAAGAAAGGCCCTTGGAATTTAGGGGAAAGAGAGAAGCAGAGAAAACGTGCCTTTGGGAAAGGGGCTGGTGAAGGGTGCTGTCAAGCTCTAGATACTCAGTCCTAAGGGCTTTTAAAGGTGAGAAGGCCCCAGGGGAGGACCTCATTGGAATATTTAACAGCTTTTCAGGTGTGTTCTGTCAGGGTCCTGGTCTTCACTAATTGGTGAGTGCCAAGGTAGGGGGTCATTAGTCCATGCTGCTGGTCCTGATATCAGCCGCATCATCACTTGTCTGGTTTTGCTGCTTTTCTGGGCCTGGAGTTGAAACACAGCTGAGGCCTAGATGTTATCTCTATGGGTTAATGCTTAAGTGGTTGTGCAAGGGCCTGCACGGGAGTCACATAAACCACCCTTTAGCCCTTTGTTCCTCCTCTAAGGAGGTCTACCACATGACTAGTGACATGCCAGGGGAGGGTTCAAACTGCATGACTAGCTATATGAAAGGTTAGGGGGTCTAAACTGTATGACCAGCAATATGCTAGAGGTCCTTGTTTTCCAGTTTTGCCTGTTGCTAGACACTCAGGGTTTTTTGCCCTGGTGACTTTCTGTACCTGGCCCATGGTCATTGATCTGCTCATCACATTTCCTTCTTCAGACTATGTTTTAAATTGGATAAGGGGGAGGCTTTGAGTACTCCCCTTTCCCTGCACCAACCTGTAATTCTCATAGCACTCCTATTTCTCTAGAAAGATGAATAATGGATTATTCTATGGCCAATGACTGTGCTCTTCTTGCTGGAAGAGGGATAGTGATATGAAATCACTGTAGGATGACTTTATAGTCTGTTCCCTTTTCTCTCTTTCATCCCCTTCTGAACAAGTACATTAAATGGAACACTTCAGTCTGGTACCTTCTTTGCTGTGTTTAAGTTGTCAGCCCTTGTAATCAACATATTTTGCTGATCATGTCTCATTCATCCTAAACCTGCAACTGTGTGTTGGGAGTTTTCAGATCGGTTGTTCAATATTGTTTGAACCAGATTTTTCTAGTGTGTACACTACATCTTTAGACAGCTTCAGGGAGTCAATTTGTTAAATAGTACTCCACTGCCTCAAAGACACCAGGTGCACCACAGGAAGAAGCTATGCTTTTGAGGTCATGGATGTTGAGGTGTTCCATTGGAGAGACCAGATTCCCCGTCTTTCTAGAGTCAGTGCTCTACAATCAGACATGGCTAGCATCTCTGTACTCCTTTTTAAAGATTTCATACATTTTTTTTTTTTTTTTGCCATTGAATGAGGCTTACTGTGAATTAAGGCAAAGGAGCTAAATTTTTTAATTTACTGTTGGAGCTGAGAGATATGAAGTCTATATATGTAAAGTGAATTTCCCATATTCACTTCCTAGAGTGGCTAACTCATCCTAGTTTGTCTTGGACTTTACTGGTTATAAAACTAAAAGTCTCACAACTCGGGGACCTCTTGAATCACCTACCCCTTGAACAAGACCACATATTTCTCAATGGCAGGGATTGTTTTACATGTCTTCCATATTTACCATCTTGCCCCTTCTCCTCTCCCATCACAATAGCCAATATAAATTTTAGCAAGTATCTCCAGTCCAAAGGAATGTCTCCTAAGAAGTCAGAGCTGAAAGCAGCAAGGGAAAATCATCCAATTTATACTATCTGAATTTGTTCCATTCATGTCCTGAATACCAAAGGATCTGAGAAGGTCAGGAGACGGAGAGTAATGGAAATGGAGGGTGCAAACTCAAAATGCTATTTATGGCCTAGGAAGAGTCTGTGGTTGAGTTGCTGGCTTTTTTCCAGGGGCAAACAGCTCCAAATTTCCAGAGGAAGGCCCTGGAAATAAACTTTTTCAGGAGAAATCACTATGTAAATTTCCCCGGAGAGATCAAAGTAAGTGTCCATCCGGTGGTGCCCTACTCCATCTTCCTTCACCGCTGTCATCATCCCTCTGATATAATTTACCGACTGTGATCAACCAAATACTTGTCATAATTTCATAGCTAAAGTATATTCCCATGCTTGTTGTTATGGCAACCATCAATAATATTAATAAAATCCTGTCTGGTTGAATCATATGACTGGGACGTGTAAACACAGACAAGAATAGTCATATCAGATGTCAACACAGAACAACATAAGTACAACAGTCTGTATGCTGGTTATCTTCCACCCCACCCCGGCAGCCACATCTGTCTTGTTTATGCCTGAAACAGTCATTGGCGTCTGTGTGGGGTTATGTAAGTGGGTACAAGGCAGGAAGGGGCCCTCTTTCACCTCTAAAATGAGGGAAAGAGATAGTTTACTATGAGTTCAGTATCCCATGCCACTAGGGGTTCACTGTATGATATTTGTTCATCAATTATGTCATCATAAAACATATTGTTTACAAAGATTGTTCTTATATTCGCTTTGCACCTGTTAGTGACTTATATAGTGGCTGATTTTAGCTGGAGGGTCAGTGGACAGTATGGTAATCAATGCATTTACTTAGGTTCTTGTTTTGTAAAATAGGATCATAAAAGTTACCGTATAGGCTGTTGTGATAATCTATTGAGATAACATAAGCAAAGTTCTCAGCACAATGATAGCATATAACTGCTCAGTAAATGAAATATGATGGGAGGCTAATAGAGTGGCTGTGGACTTGGAAGTTAATTCAAATTTCAGCTTTTTCACTTCCAGCTGTGCATCCTTAGGCAAGTTTTGTAAATCTCTGTCAGCCTTAGATAAGTTTCCTTATGCACTGAATGGAGAAATTCATAGGGTCCACATTACAGGATTGTTGTGAGAATTAAGTGGTATGTACCAAAGGTGCTTACAGCAGTGCTTAAGACTTGGCTAGGACTAAGTAAATAGAAGCTGTTAAGTACTGTTGCTACAAAGCCAAGGAATCTTCAGTAGATTTTCAGTTTAACTTGGTGACAGATTGGGAGCACTAATCTTTGAACTTCTTTCTCTAATTTTTAAATTTCACTTGAAAAATTCTGGGTATAAATTAGTGCTATAAATCGTCATGTTATAATCTTTATTGCTTTTTGACTTAAAAGCCCATTTCCAATCAATTTTTAGGTTTTCTTCTATTAACCCTTTGTCCTGTCCTTACCTTTGCTATTTTTTCTTATTTCTTTTTTAAAATTTAATTTATTTTAAAAATTTTTATTGATCAGATTATTACAGTTGTTCCTCCCCCCTCCCCCATAGCTCCACTCCACCCAGTTCCCACCCCATCCCACCCTATGCCCTTACCGCCCCCTCACTGTCCTCATCCATAGGTGTATGATTTTTTTCCAGTCTCTTCCCAAACTCCCACATCCTTTCCCCCCCCCAAGGATTGTCAGTCCCTTTCTATACCCCTGATTATATTATATTCACCAGGTTATTCTGTTCATCAGAGTTTTTGGTGTTTTTTCCTCAAATCTCCCACTTTTTATTTATTATTTTTATTTTTTAAAATGTTATTGATTATGGTATCACATAATTGTCCTCATTCCCCCCATTCCCACCCCAAGCCCTTCCCCACATAGAGTTTTTATTCACTTGATTTTTAGATTCACTTGTTGATAGATATGTATTTGTTGTTTATAATTTTTATCTTTACCTTTTTCTTCTTCTTCCTCTTCTTAAAGAATACCTTTCAGCATTTCATATAATACTGGTTTGGTGATGATGACTCCTTTAGCTTTTTCTTATCTGTGAAATTCTTTATCATACCTTCAATTCTGAATGATAGCTTTGCTGGGTAGAGTAATCTTGGTTGTAGATTCTTGCTCTTCATCACTTTGAATATTTCTTGCCACTCCCTTCTGGCCTGCATCGTTTCTGTTGAGAAATCAGCTGACAATCATATGGGTGCTCTCTTGTAGGTAACTACCGTATTTTCTGGCGTACAAGACGACCCCCTAATTTTACAGTTAAAACATAGGTTTAGGCCTATATTCGCTGTATAAGACTACCCCCCACTTCTGAGGCAACACCAGTTCTTTTTTTAATAGACCGCCTCTCTGACTCTGGCCAATCTGAGCAGGCTTTTTTTTTGTTTCAAAAGTCGTCTTATATGCCAGAAAATACGGTAACTGTTTTTCCCTCGCTGCTTGTAAGATTCTCTCTTTGTCTTTTGCTCTTGGCATTTTAATTATGATGTGTCTTGGTGTGGTCCTCTTTGGATTCCTTTTGTTTGGGGTTCTGTGTGCTTCCTGGACTTCTAAGTCTATTTCTTTCACTAGGTAGAAGTTTTCTGTCATTATTTCTTCAAATAGGTTTTCAGTATCTTGCTCTCTCTTCTTCTGGCACCCCCATAATTCGGATGTTGGTACACTTGAAGTTGTCCCAGAGGCTCCTTACAATATTTTCATATTTTTGGATTCTTTTTTCTTTTTGCTTTTACAGTTGGATGCTTTTTGCTTCTTTGTATTTCAAATATTTGACTTGATTCTTGTGATCCTATAGTCTGCTGTTGGATCTCTCTGTATTATTGTTTATTTCAGGCAGAGTATGCTTAATTTCTAGTTGGTCCTTTTTCATATCCTTGAGGGTCTCACTAAATTTATTGGACTTTTCTAGAAAATTCTTGAAAAATCTTATAACCATTTTTTTTGAACTTTATATCCAGACGTTTGCTTTCGTCCATTTCTTTCACTTGTGACCTGTTTCTTTGTCTCTGCAATTTGGCTGCTTCCCTTTGTTGATAGAGTGGCTTTGTGTGCTAGGTGTTCTACAGGGCCCAGTGGCTCAGCCTCCCCAGTTACCTGAGGTGGACACTCTTGGTGCACCCCTTTGTGAGCTGTGTGCACAGTCTTGTTGTAATTAAGCTTTGATTGTTGTTGGTACCAATGGGAGGAATTCACCTCCAAGCCATTTAGCTATGAGGATCAGCTGTGTCCACAATGGGAGAACTTCTGTGCTGGAGACACCCTTATGAGGCAAGACTTGCTTCAGTGGGGCTTTGATGCTCACTGAGTCTGCCCCCTGAGTATGTTCCTTATGGATCTGAGGAGTTGTAATCTGGATGGTCCTACTCTGACCCCTGAGTACACTGGCTCTTGTATCTCCAAGGAGGTGCTAATTTAGTCTCTACTTGAGGCCACCCAGATAGAGTTACAGAGGGATCTGCAGATTCATCTTCTTTGTTTGGGGTTTGGAGGTGCCCAGATGTGGCCCAGCTGTGAAGTAGTGCATGCTGTTGTGGGGCCTTGGGCCTTCTTTTGAATGTTCTGGGTCTCTCTGACACAACTTCAGTTTGATAGATAAGTTAAGAATTCAAGGGACCAGGCCATTCATATGCAAAAGCCTCTGTGCACGGCTTGGGTGGGGCAGAGCTTCAGGGCAGGGCAAACAGCAGTGGATTCCCATCAGCCCTGTCCTAAGAGGCCCTTGGGTCTCAGTGTCCCTTGTTAATTGCTGCAAGCACCTCTGAGAGAAAGCCACACTTACTGCCAGTCAAGTTTCTCCCCATATGAGTTGGGAATCCCCAGAGTCTCGCCCAGAACTGGAGTTCAGAGCAGTCGGGAGCTTGTGTCTCCCTCCAGCTTGAAAAAGCCATCCACATACTTGGTTTCTAGTCCTCTCTGTGTGTGCCTCCCTCTCTGTGTGAGTTCCTCTGTACCCCTGCCTTTCTCACCTCCTGTGAGTCTCATTGTGCTTTTCTCTTTCCTTATATTTGTAGAATTTCCACTCAGCCAGTCTTCCTGTGGTTTTGGGTGATGTCCATTTTGTCTTTTATTTGAAGTTTTGAAGTTGTTGTGTGAGGCAGCAAGTTCAGGTGTTTACCTATGCTGCCATCTTGGTTTTCCTTGCGATTTTTTTTTCTAATCTTTTTTTTACTTTCTAGGACCAGCATTCTTTGTAATATATGCTCTCTAGCAGTCAGAAAACCTTACTACTAGGGAGAGAAACAAGAAGCTCTTTTCCTGATTTCATCCAAGCATGATGTTCATATTTTCATGGAGATCTTTTGCCATTAATAATTCTCTTTCCACATATTTTCTTTGCTCAGTTATAAAATGATGACATGTTTAAGAGTATTCATTAGAGTAGTCATGCCCTATAGAGGACTATAGAGGTTTTCTTTGCCTTGCATCAAAGAGGAGCATTTATTTGCCAGTATGACACCTGCTTGCCTTCTTTCTTTATTGTGTCAACAAATGGAATCAATTGATTGATTCTTTTTTTTAGCACTCTGCTCAACAACTAGCTTAATGGATTAAAAACAAAAAACACCTCACAAACAGAATATTTCTAGTAACAGAAATTCCTGGTTGTCTTAGAGTCATACTAGGCACAGGTCCTAGATTTTAGGTGATAGAGACATGGGGTCCATAGTTAATCATTTATTTCCCTGGATAGTCTTTGTAAATTCACAACTAAATGAGTATCTTCTTTTAAAAAGACTTTTTGTCCAGCCTACTTACTCTACTCTACTCACAGGAGATCAGTTGTAATTGTACTACACAACTTCATTCCTTCCATGGCCATAGCTCTTATACCAGTGATGGATACCCAAGCCAATGTGGGCCAGTTGGAACTTTTCTCCTGGGAACCTGGAAATCAGACACTGGGACATCCAGCAGTTGGTGGTGCCAGAATAATAGGTACAGGAATGCAGGGCTGGGCTAATGTATTAGTAATTTATTGCTGTGTGACAAATCACCTCCAAGTTAAGTTTTAAGCAAGAAAGGTTGATTATATTATGATTTCTGTGGGTCAGAAATCTAGGAGTGGTTTAGATGTTTCTTCTACATCATTATCTGAAGGATACAAAGTGCTTTACATTTTGATTGGCCATGGCTGTGGTCTCATCTGAAGGCTAGATTCAGGTAGGATTTATTTCCATGCTCACTCACATGTTTGTTGGTAGGATTTAGTTCTTCATGGGCTATTGGACATATTTTTGTTGGTAGTTGGTCAGAGGCTTTGATTCATGGGATCTCATGGAATCCTCAGGATGGAGCTAGTGGAGTTCAACAGGATAATGCATATTTGGATTTGGCTGTGTCAGGATATGGCTCAGCACAGGAAAGATGCCATAATTTGTTCATGTGGGGAGGAAGGCTTAACACAGGGATAATGGCGACTGTCTTTCCAGTCCTTGCAGTATAGCCACACAACTCAGTTTATCCCTGTATATTTCTGATGTCTCTTGAACCACTGTCCCTATGCAAGCACCTACAGTGAGGGCCTGAGCAAGAGTTTGTGTGTTGGCCTTTTAAGAGGACACCTGGAGCCCTAAGCAGTTTGACTCAGTGGTTGGAGCATTAGCCTGCGAACTGAAGGGTCCCAGGTTCGATTCTGGTCAAGGGCATATACCTTTGTTGCAGGCATATCCTCAGTAGGGGGTGTGAAAGAGGCAGCTGATTAATGTTTCTCATTGCTGTTTCTAATTCTCTATCCATCTCCCTTCTTCTCTGTAAAAATTCAATAAAAAATATATATATTTTTTAAAAAAGACACCTGGGTTTCCAGCAGCCTTTGTCTCACCAGGATAGATGGAACCCTTTCTGATTTTCTCAGACAGGTGTTATGTGGCTTCTCTTTTGGCACTGGTGTTCTAGACTGGGGATCCTAGTGTGGAGCCAAGATGCCTTAATCCTTTGGGGGGACTTCTGCATCTGAGATATTCCCAGGATCTACAGCTGCCACACATGGGTGCATTGCTAGCCTGCTTTGCATCTCTGCCACCCCTACCAGGCTCAACATGGTTTCTTCTTTATATCTTTAGTTATAAGACGTTTGTTCATCTTGTCATTCAGTGATTGTCCTATGATTTCATTGTAATTTTGATATGGTTATGGAGGAAGTGAGTTCAGTGTCTTCCTATTCCACCATCTTGACTGGAATCTCACATTCTCATTTTTAAAGATAGCTTGAGTGGCTTTTGTTGCTTTTCACTGAAAAAGTTTTTACTAAGGCTGGATTGTACTTCATTAGCCCAAATCTAGGCCCTTATTAAATTCTCAAGTCATACTTGTTATGCTAAGAAAAATATTGATCTTTTCTAGAATGCTCCCCATGACACTATGGTGTCAAAAACCATCATCAGCAAGAATACCTCTAATTTCAAGCAGCATGTCCAATGAATAGGATTTCATAGATTGTAAATCTAGAGCAGGGCCTGGTGGCATGAGTTGCTTATTGTATCTGTTTTTATTTCATTTTACAGTATTTGTGTGAGGGGTAGACTCAGTGCCATAAGCCTTCACATTCCTTGCATAGACAATAGTGCTGAGGGGAGATGCTGAGACTATAATAACCGGGGAAAGGAATTGGAAGTTGCCCACAGTGCATTTTTTGCTCTAAATAGTCTGAGGCATGGGCCTTTATCATTAGTCTCACTGTGAGCCAATGTGTTTTAGAGTTTCATTCTTTCAGATTTTCACCACTAACCCCTTGCAAAGGGCTTGGCTCTGTGGTAATGTGGACTGACTGTGAAGTGTTCAAAATCTCATGTTTTGGCAAAATGTGAAAATTCCTTTGAGGATGATTGTGTCTCATCATTAGAGATAATCCTTTTAGGAATTCCATGTCTGGCAAATGTGGCCTTCAATTTGTGGACCTTTGTGGTAAATTGGTATTTTTTGGGCTTTGCAATCCTGAGATTTTTATTATAGTTATCCTCTCTAATGATATAGTCTCTTTTACTTTTCCTTCCAGATAAACATATTGGTGCCAGTGTTCTGCTGTGGTCTGGTTGAGAGGCATGGGATATCATTATTTTTTTTTGTATATATATTATGCACCTTTCAAGAGAGATTGGACATTTGCTGATGAGTCAGCCTATTTGGTAATGAAACTACTAAACTAAAACATTAGGCTGCTAGCATTTTCATATGCTTGCTGGGACTATGACAGAGTTTGAAAATGTCAAGAAACCCTAAAAATTATCCAGTTTACAACCTTCAGTTCAGAGTTGGCCATAATAGATCCAAGGCTTGAACACAAGGCACTTGACTCTTCCTTTGCTGTTTTTAACTTGATCACATTTCTTACCATTACTCCTAGAAAACTTCCAAAGATAGTAAACTCCCATTTACCTTGAAGCCAAATGTAACTTAATCTTCCCTAGTTTTCTAGACTCTCCACTCTTTGAATTTCTTTGAATAGTTATGTGGCTGTAGGAAATCTAAATTTTCCTCTTAAGTATGCTGAGAATCTTGGTTTGCAACAGGAATGATAGACTGTCACCTACTCATTTGTCTTATCCCACAATACACACACAGCTGTTTAATAATAATAATAATAATAATACCAGTCCTTCCACCAACAGTATGATTTGGAGGCTATTTTTGAAGTTCCTCTCTCTGTGGTTATATGACCAGCTGGATTCACATTTTGATTCTTTATTTTTTTTAAAAAAAATTTTTGGAATGATTAAAATTTTTTTACAGCCATGTAAAATATGTACACGAGTCCAAAGTCAACCTATAAAGCAGCTACTCAGAGAAGTTCTGAATTTCCCTGTCTACTTCACTATATTCTTTATGTATAGGTAATTATTTTATGTCTTTTATATAAATATTTTACTTTGGGTCTATTTTAAAACTCTCTTTTATATGTATATTTTATTCAGTTTTACAATATTTGTAAATGTCTATAGAAAGGTTTGCATTTTATTGTAATAGTCAAATGCATTTGACTTTTCCTTTTCAGTATAGACATGTTCTATTTTTTTCTTGTCTAGTTGTAGTGGCCAGAACTTCTAGTACAGTGTCTGAATAGAGGTGAGAATATATTATAGCATTGTCTTATTCCTAATATTAAGGAGAACTCATGTAGTTTTTACTATTAAGTATTATGTTAGCTTTAGGTTTTCCACAGATGCCCTTTATCTGGTTGAGAAAATTTCCTTTTATTTTAAGTTTGCTGAGAATTTTTATCAGGAATGGATTTTGGCTTTCATTAAATATGTTTTCTGCTTCAATTGAGATGCTATATGGTTTTTGTATTTTACAGTATTCATATGATGTTATATTGATTGATTTTTAAAATGTTCCTTGTATTCTGGATTATGCTGTGATATTCTTTTTATATATTGTAAAATTCAACTTGCTAAACTTTTGTTTAGAATTTGTGCATCTATGTTCATAATTAATACTTGTCTTTAATTTACTTTTCTTGTAATGTCTTTGTCTATGTTTGGAATCAGAGTAATCTGGGCCAGCAGAACAGTCCGAGGCTTAACCCTATAACCTCTTTCTATAGTTACCTTACATGGTAAAAGGTGCTTTGCAGATGTAATTAAGTTATAGATCCTGAGATAGGGATGTCATAGTGAATTATCTGGATGGGCCCAATGCAATCATAAGAGTACCTATAAGAAAAGAGGGAGGTAGAAGGGTCAGAGAAAGAGAGGTAATGATGGAAACAGATTGATGTATGGTGAGAAAGACTTGACTGGGCCTTGAAGATGGGGGAAAGGTAGAAAGGGAAACATGAGTCTTTGAAACTTGCCTTATTTATGTTATTCTGATAAACTGCTGTAATGGCTTCATGTTGCTATTGCAAAAAATTTATCCCAAACTTGGTGGTTTAAGTCAACAGAAATTTATTTTCTTATAGTTCAAAACTGGTTGTGTAAAATCCAGGTGTCGGGAGGGAAGTGCCTTTTCTGAAGGCCCTAAAGAAGAATCCTTTCTTGTTCTTCCAGCTTCTGATGACTCCAAGGTGTTCCTTGTTTGTGGGTGCATAACTCCTATCTCTGCCTCTGTCTTCACCTGGCCTTCTCTCTATGGCTGTGTCTTCTCCTTTTCTGTTCTCCTGTGCAAGGGTAACAAATTTCATTTCTGAAGGGTTTAAAATAAATCGTTATCCTGCCGAAACCGGTTTGGCTCAGTGGTAGAGCGTCGGTCTGAGGACTGAAAGGTCCCAGGTTTGATTCCGGTCAAGGGCACATCCCCGGTGGGGGGTGTGCAAGAGGCAACTGATCGACATTTCTAGCTCTCTATCCCTCTCTCCTCCTCTCTGTAAAAAAATCAATAAAATATATTTAAAATAAATAAATCATTATCCTATACTTTCTGCAAAGCTACATGCTCCAGTAAAATGAACTCGGGTCACTTTAAAAGTTAAAATATCTAATACTGAAATTAAATTATCTTTAATTTCTGGCATTTGGAATCAGAATGGGAAACTGTCTCACCTAGAATCTCCCTTTGATCCCTGCAGACATGGTGTGGCAAGAAGGAGAAGAAAGTAAGAAAAAAACCAAGCCAAACCAAAATATCTCTGTTTTGGTGTTTTCTTTTAATTTCATTGCTACCTAATCTTTTGGTTATCAAATTTGAATACTGTATTATACATAGTTAACTTCTTTGTGACAATTCATTACTAATAACTTAAAGGGGCTGGACTGTCTTCTTAGAAAATAAACTTCTTCTAGAAATTATGCTTCTCTTTTGCATAGTTATAGTAGGTCACTGATGGAGGTCATTGATGGTAAACTGAACTTGGTGTAGACCATTTTTAGCTATGAGAAATAGAGAGTCAGGGATATGACATTAGATTGTGCCATCCTTTAGTTTTCATTTTATATTAAGGTATCTTTTTTAATTAACATTTTTATATTAGGTAACTTTATTGAAAAACAAGAACACATAATTTGATTAATTTTTTGGTTTTCATAAATAAAAAATATCAGAGCAGAGATACAATAAAACATTAAACTGGTTTTTCAGAAGAAAGTCCTTAATTACTTTTTAAATGCCCATTATTCTGTGAGCACTAAATGAATTTCATTTCATGTTAGCCACATTTCTTTATTGGTCTGCCCTCAAGCTCAGAGACTCTGTTATTTAACCTCCTGGGTGCTTCTTTGAGGACTTGGAAATTCTCAAACAGCTACTTGATTCTAATTCACATCAGAGTTCCTCTTTTCTGCCTAACAGCTCCTCTGCTTTTGAACTTGGCTCTTATAAAGGTTTAGTCTTTTTTCTATGTGTACATTTAAAAGTTACCAAACAAGATTATCATGTCCCAGAAGATTAAAAACAAAAACAAAAAACAAGAGGGTGGTGGTGGTGATAAAACGAAGATGGAATAAAATGGAATTTGGGAGCAAAGGAAATGTTAAAAGACTGTTTCATTATTTAAAGGTAGTTGAGGCAATGCTAACAGTTGTTGAAGATAATAATAGACCTCTCTAACTGGTATTTTCCTCATTCTTCTCTATCAAAGAAAAAGGAATTAAAAAACTGAAAGGCAGAATAAAAAACTAAGATGAGTAAGTAAAAGCAAGAGGGCTTCCAACTGCTTTAAACATATTTAGGATTTTAGATTAAGGGGCAGTAAGTCGTGAACTTGGAAATGTATGCATGGAGTTGACACTAATGATATTTGAGGAGACAATGACAAAGCAGAGGGTTGCTAAAAATCTGAGGGAGGCAAACATCTTAACTTTTATAGTGGAAAGTATAGATTTCAGACATTACAGATGGGAAACTTGGATGTCCATTCACACAGTTGTTCAGGCTGGATCTGTCCATGACCATGTTCAAGGCTTGGCAGGGAAGTGACACAATATATTAGTTGGGAGGAACAGCTAATATATTAGCTGGGAGGAACAGCTAATATATTGGATGATAGAATCAAGACTCAAAAGGCTTTAGACAGAATGGGACAATGAGCTGAAAGTACTATGATGAAATTAATAGTGGTAGCAGAACAGTACTACAATTAATAAAACAAAAAACAAAAAACAACCAACTGCTTCTGTTCAAGATGGGCGGGGTAGTTTTTAAAAGTTTTAGTTGAATGTAAGGGCAATGTAGGCCAACAGTGTCATTTGGTTGGTGAAAGAATTTATTGCAATCTCATCCTGTGTTAGAAGCATTCTTGTGTTTCCATCAAGGGAGAGAATTGTTCCTTGCACCCACTACATGTGGAAGATGAATTGGACTTTAGGCACCACATTTTAACAGGAATATTGATAGTGGTACTGCTTCAGAGGAGAGTGACAGGATTCTGAATAGTCTGTTGGGAAGAAAATGGGATCCATTTATTCTGAAAAGGAAAGAACTTACAGGTAATTTGTTAACAACTATCTTTAGATCTCTTCATTAATTTTTTCATGTTTAATTTTTTATTCAATAAGCATTTTTTCAGAACCCTCTAGTAAATGCCAGGGCAGCAGAGGTAAACATGCAGGAGTTGTGGACAACTGGGTATCCATTAAACAGTGTATAGTCCTCGCCACCTCCTTAGACCTCTTGAGTTAGCCTGCAGGTTGAGGTCTAGAAAGCTGCATTTTTAGGAACACATATGCTATCAGCATAATTTCATAAATGTTGTGAAGGTTTTTTCCAGTGTGCTTAGAAAACACATGGAAAGGGTAATTAGTCAGTTTAATGTAGTAGTATAAGGGCACAGGTATTTCTGGATGTCCTGGTTAGCAGAATTAGAACCAGTGAGTGGAACTTGAATGGCACCAGTTTTCAGATCAGAATAAGTGAATGAATGACTAAATGAATGAGTGCAATCCCCATTTTAACAATGAGGGTCTTCAAAAATGGAATGTTTTCTGGGAAACAGTGCACCTCTCATTCTGGAGATGATCACAGAGAGCCTCAACCAGCAACTATTATGTGGTTTGGGGAAGAAGGTTCATATCTCCCAATCTATGATCCATGTTAGCACAAAGAGGGACATTTCTACCAATACTTTTACCCCCTTTCTCTCAATCTTCTTACTTATTCCTTCTCATGGGAGAGACGAGTCAACTCTGTTAGAGGCTAGGGCATTTTTGAGGCCATGTTTTCCTACGGATGGGTCATCATATAAAGCTCTTCCTTTATACAGTCAGGTGATTACTGTATGAATCAAATATGCAGGCTCTTCATCCAGATGGGTGTGGGTCCCCTGGTTCTACTCTTTAGCACCCAATGACACATCTGACTGTGTGGGCCACAGTATGTAGTGAAGACTTCAACCTGCAACAGCTACAAGCTATATTCCCTAGGACTTCTGTTTTGAGGGTCATTGAATACTTTCCAGGCCATTAAGAAACTATTTGGATCTCTATTTAGTTAGAAGTTCCATTATTAAATAGAGTTCTGAGGTAGAGAACAGGTGAGTCATAGGCCCACAAATCCATAATACATTTTTTTTTTTTTTTATTGAGTGGTATGAGGAAACTGGCAATTGGACTCTTTTGGCATCCAGGCAGGTAGTCCCTAGGGTGAAGTTTGGACTGAATGATTTTGTTAACTTTTCACAGTCTTAATGGAATCTGGATGCTCCAAGTGCTCATTAGTTTATAGACTCAGGCTGGTACTACTTGAAAAATTTTTCCTTAAACATGCTGATCGATTATGCTTATCTTTCAAGTGGTTGGACCTCAACATTATTTTCTTTCCTATGGCTTCAGGAATCCTCAAAAAGTTGGTGGGGTTGCACATATAATTTAGACTATCCCTTCATTTATTAAAATAATTGTGGTATGTGTTGTGGTCCTCCAGATCCTTCTGTGAGGATCAAAACACTCATTCCCCAACTTTTTGGGAGTTGGCAACTGATGGCTTATAATAGAGCCCCTCACCAGAGATTGTCCTCTGCTGAATGTCAGCTAAGATTATCCTTCCTTCCTGGAGGTAGTCCATCCACATGGCTGATCCAAGAGTATGAAGACTCATCCCTTTACCAAATTTGGGACAATTCTGTAGGGCCTTCCAGTTTCAGAGCTCCCCAGGGGATTAGCTGAGGATTTTACTGTTACACACCAATTTCTCTCTGGGTTCAATGTTGCTTTCATCTGTTCCAATAAGTTTGATCCCAAGAGGACTCCAAACAAAGGTCTTGCATATAAAAGTCACTTGCTATCTCTGAAGTCTTCCTTCCTCCCAGGGAACCCAACCTGCACCATGAATAGTGACTGTCTGAATTTAGGTATCAAGCAAGTACTAAGTGTATGGAACATGGCAGTGAGAAAAGAGTTGATAATGTAGTTGATTTGTTCCAGCTACGATCTTGCCCTGATCTTTATTAAGACTTGTTTTAAATATGTTGCTGCCTTACAGCTGATGCTCACAGAGTGCTGCTCTTGCACTTTTCTTAACATGTTGCATCTCATGTGGCTTTGCTCTAGTCACCTCAAGGCTATTGGCACTAGTATGCCATTCTGGCTGTGCTAGACTCTGGATGCCTTGGCACAGTTGATGACCTATTCTCAACCTCTACTTCCTTGATAAGTATTTTCTTTCTGCTGCTGATTGAAGCTTCTCCTCATATCGGCCATCTTTGTACTCTGAGTCTTCTGCTGGTGAGGAAACCTGTTCCTTTCTTATATGTAGCTCCAGTAGGGCATCTTTGACATAGCTGCTTGGCTCCTAGTGGCAAAAATCTTTCACTTACATCATCCAGCTCTCTGTGGAGGTCATTTTCTTGTCAGAAATGCAGACGCCTTTGAAAGATTGATTTCTTTTGTATATTTTTTTTATGCAGTTCTCGTTGGCTTTGGACATATGGGCATCCCAGGAGGCTGGTTGGGGCTACCAGTAGATGGAGAGTGTTTTAAGGACAGCCTCAGATTGTACCCAGAATAACTGCTTCCTGTCCTGCACTCAGGCCATGATACTAAGTTTGTCCCTCTGAAGACTCTCCCCAATTATGATAATTTTTCCTTCAGTGGCCTGGTTGTCACTCTTTGGAGGATAGCTTCCCTTGAGACCTCCCAATCTATCAGAAATGTCTGCATTTGTCTAGACCTCAATTATGGACACAGTTCAAGTTCTTTCCCATGAGGACATAGGTCCAATAGCAGTAAAAGGATGTACTAGCTAGATTCTTATCGAAGTATTCACAAACATTCCATGACACTTACTCTTAATAGCCTGGTGCACATAGATGACCTCTGGACAGGAGGGCGTCCAGTTCCACATGCTAGCATATCTGAGTCTCAGCCAGAATGCATTGCTTTGTACAACTCTGGGATTCCATGAAGACAATGCACATTAGGGTAAGAACAGGACCTAAAGTCGGGAGAGCTGGAGAGAGTCCTGTTATGCCACTCACCCACTGCCTCAGTTTCCTTAATTTTCAATGGTGGAATTAGACTAGATCATGTCTAACCTCTTGTAGTTCTAACACTTCATGGTTCTTTGTAGCCATTTGTGTCTCATCCCCCTTTTTATTGCCATGACTTTAATTGGATCTGTCATGAAATCCTCTGAGGGACAACATTTCCAAAACAGTTTGTTACTGGAATGCAGAAGATACTTTTCCAGGGTTGACACATATGCATTTCTTTGTGTGACCCCTGGATCCCAGCACAGAATTTTCCATAACAATCTTTCTGGGATTAACAAGTGCTTCAAAAGAGGACCATTGAAGATAGCTCACGTGTAGTAGATTCATGGGTAGAAATCATTAGGTTCACCTTGTGCCCACATATTATTGAAGCTTGGAAGGGAATTAGTTGGTTAGAGAATTTTTTAAAATGCATTTACTGCCCTAATAATAAATTCCTGTATTCAACATACAGAAAAGAGAAAATAATAATAATAATGGGTGGATTATACACTCATATAACAAAAAATTTAATGGTTAAAGTGCACATAAACTGGCTCTACTGGATCAAATGCTGTAAGTACATAATGTGCGTGTTTTAGCACAGGAAGTAAAGCCCAAAGACAGAACAACAAAGCTAGAAAGAACTTTGTGAAGATAATCTATTTCATTTTCTTAAGGGTAAATGAGCCTACACCAAACTATCTCAAATGGGAGATGATCGATGCTATCTATTTAAAAACCAACAGAATATAACTCAGGAAGAAGCACTGCCTCTTCTTTTTTCTTTTCTTTTATTTTTAATAAATCTTTATTGTTCAGATTATTACAATTGTTCCTCTGTACCTGTGCCTTCCACAGCTCCTGTGAGACTCAGTGTACTTTTCTCTTTCCTTCTAGTTGTAGAATTTCCACTCAGCTAGCCTTCCTGTGGTTCTGGATGATGTCCATTTTGTCTTTTAGTTGTAGTTTTGAAATTGTTGTGCAAGGCAGGAGTTTAGGTGTTTACCTCTGCCGCCATCTTGGTTTCTCTCCATCTCTTCTTTATTACAATTCATGGTCTATAAAGCCTTTCCATCACACTGTCTTTATCCAGGGGAGATAGTAGGCAGATCTAACACAGAGACACTAATACAAAGGCATACAAGTCAGCTTTCTTCAGTCTCTATTATCCCTGGGTCTTGCCAATTCTTTCTTTAAAAAATGATGCTGCTTTAATCCGTTCTCTGTATTTGTCATACCTCCTTACTTTGGCTTAGGTATTTGTTATTTCTAATCTGGATTACTGTAATTGTCTCTTCATTAGGAAGATTCATTTTAATGGTGGGACCCAATGTAAAAAAACTGGGACCCAATGCAAGATCAGATATTCCCAGGTCCTCAGTAAACTATAGAATTTCTTATCTTATTGTAAGCATAGGAAGTAAGGTGGACTAGCAGTGGTCTAGCAGGCATGCTAAAGAATTTAGGAGGGAGGACAAAACCCATATAGTGTTAGGAACAACTGTACCAGAGATTTGATTTATTTATTTATTTATTAAATTTATTTATATATTTTATTGATTTTTTACAGAGAGGAAGGGAAAGGGATAGAGAGATAGAAACATCGATGAGAGAGAATCATCAATCAGCTGCTTCTTGCACACTGCCCACTGGGGATGTGCCTGCAACCAAGGTACATGCCCTTAACCGGTACAGAACCTGGGACCTTTAGTCCACAGGCCAATGCTCTATCCACTGAGCCAAACCAGTTCAGGTATGTACCAGAGATTTAAAGAAAAATACCTTGGTACCTTCTATTGTGGCCTATATCTTATATCTCCTGTGTTAGTACTAAAGCTGGCACACAGAACATGATCCAATTAGTGGTTGGATAAATGAGGTTGGAGAGCTTTCTACCTATCAAGGATGATTGACAGGAGACTTTTCTTCTTTTTTTTTCTCTTAAAAAAAACCTTTATTCAGATTATTATTATACAAATGTTCCTCTTTTCCCTACTATAGCTCCCTCCACCATATTTCCCTCCCCCCTGCCCCATGCCCTTACTCCCTGCCACTGTCCTCATCCATTGGTGTAACATTTTGTCCAATCACCCCTCACACCCCCTACCCCCCAAGAATTGTCAGTTTACTCCCTTTCTATGTCCCTGATTCTATTATATTACCAGTTTATTCTCTTCATCAGATTTTTTATTCACTTGATTTTTAGATTCACTTATTGATAGATAAGTATTTGTTGTCACTTTGTAGTTCATAATTTTTATCTTTACCTTTTTCTTCTTCCTCTTCTTAAAGAATACCTTTCAGCATTTCATATAATACTGGTTTGGTGGTGATGAACTCCTTTAGCTTTTTCTTATCTGTGAAGCTCTTTATCATACCTTCAATTCTGAATTATAGCTTTGCTGGGTAGAGTAATCTTGGTTGTAGGTTCTTGCTATTCATCACTTCCCTTCTGGCCTGCATAGTTTCTGTTGAGAAATCAGCTGACAATCATATGGGTGCTCCCTTGTAGATAACTTTTTCTCTTGCTGCTTGTAAGATTCTCTCTTTGTCTTTTGCTCTTGGCATTTTAATTATGATGTGTCTTGGTGTGGTCCTCTTTGGATTCCTTTTTGTTCTGTGCACTTCCTGAACTTGTAAGTCTATTTCTTTCACCAGGTGGGGGAAGTTTTTTGTCATGATTTCTTCTAATAGGTTTTCAATATCTTGTTATCTCTCTTCTTCTGGCACCCCCATAATTTGGATATTGGTACGCTTGAAGTTGTCTCAGAGGCTCCTTACACTAGTTTCATATTTTTGGATTCTTTTTTCTTTTTGTTTTTCTGGTTGAGTGTTTTTTGCTTCCTTTTATTTCAAATCTTTGGTTTGATTCTTGGGGTTCTCTAGTCTACTGTTGAGTTTCTGTATATTATTGTTTATTTCAGACAGTGTATGCTTAATTTATGACTAGTCCTTTTCGATTTTTTGGCATTCTCATTAAGATCCTTGAAGATCTCACTAAGTTTCTCAGATGTTTCTAGTAGATTCTTGAGTAACCTTATAACTGTGGTTCTGAACTCTATATCCAGTCATTTGCTTTCTGCCATTACTTTCATTTGTGACATGTTTCTTTGTCTCTGTGTTTTGGCTGCTTCCCTATGATGATAGAGTGCCCTTGTGTGGTAGGTGACTTATAGGGCCCAGTGGCTCAGCCTCCCCAATCACCTGAGGTGGACACTCTTGGTGAACCCTTTTGTGGGCTGGGTGCACAATCTTGTTGTAGTTAAGCCTTGATTGCTGTTGGTACACTAAGAAGAATTGATCTCCAGGCCAATTCGCTGTGAGGACCTGCTATGTCTATAAGGGAAGAACTGCTGTACTGGAGACACCCTTATGGGCCAGAACTTAATTTCAGTGGGGCTTTGGTCCTCACTGAGTCTGCCTCTTGAGTGTGTCACTTATGGATATGAGGAGTTGAAATCTGATATTGTCTCACACTGACCACTAGGTATACTGGCTCCTGGATCTCCAAGAAGGTGCAAGTCAGTTACTGTCTGAGGTCACCCAGCAGGATCTACAGGGAAATCTGCAGATTTCTCCTCTTTGTTTGGGATTTGGAAGTTTTGGATTTGTCTGACCCAACTGCAGTTTGCTGGTTTAAGTTGGGAAAGGGCAGGCCATTCATATGTAAAAGCCGCTGCACATAGTTTGGGTGGGTTTGTAAATTAGGTGGAATGGGATCTCAGGGAGTCACCAGGGTATAGCAAACAGTGATGGCTGCCAGTCAGCCATCTCTGTGTCTCCGCAGCTCCGTGTCCCACACCCCAGCACAGTAAACAATGATTCCTGCTAGCACTTCTGCAAGAAAGCCACCCTCACTTTCTGACCTGATGCCAGACAGTCCAGCTTTTCCCTGTAGGAGTCTGAGTCCCCATAGTTCTCGCCAGAAACTGGAATTCAAAGCCATCGGGAGCTTGTATCTCCTTCCTGATTGAAAATAACAGCACATCCAGTTGCCATCCCAATTCGCATGCCTCCATACCTCTGCTTTTCCGCGCCTCTGCAAGTCCTACCCAGTCTCAATGTGATTTTTTCTTTCCTTCTAGCTGTAAAATTTCTACTCAGCCAGCTTTCCCATGATTCTGGGTGATAGTCGTTTTGTCTTTTAGTTGTAGTTTTGGTGTGGTTGTGAGAGGCAGCACATACAGGTATACACCTTATGATGCCATATTGGTTTTTCCAATAGGAGATTTTTTTACTGAATGCTGGTTTAACTGGACATATTCCAAAGTCCTCCTAGCTCTTTAATGACTGTATGATATATTGGGACCTTGAGATAAAATTCTCAGAGTGTAGCTGTTTCCATATAATAACACATTTTTCTTGTTTGGATATTAAATTTGGTGATTTTGATCATTCTCATAGTTCAGTTAAGAGCATAAATTCTATTTTCAAAAGGTCTTTTTAATTCAGTTATTTTACTAACAAATAGTTTAGCTCCATTATCTCTGCTCAAACAACTGAATCAGATATATTACTCACTGATTTTTATTCTGCCTCTCTAAGACCTTACCAATGTACCTTCAATGTCAAAGTGTTTAATACGGAAAACAGAGATTAGGTGTGGGTTGAAAAGACTTAGGCAGAGCGAGTTCCAAGAGTAAACCAGATCTAAGGGCCAAGGGTCAGCAGTCAGGAGCCAGCTGAGCAGTCTAGCATGTCATGGGAATGTATATTGTGTGTCACAACCTGCAAGTGGGATTAACCTGGGCAGAGGGACAGAAATCAAAAGGACACAGATCTCCCACAGTAGGGCAAGGCAAGACTGATGGTCTAAAGGCTTGGTAGATAGACAGATTGAGGAGCTAGGAAAGGATCAGGGACAAGGGGCAGGCTAAAGCAGAAGGCAGAACACAGTCAAAGAAGGGAACCTTGATTTTGGGGTAGACTCTGCCCCAATAAGAAGATTCTCAGTCCTTCTTGTTATAGCAGGTATTAACATCAGCATTAATTCAGTTTAGACCTGTAGGATGATATTTGTACTTGGCCAGAGGAAAATTGACTAGTGGAGAGCTATGATGTTTCTTGTTACTTTAATTAATTTATAGTCTCTTATAAGCATATCTAACATATCCAGTTACACAAAGAACCCCTTGAGAGCAGGGACCATGCTTTTCTATCCCCAGACTCTCTGTTACACTCAGAATAATGTTTTGCATATATCTGACATTCTGTCATATATAGTGAATTAAATTACAACAGTATTGAAAATTTAGTAAACATTTCTTAGAAAATATGACATAGTCCTTAGAATAGTTACTTATTAGCAATTATTAACATAATTTGGCTTCCTTGTAATTTTGCAAGGGATTCTGTTGTCCAATGACCATTTGTTAGCACTGAAAACCATCTTCCACAATTCTTCACTGCCTATTTTAGGTGTTCCCCAGAATGCAAGGAATTTTCTAACCTAAACAAAGATGCTTTTCATGTATTTAACCCATATTATTCATGTCACCCAGATTCTCTAGGGTCCATCAATAAAAATTACAATAATGGTTATTGCTAATGCTACTATTAATTATTCATGTTAGTGTCATCCACTAAAATCACTCTCAAATTCCCCAGGTAGATTTAGGTGCTTTCTTTTCTATATTATTATTTCATTATCTCTTACTTCCTCCTTTCTTTCCTTCCATTTGCCTCACAGTGTTATAATAATTCTTTGTTATTTTGTCTCCTCCATTAAAATAAAAGTTCCTTCAGGGCTAAGGCCTCTTACCCAGGTGAACATACTATCTCTTAGCACAGTTTCTGGGCACACACAGGATAGATATTCAGTGCTTGTGAGTTGAATAAAAGAATGACTTTGATTATTTTAACTATAGTTCTTTAGACAATACAGTTTTTAAATGATCGTTTCTCAATGAATATCTAAGCACACTGTGCTAAGAACTCAGACATTATTCCATTGGAGGGCTGGTGGACATTATACATCTGTTTATGTTTAAAGAAAGACACTCAGTTGAATGTCATTTTACAGACTCTCAGATCTGGGCTTTTTTTTATTTTATTTATTTATTTATTTTTTAAAAGATGTCTTTTTTGAAAGAACTCATTGTCACTATGACCTGAACCATCCACACTCAACTTTCCTCTACCCCGACCCCATGCCTCCTCTTGCAAGCACGTGTTTCATGCAGCACCATTTTGGGGAAGAATTTTATAAAAAGGAAGGACAATGGATCTAATCAGGTGCCAGAGTGGAGAAAGAAGAGCTCACATGTTTCTTTGATCTTTGTCATTTTTTCTCTTCTTATTAAGACCTGTAGAGACAGCCTGTGTCCAAGAATCTGAAGGATGAATCTGACACCATGAGCTACCCAAGGGGTAGTGGGCTGGGGAAGGATTAGATGTGAAGATTTGAGGAAAAAATTTGGATAAAGAACTAGCTTTTGCTCCGTGGTTAAATGATCAAATATCCCGTTAATTCCTTGAACTTGTCCATGAAATTTGTATCTTGGAAAAACTGCATTTATCTGGGCAGGGCACAAGTTTTTACGTTTGTGAAAGTTGAGTTTTTAGTATTTTGGGTTCTCTTTCCTTAAGTGTTCCATGTTTTCAGAACAACCCTACCTTCTCCCCAATCCACAGTAGTGAAGAAATGCTGCTTGCAAAGGTAAAAAAAAATATTAGCTTCACAACTTTTTAAAAAATATATATTTTATTGATTTTGTACAGAGAGGAAGGGAGAGAGATAGAGAGTTAGAAACATCGATGAGAGAGAGTCATCTATCAGCTGCCTCTTGCACACCCCCTACTGGGGATATACCCGCAACCAAGGTACATGCCCTTGACCGGAATCGAACCTGGGTCCCTTCAGTCCCCAAGCTGACGCTCTATCCATTGAGCCAAACCGGTTTCGGCGGCTTCACAACTTGTATAATTCTTTTTTCAGTTGACCAGGGGCAATTCCAGGTTCCCCATTCATTTTGGACACAGACAAGCCAGTAGCATCTACATGAATCTAGAGTATGTTGACTTTGTCTTGTTCTGACAACATATAATATTCTATGTCTTGTTTAATCCCACAATAGAAGGGCAATTATGACTTAGTCATTCACTCACCATATTCCAACTTGAGAACATTTGTTCATGTCCATCCTCTCTCCATGATGAGGGGTAGTGAGTCTTAGTTTCTTTTCTTTTTGGAACCATAAAGTAAAATAGGAGAGATATTCTGGAGGATGAGAGTCATAAAGAAGGGCTGGGAAGTACATGGATATAGGGAGGTGGCGTTTAGGGAATAAATAATTTGGCCAGGATGGTAGAATAAAATTGAGTAGAAGAGGCAGGAGAAAAATTTACTTTGGTCAGTATAGGAATTAAATAGGAGAGGAAGTTGGGACAAGAGAGGAAATACACCAATAACTTGAATGGTAAAGAGACTAGACAGAGAGGGTATGTAATATAAATTGTTTTTAAAAGACACTTAGGATCCCTGGAAGGGGCTAATTACCTAGATTAGTGTAATATAATAACAGTATAATAATAGAGTGTCTTTACAGTAAAGGCTGGGGAGCAGCAAGTGTTAAGTTTAGCATATTCTTGTAAAGCTTCAATTTGGTGTGGTGGTTTTATGAACTTATTCCTCTTCTTTCCTGTCCCATTGAGTAAACCTCTTGAAAAACATGATTCACAAACACACTACCATAATGAACTTAGGAAAAAAGACTCATGGAATTATATAGTAAGTCTTGTGGTAGGTGGGCTTTTTTTTTTTTTTTTTTTTTTTTTTTTTTTACCAGATTAATGTCAAAGGAAATGATGACAGCCTTGTAACTTTGCAACTTTGATCAGTCAAAGGGCATTTTCCCAATGCTTTTTCATCCACGATTATAGGAAAACCAACCAAAACTGTAAGGGAGGACATTTTGGAGGGAGTTGATCTACTAGTAAAGCCCAGGACTTTCTACAACACCAGAATCCACATGTTGATGCACTCTTGTCTAGACTCCTGCAGAAGCCTAGTTTGTCAGGTCCTGTGTCTTATTGCCAGCTCCTACCTCCTTCCTGGGAAGGAGATCCAGGCATGCGGCATCTTGCTGAAGCCAGTAGTAAGCCCCATACCACCCACATTCCTTCGTCCTGTGTTAGTGAGCCCTTTAGAAGAATACTAAAGTTTGGGGCCTTCACCCTGAGGTATCCAACTTGAAGAGCTAATGAGTAAAGTACAGTAACAAGAATAAATCCCAATGAGCTTATTAAAAAAACTCAACCACAGCCTTGGGCAAGGACAGGAACTATTGTCTGGAACTTGTTTGTTGATTTGAATGCTTTCATATATCCCCCACCCACCCTTTCAGAACAGAGAGATTAGCAACAAAAGATAGATTTTCAAAGTTCCATACAGCTGTGGTTTACACTCCATTTTTGGAGACCATTAGGATGACTTCTCCTTGGGATTATAAAGGGTTCTAACCAGTCTCTATTCCAATGGACCTCCTGGGACTTTTGCAGTGGTGTGTGTGGAAAGCAGAAGTGCTCTGATCCAACCTCCATCTCTTTTGCAAAGGCTTCTTTGTAATTGCTTTGGACTTTATGAAAGCAAAACTTGTTCTACCCTGGAATCTGTAACACCAGCAGCATAGAACTGCCCCCCAATTGCATTTTTCCCTCACTAGGGAAAGATCATGTTTTCAGAGTATCTATAGGGTTAAAATATGTCTGAGAATTTTTAGGGATTTCATGCCCTTCAAGGATTTGCATCCACAGGAGGGGTAGGACTGCAGCTGTGTAGTCTTTAACTAGTTCTGTGCAAGTTCTGTGATAATGAGGCCAGTGATGGAGGGTGAAAATCACAGGCGAAACATACACAAGGAGAAAATTACAGGTGAAAATGCCACCTTTGAGAAGTGTTTGTTGGCATCTGCCAAAGCTGATTCCGTGCCACACCTATGACCCAGCAGTTGCACTTCTAGGTGTGTATCAAACAGAAATGCACCAGAAGACTTGCACAAGAATGTTTATAGCAGCCTTATTCAAAATAGCCAAATCCTGAAAGCTACACAAATACCCATTGACAGTAGAAAGGATAATTCAGTTGTGACATTTTTTCACACAGTGGAGTAATATGCAGCAATTAGAATAAATAATCTACAACTAAAAGCAACAACATGATGAATCTCAATAAATAATGTTAAGTAAAAGAAGCCAAGCACAAAAGGATACACAGTCTTTGAATCTAATTATATAGAGTACAAAATGAGCTAAACTAATCTATGGTACTAGAAGCCAGAAGAGTTTTTACTCATGGCAGGTGTGCAGATCTGAAGAGAACACAAGGAGGGCTCCTGGGGTGAGATTAAGCATGTTCAATTTGTGTGTTCAATCTGTGAAGTCCATTCTGCTATAGACCTAGGTAATTGTCTGTCTGTGTGTGTGTGTGTGTGTGTGTGTGTGTGTGTGTGTGTGTGTGTATATATATATATATATATATATATATATATAAAGCCATTGACCAAAACGCTGGAATGACTAGAACAACCCATTGCTATAATGCCCATTGTGGCCAGAGAACTGTCCCCATCTGGGTTGGGGCCAGCCAGCCAACCTCCTCTAGCCCCTCCCCCTGGCTGGCCCCATCCCTGATTGGCCTCTCCCACCCTGATGGAGGGCAGGGCAGCCAGCCAACCCCCTCTGTGTCCCTTCCCCATGCCAGCCCCGCCCCTGATTGCCTGCCCCACTCTGATCAGCCCAGCCCCTCCCCCAGGCTGGACCCGCACATGATCACCCCTCCCACCCTAATAGGGGGAAGGGCCGGCTGTCCAGGGGGAGGAACTGCAGAAGGTTGGCTGGCCCACCACCCATAGGGCTGGCCCCACTCCCGATCATCCCCTATCAACCCTGATTGGCCTGCGGCCCCTCCTCCCAGCCAGCTCCATCCCCGATTAATCCCCCCCACACCAATCAGGGGTGGGGCTGATTGGCCCACCTCCCTCAGTCCCTTCCTCAGCCCCATTTGGGAGCAGGGTCAGCTGGCCCACTGCTCACAGGCTCTCCCCATGGCCAGCCCCACCCCAAATTGGCTCCTTCACCCCAGTTGGGGGCAGGGCCCTCCAGCCAATTGCCCATGGCCCCTTCCCCCAGCTTTCCCCTCCCCCTCATCGGGGTGGGTCTGCCAGCAAATCTGCTGTCTCCTCCCTATAGCTCCGATCCACCCTGATTGGGGCCAGGCTGGCTGGACCCCACCCATGCAGGAATTTGTGCACTGAGCTTCTAGTCTGTATACTGTATATAAAAGCCTAAGTGACAGTTGCAACCAAAACAACGAATGGATGACAGAACAGACTGCGTGGGGTGACCAGGCTGGCAGGGGGGAGGGGGGGTTAGTGAGGGATAACCAAATGACTGAACAAATAGGCTATGTGGGGCAACCAGGCCAGTGGGGGGGGGGGGGTGGTTAGTGAAGGCCGACCAAGTGACTGAGCAGCAGGCTGTGTGGGTTGACCAGGCCAGCAGAAGGGGGCAGTGAGGGGCAACTAGGCTGGCGGGGGGGGGGGGGGCAATAAGGAGCTACCAGGCCAGTGGTGGGGTAGTCAGGGGTGATCAGGCAGGCAGAGCAGTTAGGAGCTAGTGGTCCTGAATTGTGAGTGGGATGTCTGACTGCCAGTTTAGGCCCGAGGATTGGGCCTAAATCAGCAGTTGGATATCCCCTTAGGGGTCCTGGATTGGAGAGGGTGCAGGCTGGGCTAAGGGGACCTCTTTCCGTTGCATGAATTTCGTGCACCAGGCCAGTAGTAATTTAATAAAAGGCAGATGAAGTCACATGGCTGGTTAGTTTCATTCTGCCATGTAATCATTTAAAAGTCACCTAGGAAAGGTATTACTGTTGGTTCCAGAAAAAATGGAATTGGGTTGCTAGCTGGCTCACTGCAAACCAATTAGCATAATTCAAACAAATAAAAACAAACTATAAAACCAAAGATTTAAAAATCTCTATGTATTGGTAGAGATTACCTGGTTTTTAGACCTTTTGAGGTTATATAATCATAGGACTCCAGGTTTGTTTCCAAACCTGGAAAGACCAGGTATGAAAGGCAGGTGTTTACTCAACTTGGCATCTCTGGTGCATTTCAGGGGCAGCAAGAGGCCTTTTGGCTGAATTTGGTGATCTCCATACATTATCTCTGTCATCACTCCTGATAAAACCAAATTCTCATTCTCTCTTTCAACCCACAGTACTTTCCCTAGGATTGCCACTGCAGATTCATTTGTGTTTTCCCGGAAAGAGAAAGAAGATTAAAAGCTTTTATGATGTTGGTTTGCTCCACACCTTTAGTTTACAGGCTGACACTCTAGCCACTGAGCCAAACTGGTAAGAACGGTTTGCTCCACACCTATACTGAACAACAAGCAATTCTTCCAATATGGAAAACATCTTATTGGACCACTTAAAAGTGGGCCTAAAAAATATATTCTACCTTTTCAGCATCTTGGGATGGGAATTAGATTTGTGTATGCCCAACCTGTAACATGAGTAAGATACCCAGGAAACGTTTCACCCCTACCTAATACAGTTTGGAAACATGTGGAATGAGACAGAATGATTGGATGAACAGGAAATGGGAAAACTACCCCCCAGTTGGCCTACCCAAAGGCTGGGCCTCCCAACACATTTTGGGACCTTGCAGGGTGGAGAGGTTGTTGGAAGAGCTGCCTGGGACAGAATCTTCACAAAGTTTTTCTGGGGGAAACAGAATTTGTACAAGTTTGGTGGAGGCCCCACTGTTCTAACCAGCTGTTAATGAGAAACTGGCTCTTTGATGCCAGAAAAGGCTGCTAAGAGAAGCACAAGTAGTACATAATAGGTTTCAACTGAGCTTCTGCAGAAGCATCTTCTAGGGAGTGGAAAATTCCATTCTGGACTTGATGGGGCCAAAAGGGTGCCTGTATACATGAACAGGAAAATTGTGGCAAAAAAAGCCAATAATACAATGATGGAAATCCTCAGCTTGGCGTCCAGGGAAAGCTTGGTTTAGCAATCATTGTGAGAGAGTGGAACCAGCTAAACCAACGTCAGCAATTTGAAGACATCTGGTCTTTATTTTTGGACTTTTGTACACAGAGGAGGATTATGGTTATACAATGTAGAGGCCATTTAGTTTTGTCAATCTACAGACTTTCTTATAATGGGTTTCCCTCACACATAGAATAGGAATCTCCAAAGTCTCCTTGAGGTATTCAAATATTAACTCCTTACTCAGAGTGACTTTCTGAGCGAAAGAGATATTTTCAGTAGAAAAATTGAGTCACAGAGTAGGTATGTATTTTACCCAATGTGGGTAACCTAATAGTTGGTGAACCCCCAGGAACTTCAGCATCCCATGACTGCCCAAAGCAATGCTTATGTTACTCTTGCTAAGTCCCCTGGCCTTCATTTCTTCTTTTATTTGCCTTCTCTTCTGGCTTCTGTTTATCTTTAGTCATCCCCTACCTGGATGTGTTTTAGAAAATATTATTAGTCTGGTAAAGACATTGAAGATCCAGTATTTACTTTCCACTTTTTACTTTCCACTTACCACCCTGATATCCATTGTCCAAGGACCTGATACCTTCCCCAAGAGGAGGTATGTCTCTCACCTTCCTGCAGGTCTTCTACCTCCTGCCCCCATCATTTCCTTCCCACATTGACACCTGCATTGAGTTCTATTGCCCAGGGCTCTGAGAGGTAGTTGACTATTCCAGACTTTTTTTTTTTTTAGCAAAGTTGTTAATGGCCCAAAATGGCTTCCTCCATCACATTTACATTGGGGATCTCAATGCCAAAGAAGTCATTGAGGATTCCAGCACCATGGCAGTCTTCACTCTTAATTTTCCCCTGTCTGGCTGCCCACTGAGCCCACCTGCAGAGCTGGCACCTGCTCTCAAGTTGGGGCTCCTACAAGCTGTTTTAGCTTCTCTTTCTATCATCCCAGTGTTTTCAGTTTATGTAGGGTTTTTCAATTTTCTAGGAGCAAAGGGCAGGTTGCAGGAAGGAGGAGGAGGAACATAACAAGTTGAGTAAAGGACTAGGCCCCCAGGCTGAGGTATTCAATTTTTGGAAAGGCCCATTGGGCACCAATATGATTGTTGTCCATTAAAAAAAATATCCATAGGCTTTTTAAAAATGCATTTTCACTTTAATATAGCAGGAGCAGGCACTCGGCCATGCAATTCTTGAGAATTTATAGCTGGTCAGGGTTAATGGTTGAGGTGTTATTCCTTTCTGTGACTCATTAATCCTCAGGAAGTGCCTTTGCTGAGGTATTTGGTTCAGGAAGGCCACAGAGGCACCCATATACCCACTCCAGTTCCAAGGTGGTGGTATAGGCCCGCCTGGCTGGCTCTCAGCTCCTGCTCTGGCTCTTTGTCTGCACCAAAGTGTCCCTCTGAGCCTGGCTTAGTGACTTCATCTCCTCCAATGGCATTATGAGTTCTAGATGAATTTTGGAACAGATGACAGACATTCTTCTCAGATATTGGCTTTGTTGATATGATTCAGTCCTGATCTCACCACTCTCACATCACATAAAGTTTGAAAAGACAAAACTCTCCCCTTCTGAGAAAGAGAAGGGTGAGTGTGACCCTCCTCATGTAGTGGGTGACAAGACTGGTTGACAGAGGGGGCAGATCTGAAACAAGACAGTCTCTCAGCATACTTTGCTTTCTGATGACCAGAACCTATTACACTTTGTGTGTGTGTGTGTGTGTGTGTGTGTGTGTGTGTGATGGGGGTAAGGTTGGGGTAAGGTTTCATGACTTGTCAGGTAGAGGCCATCTACACCAATAAAAGAGAAAGATGCAAATTGACTGTACCTTCACAACGCCCACCAGCCAATCAGGAGTGAGTTTGGAAATTAACCAAACAAAGATGGCAGGTTAATTTGCATACACAGGTGCTAAGTGGCTGGGGGGGGGGGACCACACACAGGTATTCTGCATTGCCCCAGCTGCTCCAAGCCTCTGGGCAGCATGGGACAGTACAAAGGTGGCTCTGGACCAGAGCAAAGGAGGTGCCAGCAGCCAGGGGAAGGAAGGTCCATTCTTGCATGAATCTTCATGCATTGGGCCTCTAGTAGTGTTTATAAAGTATTCTGTGCCTTTCTGTACCAATGTCGTCCTTTCCATCAACATTAATTGAACATTTTAGTAAGGTACTAGTGTATATAGTGGGGATCCAACCATGAACAAGAGTAACAGGGCTTCTGTGTTCAGGTTTTTAATTTTACTGTGTCTTTGGAACATGTGCGTAAGAGGGCCAGACAATAAATAAACATTTCATCTTTTGGCAACTCTGTGACTCAGGCTGGGCAGGTGTGCCTAAACCCATTTCACAATGGGAGGCCTGAACTTCAGAGATCAAGTGAACTGTTTCAGGTGAACTGATTCTGCATTTATTTTCTCATGTATCAGATGGATTTATTTAGGGCCTACAATGTTGCAGACCATCTCTAGGTTTTGAGATGTGAAGATGACTAGGGAATGGGCCTTGCCTTCCAGGGCTCACTGCCATGGGACAAGTGCTACATTCTAATCTAATAACTGTTCTCATGGAGCCCGTATTTGCAGAGTGGGGTTTTGTGTGAAGAAGCCTGAGCCACTCCGAGGAAGCCAGAGAAGCCGGAATCAGGGCTGGACCCAGACACAAGTCTGAAGATCCCCCTGGTAGGAGCATACAGAGAATGTACTCTGTAACACTTGTTGGATTGAATTGAACCAGCTTGTCAAAGTCTGGCTTCACATCTGGTTTCAAAAGGGTACTCAGGCCATCAGAAGTGCTACATTAAAATTGAGGAATGAATAAATAAATAAATAAATAAAACCTCTTCTCATTCTGAACTGAAATAGAAATTGTTCCATTTTTCAGTCAGGCTTCCTGCTTTTATTCAGTTAATTAAAAGTTGAGTAGCTGCTAAGTTGCAAGACAAGTGGCAAACTGTTTATATCTTATTTATTAATGGACAATGTTCAGAAAAATCCCCTGAGAGTCTGCTGCATCTCCCCTCATCCTTCCTGTTTAACTCCCTGTCTTGCATTTGATGGGATTTAATTACAATGTTTACCCAATTTCAATGAGTGCAGCAGAGAAGAAGCCATGAGACAAGGAAACCTGTGTGTCTTGGGCTCACCATTAGCTGAAATTCTGACCTTAGGTAGTTCACTTACTCTCCTGGTGTCTCAGTTTTTAAAGCTATAAATGGGTTTGTAATACCTGTCCTACCTTATACCATGAGTCCTTTCCAGGATCACAATGGGCTACAGCATGTGGCGGAGATTGAGGAGCAGAGCACGCAGTACATATTAAGGGACCTTATTGCTGTGACTATAGCACATGCTGCTGACTGGGGAGGATGCTAGACCTTTGCTGACTTGGCTTGGTTTCCGGTGTTTGGCTTTTCATATTCCTTTAACGTCAGAAGGCTGGGATGTGGCTTTGTCCGGGGAGGGCAAGGATCCTTCTTTAGTGTTCTCCCTTTCCTAGGGGCATGTTCCCCTTTAAAGGCTCAATTTCCCTATCTAATAAGTTGTAACAAAGGGTCTCATTTCCCCTTGATAAGTGACGACCCCTGGCTGTCATGTCCCTCTTAGGCTGCTGTGCCTCCCCTGAGCTGGCAGCTGCAGTTCTTCTGGGCTTTGGCCAGGCGTGTGGCCAGGCCTGTGCAGGCGGATTGTGGAGGAGTGGAGTTTAGGATGAGGATTATTCACATCTGCTAAAGACACCCCATGTTCAGCGTCTGCCTGGCTGGCATTAAAGGCAGAAGGAGCGTTGAAGATGGGTGTGTAACGGGTGCAGGAAGGAAAGGGTGGGTAGGGAGAGTTCTCTTGCTTAACTTCACACTTTACAATAGGAAAAGTGAGTTGAGGTGGAAAGCAGAGAGGGAGGATGCAAGCAGAGAGGAAGGATACAATAGTCAGAGCTGAATACCTTATTTGAACAGAGAGATAATATTTATTTATTCCATGGATAGAGTGATCGCATCATCCAGGTAAAAAATTGTGACTGTGGCCCTAGTTGGTTTGGTTCATTGGATAGAATGTCGTCCTGCAGACCAAAGGATCCTGGGTTTGATTCCAGTCAAGGGCACGTACCTTGTTTGCAGGCTCCTCCCTGGCCCAGCCTTGGTCGGGGCTCATACAGGAGGCAACCAATCGATGTGGTTCTCTTACACAGATGTTTCTCTGTCTTTCCTTCTCCTACTCTCCCTAAAAATAAATGAAAAAATATCCTCTGGTGAAATTAACAAAAAAAAAAAAATTGTTACTATGGACTATGATCAAACATGTATATTTACGAGGACAATGGGACAGTGTAGTTCAATATACATAGATTGGCACGGAAAATTCGGGAAGAGTGTGTGCTCTTCTATCTATGTATGACCTCATACTCTTGATTAATTTCAAACCTGTTGAGTATAGTTTTGTCATGAAGCACAATTGGGAAGTTTGTGTTTGGGATCCTACTACCAATCCTTCCTTTCTTTTCTTTCAGCAAATATTGGTTGAGCACCCGCAGGTGTGGGGCTGCAGGGCCACCTTTGTGGACGTGGGATCTGTGACTTTCTCAGGCCCTGCACGTAGGAAGGCTCTGTGCTTAGTTTAATGTGCTATTCCTGTTGTCTTGAAATTTTAATATTGTTTTATAAAAGGGGTCCCGAATTTTCATTTTCCATTGTACTAGGCCCTGTAAATTATGTAGCTTGTCCTGTATAGGTTACCATTAGGTGTCGGGGACACAAAAATGAAAAGAGGCTTTTTTTTTTTTTTTTTTAAAGTTTCTCCCTGGCTGTCACCAGTCCCCTGCCTGGGTGACACCAGGTGCTGGATGTAGCTCTCCACACTGTCATCTTCTAAACACTGTCTTGGATAACTGGGAGTTTGTAAAGGTCCTCCTTAATTAATTCACTGTAAAACACTACAAATGACAACACTATTTTTCTTGTCATTGAAATAAATGTAGAAAATTAGGACTATGCAGAAAAATATAAGGAAGAAAATGCAAAATAATCCATGATCCTATTACCTATCTGCAATGATTCTCTCTGGGTGGTGTTTTCAATTTTGATTATTTCCTATTTATGTTTTAAAATTTAAGTAGGACCTTACCACAGTTGCAGTTTCATAATCCTGTCTCTTCATTTAAAGTTACATTTTTGCCATTTCCCACATCATTCAATAATTTCTCAAAACATGGTGTTTTATCTGAGAAAAAATGAGATTAAATTCCAATGGTATTATTATCCAGAGAACCACACTTGAGTATTATAGGGAGTTAAGAAGGAATCTCACGAGAGCTATAGAAATCATGGAAGTCCTCACGGAGGGAGTGAACCTTGAATGCCTCAATCTGTGCAGTTGAGAGGGGTGCAAAGGCTTTCCAGATGCAGAAAACAGCCGGGTGACCTGCTGTGAGCCACCAACCCAGCCTAGGGGTGGCCCTGTATACCAGTAATTTTCATGGGTCAAATAAGGTCAAAAGGGGATTGATCATCTTGGGAAGCCAACAGTTCCTTGCAGCACCAAGTGAGGAAGATTGTTTCCAGAACTCCAGTTGGGGATTCCACAGTGAAATTCTGTTAGTCTCACCTGTTCTCTTTAGAGATCCTAGGTTATATATTGTAGCTCTGAGACCCTGTTGGAGGCCCAGTCATCCTGGAATAAATCTAAGAGAGCTGAGGGTTTATCTCCTCTTTTAATTTATTTTCTCCTGAGCTTTTATTTTGCATTTTTAAGATTGTTGGCAGGTCTGGTTAGTTGCAAACAGAGAGTAGCATTTGCCTTGCAGGAGGTGAGCTTCAGCTTCTCTGTCTGAACTTTGAGAATTGCTTTTCCAGTCAGAAAACTCCCTCTTTGTCCCCAGAGGGATTCTGTCCCAAGGGAGGGAGCCTTGGCACCTGGGCAGTCTGGTGAATCAGGGCAGTGGCACCTTGTTTACTCAGTGAGTAGAGCAAGGTGCTCATGAGGCTCAGGTTCTGGGTTCAGTTCTCACTGAGCCAGTTCATTTCACTGTGTTCCACAAAAGGTCCTAAAATGCATCCCCTAATCTGATCTATCCACTTACAAAGGCATCAGTTTGGGCAGAGAGGTGTAGGTGCTTCAGCACGAGTCACTTTCTCAACTGTGCCTACAACTGAGATGCTAGACACATGGTGGCTCTCGGTGAGTCCATTCAATGAGAGATACTGCAATGTACCAGGAACTGTGCTAGGTGCTGAAAATGCACTTACTTAAGGTGCTCTCTGTCCCATGGATTTGATAAATATAAAAAGGACAGCATTATGCATAGAGACACTAGAGAGTCTGGCTGGGAGGATAAGTGACAGCAAAGGAGCATGAGATCAAGACTGACCATTATAAAGTAGACAAAATGAGGTAGACGGTGACAATCCCAAAGGTTGCACTATCCAGGAACTTGATGTATCTCAAGGTTTGTGGGTTCAGGTATCTTCCAAATTAGTTTTTCTGGATTCACTTTGAAATATCTGAGAGAATACCAGAGAGGGAGGTGATGCTTAATACAAGCCTCTGAGGTGTTCCCATCCTGGATGTCTATGGACCATCACATTCCTCCATCCATTGCTCAGTTAGGGGCTTTGCTGATGTGGTAAGACAGTTTGGGTGTTTAACTAGCACAAGCAATTCTGATGATTAGTTCCTGTGGCATTTAGGTGTACCTGCAGTGAGGGGGGAGTGTCAGTTTGGCTGGGAGCCACTTCAATCAGCTGAGCAAATTTTCCTTGCCAACTCGTTGAGGACACCCTTCCAGGTACATGCTCCCATCTCTTCTTCCATCCTCCTAGCCACACACTGGGGAGTGTGCTCATGAAGATTCACTCACTGGTCTAGCTCCAGCCCTCTTGCCAGGTAAGTGGACTTGGAAAGAATTAGGATTCCAGAAGCAACTTCTGTATGGGGCATTTCCTGTGTTCTCCTGCTCCTCCCATCCTTCATCTTTCACATGAAAGGACAAACTGATTTTAAAAACTGTTAGCCCAGTGATCACAAGGGTTGAGTTGGCCACTCAAGTGCCACCTTCTTTCACTTCTCCTGCTTGCAAGTATGACTTCTCAAAAGGAAAGGTTTTCCTGGTTGGGGATAGATGAAAGACTTTGATCCCAGCTAGTGCTTCTCTTGGTCCCTCATGGGTACTTTGGGACATGCAGCCTTTAAAAGCTTTACCTTAACAATGTTAAGTGCCCAGACTGTTTTGTCTTCCAGACAGAAGTATAGTATCAGTCACCGGTGACTAACATGGAGCTTAATGTGTTAATAACTAATAATAGCAATACTATATTTACAGAATATATATTATCTGTTTAGTACTTTGCTTGACAATCTAAATACATTATCTTATTAAATATTCACCCCAGACCCTTAAGATAGTAACAATTATTATCCTACTAGAAGCCCCATGCATGAAATTCATGCAAGAACTGCCTCATGGGCCCGTGGCCCCACCCACTGGTCATTCCGGAAGGTCATTCTGCCATCCAATCTAATTAGCATATTGGCTCTATTATATAGGATATCAGGGATGAGTAATGTGAAGTCTAGAGAAATTAATTTATAGAAGCTGGTAGATGGAATACTTCAAGTTTCTAATGGCAAGCCCTGTTCTAACCATTGTACTTCCCGCCTCCAAACCCTTTCAAGGATTATATACACTCAGCAGCTTGATGGGCAGCGTAACATGGAAGGAACAATGCTGTTCTCTAAGGCAAGAGTTTTGACTTCAACTTTCTTGATAAGCCTAGTTCTTTTCCCCCAGAAAACACTCTTTCCTCAATTCCTTGTGGCTTTTAAAAAGCCTGTTGGAAAAATACTTTCCTATCAGAAAAAAAAAGTCATTTGTGATTTCTCTCTGGTATCCATTGAATGCACTGGTCCCTCCTTCACTTCTCACTCCCTTTTTTTTCTTCGAATAGAATCCAAGCACAGGTTCCTCTAACACCCCTATGAGCCCATTTGTGATGATAAATGGAGGATGACCCAGGACTAATTGTGGGGAGAAGTGGGTACAACAGCTTTTTGATTGGGCTCTTACTGAGGGTGGCACCTGGGGAAGAGCTGTCTTCAAGGATTATGTGAGCAGTTGCGTAATTTTCCTTAGCCAGGGAGAATGGCTCCCACTAGACAAGGAAAAGAAAAGCTGACTATGGTATTTCTTGGGAATTGGCTTGAGTGTGATTGCTGTGAGAACATTCACTGGGCCAAAGGTCCTGGATTGTCTTACCAGGGAGACTGTATACTCTCACCTCCTAGGCTCTGGAGGGCCTGGCGATATTTCACTATCTTCCAGATGTCCAGGAGGGAGCACATGTAATCTGGCTGTGTCAGAGGCCTCGCCATAGCCCAGCCCACAATATACATTCCAGCTCTGCAAACACACGCTCCAGCTCCCTGCTGCTCTCTATAGTGCTGCTGCTCAGTGATAGTCTATGTACCTCTGCAGGGGAAGCTGCCAACTCCTTGAGGGAGTTTTTTTGGACTCTAGGAAGGGGTTTTGCTCTCCAAATTATGTCCAGAAAGCATGATGAAATTTCTCTAACAGGAAGCACAGCATTCAGTTTTGTTAAATTCCCCAATGCAAATGCTAGCTGAAATCCACTCTGATATGTAAATGAGAACCAGCCCACTCCAGCACCAAACAGGAAGGTCCTGGACTTTGAAGGTGAAGAAGGATGTTTGGGTGGGGCTCCCTTACACCATCCCAGCATTAAGGGAGAGACTCTGGTCATTGAGAATTAACAACTTGTGCTGACTTCTCATTTTGCCCCATGTGGCATCTGTTTCTGTCTATTTCCTCTGCTTACCAGAGGCCTTGAGCAAGAGTAAGGGGTAAAAATTCTCACTCTGTACTCTGCCAATGAACAGCTGTATAAAACAGCCTCGTTAGTTTCCTAATGAAAATGTCTCAATATCTGCTCACACTTTTTCACCTGCCCTTTCTAGACCTGAAAGCTGGGAAGGCAAACCAGAGGGGACATGTTCTAGGAAAGTGAGGTTGGCTCTAGGCTCCATAGGCCACTCTGGGAGAAGGAAAATAGAGATGACTTGATTGAGAAAAGAATACTTTCCTGAAGGAAGACTTCATGTCCCCAAAGGCTCCAAAACAGAAAATTGAGAGAAATGTTCAACCCCCAATGAAAATGGACCAGAAGCAACAAAAAAATGTGAAATAAAAACATAATCATTTAAAAAATAACACAGCAATTCCAAGAATACTTTATGATTATCAGTTATGTGCCAGCCTTTTTTAAGTGGCGCCTCCTCTCATCGTGGCTGGATCTGATTTCTAATCTGGAGACCACTGCTTTGGGTCACTGATTTTTTTTTTTTTTAAGTTTTGGGAGTTGGCCCCATGGTTTCTCTCCAAGTCCCCAGTGGCTTCTTGGCTCAAATAGTACACTCGCAGAATGTGAGGAAGCTATTGATTCTAGGATCGGGGTTTGTCTTCTCCAGCTTTTACAGATAGCTTCATCTTTAGGTGGAGTTCATACCTAAGCAAAGAAGAACATGGGAAAGGAAGTGTTTGTTACTTGGGACAGTAAGAACCAGAGTGGGGCAGTGAAAATAAGCAAAGCTTAGGAGAGGAGGATTATGGGGGTTCTGAGTTTCTTGGTTTGGGCCTGAAGGATCTGAGGTGCTGCCCCCAAATGGATGAGGAGCTCAAGCTGGGTTCCAAGAGACTTACTTCCCTCTAATCCAATTATATTTTCATTCCCAACTTTCATTTGCCCTGCCTTTTAAGATTTAGTTCTAGATATTCTTCTTTGGGAAGCCTTCTCCAGATACTTCAGATATTTTGCAAAACCCAAGGCAGTTGACCTGTAGAGTTTCCTGCAGTCTGGTTGATACTGATTGCATTCTCCTGATGCAGTTCTGTGTTTTCTGCCAAATGGAAGCTGGATTTAAAGACGAAACTCAGGCTTGATCCCTTTGGCAAGATGATGGGTGAGACTGGTGTATGCAGAAAAGGAAATATGTTTGGTTGTCACTTTGTTAATAGGCTCAATGCCTAGATCCATCTATATTTATTGTGAGCTGCAGAATATGATAATTCTGTTTTTTTTTCATTGATTAGTTATAATATTTTTATAAAAAGATACTTTTCATCATTGATTATTTGTTTAATCGGTGATACAGTTCAGGTAGGAAAGGTAAAGTAAATACTTCATTCTTCCCTTTTATTTACTAGTTGCCACAACAATGAATGTTTTCCATCCTCCTCCAAAGATACCTTTTTATTTTAATTACTAACAGTCCAGTGCATGTGATTGTGCACTGGTGGGAGGTGTGGCCTGTGGGGATCTGTACATTTTGGGAGCACAGCTCATCCTGATCTGCTGAGTGGCTGTGGACCTGCCCTTTGAGTGGCTGGCTGCTCCTGCTGAGCGAGTGCACTGTCTACCAGAGGGCAGCTCCTGTGTTGAGCATCTGCCCCCTGGTGGTCAGTGTGCACCACAGTGATTGGTCTGGCCATTCTGCTCATTCCACTGTTTGGTCCCTAGGCTTTTATTATATAGGATTATGAAATCATAACCTATGTATTCATATATCAATAGCTATACAACATATATGATGGTTTTAGAGCAATATTAATATCTTTTTATTGCCAAGTAATCCCATTGATGGCCATTGAGAACCTCTTCCATTGGCTCTCGAATGCTTTGACATGGCCCTACTAGTATTTCATTACTTCCTTGCTATTTGATATGACAGGATGTGCTGGGCTCATCTTGTACATTTCCTGCCCCAGATCTGTAATCTGCCAGTCCTTCAAGGATCCCTGGTTTCTTTTATCTTTAAAAAAATTTTTTTTAAATTGATTTCAGAGAGGAAGGGAGTGTGAGAGAGAGACAGAAGCATCAATAATGAGAGAGAATCATTGATTAGCTGCCTCCTGCACGCCCTGTACTGGAGGATTGAGCCTGCAACCTAGGTATATGCCTTGACTTGGAATCAAACCATGACTTCCTGGTTCATAGGCTGTTGGGAGAATTTTAAATTACTGATTCAGTCTCCTTACTAGTAACTGATCTATTCAAATTTTGTATTTAATCATGATTCAGTTTTGATAGGTTGTATGTTTCTATAGATTTCTCCATTTCTTCTAGATTATCTAATTTGTTGGGATATAATTGTTTATGGTCCTTTGTATTTCTCTGGTATCACTCGTAACATCTCCTTTTCCATTTTTTATTTTACGTCCCACTTATGAATGTGTTGAGAAATTTGGGAGACATAGATATAGGAATAGAATTGCTGTTTTATGGGATATGTGTGAACTTAATATGACCAAGTAGTACCTGGTTTTTCCCTCAACAGCTGCCCTAGCTATACCTTACTGGCAGTGCTTCTAAATCCCACATCTGTGTCAACACTTGGCATTATCCAGCTCCTTCATTTCTGCCAGTCCTACCTATAGAGTGATAGCTCTTTCTGGTTTCAGTTTGTGTTTCTCAAATTACTATTGAGTTTGGGTATCATTTCTTGTTAGTCTTTGAGTTTCCTCTTTCATAACCCACCTGCCCATTGCCCGTTATTATACTGATGCTCTTTTTTCCACCTTGATGATTTGCAAAAGTTCCTTGTATCTCTTAGGCCCCTTCCCAAACTGCACAGGGCTCTTCAATGCTATAGTTGCTCATCTGGGGCAAAGGAACCGATCTGACCACTGACTCCTCATACCTTCATCCTGGGGGTTGGGGCTTGGTAATGGCCATAGGTCCAGTCAAAGTAAAAGGAGCCCCTTCCTCCCACACCCTCTGCCAGGCTTGCCTGAGGCTTGCTGTCCAGGAAGAAGGAAAAAACTCTTTCTCTTTCCTGGTGCTGCTAACCTGCTGTGTCAATTTCATGAGCTAATAAAAGATTGGAGAAGGCTTAATTGCATCAGAAGAAATTGAGATCAGCTAGAGCTTATGCCCCACTCAATTAACCTCTGCTCCTAAGGGGGCCAGGCAGGGAGCAGGGGACAGCCATCATTAATTACCTGTGCTGGTGCCAGCTGTGGCTGGCATTGCCTCCCCGTGTTCACCCAGGCAGTGAGGTGGGTGACCCTGCCTCAGCGCAAGGAAGTCACTGAGGGCAGGGACCCTTCAGAGAGAGCACAGACCCCGGCCTGCAGAGAGTGGGAAACCTACTCCCCAACACGTTCTTCAGGGCTTTTCATGTGCCCCAGCCTCCACTAGAAGAATGGCCTGTAAGGTCCCATCCTGACCTCTTTATTGTCTCCATCCCTCACAGGGACCCACATACCTTTGGTTCTCTTTACACTTCCCTCCTCGTGCCACTCTCTGGCCTGTTCAACCCAAGGATGCAGAATCCAGTGACTTTCTTGTTATGAGCAGCAGGCTCTGCAAGGTCACCACCTTCCCTGAGCCTCCAGCCTGAAATCCCAGAGACCTTTATCCTGACATTGTTTCCCAAAGGGCCAGATGGTAAGGCTCTGCCCAGTTATAAACACATATTCTGGGGCCCCTGCCTGGAGATGCTATTTTAGGAAGTCTGGAGTCTCTGTTTTTTTTAATACATGGCTCAGGTGATTCTTACCATCAGCCAGTTTGAGAAACCCTACTCTAGGAGACACCTTAGTTCCTGGTGAAATATGTGTAGATCTTCCGGAAGGAGAGCAGCATCCTTAACGGCAGGGCCCTAGCTCCACTTGCAGTGCCTTTCCTGTTCTGTCTCTATCTTGCTGTGTGTGATTAAGCAAGTTACCTGTGCTCTCTGAGCTTGGTTTCTTCATCTAGAAAATAAAAATATTGATCCAGTTCTCTTAGAGTTTTTTCATTTCTGTGGATCATTTTTCTATAAGTAACTGGCATGCTAAGCAAGCATATTGCATGGTTTGTCCTCAAAAAGCAACTTTGATTTTTTTTCTTCAAGCATTCCTTTATTTTAAAAAAATATATTCTTACTGATTTCAAAGATGAAGGGAGAGAGATACGTAGATAGAAACATCAATGATGAGAGAGAATCATTGATCAGCTGCCTCCTGCATGCCCACACTGGGCATTCAGCCTATAACCTGCGCATATGCTCTGACCTGGAATCTTAACTGTAACCTTCTGGTTTATAGTTTGATGCTCAACCACTGAGCCATGCAGGCCAGGCTCCCTGGTTCTTTTAGTAGGAATTGGAATTCAAATAAGTTTTTTAAACACAACAGGCTTATAACAACAATAATGGTACTACCATCACCATTATGATTACTAAGAGTTATATTTTTATTTGCTCTTTGCATTTGCCTCTAATTTTTTTGTGTTAAAGTTTCATTTTTAAATTTTAGTATTCTTTATAGAGTTTTTATGTTCACAGCAAAATTGATCAGAAGATATAGAGATTTTCTATTAGGTCTTCTGCCTCCACTTATGCAAAATCTTTCCAGTCATCAACATTTCCTACCAGAGTGGTACATTTTACAATTGTTGAAACTGCATTGGCACATCATTATCACTCAAAGTGCATAGTTTACATTAGGGTTTACTGTTGGTATTATATGTTATATAGGTGTGGGCATCCACCATTATAATATCATACAGAATTGCTTAATTGCCCTTAAAATCCGTTGTGCCCTGCCTTCTCATTCCCCTCCTCACAACCCTTGATCTTTTTACTCCCTCCATAGTTTTGCTATTACCAGAACTTATATATTTGGAATCATATAGTATTGTAGCCTTTTCTGATTGGTTTCTTTTACTTAGTAATGTGCATATAAGGCTCCTCCATGTCTTCTCATGGCTTGGTAACACAATGGTCCATTGTCTCTTCTTCCACAATGTGTTAGTCTACTTTTGTTTTATTCCTATTTTTCAGACTCATTAATTTACATTGTCCTGTCCTCAAGTTTGTGGATTCTTTCTTATGCACGCTCAAATCTGCCTTTTAATCCCTTTAGTGGATTTTTTTATTTTAGTTATGGTACTTTTTAGCTTCAGTATTACTTTTTTTTTAGGTTTTCTATCTCTTTAGTGATATTTCTATTTTGTTCATATTTTTTGTTTCTGTAGATCTTTGAGCTTCTTAAGACAGTTGTTTTATTTTTTTATTTTTATTTTTTTAATATATTTTATTGATTTTTTTTTTTGCCCCCCTCCCTCCCTCCCAGACGTACCCTCCCTCCCCAGAGTTTTATGTCCATTGGTTGTACTTATATGCATGTACACAAGTCCTTCGGTTGATCTATTATCTCCCCCAGAACTTCCTCCCCTCCCCACTGTAATTTGACAGTCTGCCTGTTGCTTTACTAAGACAGTTGTTTTAAAGTCTTTGTCTAGTAGATCTGCCATCATGCTTTTTTAAGGACAGTGTCAATTTATTTTTTTTTCCTTTGAATGGGCCATACTTTTCTATTTTTTGTGATTTTGTTGAAAACTGGATATTTGAGTCTAAAAATGTGGTAACTTTGGAGATCAGATTCTCCTCCTGTCCTAGAGTTTGCTGTTTTTGTTGTTGTTTTCATTAAAAAAATTGTTGTACACTGCTTCTGTGCCCAGAATAGTGCTGAGGTGTAAATTTAGGAACTTCTTAGGTCTTTTTTAAACCTTGTACCTTTCCATGGATGTACATAGTCACACTCTAATTTTCCCCATATATGCAGTTACTTTTTAATATTATAGTCTTTTTATTAATGTTTTAATTTTAGAGGAGGAAAGAAGAGGGATATAGAGATAGAAACATCAATGAGAGAGAGAGACATCATCAATTGGTTGCTCCTGTACATCTCCTACTGGGGATGAACCTGCAACCCGGGCTTGTGCCCTAACTTGGAATTGAACTGGGCATCTCTTGGTTATGGGTCAGTGCTGAACCACTGAGCCATACCAGCCAAGCTAATATCCTAGTCTTTAAGGTCTGGCTCTCAAAAGAGAAAAAAGGGAAAAATGAAGAAGGGACAAAAGAGAGCACCAGACTTCTACATCACCTGAGACTCATTTCAGCTCAATGGGAGTGGCTTGCCACAATGGGGGAAAGTGCAACAACAATAGCTGTCTACCTCTTCGTTTGCAGCTCTGTCAGAGCACAAATCCCTGATGTTTGGAGGACAGAGTCCTTATTGCCCACCCTGGCTTCTGCAAGTTGTGTGCCAATTGCTCCAGGGATATATGCAGAGCTACCTTCCCTGAGACTAGGAATGGTTTATGGATAGCTGCTACTTTGCTAAGAGCTGAAATTGACTAAAATTAACCACAATGTACTGTCCAAGCCTTCCCCTGGAAATTACAAGACTTCAATAGACTCCATAGTTCCAAAACAGTTAGGTCAGACAGATTCTGCTAATGCATTTATTGTCTAAGTCAGGAGACATTTCTGGTTCTTCCTACTCTACCATCTTCTCAGAATCCTCTTCTAAGTCCCAGGATTTTACACTTGGAAACATCATATGTTGTATGACTAAGTGGGGAAAACAAGCAAGGGAGAAAATTATATGTGCAGTATGAACACAACTACATCAAACAACTATAATACAAACTGCTTATTAAAAATGAGAGGAAAATATATGTAAACATAGTTGTTATTTTTGGTTGGTGATCTTAAGAGAATTTTTTCTTTTCTTTTCTAAAATATTGAAACTAAAACATAATGAATTTACACAGTAAACAAAATCCATGAATGTTATGCCATGAAACTGTTTCTGGGCACATGGCTCATCTGAGACATGTGCAACAGGTTTCCCATGGTGAAATAGCCACGCTTGTCATTAACTCCAGGCTGGCACACAGTAGATGCTCAATAAATATTTGTTGAATGAATGAATGATTACATATGTGTGTGTGTGGGTATGACTTGGCCCACAAAAACCAGAAGCCTAGTACAGGTGAGGAGTTTTTAATGGAGTGTTACTGAAAATGAAAAGCCCAGATTCTCTGCTCTTGGCCCAACATCAGTTGTTACTGGCCTCAGTGCATCCTTTTAGGAGGAAGATCTACACCGGAGAGAGATGGTTACCTCTTTTAGTAAGCAGCAAAAACCCTGTGTGCTGTCACTTTGTACTACTAATACTCAGGAATAGCCCTGGCTAGAGAAGTTCCTGTCATTAGGGACCCTCCAAGGTGAGAACCGGGAGGGAAGGATGGGCGGGGAAATTGCCCATACATATTTAATTTCTAAAAATCTCACCAGGCAAGTTAAATGATTGAAAAGATAGCTACTATTATTATCTCTATTTTGAAGATGAGGAAACTAAGGCACAGATAGGTGAAGTAATTTTTCCAAGGTCACTCAGCATATAAACTAAAGCACAGAGCCACGTTCTGTGAGAGTATAAGGCAACATTAGATCCATTTCTTTTGGACCCAGTTTTTTCTTGTGAGGGTTGTGGTGGGTGGATGTTAGGGAGTAGCATTTCTTAAGTACTGTTAAAGACTTACAAGAAAGGAAGTGGTGATTCTTTGGCCTTCGTAGTTGTGACAATTCTACAGCAGACTCTGAGTATTCCACACTAACAAGCAGATGTCTCTAAGAAATAGCACCCCCTTACTTAGATATAATTAGAGAGGGAGAAGTGTTAGAGAGGAGGTGATGTTGTTCAAGGTTAGTGGGCTTGAGGACTCTCTGGGGTTTTCATAGGCGTTTGCTGAGTCAGCTGATTCAGAGAAACATCATGAATAAGGGAGTGTCCTTGCACTTTTCACTGTTGATTAGCCTGTGTTACTCAGTACCTAATATGGTTCAAACTTCTCGAAAGAATCCAAATACCTTGGTCCTGGCATTGAATCTAGACGCTTCCCTGTTTCAAGCCCTATGGTAGGGAAGCCTCAGCATGCAAGATACAGTATGACTTAATTTGTGAAATTGCCGTTACTTTCTTCCCCAAATTCACAGCACATCAATCTTAAAGCACAGAAAGTTAAAAAACAAACAAATAGTATTTTCTCAAGTCTGAATTTGAAGACTTAGCCTTCGGAAGAGAAATACCCAGTGAAGTGCCGGTGGCTAGGGGCCCCTCTCCTCCTCCTCCTCCTGGCCACAAGGTAGGGTTTCCAGCGGACTGACACCCTTTGAGGTGTAGTGTTGAACACTGCTGCTCACTAACTCTTGCTGGAGAGAAGCCAGCTGGTGGGAGAGTGTGTGTGTGTGGAGAGCAGCCCTCTCCCCCGGTCGTTCTGCCCACACCTAGCTCTCTTGACCATGCCTGTAACTGGGCCTCCTCAGTTCCCAGCTTGGCTTGGCAGTACTGCTCTGGGCACCAGTCTCTCTGCCTTCCCCAGCTCCTGGGGCACTCGAAAGGGCAGCTCTGCATAAGCCTCAGTAACACAGACCAGCCCTGGGGAGAAGACTGCTTCATGGTTTTCAGGCAGGCAGACCTGGAATGAGTTGGCAGGCCTTATTCCAGTCCTGAGGGACAGGTACCCACATCAGGAAACCACCATCCCAACTGGCCCCTTTTTTGGCAGTTTGAACTGAGAGGCTTAGAAGGGAAAAGGAAAATGTAGAATTCTACCCCACCTTAAGGGCAGGCAGGCAGTGGGTGGGAGTGGAGGTAGACAGGCTTGAGGAGCCCGGTGGAGAAGGGGTCACTGTGTAGCACACCAGCTATCTGCTGGGCGAGGTGTTTTGTAGACGCTCATCCCGCACCTCTTTTTATACTCTTGAGGGGCGCCCGTATATTCTTTCTCCAGCAGTAATTTTTTTCCATGACACTGGTGAGGACCTCCCACTCCCCTCTCCTTCTCTACACCCCTCCCTTTGCTCTTGCCAGGAAGGAAAATCCTACGTATACACCTGAAATCATAGGCCATATGAAAATCAAAAATCAGTCACACAACTGTGCACACATTCTTCACCTTCCTAGGGTGCCCACACCAAGCCTCTCCCCTGGCGGTACCTGTGACTATGTTGGGAGAGCACCTCTCCTCATCACCAACCTGCACCTACACTCCACAGTGCTGCCTTCTTGTCATAGTTCTCTGCCCTTGGCCCACCTGTCACCATCTATCTTGCTGAGTTTTAAAAGGGTGGAGCGTTTCTGAAAATAAGTCTGAACCCAAAGTGATGAAGGGGGGGAAAAGAAGCTTTCTGAATATTGGATTAAAACTGGCTCCAAGAATATTGATATTCCCATAAGAAAGCCGTTAGCTTGCTCACTACTTTAGATCCCCATGAATATTTCATTGGATGATTTAAGTTCTGAAATTTTAAAACACCCAGACACAGACAGAAAAATTATAGTACACAGAGTTGTTTTATACTAGTGTCTAATTTTATACAATGTACATACGTATACACTAGTGTACAGCTTTATACACTAGCAAATAACTAGTAGAAGGAGTAAAAGAGAGCTCTAAGGGATAAAGAAGAAACAAATGTAGAAACACTTCCCAGATGAGTTGGGAGCTCTTGGAGAGAGGCATGGTTGCTCCAGGAACACAAAGTCTGGCCATAGTGAAGAAATGTGCTACAGGCCAGTGGTAAAAGCTGGAGGGTGTGGGCTGCAGCTGGTCTCTGCAGACGAATGAGGTGAGGGCTTCTGAATCTCTGAACCCAGTCCTCAAAAAATGGGACAAAACCCAAACCTATTCTCAGCAAATGACAACTCCACTCTTGAGTTGCTCAGGCTATAACATTGGAGTCAACTTCTCTTTCTTTTACTCTCCATATTTAACCTCTCAGCAAATGATGTTGGTTCTGTATATGGAAGTATCTACAACTGGACCTCTCCACTGCTACTTTCCTAGTTCACATCACTGTTACATCTCACCTTGACAAGTTCTAAACCATGACTAGTAATCTAGTTATGAGAAACCCTAGAGGAGCTAAATGCCCGAAGAGCTTTTATTATTATTTTAAAATTTCATTATTTCTCCAGTGCCTGTAATCCCAATTTTGGACAAAAGTGCACGAAGATATAAGAAATTGGCAAGCCAAGTAGATGGCAGGGCTGGGGTCAGTATTCACAGTAAAAGCATGGCCTGTCTGTCCTACACATGACAAACTGGTTAGGCTGGGGCCATTCTCCAGAAGTTTATTGGTTTAGTTTAATAAGCATTTAGTGAGTTATAGAGGCCTGGTGCACAAAAATTTGTGCACTTGGGGAAGGGAGGCTCTCACTGAGTCCGGCCTGCACCTTCTTCCAGACCAGGAGCCCTTGGGGGTTGTCCGACTGATGGCATGGAGAATGGGCCTAAGCTGCAGTCTGACCTCATTCTGTGGGAGGTGACTGGCAGGGCAATTGGGGGATGGCACCAGCTGGTGAGCAGCTGGCCCTACCCTCTACCACCTCCAGTCAATGCCGTGCACCCCCTTCCCCATTGCCATCCTCTTCCTTTGCCCACTGGCACCTGCCTTGGCTGGTCTGGTGCCACACACTCTCTGGTCTCACCCTCTGCTGATGGGTCATTCTGGTTTTGGTTGATTTGCATATTAGGCTTTTAGTATATAAAATGATTATGTGTAAAGGCCTGGGCTGGGACTGGGTGTGGCCAGAGATAAATAAAAGTGGTTCTTGCTTTCAAAGGGATGTGGAGTCAACTAGGGGGTCAGATATATTTGTAAATAACAAAAGAGAGACGGTAAAGGGGACAGGTTATGGTAAAAAAAAAAAGTGTTTAGGGTCAAGAATAAGTAGTATTCAGGCTCAAGATTTAAAATTGGAATACTGGTGTTGAGACCTCTTCTAAATTCAACTCAACCAGCAAGGTCAATGTGGGAATCCTAGCTGGGATTATAGGCGGTGAACAGAAAAAATGGAAAGGGCTGCTTTCAAATCCTATTATAAGGGTGAATAGCAAACGTATCTTCAGAGATATGAAACCCTCATGTTATTATTCTGTTCTTGCCTTTGTTTTTGATACTGTTTTTTTCTCCAAAAGTCCTGTGTGGATAGAAATAGGCCCAGGTCATTCTTATTTTCTAGAGTAACTAAACTTTTATAGACTTCTTACCTGTTATTTAAAATAAGAGAATGACTGGTAGAGTTGGTTGGATAATCATAGACTATTATTTCTTAGGGACTTTCGCCTATAGTGTATGAATAAAAATGTGGAGTATAATGAGGGTTGGAGATTTTATCTATCCCTATCTATCCATCCATCCATCCATCCATCCATCCTAGAGGCCTGGTACACGGCATTCGGGCATTGGCAGCAGGAGTTGTCCCTCAGCCCTGTCTGCACCCTCTCGCAATCTGAAACCCCTCGGGGGATGTCCGCCTGCCAGCTTAAGCCCACTTCTCACCATCAGGCGAATGTCCCCCATCAGGTGGACATCCCACTTGCTAGCCATGAGCCTGGCTTCTGGCTGAGTGGTGTTCCCCCTGTGGGAGAGCACTGACCACTAGGTGGCAGCTCCTTCATTGAGCTGGTGGTCAGTGCCCAACATAGTGACCAGTTGTTCCACCTTTTGGTCGATTTATATATTAGCCTTTTATTATATAGGACAGTGGTTGGCAAACTCATTAGTCAACAGTACAACGATTGAAATTTCTTTTGAGAGCCAAATTTTTTAAACTTCTAACGCCACTTCTTCAAAGTAGACTCATCCAGGCCATGGTATTTTGTGGAAGAATCACACTCAAGGAGCCAAAGAGCTGCGTGTGGCTTGTGAGCCACAGTTTGCCGACCACTGATATATAGGATATATATACATATATGTATGTATACATATATGCATATATACATACATCTCTCTATCTCTATCTCTATCTCTATCTCTATCTATCTCTATCTCTATCTCTATCTCTATCTCTATCTCTATCTCTATCTCTATCTCTATCTCTATCTCTATCTCCCCTACAGAGAGAGCTAGAGGGAGATGGATATAGATATGTAAATACATTCAGATATACACAGATATATGTTTGCTTATATAATTTCCCCCCATTATATTGCCACACCCTTGAAAGCCATACTGTTCCTCCTTCTATCCATGTTTGAATCTCTAGCCTTTCCATAAAATTAGCTTAGAAATACCTATAGAAGAAAAATGTGGTTAAAATTCGGAAAATAGGATTAAAATATCTGAAAACAGAATTGTGATGGAGAGGGCAAAGGAGTGACTTTGAGGTTGGATTTGAGTGTGAATCTTGGCTTGCCACTGAGTAGCTGTTGTCTTGGACCAGTACCTAATTCTCTGAGGTTCAGTTTTATCACTTGAATAATTGGGATGATAACCCTATATACTTTACATATGGTTGAGATGTAAAGTAGCTAACTTGGTGTAAACTCCATAGTAAGCCCTTGGTAGATATTACCAATTATTTCTGCATTTGTGGATGGAACATGGTTGTTCAAACATGGTGTTAATAAAGTCCAGTGCAGCTGTGTCTACTTGGTCCAAGGAGATCCAAAGGTTCAGTTCTTCAGGCTCATCCTTCCTCCCTGTTCTGTTTTCATCTTCTATCATTGTGCATTGTGATGGGGCTGGGAAAGCAGATTGCTCTGTGTTCATGTTTTTCTATGGTGACCAGAACTCAGAGTAGTCAGTGTGGCCATCAGGAGTAAGCTGGCTCCCTCAGTGCAAATACTCCTTAGAGAAGGCCCTGCACCATGATGGGACAGGAAGGTTGGAAGGGCCCAGTACACCTGACCTCTCTCTCTCTCCTTGCTGTCACTCCACAGTCTAGCTGGAGCCCAACAATCCCAACATACCCCAATAGGGATTTTTGTTGTTGTTGTTGTTACCATGCATCTTAAGCCAAACTCAAGACTGTCCTACTTACTGCACAATGTCTGGTGACCATATGCTGGTCAGCTCAGCCTGACACTTGGTTCACAATGAGATCACAAGTGCTTGCTCTGCCTGTGACTCAGAAGTGCTGGGCCACTAACTGGCTTTGCTGCCTGAAGGAGAAGGATTGCAGATTTCTTCCATAACCTTGTCAAAGGCTATAAATCTGGAGGAGTCTATATAAGTTTGTTCTTTCATCAGACTTTGACTATCTGCTGCCCGAGTGCCAGGTGCTATGGAAAGGCTGGAGCTTCAAACAGGGAAAAGGATCTGTTGGTCTAATGGGAAAAAATAGGACTATGATGATATCCTATGGTTTGCCCTACACCAGTAGTTGGCAAACTGCACTCTCGAGCCACATGCGGCTTGTGAGCCGCGATTTGCTGCACTGTTAACTAATAAGTTTGCCGACCATTGGATAGGGGCTTAATCTCAAGGAACAACAACAGCCAGTAATTATTGGAATTGAGAGTCTAGGTCAGTGGCTGGAAAACTCATTAGTCAACAGAGCCGCAGTTTGCCGACCACTACCCTACACTATCCCTGTGGATGGAGTGCTATGGGAATCGTTAAGTGGTAAAAATTAGTATTGGTTGGGGATGAGTTGGGAGCTGTCTTTCCAGATCAGGTGATATCAGGGCTGAGCTTGGATGCAGGTGTGAAATTAGGGGAGAGAGGAAGACCTTTGCATGAATAAAAACAAGGAATTAGAACATGTCTGACGTGTTTAGGAAAATGGCAAGGCTGAGTGTGACCACAGCCGTGGATGAGCAGAATAGGAGGAATGAAGGAAAATGAAGTAAAAATGCAGGTGGAACCAGATGGTGACAGGTGATGAATGTCAAAACAAGTTATGTGAATCAATAAGAAGTATACTTGAAAAAAACCAAGGTGTTTTTTTTTTAAATATATGTACACAGTAAAGATCATCATAAAAAAGAATAGTATTTTTTTATTTATTGATTTGAGAGAGACGGGGGGATAGTGGGAAAAAGAGAGAGAGAGAGAGAGAGAGAGAGAGAGAGAGAGAGAGAGAGAGAGAAGAGAAAGAAATTTGTTGTTTCACTTATTTATGCATTTATTGGTTGTTCCTTATATGTGTCCTGACTGGAGATCAAACCCACAACCTTGGTGAATTGGGTTGACACTCTAAACCAATCAAGCTACCTGGTCAGGGCCAAGAACAATATTTACTATTATTTTTATTTACTTAAAACATTTGGAAATGAAATATGTTGCAGAGGTTATTTGTTTTGCTCCCATTAACATCATTCTGTCTTGGAAAGTGCACATATCCCCAGATTTTTTCTCATTGCAGTTAGACTTTTGACTTTCTGCTTGGTTCCATCCTATCTTATTGAAGGAGGAAAGTTAAGATCAGAGCAATGACATGATTTAGCGAAGTTTCCACGACAAAGTAGCAGAACTAGACCATGAGCCGAGGTCTTCTATCCCAAAATTCAGCACTTGTCAAATGCAGCTGACCCCAAGCTCTTTTATTCTGGGCAACTGTGTGGTTGGAAGTCCACAGGACCCTCTTAAACAATAAGCATGGAACCCTGAGTGAAAATGCCAGGGGATCATATGTGTGAGACCAGAACTAGCAAGATGTGAGACTTGAGAATGAGAAGTGTGTCTTAACATGAGAGGGTGAGTCAGTGGTGCTCACAGGCCATGCGTGGTAGAGCTCGAGCTACAGGTCTTGCTGGTGCCATACACAGGTGATGTTTAGATGCCTGTGAAGCTGGCTCAGATTGAGTCTTTTCTCCTCTCTGTGCTCTCAACTCAGGAAGCTTTTCTGTCTCTTCAGTGGCATGGCAGGTGCTCCAGTGAGAAGGATAAACTTCTTTTCCTCTGTGCTTCCAGAATGTAAAACAAAAATGATTTTTTTCAGATGATGGTGACAATAATGATACTATCCTGAGATCTAGGCAGGTTGAATAATTTACCTCAGGTTGTATAGTCAGTCAGGGGCAGAGCTAAATTTGGTTCCCAGACTATATAACAAATGCTAAAGTCTCTGATAGCTATTATCCTTCCCTTTAGCCTGAAGGTGCTACTGATCAGCCTATTGATCTGGGGCTCTGGCCCACACTCTCTGTGGCCTCAGTAGCTTCTTAGAAGTGCACATATCCTCAGACTTTTTCTCACTGCAGTTAGACTTTTGACTTTCTGCTTGGTTCCATCCTATCTTATTGAAGGAGGAAAGTTAAGATCAGAGCAATAACATGATTTAGCGAAGTTTCCATGACAAAGTGGCAGAACTAGACATGTTCTAGTGTGGGGTGGGTCTGGTACTGTGGCTGCTTTCATGTAGAAGAGCTGTACAAGGTTCAAGGTCACCTAGTGCAGATATTTATCAATAATAATCATAATATAATCAATACATTATATTTGGTTTGAACCTCATGGTATTTATACCATAGTCATCTACATACTCTCATTTAGAACCACTTAGCTTAGTAGATAAAATGGGTGTTATGATTGAGAACACTAATTGAGGGTTAGGTAGGATGTTGGAGAAACTGAATAGATTACAAACATTTTTTATTATAATACACAATAAAATATGTTTTATATTATAATCCAGCTACGTCCTCTGATCTAATTATTTCATAATGCTGGTCACAATTCAATAACTAGATTTCATGATATACTAACCAATTGTGACTTTCCATTTGGAAAACACTGGAGAAGATGTATTAATGTCTCTCCTACTCTTATATATTAAAAGTAAAACCATGAATCATTCTCCACATATCAATACAAGGTTGAATCTTGAGGGTCAGTGAGGACAGTGGCCTCTTGCCATATCCCATATCACCCTCTCCCATACCCCATCAGTTTGATTTTCAAGCTCCTTTCCCCCTTGATATTTGCTTCCCTATTCCTAAGTAATTCTCTTAGTCTGTTAGTTTTTAATTGATCAATTCCAGACATTAGTTAATAACTTCATGTCGCTTGTCCATCAATCCTCTCCCCCCTTTCATTAAGATGTAAAGACGGCAGGTACCAAGGTGGCAGCTCTGTTGTACCTGAAGTCATGGTAGAATGTGGTTTAGGTATTATGGGCTTATGAATACACATCTCCTGAATGGAACAGATGCCATCCTCAGTCATAGGCAATGCTGCCTCCTTCTTGGGGACAAATTTTTACAGCACGAGAGCAGAGCAGAATGATGCTTTCTACAGACAGGAAGATCCCAGAGAGAGAGAGAGCTTAGATATGTTTTGTTCTTGCTCCCTAATTTACTGTTTGTGTAAGACACACTTTCCCTGAAAAAGAGAGTGAGAAATGACAAGTGGGTCAAGACGGCTTTCCTAAGCCATGTCTTCCACGAGGAAACTCGGGCAAGGGAGACACACTTAGGCATACATCCTCCTAAGTTCTAAATAAGAATTCAAGAGAAAACCTGCTTCTCTGGACCCAATGCAGAAAACAACTCGAAATAGCTAGTTCAAGGAACCAAAAACATTGAGGTTCTTTAGCTAAGGTTTTGTGTGTGTGTGTGTGTGTGTGTGTGTGTGTGTGTGTGTGTGTGTGTGTGTGTTTTGTCATTGGCCTGGCTTAATATTTCTGTTGAATTGTGTTTCACCACTCAAACTTACTACCAGATGCTCAGGTCTGGGAGATCCAATTGTTAACATCATTGCATGAAATTAAATTAAAATTTAAAAAACCACACAAATATTAAAACAAAGCTTTGGATGTGCCTGAACATAAATTAGACTGAAACGGGCTGAATATGCTAAGAGTGCTGAGACCCTAATTTCATTATATAATTCTTCAGTCATCTAAGGCGGGGAGTGGAGTCTGTTTGGCACCACTGACTGATTTCAGCATCGTTGTTAAAGCCCAGACCAGGGATGGAGCCCTGCAGCTGACAGTGAATTGGGGCTGTGTGTGGGGATTTTCTCTGAAGCCACAGACGCAATCTTGGAATCATACTTAAAGGTCTTACTGCAGTGGGAGGCCACACACAACTCCTAGGCACAGTAGCATTCAGGGCTTCCAAGTTAGGTTTGAGAATCCAGGACTCCTTACTTACATGGCCTGTGCAAAGATGAGATTGCTTTAAATTTGCAACCTGCATCAGCAAAATTTTTGGCATTTAACTCTATTAAAATCAAACAGCCAAATTTCTGCTTCCTGGTACATGAGCACAGTTCTTAACTGACGTCAGTGAAAGCTGTGCATGCATAACTGAGGGCAGATTTTGGCCTGGGCTGTGGATGAATAAAACTGGCACTCCAGGCACACTCACATCAAAACTCTATCCCACCCAGCCTTCTGATAACAGGGCCTCCTCATTCGTAACCCGGTCTCCATGTACTGGGAGCTGGGCCGTAACCCAAAACACAAATTAGAAGCATTATCTAATACAGAAATCTAAGCCAGATGCAAATTTAATGTAGATATGACAAAAGCCACCTGACTGCAAATTTCACAGATTATGGGTGACCTGTCCTTGAAGCATGCTCAGTGCAGTTTCTGCTAAATACATTTAATTAGATAGGACATGGAGGCTTGCCCCTACTTCTTCTACCTTACTGTTGAGTTCTTGTACTTGAGAATGCACTGCCGGCCCAATCAGACTCCTGATTTAGGAAATGCTCCACATATTTCAGTGCCCAGTACAGTGCCAGGGACAGAGGAGGCAGCCTTGCAACTATCTATGGGGCAAATGGGTTTTATAAGATGAAATAATTTTGATAGTCCACAGACAGGCAGAACTAACAATGTGTCAGGCACTGCCTTCCATGCATTAAGTTATTTAAGCCTCACCATACCCTGTATGCAGGTTTACTAGTTTATAGATGAGGAAACAATACAGACATTAAGAAACTTAATAGCTACCTGCTTTCTTAATTGGGGACTTTATTATCTTTTGTTTTAAGTGGAAATTTCTTACTTTGTTCTCCTATACCAGGAAAACAAACTTCCTCCTTAGACCATTGCTCATGATGTATGTCAGAGATGTTGCCCTTGTGATAGTGGGCAAATGATAGGTCATTGGAATACAGGGAGGTGTCAGATTTTGCTGCTTCCCTTGGCATGGGGACACCAAGAAAGGGAGCAGGAGAAGAAAGGAAGTGAGGGGGCACTATCTTTGCAATATTGAATTTGATATGATGCTAAATCACTCACGTTTTTTGGAGAGTGTAACAGACCAGGGCCAAGAATCCAGACCACGTAACCCCCAAAGCCACACTCTCCTCATTCCAAACATCCTAAAACATGTCACAGGGCCAGGAAACTTTTTTCTTTTTTGGTAACTAGACAGAGATTTGGATTTATGTCCATTAAAATTCAATTCCATTGCCCTGGCAGAGTGGCTTAGTTGGTTGGAATGCTGTCCTGAACACCAAAGTTTGTGGGTTTGGCCCTAGCTGGTTTGGCTCAGTGGATAGAGCATTGGCCTGTGGACTGAAGGGTCGGTCCCAGGTTCAATTCTGGCCAAGGGTACATGCCTGGGTTGTGGGCTCAATCCCCCTAGTAGGGGATGTGCAGGAGGCAGCCAATCATTGATGTTTCTATCTCTCTACCCTTCCCCCTTCCTCTCTGAAATCAATAAAATATATATTAAAAAAGAAGTTTGTGGGTTTGATTCCTACTCATTGTATATACCTAGATTTCATGTTAAAATTCCAGTTGGGGCATGAATGGGAGGTAACCAATCAATGTTTCTCTCTCCTCATTCTCCTCTCTCTAAAAATCAATAAACATATCCTTGGGTGAGAATTAAAAAAAAAAAAATTCTATCCCATTGCCAGGACATGTGACATATATATATCTTCAGTGTGTTCTTGCCTGCACTTAGGAATATTGTACTGTATTGGCTTCTCCATTGTCTCTTTCAGCAACATGTTCGAATCCAAGGTTGATTATATAGTCCTCAAATGTCTTTTCCTTGTTTAGACTCTCAGAGAAGAACATTTTCTGAGCTCATTTCAACAACATCAGAGTCAATTTTTAGACTTGTTATGGGCTATTCAGACCACTAAATGCAAAATTAATTTCCACAATAGCCTATCTAATAAAAGAGTAACATGCAAATTGACTGTACCTCCACCACACCCACAAGCCACACCCACCAGCCAATCAGGAGCAAATATGCAAATAAACCCAACCAAGATGGCTGTGGCCACAGAGAGCCGGAGGGAGGCTTGGGTTTCCCCAGCAATGGAGGAAGCCAAGCTTTCCACCTGCTCTTGCTGGCCTAAGCCTCCACTCAATGCTACAAAATTTCACTGATAATAGATAAATAAATCCCAACAAAAATGGCTGCCTCCATGGAGTGAGCAGAAGGCTTGGCTCTGCTCCAGGCTACAAAGTTTCAATTGTAGAAGATAAATCCCAGATACCAGGACCTCTGCTTGGGTTGCCAGGGGTCGTGGCCAGCCTGCGAACCACCACAGGCCCTTCGCCCAGGCTTCCCCATGCCCCAAGGGAACCCCCACCCTGATCCGGGACAACCAGCTGGCCCTCACCCATACACCAAGCCTCTATTCTATCTAGCAGATTGACCATCACTCCAACACACAAGATGGCTGCCCCCATGTGGTCAAAGATCCTGCCCCTATGTGTACACAAGATGGCAAGCAGGGGAGGGCAGTTGGGAAGGACCAAGCCTGCAAGGGAAGGCAGTTGTGGGCAATCAGGCCAGTAGGGGAGGGCAGTTGGGAGGGACCAGGCCTGCAAGGAAGGGCAATTAGGGGTGACTAGGCCAGCCGAGGAGGGAAGTTGAGGGTGACCGGGACTGCAGAGAAGGGCAGTTGAGGGAGACCCAGGCCTTCAGGGGAGAACAGTTGGGGGGCACAGGCCTACAGGGGAGGGCGGTTAGGGGTGACTAGGCCTGCAGGGGAGGGCAGTTAGGGGCAAACAGGCTGGCAGGGGAGAAGTTAGGCATCCATCAGGCTGGCAGGGGGTAGTTAGTAGGTGATCTGCCTAGCAGGCAGAAGTGGTTAGGAGCAATCAGGAAGGCAGACAGCGAGCAGTTGGGAGCCAGCAGTCCTGGATTGTGAGAGGGATACCAGATTGGAGAGGGTGTAGGCTGGGCTGAGAGAGACACCCCCCACCCCCCCAACCCTATGCACAAATTTCATTCACTAGGCCTCTAGTTCTTTTTTTAAAAAAAAAAATATATTTTTTTGATTTTTTATTACAGAGAGGAAGGGAGAGAGATAGAGAGCTAGAAATGTCGATGAGAGAGAAACATCAACCAGCTGTCTCCTGCACACCCCTTACCGGGGATGTGCCCACAACCAATGTACATGCCCTTGACCGGAATCAAACCTGAGACCTTTCAGTCCACAGACCGACGCTCTACCACTGAGCCAAACTGGCTTCGCCGGGCCTCTAGTTCTTTAATAATGATCATCAGATTCTACTTTCCTACATCCAGATCCTGGCAAAGCATCTACTACCTCATGATGGGAGAGTTCTAGTTATTGCATACTATATCATAAAACTGGTTCTACTTTACCTTCTAGAATATTTTTAATGGGGGCCCTGTGGGGGTTTCCTTTCAAAATCACATTTTTTGGTACACATGGTGTTTTTAAAAATAATGAACTAACATTGAAGAAATTGAGAGATTTCACATAAAAATAGGTTTTCTAGCTCTTTTTAAGTGATAAAGATCTTCTAGTATTGCACCCACATTCCCACAGGGCAATCATTATCTGAACCTGACTAAGGACTACATCCTTAAATGGGATCTAAATTCTCCAGTTCTCCAAAGCTCTCCACTCCCTATGGATTTCCACACTCTGTGGCTGAGTGTTGCTTGCCATTAACTGTCATACATACACTATTGTGTGTGTGTGTGTGTGTGTGTGTGTGTGTGTGTGTGTGTTTTAAACATCTAGCTACTTTATTCCCTTATGCTACCTTTCTGGATCCCATAGGCATATTTGTGACCCTAAGAATTAGGCAGCACAGAGTAAATATGCTCTTGGTCTACATGAAAGAGATGCTCCTTTTTGTAAGGTACATTTCAGTTTCTTTAGCCATACCTTGTATGGTAGAGCTTCTCATGCCAACACTCCTTTGGACACATCTTGAATTTGTTTAGGCTTCTTTTAATACATAGTACTCAGAGTGGAACACAGTGGTGGAAGGCTAGAACCATGGACTTCTATTATCCTTTCCAGCTCTTAAGTCATAGGTGTCTTGAGAATCTGGAAAGATTATAGGTTGAGTGGCAAGGCTGGACATTTTCTCTTATGTTTGCACAACATTATTCTTTTCTCCTGGACATAGTATTCTCCTTTTCCTTGGGAACCACTCTTGGCCATTCTCTACTCTGGGCGTTGCTAACTGTTTATGAGATCTTGGCCATAGAGATTCACCCCAGGGTGGGCAGCTGTCACAAACCAGGATGCTAAGAAAATTTTCATATCAGAGCTTGAAATTCTGGTTTCTGAGATTATAAGGAAATAAATCTAAATCTACAGGTGGCTATCATTCATCCTTGTTGGAAATGCTGGTCAAAAAGAAACCAACATGCAGGAAATTAGAAGAATCACAAGAAAAAATTCCAGGTAGCATCACGGAAATCACTGGTAACAGTCATTCCCAAGGCTATGCTGTCCACATTTTGTTTTTGTTAAGCCAGTGTATTCTTTTTCCTTCTTTTCCTCCCTCTCTTCTTCATCTCCTTCCAGTTTTCTCTCCTTGCATCTTTTTTTTTTCTTTTAAAAACCACAGGACTATTATTTGCATCACCAAGGATAGGTCTTTGCAGGACAGGGAGTGATTTATGACTGTAGTGAGAAGGCCCCTTCTTGCTCGGGATGAATAGGTTCTACAGGAAGTGATGATGACTGGTCCCCATGTAGGAAAACCTTGGAGATGTAGTGGTCATTGTTGATGGGTTGGACTTGCACTTGCTGCTCTTTGGGGACTTCTGCTCACGCCTTCTTCACTCTTTTCAGCACCATGTCAAATACTTTTACATGGCTCAGGAGCTTCATGTGGTAGCAGTTGATGAACATTGAGGGGTTGTTCTTGACCTCCCGGAACAGGGGACATGGACCCATGCTAACCTTCTCCTCCTCCTGCTCCCACTCCTGCAGCTCCTTTAGATGGATTCCCTGTTGGGCTTGTTGAGGAGCTCATGGTGATGGTGGCTGCAACCTCAGATCACTTCTGTCTCCTCCATGTACTTCTGCTTCTGAAGGGAGTCTTATGCTAATTTAAATGGTCTCTCTCTAACTGGCAACCAAACAAGAAAATCTTACCTAGCATGTTTGGTGATTCACAGCTGATGTGAAAGAACAAATGACTATCTGGCTAGATAAGAAATGGATTTCTCACTAGAATGGGCCATGAATTTTCTGATTTCTAGTACGCAGTAATTAGGTAGGGACCACATATTTTGGAGAAATAATTATGTAATGAATTGACTTCAACTATGTCTTACTAATCCTTGTATTCAAGAAACAGTAAGTTAATAGTAAATAGTGGTTCAGTTTAATTGATTAGAATTTCAAAGTTAGAATTTCAGAGTTTGAGGCTAATCATGCCAAGGTCCCAGAATAGATAATAACTTAATATTTGCATGTTTAAAATTCTGCCTCATGACTTATTCTATAGATTATGAAACGCTGGAAAAAAAATTCATCACACACATTTTGAGCTAGTGGTTTTGAGTTAATCCTTGGGCCAGGAGATGTACACTTAAAGAGATCTTAGTGTAGAAAAGGCGGGGTTGTTTTGATTGCTCGGATCTCTGCTTCTGAGGGCTATTTGTGATCTCCCCAAATTTGTCTTCTAGCCCAGCTTATCTTCCAGCTGCAGAGGGGAGGCAGTGGTGGACAGCTCACTCCATCAATTCTCTTCCAGATTCCTCACCTCCCTGATTATCGAATAGGTTGTGAAGACCCACACTACAAAGAGGACTTGCCTAACATGGGCCCTATCACAGTCCATCCCTTAGACAGTTTGCTAACCCACTCTTTAATTTGTTTTGTGAGTAATAACCTCTTGAATCTGTGAGTAGTTTCCTCTCCCTCTCCTTGCTCCTGGTAGCTGAGCAAATGCTTGCAACATTTCCTGGTATTGGAGTCTGCAATGTATCTCTCTGTGTGCATGGATGTATTTGAAAATCGTCATGTTCTTTCAATAATAAATGAGAACACCCTGGTCCAGTTTTGAAATGTTTAAACCTCTTTGCAATTTAATTAGAAATAAGAATCCTAAGATAAATGAGTGTGTATTTAGATGCACAGGGATATATGTACTTAAGTCAAGGGAAAATAGACACTTTTGAAAATGTTCACCTTTAGAGATATACATGTGTATGTAGAAAGTTATGCAGCTTTGTTAAGTCAGTTAAAATAGTATAATTTTCCAGTTATTCCTCCCCTCCAAATTTCAAAAATAAGAAAAAAATGATTTTATGGACAAATCAGAATAAAATAGTTTATTTTTATATTGCTAAACAAAAGGCAAAAGTGACTTCAGACTTGAAAGAACATAAAAACAAAAAAAATTCAATTCAATTTTTGGATATATTTTAATTCCAATACTTTTCATCATAAGTTAATTTTTTTTAAAGAAAGTGTATACCTCTAAATATGTGTCACTATATGCATATCTAAGTTACTGAGTTAACTCCTGACTTGTAATTTTTATATTGTTTTGCAATAGTAATGACAATTTATGCATATTTATTTCAAATATCTTTTGGCCAGCAACATGAATTTAAAGAATGTCTGCTAAATTTGAGGTGCATTCTGTATCCATGCAATAAATCAAATATAAGCAGTTTTTACTAGAATTAACCTTTGATAATGACTCAATACCAAATTTCCCCTAACCTATGTACACGATAGCATAAATCTAAACCATGGTTACTGTTGACATCAGCAATATTAATTGGCAAATGCCTAATATGTCCTTGAGAAATCACCCTGAAGCAGTTCATTTAAAATATTGACTTTTTTTTTTAGTATATTTTATTGATTTTTTACAGAGAGGAAGAGAAAGGGATAGAGAGTTAGAAACATCAATGAGAGAGAATCATTGATCAGCTGCCTCTTCCACACCCCTTTACTGGGGATGTGCCCACAACCAAGGTACATGCCCTTGACTGGAATCGAACCCGGGACATTTCAGTCCTCAGGCCGACGCTCTATCCACTGAGCCAAACTGGTCTCAGCTAAAATATTGACTATTGACTAATATGTGCTTTACTGTGCAAATAGATTGAATAAATTGGTTTTCTTTTATAGTATATTATAGTATAGTATATTAGTACCTGGAAGGCTATGGATTAGCATTAATTGGCTATTGTCAACATTACTCATTTTCAAATGTTAATCATAAAATGTTATATTTTATAAATATATAGGAAAGAATTAGATACCCTGTCGTCACACTGAATCTAAAAGTTAAAAGCACCGAAGTAGTAGCAGCAAAGCAAATTCCCAGAGTTGATGGAAAAGTCTTCTTCAGAGTTTTTTTATTTCTTAAATTTTTTTTTTAAATTACAGATTAAATTTAGAATTATTTTATATTAGTTTCAGGTACATTGCATAGTGGTTAGACAAAAATATACTTTACAAAGTGTTCCCCCTGATATTTTCAGTACCCAAATGGTTCCATACATAGTTATGACAATATTATTGACAATTTCCTATGCTGTACTTATTATTACTTCTTAAAAGTTAGTTTTAATGTGGCTGCTAATATCTTCCTAGTTTTTTAGTTCTCCCCTTAACAATATATTTCTCTTACTTTGAATGGTAATTAAAACAAACAAGGAATAATAGATTATTATAAGAAACAACAAGAACAAACAAAACAAATAAATTCATAGATCCAAGCTGGTTGTCAGAAGGGATAAGGCTGGGTGAATAAGCTGAAGGGCGTAAGAAGTAAGTTGCAAAATAGTCACAGGGATGTAAAGTTCAGCATAGGAAGTATAGTCAATAATAGTGTTGTAATAACTATGTTTGGTGTTACAGGATTACTAGATTGTTTTACAATTTATTATTGCTGCAAAATCCTTCCTTGGGAAGGTGCCCTATCCTCATCATCCCCATCTCCATCCCTCAGGCCACTTTTCTCCAAACCTCCAAATTACATCCGCAACTCTGCACAAACAGATGAAACACAAAACTACAGAACTTAAAAAGGGGAGCAAACAAACTGAAAATGAACCACTGAACCCTTTGACATTTGTGAAACCTTTTCTCTCTTGCTGAAGTAATTTTCCAGTCAGAGAGGGGAAGCCTTTCCGGAGGTCATGTCTGTACAATGGTTGTAAAAGAGCCTAGAGACTCCATGTCATTCTTTGTAATAGTCAGAGAAGAGTGAGTGATTGCTTCCTTGACTTTGTGGCCCTGCTCATCCCTTAAGTGGTTGAGTAAACAATAGCAGGTCCCTGGAGAAGAGCTTCCTAATGGTTTTTCTGTGGTCCATTGTCTCTGGGGTGCTCACCATCACAGCAGGTCACCATGATAATGCCATTTCTTTAGTGTCCCTCTGAACTTTTTGTGATAGTCACACTAACATCTCATTTATAAAATTAATGTACTGCGGTTCAGCTTCACGGTTGCTAATAAAAGACAATCTTTTGTAGAATAAATGAGTGAAAAGTGATGAACATAAACTAGTACGAGGAATAATTTCTGGCTTAAGTTCTCTGTTAAGTCTGGATGTAACTGTTTTTAAAAATAAGCAGGACTAACAGTCATTGTGGAAAGCAGGGATGACCTATCTATATATATAAAAGTGTAAGCGACCAACAGGGGAGTTAGGGATGACTAAATGACTCAGCTGCAGGCTGTGTGGGGCTATCAGGTCAGCAGGAGAGGCAGTGAGGGGCGACCAAACGACTGAGCAGTGGTCTGCGTGGGGTGTCCAGGCCTGTTGGGGGGCAGTTGGAGGTGACCAGGCCAGCCGGGGGTGGGGTGGGGAGGGTCAGTTAGGGGCGGTCAGGCAGGCAGGCAGGTGAGCAATTAAGAGCCAGTAGTCCTGGATTGTGAGAGAGATGTCTAACTGCCAGTTTGGATTGGGCCTAAACTGGAATTGGGCCTAAACAGGCAGTTGGGACATCCCCTGAGGGGTCCTGGATTGGAGAGAATGCAGGCTGGGCTGAGAGGACCTCCTCCAACCCCCGTGCACGAATTTCGTGCACCAAGCCTCTAGTTAAACAATAAAAAACTGTTCAAGCTTTATTATCCACTTTTCTCCAAACATTTGATTCAAGATATGCCAGCTGTCTGCACCATCCTTTAAGAAGTCTAACCATTTGTTTGAGAGTATTAGAACAAAGTGGGAAGGCCTCAGATAGTATTTTTTTGTAAATTGAAATGATATTAGTGAAAGTCCATGTCTGGCATATCATGTGATACATTGAACTATCACATAATGGAAAGGAATTTACTTGTATTTTCAGCCAGTCTTATATACTTACTCTTTACCTGAAATGGTTAATACAGTGATATGAGCGATTATGTTTTTTTTTTTAAATCAATCTTTATTGTTCATATTGTTACAAAGGTTCCTCATTTCTTCCTCCCTCCACCAGGTTCCCACCCCACCCTCCACCCCCTCCCCATCCCCCATTGTCCTCATTTATAGGTGCACAGTTTATGTTCAGTCTCTTCCTCCCTCCCTTTCCCCGATAGTAAATCCCTTTTCAGATAGTAAATGTTACTTAGCATTTTCTCATATCAATAATACCACCACATGCCCAATGATACATTTCACACAAAAGACATTTCCAAATAGGTCAACCAGCCTCATCCAGGCCCCACCCAAGGCACTCACAGATCAACACCCCAGACCTATACTAACTCAACACATCCAGATCTAAGCCTTCATCACTTGATTCAGCAGACCCTCAAGTTCCCACAAAAGTTTCCAGCCATGTCTGAGAGGCCGTCATGGGGCAGGGGCAGGCGAGAAGCGAGCTGTTCTGGGCCTGGCTGCTTCGGGCCTGGCCTCTGTTGCTCTGGTTCGTTCCACAACCAGCTGCTCCGGGTCTGGTCACCGCCGCTCCCGACCTAGTTGCTCTGGACCTGGCTGCTGCTGCTCCGGGCCTGGCCGCACCCGACCCGGCTGCTCCGGCCCAGCTGCTCCGGGTCTGGTCACTCCCAGCCTGACAGCTGCTGCTCCGGGCCTGGCTGCACCAGACCCAGCTGAGCGATTATGTTTTTAAATTAAAAAATAATTTAATTCCAGTTGACATTCATTATTATATTATTTTCAGTTGGTTAGATATTTATATAACTTATGAAGTGGTTCCCCTAATAAATCTAGTAGCCCTGTGATACTATACTATCATTCTACCTAATACAAGAGTAATATGCAAATTAACCATCACTTCACTACACCCACCAGCCATGCCCACCAACCAATCAGTGCAAGTATGCAAATTAACCCCAACCAAGATGGCTGCTTCCACAGAAAGCAGAAGGGAGACTTGGGTTTCCCCGGCAATGAAGGAAGCCAAGCTTTCCACACACCCTGGTGGACCCAGGCCTCCACTCAAGGGTACAAACTTTCAATTACAGAAGATAAATCCCAAGAAAAATGGCGGCAGCCACAGAGCTGGAGAGAGCAGGCTATGGTTGTGCCGGGCGATGGAGGAAGCCAAACTTTCCACCTGCCCTGGGCAGCCTAGGCCTCCACTCCAGGCTACAAAGTTTCAATTATAGAAGGTGAATCAACCCCAATAGAAATAGCTGCCTCCACGGAGCAAGCAGAAGGCTTGCTTTTGCTCCAGGCTACAAAGTTTCAATTGTAGAAGATAAATAAATCCCAGATACCAGGGCCTCCACTTGGGTTCCCGGGAGGCATGGCCAGCCTGCAAACCACCACAGGCCCCTTGCCCAGGCTGCCCCATGCCCCAAGGGAACCCTCACCTTCAGGGCAAACCTGCTGGCCCCCACCCATACACCAGGCCTTTATCTTATCTAATAAAAGAGTAATATGCAGATTGACCATCACTCGAACACACAAGATCAAGATGGCTGCCCCCATGTGGTCAAAGATCCTGCCCCTATGTGGACACAAGATGGCCACCACAAGATGGCAAGCAGGGGAGGGCAGTTGGGAGGGACCAGGCCTGCAAGGGAGGGCAGTTGGGGGCAATCAAATGTGCCAGGGAATGCAGTTAGGGGTGACCAGGTAGACAGAGGAGGGAAGTTGGGGGCAAATAGGCTGGCAGGGGATCAGTTAGACATCAATCATGTTGGCAGGGTAGTGGTTTAGGGGGTGATCAGGCTGGTAGGCAGAAGTAGTTAGGGGCAATCAGGAAGGCAGGTAGGTGAGCAATTGGGAGCCAGCAGTCCTAGATTGAGAGAGGGATGTCCGACTGCCCACTTAGGGCAGTCGGACATCCCTCAAGAGGTCCCAGATTGGAGAGGATATAGGCTGGGCTGAGGGACACACATCCTCGCCCCCATGCACGAATTTTGTGCACCGGTCCTCTAGTTGACTATATTCCCTATGCTGTACTTTATATCCCCATGACTGTTTTGTAACTACCATTTTGTACTTTTTTCTTTTTAAGATTTTTTTTATTGATTTCAAAGAGGAAGGAATGGGAGAGAGAGAAACATCAATGATGAGAGAGAATCATTTATCTGCTGCCTCCTGCATGCCTCTTATTAGGGATCGAGCCCACAAACTGGGCATGTGCTCTCACTAGGAATTGAACCATGACCTCCTTTTTCATAAGTTGATGCTCAAGCACTGAGCCATGCTGGCCAGGTCAATTTGTACTTCTTAATCTCTTCAGTTTATTCACCTAGCCTCATCCCTTCTGACAACCTTCTGGATCTATGAATTTGTTTCTGTTTTGTTCTTGTTGTTTTCAGATTTCACATAAGAGTGATATTATGTGGTATTTGTCTTTCTCTGACTTATTTCACTTAGCATAATACCCTTCTCTTGTTGCAAATGGTTAAGATTTTATTTTTAATGGCCTAGTAATATTCCATTGTATATATACCACATCTTCTTTATCTAATCATCTATCAATTGACACTTAGGTTGCTTCCATATTTTGGCAATTGTAAATAATGCTGCAATGCATATAGGGGTACATATGTTTTCTCAATTTTTTAAAAAGAGGACTACATATGACCTAGTAATTCCACTTCTTGGTATTTATCTAAAGAAATACAAAACACTAATTCTAAAAGAAATGATCAATTATTGATCAATATTTTCTTGGAAAATTTTTGTTGTTGAGTTATGCAAAGTAAGCTTGTATGTATTATTCTTAGTAGTCTTCTCTACCTACAGTGAAATAGAAATTTTTAAGAAGTCATTATGAAAATAATAAGTGCCCTTGGAAAAAAATTTGAGCAGTACAAAAGGATGTATTGTAACATTTTTCCCACTGTAGACTCCTATGTTTTGTGCCAGGGAAACATTTTCCTGCATATTACTTAAAATTGACATTTTAGTTTATGAAACTTACTCTTCAATAAAGTTTATCAGAATAATTGTAAGACATCAGTAAAACATAATGGAACCTTGACATTTCTGCCTCTGTTCAAATGAACAAAAGCAAGTAAGAAGCACAGACACACCAGGTCATAGGAGCAGCGCTCCCTGGTATATTAGACTGTCACTCTCCCCAGAGATCTTGTAGGAGACTGATACATTTTGACAATTTCAAAATTTAGGGATGACCTGAACCTCTTCCAAATTATGATTGATTATGACCTAACTCAGTTTTCTTAGATTCTATAGTTTTTGTATAAACTCTTGTGACTTATATTTTTCTAAATTTTCAAATACAATTTTTTTTCTCTTTCCTTTTTTTTGCTACCACCCATAAAGCTCTGGGTTCTTTTTTCAGCCATTTTACAGGAACACCTACCTCTTCTCTCTTACCCCCCCTCCCTGGCTCCCTGCCTACTTCTCACAAAGGGAGACATTTATCCAAAAAACCAACCAAACCAAATCAAATCAAAACAAAACAAACAACAACAAAAACAACTTACACCAAAAACAAAACAAACAAACAAAAAAACCCACCCTACACAGGACTAAGTTCTGAGAAGAGAAATCATAGCATGTCTATAAAAGTTGGGAGACCTGAGTTCTCATTCTAACTCATCTGTGAACGATCCATGTTATCTTGGTCCAGTGGCCAGCCACTCATTCCACAATCTCCCTGTCTCTGGAAGTGGGTAAAATGAGAGAGCTGAAGGCCATCTCTTCTGCCTATCACGTTCTTCCCTGGAAGTGCTACAGAAGCCTCACAATTACTTTCTTCTCTTTACACTCTGCATCCTCTGTTACATGGCTGTAGGAGGAAGGGAATGCATTTCAAGCATCTTTCTAGGGTTCCATTTAAAGACAGGCGACTTAGGGGAGTGCACCTTGGGAAAGCACAAAGTAACAACTTTCTCCAAAGAACACCTCACTCTAAGGTAGGGTTGTCGAACTCAATCCGAGAAGGTGCCAAAATCTAAAATCCAGCCTAAATCACGGGCAGAATGGTTTACTGAACAGTCATAAACTGTCATTGTGATGGAAACGCAGCTGAGTGCAGTGATGACAGCACAGTGCTTGCCACATTGCAAGGCCTGGAGGGACGGATTTGGCCCACGGGCCTTGTGTTTGACACATGTGCTCTAAGGACTCTCACACACATTATCTCAGCATGAGTGGATGGGGATGGCTTATTACCATGATTTTAGGATGACTGCCATAAAGAGCCTGCAGGATATACTCAGTCCCATAGGCCTTCACCCAGACCTATACCCAGGTGGGGTTAGCATAACAAATTAACACCCAGTAGAAAAGTCCCTTCAGGTTTCCAGCCATTTGGACTTAGCCTGAGTTTCTCTTCAGCTTAGAATCGTCACCAACAATAGCATTTGGATAAAACATGACTTTAAAAAATAGGTATAAAATCATTTCTCCAAAGCCTTCTTCATGGGCTGAATCTGTTTCAACTTTAGTTTCATCATCAATAAGATGGGGAAAATAAAAATACACACCTCCTAGGATTAGCTCAGACAGTGCCCAGAAAACATTAAGCACAGCATTTGATATTTGGAAAGTCTTTAGTAACTGTTAGCAAATGTTATCATCCTTATCATGGAGAGAGATGGTGATTTGCAAATGTTAATGGGGCAGGAGTATTCTTTGGGGGTCTGGAACCATTCTGACCAGGTTAATAGCATTGTCTTCCCAGAGGAGCCTACACTTGAGCTGCCCTGAAGTTCAAATAGTAGTTTGTTAGCCAGAAACTGTCAAAGGTCAGCAATCCAGTCCCTACATGATGACATCCAGGAGGACGTGGTTGCTCAGACTTGTGAAAAATAAAGAATCCCAAGCTTGTGGGGTTCACCACGGTGGAAGGACAACTAAGTTGCAGCCTGTCCAAGGACTTTCTGCTGAACCCTAACAGATTTCTCCGACAGTGACTCATCAACAGGACAGACTACACGTACCTGTTGCATAAACCCAGTGCTTCTGGTGTATTTTTATCTTGCTTTTGTAACCTTTCTTTGTTCCGTTATTAATATCCAGTGCACTGGGCGAGACAGGTTCAGATACCATAAACTCCATTTTGCACTTTTGCATTTTTGTGATCAAGAGAGTGATTTCCCTGTACTCCATCTTTCTTCCTTTTGAAAAAATGTTCTTCACTACGACATGGAGTAGTTGTCCCTTTTGTACTTTGTTCTATAGTATGGTTGCTGTGGATAGTCAACTGGGATTGGTATTTACTAAACATGGCACTGTTACTCATTTAGTTCTCCCAACCATCATTTGAAGGAGATACTGTTTTTCCCATTTTATGGGTGAGACTCAAAGGGAAGTAACTTGGCCAACGTCAGCTAGCCTGAATGTGGGTCTGTGTGTGGTAACTTCTCTCTGGTACTTGCTGTCATCATGTTAGGACATCCAGGACCAGGAAGAGAGACTGTGTGAGGAGGGCAGAGCCCATTTCTTCTCTTACTTTCCATGTTCCTCAAGTGAAGGTCCATGGTTACTGAGTGTCTCATAAAAATGCTGAGATTCCTGTTTGTATTCTTTGAAGTCAAGTAGAGAAAGTTTAATTCTCTCCTTCATGACAGGCTTTCACAAAGCTGTAGAAAGTTTAATTACAAACATCTTTATTCTCCTCCCACCCCCCGCCACTTAACACAGCCCCTCCTCTCCTTCTGTCTATTTTTTTTTTTTAAAGGTAAAACAGTTTCCACTTATAAGCTTTGAGGTTAAAGGATGACAGAGGTGAAGAAGAGTAACTGACCACGTGCCTATCCCTGAAAATCTGATTGACTCTCAAAGGTCCTGAGTAGTTAAATCATGTTCATTCAGCTACTGAATAGTGACTCCTGTCACTGACTCTTTCATTTTACTTTTTATTAAAAAAAAATCTATTACCTCCTGTTCCTAGTTCCTGTTCTGTGAATGAAACTTATGAAAATGCTTAAAGATGAATAAATTGAACTCACTTCAGTGTGAGCAATTAATCCACAACTTCTGGTTAACTGTTCATACAAAGTCCCTGTATTTATAGAGACTCTGCTTCAACTTCCCTCAGGAATAAGGAGAAGATTTCCATGAATTAAAATGTTCTTTTCTCATTAAGAAGTTCGAGCTGTAGTGACACGTCTTCTTTCTTCCCTTGTCTGTGTTGCTGTGACTGGTGGTGGGATTAATTGGGCCATGATACAATCTCTTAAAAGACAGCAAATTGGGAATGGCAGGTAGAAGGAGGAAGGCATGAATATTAATTAGTAAAGATTCCAAACATAAGCCTTTTAATGATATTAAAATTTATAGGCCTGTAGGCAGTGAAATAGTTCCTGCTGTAGACCTGTTGACAGGCCATTACCTCAGCAATGTCAATGCCTTTTAATGAATGAATATATGCATTTCAAATGGGGGAGAGGAGAATTCTTTCCTGTTTATAAATATTAAAAAGAAAACTACCCATGACAGCTCCTCTCAGGCTGGAGGTGTTCGGGCAGGTGGGGAAGGCTACCTCCCTGGATGACTCATCCTGGGCTGTGAGACCTGAACTTGTGGCCAATATGGGAACCCAAGCAATTAAGAACAGATGACTGAGTCAGGGTGAGCCAGAGGCTCCACTTCTTGGTAGGTCAGTGAGCAAGGCATTTAATAAAATTTGATTAACTTTTTGTGTCACTTCAGAAGCACTCGTCATGTGTAGCAAGAAAGTCAGGGGCCTTTCCTTAGTACTTGTTAACATGAAAAAACACTTAAAGATAGAATCATCACGGGGAGTGGGGAAGGGGGGGGGGGCGGGGTGGCAGCGTAAACCCGGAAGCTTTAGAATTTCAGGGCAAAAAAGAAGTGAATTTTAAGAAAGCAGATCTCAGTAGATCTAGGGTCACCTTGAGAAGAACAGTGGCAGAGGACAGGATGGTGGGAATATGGAGACACCCAGGAAGTGAGAACTGGAAGTAGGCGGGAAAGAAAGCCAGTCACAGGTTACTTCATAGACTCAAAGTACTTGAACAGCGCTTAGTGACCAACTAGTACAGCCCTCTCCCCCACAGTTTAGAAAACTGAAAACTGAGGTCCAGAGGGAAGGAGTGACTTGCCCAATCTCAGGGCTACTTAGTAGGCTAATCCTGTTTGTTTATCTACTTACCTACCTACTTACCTTTCCAACTTACTTTCCTGTTCATATTGGAGACCTCTTACAGTTCTCCTGACTCCCAGTCTGGGTGATTTTTTAAAAAGACTTCTTGCTTCTTTCTTAACTTTAAAAAAGCACACATTTGAAGAAATTAAGAATACCACATACTAAGCTCACCTTACATAATCTGAGGATATTCATCTATGGGGTAAAAATAGTTTGATCCAAATGCAGAGAATCTATCAGGTTCATCCCAGTCAACTGGAATATCAACAGAAAGACTGCAGTGGAGTTGCCCTTAATTTTGGAAAGCTTGGCAGGAAAAAAGAGACTCACCAGAAAACACCTGAAATTAGCAACTTTGAAAGGAAGGAAAGCAGAAAAGAATTATTTTATTTTTTAAAAATATATTTCATCGATTCTTCTCAGAGAGGAAGGGAGGGAGATAGAGAGTTAGAAACATCAATGAGAGAGAGAGTCATCTTTCAGCTGCCCCCCGCACGCCCCCAACTGGGGATGTGCCCGCAACCAAGGTACATGCCCATGACCAGAATCGAACCTAGGACCCTTGAGTCCGCAGGCTGAAGCTCTATCCACTGAGCCAAACCAGTCCCAGCAGAAAATAATTATTTTAAATGCAATTAAAAAAAATCTGTGCATTTAAAATACAACCAAGAGTCCTTGTGATTTTAAAAAGCTTTATGTGGGCTTTTAAAGGATAAATGCAGAAACCATTTGCAAATGGGTACACTTCTGTACATGAGCTAATGTGTGTGGGTGAAGAGTTGGTGAGGGCAAGTCATAGGTTGGTCTAATCCTTCAGTGAAACAGCATTCCTGGAATGGACATACTTCTCACAACTATCTGCTTTTAGCTCAATGGGAACTCAGGAGAGACAGTGGATACTTATTGGAAACACAACTTAAAGAGCAAGTCAAGAATAAAGTATTGCTGTTATCACAATGATAGAACTATACATGTAGTTCTAGAAACTATACATGTAGTTTATAGAACTATACACTTTTTTTCTAGAACTATACATGCACTAAATTAAGTGCATCTCAACACTCCTGAGATGCACTTAATTTAGCCTCATGATGGAGACATATTAACATAATTTATTTGGCAACATTGAAGAGAAAAGAATCCTGAAAGTCACACAGCAGAATGTTAGATGCCAGTTCAGTTCAGTTCAGTGTGGACTCAGCACTTTTTGTGAGCCAGACGGGATTAGGATCTAATGATGCAAAGCAAGTAAGACAATCCATTTCAGCCTACTTTTCTAGAGAGAGACGTGAGCGAGTAATTCAACACTTTGGGGTAAAAGCACCAGTGGGGTGTGCACAGGGAACAGCAGTACACAGTCAGTGAAGTTGAAAGTCATTAGTTGGCTGGAAGTTACAATGAGAAGAACCTCTTTCATTGTCTCTTTGTTGCTACAAGTGCTCTTCTCTGTTGCTTGCACTTCTGTAAGGTGAGGGAAGAGAAGAGAGCTTTGAATTGAGAAGCTTGGACGAGGCGTAGTGGTCGGCAAACTCATTAGTCAACAGAGCCAAATATCAACAGAACAATGATTGAAATTTCTTTTGAGAGACAAATTTTTTAAACTTAAACTTCTTCTAACACCACTTCTTCAAAATAGACTCACCCAGGCCATGGTAATTTATGGAAGAGCCACACTCAAAGGGCCAAAGAGCTGCATGTGGTCAACCATGGGACTAAGGAAAAACTGTACCTTAGCTTTGGCTTAATTTGCTTAATTGGTAGTTGTTTTGATGCAAGGACTTAGCAGTTGACCCTGGTCAGAGTCCTTGTTTCCTGAGAGGGGAGGAAAGTCACTCCTTTGCAGTGTTAGCATCTTTAGCTTCCTTTAGACCAGGAGCAAGGGTGTAGAAATGCTGTACTTCTCTTTCGCGCCCTCATCAACTTTTATCTTCTGCCTTCTCTCCTGCCCCCAGGCGTCTTAGGTACTGTTTGGGGGGAATATTTCATCCTCTTAGCGTCCTAGAACTACCAGAAAATTCTGGAATTATACCAATTCAATTGAATGCAGGAACTTGACTCATTGAGGGTCTTCCTAAAGTAGTTCAGATTCAGGCAGTTGAATCAGACTTTCAGAGAGCAAAATTGCCACTCTGAGTTAGATCTGGGAACTTTGGGTGATACGGGGCTATCTGGATCCTTTGAAGGTCTTGTCATCTCTGTGCCAATAATGGGTAAGTGACATAGACATTTCAGAGTTAGCTCCTTATCATCATGGCACATGTATATCTCTCTGATTAAGGTGAACTCATGTTTTTGTTTTTGTTTGTTTTTTTGATTAGCAAATGGATGAAAGCTTCAAAAGGACACAGAAAGGCTGTGATAAATGGAGGAAGTGTGGTTGATGGAAAGCAAAGGAGTTTGGGGAGTAGGAGACTGCTTGCCAGAAAAGGATTTATTCAATAGACCGCTCCTGCTACCAGACTCTTCTGGACTGGTTTGTAAGGCTGATGGAGCTGCCAATAGCAATAGACCAAGTGGTTCTCATAAAAACTCCCTGCAAGAGGTCGGAAGTTAGAGGGATGTGCTTCCCTCCCATTTCTCCTTCCCTCCTCCCTTTTTTCTCCCTCCCTCCCTCCCTTTCTCCTTTTCTTCCTTCCACATTCTCTTTCCTCACAATGGCCAGAGAAATTTGTTCTCCTGCCTGAATACAACTACTTCCTTGGATGAGGCCTATTTTCCCCTAATTCTTTTCATTTATTAAAATGAATATGGGGTCTATCTGGAAACCTGGAGACTCTCCGATTATCTCTGATCCTTGCAAATCAGAGTTGAGCCTTTGTCCACAGCTAGAACCTGACTCATCACCAGCTCAGTGCTATTTATCTTGCTAATCTCTTTTGGGGAGACCCTGATACTGCATGATTTCTGATAAAAAAAGATCCTGCTCAGAACTTCTGAGTTTTTGTTTTTATGTTTTTTCCCTAAGTGACATTTCAGAGATCGTGGGTGGTCTCTTTCATTTAGAAATTCATGCATTCATTTTAAATGATATCGGCATGACTCTGTAAGGAAGTCAAATAGGAATGAGACGTAGGCTCTCTTGTTGAAAGAATTTATGATCGGGTAGGAGAAATGAAACAATCATTCCTACTTAGTTTGGCAGGGTTGAGGCCCTCTCAGAAAGAGAGCTCTAACTGAACTAGAGATGTAAGGGTTATTTATGGCACAGTCCCTGCAGAATTAAGTTCCTTATTTTATATATGGACAAATTCTCTGAAGTGGTGTCCTACAGAGTTCCTTCAGCCTCATTCATACAAGTGTGTGGCAGTTCTCGCAGGTGACGGTGATTTTTAGGCCCCTCAAGTTGTGAAAGTAAAGCCCCCAGATTCCAACTGCCTGTTGACTTTTACTGTTTTCTCATGCATGTCCATTTCCCTGAAGAATTCTCAAGCAGCTCCAAAACGTATCTTTCAACACATCCCTTATGGTACTCTTTGTGTATTTCTTTCTAGTACTATCATCTGCAGACATTTTCTCAGTTATTATAGGTCCAAACTGTTGGTCTCTTGTATAAACATGAAACAAATGGTAACAATGGAGGATATGATAAATAAGCCCCCCCCACCACCCACAATAGGATGCACTCAGTTCAATGTAGCACTCTTTCGGGTTGGGAGCATTGCAATGTGATGCAATCTCAGTGACCAAGAGTGCAGACATCAGGCTGTCATGCTAGCTCTCAAAGGCTGGCACTCAGGACATGGAAAAGAGCTATATTAGTAGTATACTTTGATTGACTGTTTTTTTCCTGAAAATATTTATTTATTTTTATTTTTTAAAATATATTTTTATTGATTTTGTACAGAGAGGAAGGGAGAGAGAGAGCTAGAAACATCGACAAGAGAGAGTCATTGAGCAACTGCCTCTTGCACACCCCCTACTGGGGATATGCCCGCAACCAAGGTACATGCCCTTGACCGGAATCGAACCCGGGTCCCTTCAGTCCCCAAACCGACGCTCTATCCATTGAGCCAAACCGGTTTCAGCGTCCTGAAAATATTTAAAAGGAAACAGCATTACAACAAGTCAGCACTACAGGGGAGGGGAGGTGATGTTAATATAATATAAAAGCATAGAGTAGTGACATGAAATAAAATACATGGTATAGGAAACTATTATTTTTGGCTCTGGTGATCAGGAAAGACTTCCTGGAGGAGGTAGCCTCTGATATGGCATTATCTTCTTTGCAGTGAATAATAAGACAACTCACCATGGGGCAAACAAGTGACCTCCAGATGGATGAAATGTGATAAAGGGAGCAGAAATAGTCTGTTCCTTCTTATGGAGCTGCATTTGTCCCAAATAAAATGTTACAGACTTAAAATTTCAGGAGCATAGTGGTGGGTACTTTCAGGAAACAAGTTTGGCTATAGCTTTTCTCTCTGTCTTCTTGAAAGATAGGAACTCTTCTTCATCTTTATATTCTTAAAGCCTTGCACAGTACCTGACAAATGGCTCAATAATAATGATTCAACTGATTGACTGAATGAGTGGATGACTCAGCCACTCAGTCTAATAAAACTCTTCTGGTTTCTGACTGGCCTCATGTCGTCATTGAAGCGTTTATTTGTCAAGTTGAAGGTCTCTATATGTGTGCTTTTGCTTGTGTAGTTCAACACTCTGAAAGGTATTATACATTAGGATAGTGTTCTGCTTTACTTAACAAATTATAATGTATATACATGGTTATGGCAAAAAGATGTTCAGGATTTCTTTTGATATATTAGGATGGTGGTTCTTCATGATGTAAATTGAATAATGCCTGATTACTTCAGAATTGTCTGGGAAGCTTGAAACAATTCAGATTTCTGGATCTTCTGTATTTTTGAAAAATTTATCAAATGATTCTGATACACAGTCTTGTTTGAGAACCACTGCCTTAATCTTTAAAATAAGATTGACTTTTTAAAAATTCTAGCTACTGGTAATTTTACAGGAATAGATCACATAGGAGAGGTCCATTGAAAGACTGGGTGGGAAATGCTGGTCTCTCTGAAAGTATGTGTGTGTGTGTGTGTGTGTGTGTGTGTGTGTGTGTGTGTATATATATATATATATATATATATATATATATAAATAATTTGATTTTTTTAGAGAGAGGAAGGTAGAGGGATAGAGAGTTAGAAACATCGATGAGAGAGAAACATCAATCAGCTGCCTCCTGCACACCCTCCACTGGGGATGTACCTGCAACCAAGGCACATGTCCCTGACCAGAATTGAACCCGGGACCCTTCAGTCCGCAGGTTGATAGCTCTATCCACTGAGCCAAACCGGTTTTGGCTGAAAGTTATGTATTTTTTGGAAAACATTGTAAACTATAAGGTTTTACATTTTTAAAATTTAATTTAATTTAATTTTTCAATAATAGAATTCAATCTTATTTTATATTCATTTCAGATGTAGAGCATAGTGATTACACAATTATGTGATTTATGAAGTGATCCCCTTGATAAGTCTAGTACCCACCTGACACCATACATAGTTATTACACTATTATTTACTCTATTTCCTATGCCATATTTTACACCCCATGATTTTTTTGTAACTATCAATTTGTACTTCTTAATCCCTTTACCTTTTTCACCTAGCCCTCCTCTCTGACAACCCTTAGTTTGTTTTCTATGAGTCTGTTTGCATTTTGTTTAATTTGTTCATTATATTCCACATATAAGTGAAGTCATATGGTGTTTGTGTTTCTTGCCCACTTATTTCACTTAGCATAATGCCCTCTAGGACAGCAGTTGCCAACTGGTGGTCCTCAGACCACTGGTGGTCTGTGAGGTCTGAAATGTTGGCAACCACTGCTCTAGGACCATCCATGTAAGATTTCATTCTTTTTTATGGCAGAGTAACATTCCATTATATATATATACCACCTCTTCTTTATCCACTCATCTAATGATGGGCACTTGGATTGCTTCCATATCTTTACTATTGTAAATAATGCTACAATAAACATAGAGGTGCATATATCTTTCTGATTTAGTGTTTTGGGATACACACACACACACCCCCCCCACACATATGTATTTCTGGGTCCTAAGACAGTTCATTTTTAATTTTTTTTAAGGAACCTTTATACTGTTTTCCACAGTACATGTATTAATTTGTAATCCCACCAACAATACTTGAGGGTTCCCTTTTTTCCATATCCTCACCAATACTTGTTGTTTTTGACTTATTGATGGTAGCCATTCTGACAGGAGTGAAGTGATATATCATTGTGGTTTTAGTTTTTGTGTGTCTGATGATAAGTGACATCGAGCATCTTTATGTCCTCTGCCCATTTTTAAATTGGATTGTTTGGATTTTTGGTGTTGAGTTATATGAGCTCTTTATCAATTTTGGATGGGCCCTTGATCTCCCAACTGCTGAATTCCCTGAGGTCTGCACATGGAAGTGCTGGCATTGTTGGTGCCAGGGACCTGTAAGGTATTCTCGTCTATCCTGCCATGAGGGGAGGATAATAGTGGGAGGCAGGGGGAAGCAGAGCAGCTATCAGCCCAAGAAAACTGGTGCATGAGCTGGTGCTCTGCCTTCCCTCACCACCCACGTCTTAATGTTGCATTTTCCAACCTAAACAAAAAACCTGGAGAAAAAAAGATTTTGTGGCTAGCTCTGTTTTCAATGCCATGGAACATTTGCCAGCATGGCGATCCATCACCAGCCTTTATTTTTTAACCCTGCAAGATGACCACTTGCCTTTTTTTTTTTTAATCAACATGTTTGTATCCATAGTGCTATTTACTTTCTCTTGAGGCCACGTTTTCTTTTCTCCCACTTATTTTTGCCATCTATGCCGTTTCTTTAGAGTTTTTCTTCTCCCATCTCTTCTTTAATGCCAGGAGAGGTAATATTAATGGGCTGAAGAAATTCCAATGCCTGATGCACAGAAACTGGCTAAAAAGCTCAATAGCATCATTTGACACACATTATGGAACTTTATCTCTCTTTTTTTTTAAAGATTGATTTTAGAGATACAGGAAGAAGGAGAGGGAGACAGAGAAACTTTGATTGGTGGTTTCCCATATGTCCCCTGATCAGGAATTGAACCCACAACCTTTTGGTGTATGGGACTATGTTCCAACCCAGCCACTGGGTCAAGGCTGGAAATTTCTCTCTCACTTTTGCAAGTGGGCATGTAATAGTGACTGCAAAAGAAGATAAGGCTCATAATTCAGTCCTACTCAGAGGCCAGCAAGCTATCTGCTCTTATAACATAGATCAGTAGGCCCAGCATTCCTGGTGCTGCCTGCAGTCCTGGGAGACAAGATGTCCCCAGTGACTTGGGATGACCAGATCTAGGAATCACAGTGTTAGATGTTGAACAAATGTGATGCTTAAGGCCTGCCTACATCTTAAGACAGCTTTAGCAGATTCTCCTTTCCCCCTTAAATTGTGGTAGAAAGAGGCTAGAACTGTAATAGAGAGACTTCCACCAAATAGCTGTGTGGTTTCAGACAAGTCACTTCAAATCTCTGGATGTTGATTTCATTATTTGTGAATTGTAAGAGTTAGAAAATTCATGATTTTAAGTTAAACGTATATGTTTCATGTCAGATATTGGGGTTGGATTTGTATGAAAACAGATCTGAGAACTGGAATCCAAAATTGTATGGGGATAAGGAAGTTATGCACTTTTCCACCTTCTTCTCCACTTTCATACAACTCTACGTTTTGCTTCCAATGGGGAGAATTAATTCTATGACCACATAAAAGTTTCATCAGGCCCAATATCTAAGGCCACTCTGGTAGTTCATAAAAGACAACCAGTTTTAGCTCTGTCTACAGGAGGCAACCAGGCCAAAGTGGAACTGAATGTTCTAATTTGTATTGAGTTATTTGCCAAGCAAATACGGAGCTCTTTTGATGTCAAGAGGAGTGTTCACACCAACATGGTTCCTAGCAGCAGGCAGGCAGACCAGATCCAGCTTGGATCCTGCCTGCTTTCAGTAGCTCTGCATTACTGTTGATGTAAGTTAGTCCAACTTGACCCTGTGGGATGTTCACGGTTCACCATCTTTGGTTTTCAGTGTATTGTGTCAGAGGCAGAGCCTGCCAGATGCATGACTTTCTGAACAAGGATGGAATCTGAAAAGAATGCTCTGTTTGGGTGTTACAATGTTTATAAGTACAGTATAAAGGTAGCTATAAACCTGGAATTATAGCCCTAGAGTCAATCAATATTTATGGAGAGCCCATTTATCAGAAACATTGATGATGTTTCTTGAAGTAGTATTTGCCCTTTTCAAGTTTCCTCACAGAGTCTAGACTGAATTAATTCGCTCAAGAAAATGGGTCACTGTTCTCTCTGCAGGAAGGAGAGTAATAGAGCAGCTTTTCTTTCTGACATTTCTGGGAGCTCTTTACAAGGATGTGCCAAGGTCAGTGTTTAACAGCCAGCCAATACCTGATTGATTAGAGGTTCTAGGGGTCAGTGTGGTCCTTTACACTAATTCCCAGGACTTTATTTCCAATGGCACACAAGTCAGTAAAAAAATTACCAATTAAATGAGTGATCTTCAGTATTTTTATGGGACTCATATTGAATATGAGCTGGCCCTCAGGCCCAGTTCGGCACTGACTGAAGTTGATGTTAATGGTAGCACATCTGTATGTTGGGAACTGGACTCCTAGGGGCTTTGTGGGTGAGGGTTGCCTGGGCTGAGACTGGCCTTGACATATTGGCAGAGTGGCTGAAGAAAAGTTGCCTTTCACTCTGATGTTTCTTTTCACTCCATAAACCAGCAGCAATGTGATGGTGGAAGACCCCAGCAGAAACAACAGGAGAAAATTGAAAATACAAGCACATTTGCCGGGTTTAATAGCCCACTCCTGTTCTTTCCCTTCTGTACCTTAGGCAGAAACTGCTGACCTCTATTTAATTTTCTGAACTGCAAGAATTATGGGCCCAAAGTTCAGTGAATTGGAGGAGGTAAGCTTTTATGCCTCTGAGCCAGTTTTCCCATGAGCATTAAGTCTACAAATAAAAGCAACATTGCTATTTTTACTTCGTGGGGTTTGCGTGAGAGAGAAGCCAAGCATGTCTCTGTAGCCCAGTGAAGGTGACTGTGTGGTCACATCTCCATCCAGGTAATGAGACGGAGCTTTCCAGTGTGGGCCAGAGGAAATAGCCGGAGCAGATGGACACAATATATTAAAAGTAACACACGCAACTTCATTCGGAAAAGGGCACCTGCTCAAACAGGAGCTGATTTACTCATGGGTGCTGTGTTTGTTTGACTCTCTTCCTGGCCACTGGTAACAAATGTGTGCAAGGGAAGGCTTACGTTCATGCCCTTCCTGGGTATTCACCTTTAGTTGTGGTCAAGGGCCTGAAGGGCAACCCAGCTTCCTGTGCCTACCTGGCCGTGGACCAGCACAGTGGGAGTGTCACTCCAGCCACCACCTGGCAGGCAGACAATCACATTCATGTCATGTCTTCTTTGTGAACTTGCCTGACTTTCTGTCCAGTGCTCCCTAGATTTCCCTCTGCCTGTTTCTGTCTCCATCTCTGCCAAACATCAGCATGATCATTTGATGCCATACACATGCATCGAACACCCCCTAGGTACCCCCAACTAGACCAGAAGCTTCCCTGCTAGCCAGGTGCCCTCAGCATTGGTGGGATTAATGCAGATGTGTTCATGACAACAGCTTAGGTTTGTGACTTTTGTGTTGGATTGCTCACTGCTGTTCCTTTGCACACCCTCTAGCCTCCCCTGAGGCCACTTTTTGCTGGCTTCAGAACTTCCCCTGATCCTGTCAAAATGCTGGTTTTCTGCTGCTTTTCTCGGCATGTGTGCCATAAACAGATTCTCAGTGTGGTGTAGGCAAACCTACACAGTGGGACCCCCTTCCAGACATGAGCTTGCCATTCATTGCCTAGGACTTCTGAGAATAACACCTAATCCAAAGGTGTCCGTCAAATGGTATAGATTTTTAGCATCTTGGTAGGTTGCTAGAGAGTTATCTTAGAGAGTAATTATGCTTGAAATATTTCCTGTGACTGGATTGCAGTCACTGATACCTTAAGCCATTTTATTAAGGCTGAGCTCAGCATCCTGGACCACTAGGTGACCTTCAGCTGCTGAGGAGATAAGCCTTTTGTTTCTTCAAACCACTTCATTTGGAGCTGTTTCTTATTCAACTGTAGCACTACTTAGTTAAACCATTATTCTCTGAGCAACTGGCCAGGAGTGGGGACATTTGTACCCCTCACTGCTACATCTATGGTGATGCTAAAACATACTATTGTTAATATTGGTCACACCAGATTTTCTTTTAGAGGACTTCTGCCTCTGTGGCAGCTTTTCTTAAACTTGGAAATGCCTGAAGAGCTGGCTAAGATGCAGGTTCCAATTCACTGACGGCCAAGATTCGGCTGGTCTCACTATGATATCAGCAGTGCTGGTCCCTGGACCCAACTCTGAGCACTGAGGATCTGTCCCAACCTGTGCTGTCCATCCTAGCAGTCACCGGCCACGTGGAGCTCTTAAAATATGGCTGGTCCAGACCTGCAATAGTATAAATACACCTCAGATTTTGAAGACTTATATGAAAAAGAAATTTAAAATGTTTCATGAATTATTTTGTTAACTATTAATTTATATTTTCCAATGATAATATTTTTGGATATATTTGATGATATAAAATATATTATCAAAATTATTTCACCTTTTCCTTAAAAAAAAGTAGCTACTAGAAAAATTTTAAATGACACATTGGGCTTGTGGCGCATTTCTATCAGTTAGTGTTGGGCTAGAGAGCTCTGCCTGAGAGGCAGCAGTGGCGAGGATGGTGGGAGGAGGGGTGAGGGGTGTGTGTGTGTGGGGGAGTCATGTTGGATTGTCATAGCTCCCTGACTCTCTTGCCTGGCTTCTAGCATTAGCTTCTAGGTTAACTGATGATTTGTGGGTGTTCTCTGAGCCCAGCCTACTCACTTCTCCAGACCTGACTTCCCTCCCAATCTCCCCAAGGCATTGCTTCCCACAGCCTTGGCAAGATGGTGGCTTCAACTTGTCCAGATCAGAAGAGCCATTTCAATGGCTTAGGATGGGGGAGAACATTTCAAATATATCCAGTTGCTTTTAGATAAGGGGAAAAAACCCCCACCAACTAATGAAGACACTTGAAGATATTTGATGATATCAGCAGATAGTATTGATTCACAACTAGAAGGAAGCTTTTTTACTTAGGATTTCTAATGGCAGGAAAGCCTATTTCAACATGTGCCATGACTTACCTGAATCTGAGCATAGAAGAGGTATGTGCCCATGAGAAGCAACCGTTGCAGACCCAGAGCTGCTCTCTTATGGGTAGCCATCCCAGGCTGGGAAAGGGGGATTCCTGAAAGTTTGTTTCATGCAATTCAACTGCAAAGACACTGAGATTGGGATTTGGAAAGAAGAATGAAGAGGGAACGTTTGCAAAGCGGTGGAATGGAAATTATTTGCTTTGGAATCCTGTTCAAAGTTCCAATGAAATCTTCGGCAAGTTGCTAAGTATCTTGCTCATTGCAGTGCAAAAGGATCTAAGATTGCTCTTTACCATGTACCCCATGTTCATTTCCATTCTCAAGATCAGAGGGAGACTATAGAAGGGTGTATGAGTGGAGAGGAATGGACTAGCCTGCTAAGGGTGAAGAAAAATGGGGAGCATGAAGTGAAAAAGGGGTAAAGGGAGAATGAATAAAATACAAGAAAAAAATGTTTTTAGGAGAAAGGAGCATCCCTCTTTCCCTTCCCTCCATACTGCTGGCTGGAATGTAGATATGCTCCCCGGAGCTCCAATAGCCATGCTGGACTATGAGGCAGAGGCATATAGTGATATCATGGAGCAAAAAAAGAAAAGAAACCCATATTTTTGATGATTAGGGAGACCATAAAATCTTATTTTGCTGACTTCCACATTTCATTTCCATAAGATCTAAATTAAAAACATTCTATTCAGTTTAATATACTATTCTTTAGGGATTACCCTCTCCCACAGTTGAACTAATTCTATGATAATAGGCATAACATGCAATTGGATTTCTTCTGAGAGTAAAGTGTGTTAGGGAGAGACAGAGAGAACAGGAGACAACTGGGCCTGAGGGCAAGGATGGGATTAGGGCCAGAGAAAAGGCACCTCTGGAAGGCACAAGAATTGGGTCAGACAGACCTGGATTCCAATTTAGCTATGTCACTTACCAGCTCTGTGAGCTTGGAAACATCAATGTTACTTCTTTGAGACTCAGTTTTCTCAGATATACAATGGGGGTAAGAATAGTCCTGCTTTTTGAATTTTTGTGAGGAATAAATGAGATAATGCTAAATGCATCATATCTGAAAAAGAGCAAGAGCTGCGGTGATTATCTGAAAGTGAAGGCAAGAAGCCCCAATGACACATTTTATTTCATGCTTTTGATTTTACAGGTCTCCTGAAAAGTGCTTTCTTAGGATCTACGATTGCTCTTTACCATGTACCCCATGCTCATTTCCATTCTCAAGATCAGAGGGAGACCATAGAAGGGTGTATGAGTGGAGAGTGGAGAGGAATGGACTAATGCTTGTGGGAACATATAAGGCTAGAATCTAAGTTGATGGAAGGAGGGCTCTTCACTAATTAAACTAATTAACAATTCATTATAGCAGCCTGTGAGGTACACTGTCACGCATATCTCTACTCACTAGAAAAATAATAGCATAATTAGCATCAACCTGTCAGGAAAATATGGCACCAAGTTCCAAAGCAGCAGCTACCTGCTCATTTTGTCTCAGTCTTTCTTTCTCTGTAACGAATAACAGGTTGTGAGAAAAGATGTTTTTCCTGTGACAGCTATGTAAGGTATGGGTGAGCCTTTTTATGCTCTGAAAGGTAATGATTCAAATAAGAATGACATTGACAACACTAACAATAGTAACATATCAGTTATTTATTGGTAAAGTAATGTTACCTAACAAAGCCTCAGTGTCACACAGCTGGTAGATTTATTAGCTCATGTGCTTGTGGAGTTGACCTGACTTGACTGATCTTGGCTAGACCAGTCCCTGGTTCTGAGCAGGTTGGCTGATGTGCTGCTGATCTAGGTTAGATGTGCTTACCTGTGTGTGGGTTGGTCGTGCTGGGTGACCCAGAATATCCTTGGTTCTCATCCTCCAGCAGCTGAGCCTTAGCATGTTCTCAAGGCCAGGGCAGAGTAGCAGGTGCAAGCATGCTCAATCATGTAAACACTTTTCAACCCTCATCTGGTCACATTCACTAACACCCCAATGGCCACACCCTAAATTTTTACTCCTTCCTACAAAGCCCAATATGTGTAAGAAGGAGTAAAAATGTAGGGGCATCAACCAATATACAAGTGGTATTAATACTAACAGGCATTGGATATGTATAGTCTATATTGAAACTACTAAACTCTGCTTCATATATTATCTCATTTAATCTGCCTACATCCCTCTGAAGGAGGTTCAGTTACCGTCTTGATTTTGTTAATGAGAATGGAGGCTTACAGTGAGAGGCATCTATGTAGTAATTTAGTAGAGTGAGGCTTAGATCTCCCTCATGGGACTCCAGAGCCCATGTACCTGACTTCTGTGCCACACTGCTTCCATTCAGGCCCCCACTGAGGTCAGACAGATTATTTTCCTAGGATTTTTCCCCCTAAACAAAACGTAGTTCATAGATTCTTCTAGACCTGGTTGATAATGAGGGGAAAGCAGGTTGGAGAAATGGGTTTTACTCTGATTGTTCCTTTTCTTTGAGTACACTTGGTACAGATTTAATTCTGTTTCTCAATGTGGACTCAGTGGATATCCACTGTCCCCTCCTTCCAAGGCAGGGGACAAGGCTCAAGTGTTATCTGCACATCAGTGTCTACTGCTTTGTACTTGGGACTTGAGCTATTCTCATGCCGTTTCATCTAGCATACACTTGAAGTGGATCTCTGAATGCACGAAGTGCTCAATGAATTCCATACTCTGACTTAGTTTAAATTCCTATCCATCTGCCTGGCGCATCCTATACTAGTGCACAGAACTGGAACACCCTTTGAACCAAACTCTATGTTCTCTTCTTTATTTTCCTTCTTTGTTTGGTGCTTAAGGAGAAAAGTCGTGTGTGTGTGTGTGTGTGTGTGTGTGTGTGTGTTTGCTAAAAAAGAATATAGTCATTTGAAAGTGAAGGAGGTATGGTGTGTGTGTGTGTGTGTGTGTGTGTGTGACCGATGCAGCATCTTTCCCTGACACAGATAAATCAATGAATGAAATAAATTTGGCACTTCCCCAAGTAGAAGGAATGGCCCTTCAATTTCCCTGTGTAAGTACCTCCCAGGATGCCTTAGTCAGGGGCTCTCTCTTTGGCTCTGTCTGCCTTAGACATCTGGCCTACACAAACACAGAATAAGTGGTCTTGTCCTAGAGCCAGGCATCTTTGGTTGTTAATGCTGTGATCTATAGCCATAACTTGGCTGCCTAGATCTCTAGTGTGACCGTGATGTTCCTGCTTGGCAACCTTTTGACTACCTGGACCTCTGCTGATGCTTTCACCTGTACCCACACCTATGAAATTTAACCTCATGTTTCATAACTTCTTTGAAAACACAAGAACTCCGTGTTTTGAACCCAGCCATTCAGCCTAGGCCCCTATATCTCTTTATTTTCTTTGGGACCCTGATGCTTGGAGATTTGTTGCCTCAATTCTGCTTTTTCATTGTCTCAACACTGATTTTTAGTGCAATGGGCTGTGTTTGGATCTCATTGTTTCTCACACTCTCATCCTAACATTTTATTCTGCTCAGGCACACTCCCCAGTGATTATCTCTTCCAAATCTCCCCCCTCCTCTGCCACTTCCACCTCTGGAGCTAGGACAAGCCCAAGGGTCAGCGGTGTTCCCTGTCTTGAGTGTATTAGGTGTCAGTGAATCAAGCACTTCACTGTCATCTATTATGTAATCTTCACAACTTATGAGCTAAGTACAAGTACTATTATTTTTTCCATTGTATAGGAGTGGAAATTAAGATGGGGTGAGGACATTTGTCCAAGGTTATACTGATAGTATATGCAGATGCCAAGCTCCAGAACAGCAGATGATTGACTGCAGAGCCTGTGCCTGGATCTACTGTGTTCTTCAAGTCTCTTCCTGAAGCCAAGCCAAGCCAAGCTGGGGTTTCCTTTGAAAAACCTCTCACAATTGCTTTTAGAGATGAGGGAAGAGATGAAACTTAGAACCTTTTCCCACTCTTGTTTGGATCAGTCTTGCTTTTCTTTAGTCCTTTTGCACCACTTTTCCTTCTCCCCCCACCTTGTTGGTCCACATTTCCTAAGCAGTATTCACACTTAGGCAATCTCTTCTCAAAATTCCTTTATCTTACCATTAGATAAAACTTTACAAATTCAAACCACCCATAAATACTGCGGCCAGCTCTTTATTCACAGATTTTTTAAAGGCAGACTCATGAAAGAGGCCAGCTGAGATTCTGGGTCTGACAGTCTTATAGTCTGTGTGTGCGCCTGTCCTCACAGGTTTAAATAATTTTGGTTAAAGTTATGGCTGTTTACATAACCTTTATGAATTATCCCTCAGATTCTTGAAGAGACTTCAGTCATCCCTGAACTCTGTTCCTTTCACCTATATCCTAATGTCTTGGCGGGGCCCAAGACTCACATAGTGATGAATGAAATTGGGATTGGAGTTTAATAGGTGCTAAGTAAAGGCCTTTCATTTCCCTGCTGGATAAGCCCTTCACGAAACCCTTTCAGTCCAAATGCCTGTGTGCTGGTCTGACCAGGCAGACAAGAGCCGACTGACAGCAAAGCTTAGAAGGCTCGAGAGCTGTGCCAGGCTCCTCATCAGCTGCCAAGGCTGGTATGGAGTGCAGGGGATGAGCCTGGGCGAATGAACTGCATGGGGCCCAGCCAGGGAGGAGGAGGTTGCCAGAGGCAGGTGGGAGGCAAGTGGAGGAAAGCACAGGCTCAGGTCATGGTGGCCTGACCCAGCGAGAGCCACATGCTGCCATGTGCAGCAGAACAGGTCCCTCACACACAGACTCTTATTTCCATGGCTAAGATTGTATCTGGTGTGTGTGTGTGTGTGTGTGTGTGTGTGCGCGTGTGTGCGTGTGTGTGTGTATACACATATTGTGAATGATGCTGCAGAACATGGACGTACAGATACCTCTTTGAGAATCTGATTAATTTTCTTTTGGACATATACCAGAAGTGGGACTGCTGGATCATATGATAATTCTGTTTTTAATTTTTTGAGGATCCTTTATGGTATTTTCCATAACAGTTGCACCAATGGACATTTCTATCAAGGTCCCCTTTTCTACACATCCTCACAAACACATGTTATCTTGTATTTTATTTGTCATAAAAAGCCATCCTAGCAGATGTGGGATGTCTCAATGGGGTTTTAATTTTCATTTCCCTGATGATTAATGATGTTTAACACCTTTTACATATACCTGTTGAACATATGTATATGGAAAAAATGTCTAGGCCCTTTGATAATTTTTTTTGAGGTTGTGGGGGCATTTTAATTTAATTTAGTTTTTGCTATTGAGTTGTATGAATTTCTTTTATAATTTGGATATTGGCCCCTTAACACATATACAGTCTACAGATTTTTTTCTCATTCTATAGGTTGTCTTTTCATTTAGTGCATTGTTTCCTGTATGTGGCCATGCCTTTCTTTCTGGTCTGGCTTGGCTGAGCCTGATACTGAAAAGAGAATTAAGGAACAGGTAGCCCTTCACTATTGAAATATTGCTTTTTTCATCACGTATTTGAAAGCTGTTTACTCTCTGTATGTCCTTTCTGGTCTTAGTCTGCTGGGAAGAGCTCCAGGCTCTTTAATAGCAAAATGAGGAAAAGCTTCTCTCTAGGAATGTTTTTCCTAGTGATCAAAATTTCTCATGGTTCCTCAATTGAACCTGGTTTTTGCAGACCTCTAGGATGCACAGAAAGTAAGATGCAGGAATCACTCTAGATTTATTTGCATGGTCATTGGGGAAAAAACAAAAACATAAAAATGGGCAAACTGCAGGACTTGGCAACAAATGTTCTCTTGGAGGCTTGAATGAAATGCTAACTGGGGCATCTTGTACATGTAATTCTCTCTAGAAATGCCCTTGAGTTAGAAAACTAGTCCTCACTTAAGACGCCGTGCAAAAATCACCCCTCTGTGGGGATGGGGGCAATGTTAAAATATTGGGTCTAGTAATAATTAATGTCGTTTTTAAACATTCATTTAAAATCTTGCTTGGCGTTGACTTGTATTGACATAACCTTCAAACACGTGGTATCTGCAGAACATGTGAAGTGCAATTAAGTTTTGCTTGAAAAAGTTTGTGTTTGGTTTGGTTTTTGTTGCAAAACTAGGGCTAAGAAGATGGCAGATGAAGAGCATATTCGGCACTGCATGCTTTACGAGTTCCAATTAGGAAGAAAAGCAAGTGAGGCTGCAAAAAACATCTGTAGTGCTCTTGGTCAAGATGCAGTTAGCGCCAGAAAATGCCAGCGTTGGTTTGAGAAATTTTGCGAGGGAAATTTTTCGTTAGATGGCAAGAGTGGTCGAGGCCGTGTGTCCAATTTTGATCAAGAAGCTCTTCAAGCTCTTTTGGTGCAAAATCCTCAAATTACCCAACAAGAGCTTGCGACAACTTTAAATTGTTCACAAAAAACAATTTCCAATCAATTGCATGCACTTGGCAAAGTCCAAAAGTTTGGAAAATGGGTTCCTCATGAGTTGATAGACAACAACTGTAATCAAAGAGTCACAATTTGCAGTTCGCTCCTCTCTCGTCAAAACCGTTTACCGTTTTTAGAGCAAATTGTTACCGGAGATGAAGAATGGGTTCTGTATGTTAATTTGAAAAGGCGGCCTCAATGGTTGGACAAAAATGAGGCTCTGCAGCCCACGCCAAAACCTGACTTGCATGCGAAAAAAGTGATGTTGTGTGTTTGGTGGAATTTTAAAGGAATTCTTCATTATGAACTTTTACCATCTACCCAAACCATTACAAGTGCAGTGTATAGTGCCCAATTGGAAAGGTTAGCCCAAGCTTTAAGAGAAAAAGAACCCGCGCTGATTAATCGGAAGGGCGTAATTCTTCACCACGATAACGCACGACCGCATACTGCAAGAATCACTGCTGAAAAACTGCGCCACTTGGAATGGGAAGTTCTCCCTCAACCTGCATATTCTCCTGATATTGCCCCTTCCGATTACCATTTGTTTCGTTCTTTGCAAAACTTTCTTCTTGGAAAAAAATTTAATAATGAAGAATGCCTCAAAAATGCATTGACTGAATTTTTTGCATCAAAATCACAAGAATTTTACAACAGAGGGATTAAAATGCTTCCTGAGCATTGGGCACAAGTAGTAGAAAACAACAGCAACTATATTGTTGATTAAATTTTGTTGTATTGTTTAAATAAATTCTATTTAAAAAAGTATTAGTAAACGACATTAATTATTACTAGACTTAATATGTACACAGATAATAATTTAATAAAAAAAAAATCACCCCTCTGTGACAGCCCGATGACTCCTGCATGAGGCATTGGTTATTTATCATTGGTGTCTGGTATCACTTCATTCAGACTTCTGAAATTCCACTTACAGCCATGTCCTAATTGATTCATGTTGGGACTGTCTCTCTAACTTGTCTATGAAATAGTCTAGGGCATGCTTGTATCTTATCAGTGCTGTCCCAGAATGGGTGATGGGTGGCAAGTGCTCAACGTATGTTTCCTGGAAGATTAGGTGAGGCCATAATAACAACTGCTTCTTCACTGAAGACCTAGTCCAGAGGGGAGGATGGGGCCAAAATATTGAGTTAAAATGAAACTTGTAATTATATAACCAGGCAAACTGACCTGCCTAATTTAGGCCAAGGCGAGGGAGAACACAGAAACTCCACTGGCTGAGCTGGTGCATAGCATTAGGTGGGAAATATATCTCCAGTGGCAAACACCACATCTCCACCATGGCTTCCGAGATCTTAACTGCTTCCACCCAAGAACTGTGCAAAGGTGGAGATGGCCATGGCCTCTGTAGTTAACATTTGCCATTGAAAATTTGGGGCACATTAAATGACATTTGGTGCAAAGAACCAGAACCCATGATTTGAGTTTCACGAACTATAATGCTGGACATTTTACATTTATTTATTTCTAAATAGAGGGAGCTTAATGGAACTGAGTAAACTTCCTTGAGCAAGAAGCTCACTGGATGATATTTAGTGTATTTAGGTAGAATGAGCTCTATACATTTGGATGTATGTATACAAGACATGTATATACATCAGCTTTATCAACAAATATAAATATTGCAGTTAAAAGCCTCCACATGGCTTCCTCCCTTGTGGATCTTGGCAGAGTGTCAAGAGCAAATTCAGATAGTTTCAATTAGATTTGTCTGCATAAGACTTTGGCATTTATTTATCGATAGAAAATGTTCTCAATGGGAGAAGTGCTGCCCCCTATGGACATTTTGAAACATAGGATGCTTTGGTATCACAGTGGCATTCAGCAGGCAGGTGCCAGGGAATTAGATGTCCCTGTAGTTCAAGGTTATCCCACAGGATGAATCCTATTGCATCCTGCTTAACTCTGGAATGTTTGGCCAAACACTTATGTGGATGAAAAGCTCATTTACAATGATCAGAATCTAGGAGCCTGATGCTTTCAGTACAAATACTTGTTAACAAAAGCATTTTTCATACACTTCATTTTTTAAAATTGGTGTTTAGGGAGGAAGGGAGAGTGAGAGAAACATTGATGTGAGTACAATAATGAGCTGTTTCCTGCACTCCCTCTACTAGGGATTGAGCCCACAGCCTAGGCATATGCCCTGACTGGGAATTGAACCAGCAACCTTTTGGTGCATGGGACAATGCCCAACCAACTGAGCCACAATAGTGAGGACATTTTTCATACACTTTAAATTTACTTTCCAGGAATGCAACTATCATGCTATTAAAGGAATATTGCCTTTTGATTTGTTTGTGAATTTTGCCAAGAGTTGTTCTGAATTTTGAAAAATCACACCATCAATGGTGGTGCTGGTCCCATATTTGCATCAACCATACATCCACCTATAAGTCTGCATCTGGTGCTCTGGTAGTCATGCAGACTCTACAAATATATACTGAGATACTTTGATAGCCCTGATTTCAATATGTCAGTGTAAAGAAAAATACCTGTCCCATTTGTTGATACTTTTCTTATTTCTCTAAAATCCAAACTTATTCATGAAAAGTAAGTGCAGGCATATGATGACTTCATTTGTCCTTTAATGCAGTTGCTTCAGAAATATTTACATGTAGAATTTTATTTAATTTCAATGTAAGTTATTTTATTTTTTAAATATTATAGAGTATTAACTTTGAAAGCATGTTGGGTAGATCACACTGTGTTCTCATTTTCAGTAGAAAATAGTTGCCATAAAAATGGGACTTTGGAGTCTGAGGATTGAGAATGACAGATTTAGATGAACAAAGAGCAGTTGGAACATGGGAAAGATACAGAGCAGTGTAAGATGTGGCATCAAAATGGATCGTTGGGACCCACTGAAAGTTCAAAATGAGAAACTTGTAGGTAGAAAATTTGAAGGAGTTGATGTCTTTTGTGATACTAATGTTTACTAAGCACCCACTGTGCCACATACATTGCTGATAAATGGTCTTATTATGGCCTCTCATCTAGGGCATAGGTTCACTTTTATCCTTGAGATTACACAGGCCCTAGGGGCAGAGCCCAGATTAGAACCCATATTTGTCACCTATGGGGCCTGCCCTTTTAATGATACCACATTAGTAGAGTTTAGTATGCAGAAAAGAAACTTGAAGTTGTCTTGGCATCTCCTGTTGAATGAGTTGGAGGACAGCTGACAAGCTTAGGGGTTCAGACTGCCTTGGTTTCTGTTCATGCCTCCAGATGTGGCTGTGACCTTCAGAAAGGCTGGGCTAGGCTTTACAAGGGAAAATTTTTTTTCTTTCATAAGCCTGTCGCCTTTCCTAAATAAATCTTGGGTGTGTGTGTGTGTGTGTGTGTGTGTGTGTGTATGTGGGGGGTGGGGAGGCATAGCCATTTTGAAATATTTACACATGGACCACATTTCAGCAATTAAATGACATGAATACCTTTCACTCTTTAGAACCTGGACTAAAACCTGGAGTTCTGTGTCAGAATTGACCTTAACCCAGGAAGTATATGTTTCATGATGGTTAATAGACTACCAGCTAATAGTTATTATCACTATTAAAAGATTGTATTAGTGATAATAGAAAACTAGACATTGATCTATCTTGCATGATTCCTCCCAGATGGAATGAGTGAGCTGGGGAAGTGACTGGTTTTCTATTTATAACTACCCTGTTTCCCCGAAAATAAGACAGTGTCTTATATTAATTTTTTCTCCCAAAGTTGCGCTAGGTCTTATTTTCAGGGGATGTCTTATCTTTTCATGTGCTAGGTCTTATTTTCGGAGGATGTCTTATTTTCGGGGAAACATGGTAGTTGTTATATGTGCCTTAGTTTTCAATGAGGACATGATGGATCCTGAGGGTAAGGGTAGTGAGGAAAGGAGTCTTTGGGGGATCTGTAGCGGAACCTTAGCATTGGCAGGAGCAGAGCTTGCCCCTGGCTGCTGCTATTGTTGGGGCTACATTTCTTGAAGGCATTGGACCCTCAGTTAGGGGAGACTTTAGGAAAAGATCTTAACAGAGATCTTTCTTCTACTTTAGAGAAATCACTGGGTGTCCTCCTTAGGACAAGTTTCATTTTGTAGAGACTCAGATCATAATCGACATGCATTTATATCCTTCACCAGAACTTAGTGAATATGACAATTAAGAGCAAAGGCTCTGGAGACAGGCAGTTCTTTCCAAGGTGGATAGGCTCAGATAAGATGCTTGAACTCCTGGTGCCTTAGTTTTCCTATCTAAAAATTAGTCTCATAGTGCAGCTATCTCAGGTTACCTGTTGGATTAAATGAGATAATTTATGTACATTGTTTAGATTTCCATTGAGAACATAGTATGTTTTCAGTAAATGTGAGCTGCCACTGTTATGCTTAATTTGAAAATGGGGATAATAGAAGTATCCATCTCACAGGACTGTTGTGAGGACTGAATCAACTCCTGTCTGGGAAGTGACTAGAAAAGTGCCTGCCATATTATAAGTAATACATGTTATTATTGGTATTGTTGTAATTGCCATCTTGTGGGGATTTTAGCACAACATCAAATGTAAAAGCCATTTCCATTGAATCATTTTCATACTAGTAATAGGTGTTCTGATATTTGATTTGTTAAGTACATGACAGTGGCCCCTGTGGATTGGACATCTTCCTCACTGTAATAACAGAGTTCAAAAGCTTCCCACATGCTACTCCTATTTCTTGTTATTTGTGCATGTTACAGGGAAGTAATATTTGAATATATGGTTTTTTAAAGGACTAAAAGTTCAGGCGTGTCCAATGCTAAGGTACACTTGAGTCTCTGGGACATCTGCAGGAAATGGGCACTGGCTGTGTTTTATTTAATAACTGAGAAAACAGAGTCTTTGAAAAGTGTTGGGTTGCAAAATTAGGGACTCTCAAGTGTGACCTATAAGGGGACTTAGAGGTCTTCTTTCTACTCTCCTTATTTTACAAATTGCTCAGAGAAGTTCATTAACTTGTATAAAGTCAGGCAGCTATTGAATGGCAGAGCATGAGCCTAACCACTGGCCAGTGCTTACTTTATGATTGGTTATTTGATTGTTTAGGGTCATTAATTGGTTGGACTAGGACTAGAAGCCAGTGCTGCTCCAGACAGTCTGGTTCCATGGGGTCCCCTTAGGGTTAAGGTGAGAGGGTCAGTGGAGCATTTAGGCACAGAGTGGCCCCTATCCATGACCAAGCACTGTCACACTCTGTTTTGGTCTTTCCCATCCTACAGGATGCAGACAGAACACCATCTTTTTTTTTTTTTTTTTAAGATATATATTTTATTGATTTTTACAGAGAGGAAGAGAGAGGGATAGAGAATTAGAAACATCGATGAGAGAGAATCATCGATCAGCTGCCTCTTGCATACCCCCTACTGGGGTTATGCCCGCAACCAAGGTACATGCCCTTTACCGGAATCGAACCCAGGACCTTTCAGTCCACAGGCCGACGCTCTATCCACTGAGCCAAACCGGTTTCGGCAAGAACACCATCTTGAGAATCAAGGGACCCTGACTCTGTCCCAACTCCATTTCTCCCTGCCCAATGCCCAGGTTCAGTAAGGTATAATTTATACACAGTGACTTTTTTGAGCTCACAGTTCTTTTGAGTTTTGAAAAATGTATACAATCATGCATCACCACCACAATCGGTACAGACTAGTCCTGCCACTCCAACCTCCAGTTTCTGGCAAGCATTTATCTGTTTAGTCTCTGTAGGTTCTGCCTTTTCCATAATATCATGTAAATGGTATTATACAGGATGTGGCCTTTTGAGTCTAGCATAATGCACTGGAGATGTGTCCTGGCTACATTCTGAGTGCCTGCAGGTTCTAGGGCAAGTTGCTTAACTCTGAGCCTCAGTGTCCTCATCTGTAAAGTGGGCACAGCACCTGCCTTGCATTTGAGTCCTTGTGTTAGGAGGGAAGACTGCAAAGGAATGTGCATTAGGTAAAAGGAAATGCAAGTATGCAAGACTATTTGTCATTCTTGTTTCAAGGTTGCCTTTTGCAGACTTAGGGTACAATGGCAATCTTAACTAAAGCAAAACCCTGCAAAGCATTTTTTATTCTGATGAGCAGAGCAGGATCCTTCTCACTGGTAAACTCTCCCCCAGCTCAGGCCTCCACAAGCTGATTCCAGGCTGGAAATGTTATAGAAAACACCCAATAGAGACTGTGCCCAGGGAAACTCCATCTCTAGCATGTCACCTCTGCCATATATCCCTTGAGGGAGTGGGAAGCCTAGCCTGTGGATAAAATGCTTTGATCTATTTGTATGAAAGGCACTACCATGAACACTGATAACAAGTTATAATAGTAACAGTGTCATGGAAAAGAATCCTATCTAATAAAAGGGTAATATGCAAATTGACCATCACTCCAACACATAAGATGGCTGCCCTTATGTGGACACAAGATGGCCACCAAAAGAAGGCCAGCAGGGGAGGGCAGTTGGGAGTGACCAGGCCTATAGAGGAGGGTAGTTGGCGGTGACCAGGCCTACTGATGAGGACAATTTTGGGGGACTAGGCCTGCAGGGGAGGGCAGTTCGGGGCCGGGGGGCAAGGCCTGCAGGGGAGTGCAGTTGGGGCGACCAGGCTAGCAGAGGACAGTTAGGAGTGACCAGGCCTACAGGGGAGGGAAGTTGGGGGAAACAAGGCCTACAGAAGAGGGCAGTTGTGGGGGACCAGGCCTGCAGGAAAGGGCAGTTTGGGAGGAAACCAGGCCTGCAGAGGAGGGTGGTTTGGGGGGATCAGGCCTACAGGGGAGGTAGTTGAGGGGACCAAGCCAGAAGGGGAGGATAGTTGGGGTGGACCAGGCAGCAGGGGAGAGCAGTTGGGGGTGGCCAGGCCTGCAGGGGAGGGCAGTTGGGATGACAAGGCCTGCAGGGGAGGACAGTTGGGGGTGACCAGGCCTGAAGGGGAGGATAGTTGGGGGCGACCAGGCCAGCAGAGGAGGGCAGTTAGGGTTGATCAGGCCTGCAGGGAAGGGGAGTTGGGATGACAAGGCCTACAAGGGAGGGCAGTTGGGGGTGACCAGACCTACAGATGAGGGCAGTTGGGGAGGACCAGGCCTGCAGGAAAGGGCAGTTTGGGGGGAGACCAGGCCTACAGGGGAGGGCAGTTTGGGGGGACCAAGCCGGAAAGGGAGAGAAGTTGGGGGTGACCAGGCCTACAGGGGAGAGCAGTTAGGGGTGTCCAGGCCTGCAGGGGAGGGCAATTAGGGGCTACCAGGCTGACAAGGGAGTGCAGTTAGGGGTGATGGAGCCAGCAGGGGGAGGTCAGTTGGGGGTAATCGGGCTGGCAGGAGAGCAGTTAGGCGTTGATCAGGCTGGCTGGGGATTCGTTAGGGGGTGATCAGGATGGCAGGCAGAAGCAGTTAGGGGCAATCAGGCAGGCAGGCAGGCAAATAGTTGGGAGCAAGCAGTCCTTGATTGTGAAAGGAATGTGATCCGGATTGGGCCTACACAGCCAGTCCGACATCCCTAGAGGGGATCTCACATTGGAGAGGGTGCAGGCTGGTCTGAGGGGACTGCCTCCCACCCCCATGCACAAATTTTGTGCACCGGGCCTCTAGCATGGTTATAATTTGAACATAATGGAGCTCCACACAGTTCGACAAAAAGGGCCTCTCTTGTCTCAAAATGCACAGGGAGGAGTGAGAACCCAGATCTGCATTTCCTTGCGAGTGCTATGTGATTCTGAGTTATAGAACACACACAACCAACAAAGGTCTCAAATAGCTCTGCCTGGGTGTGAACCCAGAGAGGCCAGTTTCTCCTACTGCCTTCCAGTTGGATTGGCTGTGGGTGGCAGACAGCAAGACAGATGCAGATAGCAGAGGGGAAAACCTGGGCTGGGATTCAGGAGACCTAGATGCCATATGTGCCTGGCCATTCATCCTGTGACTTCACCCCTATTTCCTCCCATGGACAACGGGTTGTGCTAAGTCATGCCCAGGGCATCTCAAGTGACCCCCGTAAGGGATAGAGACAGAGTGCCAGCTCAGGACACTGGAGAATGGGGAGAGGGTGGTGGGGTGGGGGCAGAAAGCTGTAGCCTGTGGAGCCAAAGCCTTCAGAGAAGCTCACTCTTTCTAGCACTAGTTGAGTACAATCCCAATAAACGTACTGCTGAAATGTTTGCTTCCAGGAGTCACTTTAGACTGCAAGTAGCTAAAACAGAGTTCACTCCTATATATAGATACTGCATTTGGTTGTGTTCTGGGAGGCTTTTATTACTACGCTCCCTGGCGGCTCCCAGCTGAGCTTTTCCCTCAAGGGATCAGATTTTTGGAATTAGAAAGTCAGAGAGGATCCATTACCATATTCAGGGTTCCCCCCCCCCCCCCACTCCCCATTTCAAAGCTCTGTACTGCAGGTGAACACTAACTGAACTAGCTCCTCCCTTTGTTCAAAGACTCTTGATAGTAATGGTGATAGTGCTAGTGGGAGCTAACCAGTCCTCCTATGGCAGCAGATGCAAGCAAAACAGCTGTGATGTTCTGGCAAATATATTATAAGTGCAGATTATCACAAACAGCTCAATCTTCAGATAAGAAGACCCAGGACCCTCCATGGGAGAAGCAAAGAAAGAGACTATAATATTATGGTGTTTTGTTGTTGTTTTTTAGGAGGTGGGTAGGGGGTGTCTAAATTTTACTGTGAATTCTCCAAGGGAAGATATTGCTGGGAACAAATCGTGAGTGAATGAAGGGAGGTGGGAAGGTGGCTAGTGGAGGAAGAGACAGAGGCAGGAAAGGAAGAGGGAAGAGGGGTTTACTTAAAGAGACCATGCAGAGCCCTGGCAATCTGATTTTTAAAAAATGTGTCCAGTCAGTAACAGTGAGCCCCTCCAGTGTGTGTTCTTTGTTATAAAACCCAACCTCTGCCCCATTCGATAATGTCTCCACTCACCTGCCTCTGGGTACCCCCTGGCCTTCCACCCCTGCTGTTCCTGCTTTTTGTCACATGCCCCATGTCTGGATGGTTAAGCATAATGGGTCTAAGCTGCCTTCCTGGTCTCCATATTTTATGTGCCTACCACCTCCTTCTCTGTTTTTCTTTCTCTCGGTATCATTATTCCCTTCTCTCTCCCCTGCTTTTCTTTTTTAGTTCTTTTTCCTCCCAAACATTTCTCTTCTCGCTTTTTCCTCCTCCCTTCCCCCTTCCAATTCACCCTTTTCTTTTTCCACATCTCCCCTCCCCCTCCGTCCTTCCCCCTTTATCCTTCTCTTTCCTCCCTCCCTTCTCCCCTTTCCCCCTCGCCCCCTTTCTGTCCTCCTCCCCTCTCTCCTCTTTCCATTTCCCCATCTCCCCATCCCCTTTCCCTCACCCCCTCTCTTTATTCCTCCTTCCCCTTCCTTCTCTCTCTCTCGGTCCTTGTTTATCTCTAAGCTCCAATTTCTTGCCTTATAGATTTACCTGCAGAACAAGACACCGCTCCTCTTGCAAAAACTGTTTAAGAAATCCATATCCTCTCTTTTCATTCCTTGGGCATTTCAGAAATGATATTCCTCCCCCAACTACCCCGTCAAAATAGAGCAAATTCAGCCAGCTCCTGCTGTGTGTCCTTAAATCCATTCCCTCTAGCTTAGCTGGTTTGAAAGTCTGTACCCTAGAAGGGGCCTCCTGCATTTGCTGGCAACCCTGCTCCAGTCTGATCGCCACAGATAGTGCTTGGGAGTGAAAAAAAAAGGGGGAAAAACCCTCTGGTTGGAGATTTCAAAACAGATTCTACCAGCTTTCAAATCTGTGCACTTGCCGTATGGCAGGGCTTAGGGGAGACGAATAGGGGACTGGGGTGCGAGTGTGTGTCATAAACAAATAAGCCCCAGAATTTATATATATATTGAATGTGCGTTTCCTTTGGCATATTTGGTGGCTTTCTCCCTGGCATCCAGGGTGGGTGCTGTAGGAATCTGACTCCTCTTACACTTTCAGTGGGGTCTGGTGTGTGTGTGTGTGTGTGTGTGTGTTGGAATTGAAGGGGGGGGGTTTGCTGTGTGCTTTTTTTTTTTTATCTGATCCACTTGACAGATTATCTGAGTTCAGCCCACCTTTCTGCACATGTCAAACAGATGGGATCATGTTAAAAGCCCTCAGAGAGCCGTGGCTGAGCGGTGGGTAAGGCAGGGAGGGGAAAGAGAGGAAAGGGACGGGGGGGGGGGGGGGGGGAGAGGGGCACCTTCTAGTGGCTTTGTGTTTTCACACGTTGGAACTGACAGGAGCCCTGCTTCTCTGTGGGGGGCATCTTGGGGGTTATGAGGCTGATGAGGGGTGGGATGGAAAGGAGAGCGAGAGGTGGGGTGTTGGTGGGCAGGGTTATGATGTCACAGCAAAAGTTACAACAGGAGGAAAACACAGAAATGGTTCAACATTTTTTTTTAAACTTTGGACTGCCAAGAGCTGAAGGAGAGTGGTGAGCAAAGGAATGAAGGGGAGAGAGAGAAAAACTAAACTGGAAGCTTGAGTTTTGTGTAGCTTCTTGAAAGCTTATGAATGGATCCTTAGCAGCTGAGAGCCAGGAGACCTATAGGGATGCAGATCATTCCCACAGTGACAGGGGAGCAAAGCACGCGGGACTCTTCTTCCTTGCTGTGTTATTTCTCCTTCCTGAAATGAATGGTAGGAAACCTTTTTCTGGGGGTTGTGGGGGTGGCATGAGGGAGGGGAAGTTTACTTCTCCTTTTCTTACTAGAGTATCTTCTTTTCATTTAAACTAAGGTTCCTCACCGTCCTTTTGTGGTTGTTGTTTCTTCTTCTTCTTCTTCTTCTTCTTCTTCTTCTTCTTCTTCTTCTTCTTCTTCTTCTTCCTCTCTCTCTCTCTCTCTCTCTCTCTCTCTCTCTCTCTCTCTCTCTCTCTCTCTCTCTCCCCCCCCCCCCCCCGCCACCTTCCCCCTCCCCCTTCCTTCTGCTTTTCTAACTCTTTCTAAATATCCTTTCTACCCCCTTTTAAACCTATAATCTTTATTGAGCTGCTTTAGGAAAGATATAAAGAAATTAAGGGCTGAGTCAGGAGAGTGAAAGGAAATGTAGAAAAGATGAGAGGAATGACAGTCTAGGATCAGTAGTTTGTTTAGTTATGTCCACGTGCCTGAATTGATACCTTCTTGGGGGACTTGCTTTGAGGCTCCAGTGGACCCAGCCTAGGGAAGCAGGATATGCCCCTAATGGGGCATTTGGGGGTACAGTTTTCTCAAAGCAAAGCAGTCAATGGTTAGCTTGGGTAGAGGAGTTTAGAAGACTATGAGGAGACCCAAGGCAGAAGAGGCAGCATGATCTTACTCCAAACTATGTAAGCTGTGGGTTTTAGATATGGGGCAACACAAACAGTGATTTTAAATTTAAATGATTTCTCTTATTATTCAGTGAAGGACCCAATATATTTCTTTACTTATGTGCCCATCTGAGGTCACACACCCTAACCTGGAGTGTGTATGCTTGTATGTGTGTGTGTGTGTGTGTGTAAATACATGCGTTTGGCGGTGGTACTCTTTGAGATTAGCCTGCATTTAGGCAAACATTATTAGAGAGATTAAAATCACACTATTTCCCTGTCCCTATCCATTCATCTCAAATTAATTGAAAAAAAAATGCTTGGGTTTAGCTGTTCATTTTTGCAAATTACTTATTTTGAACATCTTATTTGTTTATTTGCTCACTCAGCATATGGTGACTTTTAGTGACTTCACAGTGAGAAACTTCAGAGAGAATAACAAGATCCATGTAGTACACTCCCATGGCATTTCCACTTACTGCTTCTTACAGCAGGAGAATTGATATCCTTCTTTCTCTCAAGGTGCAAGCTCAAGTGAATTTGGGTTATTTTGTTTTAAATCCTGAGTGATTGAAATAAGAAAAAAATACAGGAGGTTTGTGTAAAACAAAAGAAAGATGCAAGTGGCCCCTACAAGGCAGGTCTGCTCCCAGCACACGTGTGAGTGTGTGAGTGTGTGTGTGTGTGTGTGTGTGTGCACACTCATGTGTGCATGTGCACGTGCACACAGAGAGGAGTGCTCCAGCACCGTATTGATTGTTGGCTATTGATTGTGTAGGCTGCGGCTACGGAGAGAGAAAGCCCGAGATGTTTCTTGGGTAAACCGAGAGTAGTTTCTGTCCCTTGTGCTTCGGTGAGGTCGGGAGGTTTTCAGGAGGAAGGAGGGGACAGGGAGGGGGTGGAGTGATAAACCGAACTTATTAGCTTTGACATCATCATTGTCTTTAAATGAAACAACCACTAAGATGATTACAGGCAGAGTGGAAGGGAGACGGGGGAGCAGAAGGGACTGGAGTGAACAGGTCCCCTGAAGTCTATGCCCTTCTTATTCTCTTGTCCATTTTCCTAGGGACTCACGAGACTCACAGGAGGTCAAGTCCAGGGCTCTCAGACTCATAAGGTTATTAGGACATCAGACTGGCACCCCAAAGGAGAACTTTACAGAGACTTGCAACATACTAACAAGTTGGAAGGGGATTAAAAAAAAGAAAAGAAAAAAGAAAACCTTCAGCACTCCACCACCCCAAGCCCGGAGCTGAGGGAAGTATTCTGACCTGCAAGGCTGACTGGAGGCTGGCTGGGCTCTGGCTGAGGACACATCTGGAGAGTACAAGTTAAGTACCAGCTTGGATCTTTGTGCACCCAGCTTCTCTTTGCCCTTTTAGATAATAAGCATCATATTCTGTGTCTCTGCAAACAAGTCCTTCTGGTCATTGGTTTGGAGGCAAATGTATTTTAGGGTAAGGACTACAGAGAGAAGGTAACTCCTGAGAAAGAGTAAGATGAAAAGGAGAGAAGGGTCTTTTTAATGATTTCAGGTAGCGAGAGCCCTGTGTTTGTGAGGGAGTGTGTATTTGAGAGGGAGTGTGTATTTGAGAGGCTTTGGCTCCTGTCCACGTGTCCCTCCTCTAGAATCAGCAAGGGGAGGGGCTATTGAAAGGGGGGGGGGGGAAGAAACCTGAGCTCTCTGGAGGAAATTCAAAGGAACCCAGAGAAATGAACTTCATCCTGTAAGGCTGAACTAGAGCAGGGAGAGAGGTGAGGGAGAGAGGTGAGGCGAGGCACGGAGGCCACGCTGGCAGGGCACTCAGAGCAGGTAGCCAGGAGAGGCACTGTTTTGGGGCTGCTTGAAAAAGTTTGGTTTGTGAACAAAACAGTTTCCCCGGTGACTGCAAATCCACTGTTGGCCGTCTCTTTTTCTGCCCCATCCTTCTGGTGTGGTACCCAGAGGTTGCCTTCTGGATCTGTGTAAAGAGCTGGGAGAAGTATGATGTGCTTACAGATCCTGAGAGTAAGCCTGCTGGTTCTGGCTGGGTGGGCTCTCAGCACTTCCAGCTCTGAGCCGGGCTGGACACATAAGAGATCCCTGGTTCAGAAGGGACACCTCAATGAGATGCTGTCAAAGGGAGAACGCTGTTGGCTAGGGACCAGGGTTCGAAGACCCAGAACCTCTCCCCAGCATCACCTCTTTGGGGTCTACCCCAGCAGGCCTGGCAGCTCCCCGAGGCCCTACCCAGTGAGGGACCAGGGCATCCACCACGCAGGACGCAGCAAGCCAGCTGCTGAGGGAATGGCTATGAGTGGTGTTACCCCAGATCAGACTGCAGGTGCAGCAGTGAGGACTGGGGCTGAGCAGCTGGCGGCCTCGTGGGTAGGGAATGGTCCTGTTGGGCAATGGGAGCTGCTGGGAGATGATGACAATTATCTTGACAATCGAGGATCCAAGGCATCTCTCGGTGAGGCTGGGACTCGGGAAGGTTCAGCTACAGCTGCCACCATCACCACCGCCTTCGCACGCCAGAAGACTGGAAGGAAGGGTCTGGCCAAGCCCAGGCGCCGCCGCCAGGTGGTGAAGGGGCTGGCAGAGGGTGTGCAGGAAGACCCGGATGTCTCTCTCGGGCATTTCCGCCCTTGGCCTAAGCGTCCCCTTATGCACGGGGTCAGAAGCAGTTCTTCAGAGGACAGCATCCGGAATGGCAGAGGGAATCCCTACTGGGAAGCAGAGACCTCGAACCCCCACGGAGGAGGACTGCCCGTCTTGTACTTCTCAGGGAGGCGGGAGAGGCTGCTGCTTCGCTCAGAAGTGCTGGCTGAGGTTCCCCGGGAGGCGTTCACAGTGGAAGCCTGGGTGAAGCCGGAGGGAGGGCAGAGCAGCCCCACCATCATTGCAGGTAACAGCCCCTCCTGGGATCCCTGGGCTCCTTGGGGTGCGGCTGGCCTCATTTTGAATGGGGTCAGACCTAAGGGTGCAGAGGGGAAGGGGACAGAACAGAAAAGCCAAGAAGGGCCAGCCAGGAAGGGGGGGGGGGGGGAGCTGAGTAGAGCCTTTCTTCCCCATCACAGCAGAACTCCAGACCTCCTCTGCAGTAATAGCTCTAACCACATGAACTGGTATTGATCTGTTGGTCTATACATGGTGCTGGCACTTAGGAGACCTCCGGTCCCCTCTCGTACTCTTCCTTAAAGGGGATGACCTCTGATTCTTTGTCCCTGGGGATGAGGTGTCCTCTTCCACTTCCCCTAAGTCCAGTGCGAGATTCCTAGGCAACTTTAAAGCCCCATTAGGATGCAGGGGCCTGGGCAGTGAGTCAGGGCTAGGGAGCAAGGTGGCCAGGGCATAAACACTGGGTCTGGACTGGTTTCCTTTTCTTTGAGCAGTCATGCAACTTTGCAGGTAGCTACTACCTGGCTGGGTATTGGGGTCATCTGTAAACCTAGGGACATCAGGGTCCACTGGAAAAGGTAGGCACAAGCCGGGACCCTGTTTTCCAGCCCTGGTTATTGTGAGAGGGACCTAAAAAATGCACCTATATAATTCTATAATTTTTGTCAGAGCCAACAATGGGGACATTACCCATGCTTATTTTCCATTATACCCAGATCTTGTTTTTCATGGAAAGTCACTCAGAAGAACAAGGGAAAGATTGGGAGTAGGAATAGCTATTTCCTGTGCCTTACTGGGAAGGGGGGACGAGTTTCAAGCAAGGGATTGGGGGATGAGATCTGCTACTCTACCATTTGGCATCATCCCTTTTCATCTTCTAGGACAGAACCTCACACAAGGCTAGGCACATGTAGAGCCATTTAAATCTTCTTAATTTGGACCATCCACAACACCCGTGGATGTTTCCACTCCCATTACATTGACAGGGAAACCAATCCCACATGAAACATGCCAGAGGCAGGCTGGGAATGGAGTTTCTCAGCTCCAGTGCTTGACAACTGTCCAGATTAAAGACTTCTCAGGTTGCTGAATGCCTGCAAATAAGTTTCAGATCAGAAGAAGAAATCTGGAAGGATGGAGCCTCTTTCAATGGGATATTGCTGGAACATCCCTGTTGGACTCACTGTCTCCCTCTCTTTGGCTGTGATTTCTCCTTTGGAAGCTGGGATTCCCAGGCTCTAGAGTTGTGTGGTTTTGCTTTATTTTTATTTTGGGATAGGAGAGAGCATGAGGGGAGGGGAGAGAGAAGGGGCTGGGCTGTAAATAGGTGGGGGTTGAGAGAAGGGCTAAGGAAATCCTTATTCTGGGGCCAAATGGAAGAAATAACGAGATGATTATCTGACTAGAGTTGGCAGCACCACCGTTTTTCCCAGATGACATCTTCGTGCTGCCTGATCTGGCTTCGTGGTACTCATCTGCCAGGGAAGCTGTGTGCTTGCTTTCTAGACTGAGAACTGTGACTCTGCTTACCCTTCCTCTCACGGTAGCAACATGGGGACCTATGAGGGATTAGAGAAGGATCCAGTAGGGATATAGGAGGGAGCTCTTAGAAACAATTGCTTTGGATTGTTAAAACCCAAACCTGGGGAGACAGACTTTTGATGGTGGGTACCTGACCCCTGTTCTGACCTTTCTGTGTCCTTCTGTCTCATGGTCTGCCTGGAGGAGAGTATTGTACTGATTTGATTCCAATTACAGCATTCTTTGTCATGCTTCCCCCAGCCACCTCCTGTCCATCTCCTTCCCTTTCCCACCTGTCCATCATCACCAGCAGCTCCCCACCTTGCCACAGCACACACACTCAGATCCTTCTCCACTGTGCCATCTGAACTCTTTTAACCTCCTAAGCATGTAAAATTAGGCAGGAAATCTTTTGCAGGCAGTCTAGCTTCTGGGATTTCTTTCTCTTCAAATCAAAGTGACCCCTGTGGTGTACTGGTATTTCCCCTGAAGTCCACACCAGGAAGGTCCAGGGGAGGGAATACTCAGGTCTGTCTCTTCTTCAGCTTCTACCCTGTGTCTTCCTTCAGGCTTGTGCATATCAGAAACAATTCAAGAAAACTTGGTTAAAAGTCTGGGAATGGTAGGGGCTGGGAAGGCCTTCATGCCTCAGGGTTCTAGCAACCAGGCTCCCAAGGGTGTAAATCCTTGCCTCCTCATTGTGCTTAGCTTCTTAGGCTTCACTGGGGGTCCGTTCCCTGGTTGAGAACCATGCAGAGGTCAAGGTTGTTCCTCTAAGGTAGGGGTGTCGAACTCAATCAGAGAAGGGGCCAAAATCTAAAATCCAGCCTAAATTGCGGGCCGAATGGTTTACTGAACAGTTATAAACTGTCATTGTGATGGAAACGCAGTGGAGTGCAGTGATGACAGCGCGGTGCGGGCCACATTGCAAGGCCTGGCGGGACGGATTTGGCCCGCGGGTCTTGTGTTTGACACATGTGCTCTAAGGAATAGAGCTCTCCGATTTGAACTCATTTATTCCCATCTTCCCTCTTTTATCTTAGCAATGGCTCGCTAACAGGCCATTTCTTGTTCCTGGAATGATTGGCCTCCACTTACGAAGAATGGCAACTATTGGATCAGGTTTCTGGGAACAAAATACCATTCAACCAATGATTTTCTGCTGTTCCACTGACAGCTCAAGTGCTGTAAGACTTGGCTCCCACACTTTTCCAACAGCTCTCAAACCTTAACTTCTATATACCTAACAGACCTAATTTCCTGATTCTCAATCTACCCACCTTGGAGCATTTTCTCTTTACCAAAGACCTCAAGCAATTCAGCCACAGCAGCCATGGTAGAGGGACCCCTGAGGTAAGGGGCCTTAGGGAATACTTCCTACACGAGCACTAGGTGGCAGTGTTGCTTCATGCATAGGAGAGTAGGCCAGCCTCTGGAAGCCACATAGTGGGGAACCTGCCTGGCTTCCTGAAGGTCTGTTCCTGCTCTGGCCTCTGAGCTGTATTTAATTTTCCCCTTCCAGAGTGTTGCTGGTAGGCATCCCTTAGGATCAGCTTCATCCAAGTCTTTTTTTGTAGGGCCTAAGAGAAGGGGCTAAAGTGACATTTGGGGGATTGTGATTAACTTTGCCCTTTCAGCAATGAGTAAGGTATATAAGTGTCAAATTATGTTGTACACCTGAAACTAATATAATATTTTATATCAACTATAATTAAAATGAGCTTTACATTCTAGAATAAAAATTAGAAGGAAAAAAGAAAAAAAATCAACTAGGGTTACCTACCTCCCCTCTCCCCAAACTCCCACATTCTTCCAAAATAGTAAGTTGGAGTCCAGAATGGGTTAGTACTGTTAGTTAGGACTGAAGACAATGAGGGCCCCACTGACTATGTGCTGAGTTTCTCTCTGCCCCGAGAGGTGAGTATTGGTGCTGGGATCCCAGCAAACTGACCTTGTGAAGTTGCCCATCTTCCATAGTTCAGAAACTGGACAGCAAGGTCTAAGCAAGAGCTGGAGGCAGTTGCTTTGGAGGAGGGGCCAGGCAGGTTAGGGATTCGTGCCACCAAGGAGTATCCTGAAGTCAGGGTTAGGAGCCCATTTGGATGGGGCATTGGAACTCAGCAGTGAACATATGCTAAATTCTGCCTCATCCTGGTGTGAAAATTTTAAGCTTCAGCACCCACCCCTGAAATCATTCAGTTCATTTTCCTCCTCCTCAACTTTCTTTCCTTCAACCCCAACATACACAGAAGAACCCCTTTTAATAGGTTCCTGTTCCCCCGTAATTGATTTCAAATGTTCCCTGAAGTGGCCCAGCTGAGGAGCTACCTGCAACTCCAGTCAGCAAGTCCTGGGCAGGACTGGGGTCCAAGCCCAGGTTTCTTCACAAATATTTATGGAGTGCCTTGCCATGAAAAGTGCTGTAGGGAATACAAAGATGTCTAAGAAACTGTCCCTGGCTTCAAGATGAGTCCTCCTCTGGGGATCCAAGTTTTAGAGTGTCTTCTGGTGCAGAACTTGGGAATCAGACAGCCCTGGAGTCGGATCTCATTAATGACACTTCTCAGTGCTGGGATCTTTGGCAACCACATCAAACTTTTCAGAGTCCTGGTTTCCTCAAATCAAAATATGAGATAAAGTCTTGCAGAGCTGTTATGGTGTCTAAGTAAGTCATGTATGTAGAGTGCCTGACACCCTGCTTGAGCCTTGATCTTTATTTATGATGTGTTATTTAGGATACAGAGGCCATCAATACTAAGTAATCTTTGTATGTTTGGTTCTGGCCCACAAACCTGTAACTTTTATTTAGGTGGGGTATTAACTTCATTTCCTTAGATTGTTAGTTTGCTCATCTGTCAAATACGAATGGTCGTAAGTAGGATTTTTTAACAAAATGATCTCAAGATTATGAGAACTCGGTAGAGTCAGAGGCCTGCAAGAATTCTATTTTTAAACTTTTTTGTTCTTGTTGAGCCTGGGCAGTATTTATTCTAATAACCTGGACATTGGTACTAAAGCTTCTGTAAGGTCACAGTTGCATTGGGAATCTGATAAAAGTTGTGATCTCTGCCTAGGAAAGTGTGCAGTTTCTTGCAGGTCATACAACTTTCAGAATTCTCGGATTTTGCTGGCCGAAGGTTACTGACCTTGGGTTTAAAGCCCCTTGTTTAGGGCTTGTTGAAAACCTTTTCTGTTCTGAATGAACAATGAGGTTTCACAGGCTGTGGTGGCAACCACTCTTCCCAGTAAGGGTACTCTGTTCTGAGGGCAGGAGTTTTATTCATGTGGATGATGGAGCTTCGCAAAAGACAGATTCAAAGATTTTCAAAGGAATTTCTTTGAATTTCTTGTGCTATCCCCCTTTTATCCAGCAGGACTCCAGTAGCCACTGAGCCACATCCATGCCTTTCCCAGAGCTCTTCTGAAGACGAGGGCCCACCTGTCAGCTGCCTCTTCAGATAGTGCAGCAAATGGTCAAAGTCAGTCTTTGCCCAGGACCCAGACATGCATCAAAGTCTTAGCAACCCTGTCCTTGAAGTGGAAGAATCATGGTGTGAGAGAGCTGCTATCAGCCCTTTGGGTGGGTTCTATTTGCCTACCGTAACAAGGATGAGGTCCCTGAGTTTGCTTGTGTGGACTAGGCAAATTAGCTTTAGTGTATAGGAAACGTTTTTATATGCTGGCTGTTTGACTATCCAGAAGAGGCAATGTTTGGTTGTAGAAATAAAACAGCTGTCTATGTACCCCCTCCTTAGGTAGTCCACACTGGCTGCCTCATACATGCAGCCTTCCTGGATTCCCTGTGTGAATGAGATCTCCAGTGTTTCTTCCCTTTTTCTGTGCTTTGGGGAGGCCAGATAGATAGGTGGGGAGGCTACTCCTTAGTTGGGATTCTGAGCTCATATAACCTGAACATTCATTGCCCTCAGCTCCTGATGCCATAAGCAAGTCCATAATCCCATATTTCTTCCCATGTACAGGGCTTCATTCCCACCTTCAATTTTTCCAAGCTCACAGTACATGGAATTAGGTTCTTCTGGGGGCCTGCTATATTCCTTTCTGCTCACATTATACAACCCATAATGCTTGCACCTACCAGAAAGCATAGTTCTAGGTTAAGTTTGTATCTGAAAAATAATAGCATCCTTTGCTTCTTGTGTTCACGACCTGCCTTAAAAGAGTTCTGCTCTTTGGACCTTTTCAAGAAGAGAATCTCCAGGAAATGAAGCGTGGTAGTCAAACAAAAACATCCTGGTCTCTTTATGATTCAGAAGTTTGTGGTCAAGAAGAGCAGTTCTTTCCAAATATGCAATATGGTTACTTGAACCCAGAGTCTCAGAACCCTTTGAAGTCAAAGCATTGCCATGAAAATCAGTTGGGATACCAAGGCCAGTCATTATGGCTCATTTCTGAATTAGAAGTCCAGTAGCTAATCAGAGGGGAAGTCACAGTGCTTAAAAGTTTATCAGCTAGTGAGTCAGCATTCAAGCAGTGACTCAGCATTTGATAACTTTTATATATGTGATTGCTGTACTTTCTGGGGCAGTTAGGGACAAAGTAAAGTTGTTTGGTTCTGTTCGCTCATCCATCCGTCCATCCATCCATCCATCCATCCATCCTACATCCAACATTTTTTGAGCTTCTATTAGGTGAAGTATCTGGCATTTAACCACGTGTTGGAGAATCAGAATGAGCAAGGCAGGGACTGCAGCTGGACGGTATTCATTGTCTACTGGACACCAACCTGGAGATGATTACAGCCCAGCTGTTGGGAGGGCTAGTGCTGCCTAGATGAGTTTGGGGGTGCCTCAAGGCTAGGGAAAGATAGCTGATGACTAGACAGAGAGAAGGAGGCCTGGAAGGCAGCAGACTTGGGGAAAAGAAAAGAGGACAAAATTATTAGTGTCTGATGGCACAGGGACACCCAACAAGCCAGTAGTCCTGAGGTGGGCTAATTGGACGTAGCAGATAGGAAATTGCTGGTGAATAGAGAGAGCAGTTTCACTTTAGAGTTTGGGGATGGTGGGAAGGGTCTCCACATTCCAGCAAGTGGTGATGTGAATGAGAGGGGAGTGAAGACAGTGTGGGTCTAGTGTACTCTACACAGAAACTTGGCCTGAAGGGAGCTGATAAACATCAGAAGTAGAGATTCAGAGAGGTTTTTCTTTGAGCTAAGAGATGCAAATTTCAGGGCCATGTAATTAAGCACTAGTAATCTAAAGCAGAGAGAACATAGGAAAATAATGGAAGATGAAGTCACAGAAATCTAAAGCATGCAAATGCAAGCTCAATCGTTCCAAGAAATTATTGAAGACACTTGACAAACACTCATGCATTACTTACTCTGTGGCAGGCGTGACTGTGGTCACTTTACAAATATTAATTTGAGGAGGGAGATGGAGAAGTTGAAGCAGAGGGGAATAGGGCATTGCCCAGGGTCACACAGCTGGTTCATGCAGTACCATGATTTGAACCTGAGGGCTCTGTTCCTAGAGTACATGCTCTTATCCAGGATGTGAAGCTGTCTCTGGATTTTAAGGCAGCAGCATGGAGGAGTGAAGGGATCCAATATGTCTCAACTAAACTCTTCTTTCTCAATCCCACTTCCATGTCCTTGATTGCAGCAAAGGGCTCCATCTACTCAGGTGAGGGCCCATTTCGCATGTACCTAGGGAAAGTTGGTCTCGCCCATCTGAAGAGAAGGCCAGGCAGCCTTCGCTCCTTCTGTGCTTTTTGTGCTCTTTTCAAATTCTGCAGAATTGGGGGGAATGGAATTCTTTTTAACATAAAACACAGGTAGTACTTAGCTCGATTTATTTTTTAACCTCACTAATTTCATTTCTTTAACAGATGTTTACTGAGGACAAAGTAAGTACTCAAGAACTATTTTTGAAATAGACTCCAACTTTATGCAGAATAGTAATAAACACTAACCACAGCAGAGGTCTATTTTAGACATTGTTTGTTTCAGGGCACATTCATTATTTGAAATAATTGCACAATAGAATATCCTTCTAATTTGGCCCATGGTGCACGTCCTGAGCAGGGAGGCAATCGTGGGCATGCTTCCCTCCCTGGTTGTGGCAATCTGACTGGGCCCTTGGACAGAGTGCAGGGTGTCATTGGCCACACCTTAGCTAGGACCAGCTATGACAGAGGAGCAGATCCAAGGACGTGTGTGGCTCCACCCATCCTGGTTCTTTGCCCACAGCAAGGTCTGGGAATTAGGAAAGATATGCCATGGAAGGCAACCGCCTGTCTACCTGTTCCTGGTGCTACTGTTACCACTTCTCCTATAGGACCTCTCCTCCAGGTCCTGCCGCCTACTCAATTGCAGCCTTCCTGTCCTTAGTCCACCACTGTTGGCGGTTTCTACTTCCAGTTCCAGTTCCTCAGCTCAGCAGGCAGAAGACTTTTGATTGCCTGCAGGCTTCTGAGGGCTTCTCTAGATCCATTCATCTAGGTATCACCCACACCCAGATTGGGGCCTTAACTGGAGTGGGCATTTAGGTTGAATACATGGATGGAGAATAATCTGGCCCCTTTCTTCTATACATAGAACTTGATTGCTTCTGACTCCCCAGAGTCAACATTGTTGCTGAGTCAGGGAAGTCTTTTTCTCCTCTTCACCTGACCCATCTGCTACCAATTCCTGGCCTTTGTACAGCGGTTTCCTCACCTTGAGTTGTCTACCTCAGTCTTTTTATCCATTCTAATTTTTTTTCTTAACACAGTGGTTAAGGATTCAGGATCTGGAGTCCTCTACTCCCTGTGCATACCTGACAAGTTGAAGTCCCCTCCTCAGTGATGCTGGAATAAGGATCACTTTGCCTGATAGAATTGTGACAGTTAAATTAGTGAATGTCAAGTACTTAGAGCTATACCTGGTACCTGATGCATGGTATGTGTTCAGTCAATGTTAGATGCTTTTTTCATCCTTCCATGGTAATGTGGTGGCAGAAGAAGGACCTAATGCCTTGCTCTCAAGTCACTGCCAGTCAAGCAGACTAAGGCTGTCCTGTCCCTCCTCCCCAGGGCCTCCCCTGTCCCCAGCCCATGCAAAATCTCTCTTTCATGAGCTCTTATATGTGTATATGCTTGCATAACTATGTGATATGATTGAGCATAGAATTATTGGTAGTAAAACATTGATGCCTTGGATCCCAAGAACAAGTATCCTCAACTTACCATACTGTTTTAGTCATTCCACTTTTTAGGAGTTAGGCACACATAATTACACAATGAATTCAAAAGAAGGATCTAGTAGAAACAGACCTTGCCCATTGAGATGTGGGTTCAGCTCAGTCCTCTCCATCTTCTGTGGCCACTGTTGCAGGATGTGGAACAGCGAGGAGCTGCAGAAGGACAAGAACCTTGTATTCCTTCAGGGTGAGCCTAGAGGTCCCAGACACAGACTGTCAGAACAGCATGGTGATGACCTGGCCTAGCCAGTCTCTCCTTCACAGATGGGACCATGAGGCCCAGAGAGAGAATAGGACTTCCCAGACATCACACAGCAACAAGCTGGGACAATGTCCCAAGTTTCTTGGTTTCCAACTTGGTTTTATTTCAACACTTCCAGGTTGCCTTTGATTAATTTACATCTCTTATTAGAAAGAAGTAGAAAAGACTTTCAATAAGGAAAGGAAGCCTGACCTTGCTTGCTCAGAGGTTGAGCATCCGACCTATGAACCTGGAGGTTACTGTTTGATTCCCGTTCAGGGTACATGCCCAGGTTTTGTGCTCCATCCTCAGTAGGGTGCTTGCAGGAAGAAGCCAATCAATGATTCTCTTATCATTGATGTTTCTATCTCTCTCTTCCTCTCTGAAATCAATAAAAATATATTTTAAAAAGAAAAGAAAAAAAATTAATAAATGACTTTCGTTTTCCTTTAACCTGAAACATCAATTAATTAATCAGACCACCTATTTTCCTTGTTCTTTGACTTTCTCACTCAGAGGTTAGTGTTAAGTGTCCTCTTTGAACACTGGGCTCCGAAGACTCACCTGGGTTCAAGTTGAGAATGGATGCCTGTATTCTCTCTGTGTTCATCTCGGACTTTGAAACTGGTGGCAAAAGGGACTATGGGCCTTTAGATTCTGATTGGCAGAGTACTTAGGTTTGTGGGGTCCTTAGGTATCACTTGCTTCCTAGAAAGCAGTTAGGATCCCCTTGGGTTATTTTTGACCACAAGGTAGAGGCCAAAATGTTATGATATTACTAAATAAACACAGGCAGTGCATATTCACTGTGTGAATAGGAGACACATTGCACGAATCCGAACATTGTGAAAGTCATACGATATTTCACTTTAAGAAAACCTGATAGACAAGCATCTGACCTTAACTGAGTGACCAGTTGGGAGGTTGTTTTCATTGCGGGAGGATCTTGTTCACACTACCTTTAAACAAGATTCCTGCGATACCTCTGCATCATGAAGTGTACAGTGGACACTATTTAAACACGTCTTGTTAGGGCAGCATTGATACTGTGAACTGTACCTGGTCAAAAAAGTGCCAAGGAAAACTTCTGAGAGGGATCTCAAAATTATTTATTTGGCAGAGGAAAGGAAAAAAACAGGAAATTGGTGTTGGTGTTGCTTAGCTGAAGCTATACAATCCAGTTTTCAGAGGGAACCTTGCTAAAGGTGGGTGAGGTTGTGGAGGAGGGGCTGGCATCCTGCTCTGGGTGTCTCCTGGGACCAGCCTGTGCTGTGCACTAATGTGTCTTATCAAAGTTAATGGAATTCAAAGTATTCCAGGCTCTAAAGTGTGGGGTTTCATACTGCTGTCTTGGCTGATGTACAACCTACCTTCTACATTTGGGGCTTTATAGTCTTTCTGTTGTGTTGCTGGAATAAGGGCATGCTTTCCCATTGCTGTTAAGGAAAGAGATCAGATGGATAGAGAAGCCTGCAGGCAGCTCAGCCCAGCCCAGCCCATACCTTTCATATCCCAGATGCTCCTTCTGCGAAACCATAGTTTTTATACATTGAGCCTTGATAAGCTATTCATGGACCTCATATTTACAAGACCTGTAGAGCGTGTTGAATGCTCAGGAAATTTCATACTGCTCTCTGAGGTTATTAAAATGGTTGAAATGAAAATTTTAAAAGATCCACGTTTAAAATGTCCTTCCTTCTTTCCTCCCTCCCTACGTCCCTTCCTCCCTTATTCCAACTCTCTCTCTTTCCCTTCTTCTCTTCTTCTTCCCTTTCTTCCTCCCTCCCTGGAATTGATCACAAAGTACAACTCTAAGGGAAATTGCCCAGGACTGGGGGGGAGGAGGCAGAAGTCTGATTACTATTATTTTTTTTTCCTTTGTGAATTTTCTTTTATTGGGACATAGGGGATGGGTAACTTGGTGGTTATACCCCACCAGGGTACTGTCCATTCTAATCCTCCCGGGTAACTATTCTTGGTTCTAGATCCTTAGTAGGAAGAAGTGGAAAGCCAACACATTCCTATAGGGGGTGATGTGGTCAGTAGCTGTCTTTACAGTGGGGAGTGAATGGTGTAGGAGGGAGATGGGGAGGGGGTTGCTTTTTATTAGACAAGGGCTCTTCTTTGTTAGAGGGATGGGTTTTTAGAGGATCATCATCAATTGGGAGGATGCTCTTGGCAGCTCTAACTGCTTCTTGTGGCTTTAATTCATTGGTGAATTATCAGTCCTATCATGAGAATCAAAAAGGTGGTTCTCTGTTGGCTGCTGTGCTGGCTCCACTTGGCCATTTGTAGGTCTGGATCCAGTCTTGGAGAGTTTGGGAACAAGGCAGGATTGTCGTGGCAGATCCCCCTGAGCCCCCTGGAGGCATTGTCCAGCTATTAGGTCTAGTAATAATTAATGTCATTTTCTAATACTTTTTTTTAAATCGAATTTATTTAAACAATACAACAAAATTTAATCAACAATATAGTTACCGTTGTTTTCTACTACTTGTGCCCAACGCTCAGGAAGCATTTTAATCCCTCTGTTGTAAAATTCTTGTGATTTTGATGCAAAAAATTCGGTCAATGCATTTTTGAGGCATTCTTCATTATTAAATTTTTTTCCAAGAAGAAAGTTTTGCAAAGAACGAAACAAATGGTAATCGGAAGGGGCAATATCAGGAGAATATGCAGGTTGAGGGAGAACTTCCCATTCCAACTGGCGCAGTTTTTCAGCAGTGATTCTTGCAGTATGCGGTCGTGCGTTATCGTGGTGAAGAATTACGCCCTTCCGATTAATCAGCGCGGGTTCTTTTTCTCTTAAAGCTTGGGCTAACCTTTCCAATTGGGCACTATACACTGCACTTGTAATGGTTTGGGTAGATGGTAAAAGTTCATAATGAAGAATTCCTTTAAAATTCTACCAAACACACAACATCACTTTTTCCGCATGCAAGTCAGGTTTTGGCGTGGGCTGCGGAGCCTCATTTTTGTCCAACCATTGAGGCCGCCTTTTCAAATTAACATACAGCACCCATTCTTCATCTCCGGTAACAACTTGCTCTAAAAACGGCAAACGGTTTTGACGAGAGAGGAGCGAACTGCAAATTGTGACTCTTTGATTACAGTTGTTGTCTGTCAACTCATGAGGAATCCATTTTCCAAACTTTTGGACTTTGCCAAGTGCACGCAATTGATTGGAAATTGTTTTTTGTGAACAATTTAAAGTTGTCGCAAACTCTTGTTGGGTAATTTGAGGATTTTGCACCAAAAGAGCTTGAAGAGCTTCTTGATCAAAATTGGACACACGGCCTCGACCACTCTTGTCATCTAACGAAAAATTTCCCTCGCAAAATTTCTCAAACCAACGCTGGCATTTTCTGGTGCTAACTGCATCTTGACCAAGAGCACTACAGATGTTTTTTGCAGCCTCACTTGCTTTTCTTCCTAATTGGAACTCGTAAAGCATGCAGTGCCGAATATGCTCTTCATCCGCTATCTTCTTAGCCCTAGTTTTGCAACAAAAACCAAACCAAACACAAACTTTTTCAAGCAAAACTTGTTAATTGCACTTCACACGTTCTGTAGATACCACGTGTTTGAAGGTTATGTCAATACAAGTCAACGCCAAGCAGGATTTTAAACCAATGTTTAAAAACGACATTAATTATTACTAGACCCGATATGTAAGGCACAATAGCATTCCAGGTGGGCTGTGCAAGTTGTTCTTTTCTGACCCTTGTGGATTACTTTCTCAGGCCATGGGTGACCATGCCTCAAACCATATTGCTTTTTGCTGCAGTGATCAAGGAAGCTTCCTTAGGAAGGAGGCTCCCATCGCCCTCGACTTATTCCAGGCCCATGGCAATGCTGATAACTCACCATTCTGAGTTTCCCTGCTCTCTCAGGCCCTCTCCCACCACTGCAACCTGACCATATTGCCTCTGTCTCAGCACAGTGGCCTTCAGAAAGCTAGGGAAATCCCCATGCTGATTCCTGTCATCCTGGCGCATCATGAGAGCATGACAACAAGGGAAGGTCCACGCTGTGAGGAGAGGTTGAAATATGTGCCGGGAAGATGTAAGTGAAGCATTCCCAGGAGCTTCGTCCCACTCTGTGCTCTAATTTGTAAAAGCTTGGACTCCCAGATGAAAGGTTGAGCCTAATCCTGTCTTGAAGGAGAATTATCTAGAACAGCTGAAAAGACCTCCCTGGCCTTCTTTGTTCACTCTCTCCCACTCTTCCTGCTGACACAGCCCTCTGCTCACCGCCAGATCCTGGTCTTTGATGGATAGCCCAGCTCCTCCTCCTCAGTCCTTTTGTTCTCCTGCCTGGTGCTCTCTCTGGGGGGTGGAGTGTTGGGTAAGTAGTTCTGCAGAAGGCAGCAGACCCACGTGTGGTGTGAGGAGGCCGCAGGCATAATATCCCGGGAAAAGACCATGCCTTGTAGCAGGTTGATTTATGCTCATGACCTAACCTGGCCCCGTTTTAAGCTCATTTTCCTCCTAAAAACAAACTTGCACCACACAGCATGTTTTTTTAGTTACCAGAGCTGATGATACTGTGCGTGACTCCTCTGTTTTGTTGAAGAGAACTTCACCTTCCTGGGAGCTCATGGGCCTTCTTGGAGAAGCAGGACTCTCACTCCCAACATGAATGTTCCCAGAGGAGTAGAGAGCTCAGTGGGTGGACTCTCCTGGAAGTGAGGTTCCATGGCTGTGTCTGTCTTAAGGGCAGCATTTCTGTCTGGACCATGGCTTTCTCTTCTGCTACCTTGGCTTATTGTTAAACAATCTCCTCTGTGAGACACACGTGTGGGTGTTCCCTCCAGAATGGCACTTTGCCCAAGGAAAGCTCTCAGGAAGTTTTGCCAGGTGTGCTCTAGTCCAAGTGTGTGGAATCCAGAAGGAAACAGCTTATTATGTGATGGATGGGAAAAGCACATCTTAACATCAGGGAAAGCCCAAGCACCTGCAGTTGCACAGTGAAGAGAATGCTTGATCCCCCTGCATCATCCCTCTAGGCCAGACCCAATTGCAGGGTTATTAGGGTTCCTCCAAGACCAGAAGGAGATGCTCCTCTGGGAGTCATTTTTATGTCAGGAGCAGAGTAGGTGCAATGCAGGAGCTAGAACCAATTCCTTCCTTGATTGTGTGCAAAAATTCACAGCTGCCTAACAGATTCTTGTCACCAAGAAACTCTCTAGTCGCTTGGCCAAACAAAGAAATATCAGCTGCACCATGAGGATCAGCAAACTGCAAAGACCACTTTGACAAGAGCAGTCTTCAGCTAACCTTTGAATGTCATACCCATGGATGGGAGGTATTTTGGACAAAGGGAGCACTATGATACCTTTTACAGGGCTGAGATTGTACTTGGAGTGTTGCTGTCAGGAAGTGATGTGTTGACTACAGAGCAGGGTTTTAATTGGGGAGGAGGACATCACCCTGCATTTTTCTCAGCATTTGGCCTACATTGCCTCTCAGGGACATTTTTTTTATTTTTCTATTTATTTCATCAATCTGAAATAAGTTCACATAATGTTCCTGAAACATGGATACTCCTCTGCTTTAAAAAGGAATTTTATGTTATTTCCATTAAGTACAGGTTGCTTCCTGACAGTTCTCAGAAGATTCTTTTCTCTCTCTTACTTTATATTGACTTATATAACTCCTGGAGTGAACACATTTTTCTTCTCATTATGATGCCAGGAGCACTGCTGAAACCTAATTCCCTCTATGGGGCCTTGTGGCCAGGAGACTCCATTCTGTCACAATCAATTGACAGGATATTCTAGTCGGGAAAAGGAGTGAGCAATCAGAGCAGTTGGTTTGGATCTGTTGAGAGGTGGGTGGGAACAGCTCTTGTCTGGACCATTTCATTTCCCTTTTTATTATATCCTCCTCTAACATGAAGTCTTACTCTGCTAAATACATACCCAGTAAGAAAACAACTGGAGATGGAAGCCACTGGCTTGGAAGGGAGTTTTCAGTTGAGCGCTCCTCACTTTAGCTTCCCTCCCACCTTGGGCCATGGCCCTGGCTTTGGGATAAGAGGCTCCCCCTTTCCTTTGGGATCCTGGAATTGATTACTGAGTGTATGTGTTACAGGAAACCTTGCAGGACCACCCAGAAATGTTATCCACTCTCAGGTGGTAGGCTGTCCATTTAGGTGCTGGCCAAACATGGACATATTTGCTGCTGTGCTAGCCAGTCTGTTATCTCCAAACCATTTCCAGGTGTGGATGTTAGCTGTACATTATTTCCAAAGTCAGACCCCAGTCACCTTCAATTTGGTTAATGCCATACTCGGCAGCCCTAACTGTTCTTGCTCCAAAACAACAACTAACAATGTATGTCTTGGTATTTGAGGTATTTTTGTGGAGTGGAAAGAGCACACCTAATTTTGATTTCAGTTTCTGGCCCTTCATAGATGTAAGACTGTGGACAAATTGCTTCACATCTGTGATCCTCAGTGTTTTGAATTGAGGATGTACAATTAATCTGATAAATTCATGGAAGGTTGTTATAGGGTGACACCTGTCCATCATAGAAGACATTTAATAAAATATATTTTAAGTCTCTTTATTTCTTCTTTGCTTGAGCAGCCTACCTCATGAGTGCAAAGAAAGAATCCACGAAATAAAAGCAAGCAGGGTCCCTATTCCCCAGGGGCCACATTGAAATATTTCCCCATCAAACAGTTTGTAACACTCTAGCTATCATGCTTACCATTAATATAATTTTTTTATAATCACGCAGGGAGACTGTAGCTCAGTTTGAGAGAAGATTTTTCTCCTTGAGGGACATAAACTCTATTAATTCCAAATGCTGGCAATTCATAATAGTAGAGAACTGCATCCAAATGACTTTTCCCAGAGACCCACGTGAGTAAAGAGCTAACCCGGGTCTCCAACTATGAGTATTGGAGTTGAGCTCAGGGATAAAATGAACAAGATAGTTTTCCTCCATTTATATTCCTTTCTCTCCAAACTTAAATTAGATACAAGAGAAGGTGTTACAATAATTTTAAATTTCGTAAACATCAATACATAATGGAAGCCAATTTGAAGCAAGAGGGAAAAGAATGACTCTTGAAGTTTTAATATGACACGGTCCAAATGTTTGGCTTTGGTACCACTACCATTTTTCCAGTTACATCATTGGATCTGATTTTTTTCTGACCCATGGGCTATCACAGCTCAGTTTGGTGTTGAGTGATTTCATAAATCATATTGATGATCTGATCCCTCTGTTCCACCCAAGAATGTGGCTCACATGTATATCCAAAGTGATAAAATCTCAATGTTGCATAAGCTGACTTTGACCACATATAGTGTGTTGGCTTTGGCTGCACTGGTTTCGTCAGCTTTACTCTGCTATACTGAAAAGAAGAAGTCTCCTCAAGGTTGGCATTTGGTAATTTTTCTTCCTGCTTGATGGAATTAAGGGAGCGGGGATAGGGACCCTCCTGACAGTATGTGGACGAGCGTGCAGGCTGCTTTGTGGTCCCAGTTTGCAGATGAAGGATGCTGACAGGCAAGTCTTGGAGGAACAGGTTTTTGTTCTCGAGTATAGTTGGTCACTGGGCATTCAGGAAGACATTTGAAGTCTCAAAATCCACTTAAAAAAAAAAAAGACTTTATTTTCCAGCAGTTTTAGCTATACATTAAAATTGGGAGGAAGGTACAGAGATTTTTAGATACTCCCTGCCCCCACACATGCATAACCCCCTCTCCCCCATAATCAAGATCTCTCACAAAAATGATAATTTATTTTTAAACCAAGATTGAACATACATTGACACATCATAATCATCCAAAGTTTATAGTTTACTTGAGTTTGGACAAAAGTATGATGACATAACCATCATTACAATATCACACAGATTATTTTCACTGCCCTAAAAATGCTGTGATCTGCCCATTTATCTCTCTCCCCAAACCCCTGGCAATCACTGCTCTTTTTATTGTCTTCATACTTTTGCCTTTTCCAGAATTCCATGTAGTTGGAATAATATAGTATGTACTCAGATTGGATTCTTTCATTTAGTGATGTGCATTGATGTTTCTTCCATGTCTTTTTGTGGCTTGATAGATCATTTATTTTTAACACTGAATAATAGTCCTGGCTAGATGTACCACAGCTAATTTATTCATTCACTTACTTAAGGACATCTTTTTATTTTCAAGATTTGGCAATTGTGGATAGGCTGCTACAAACATGTATGCAGGTTATTGCGAAGACAGTGTTTTCAACTCCTTTGGGTAAATACCAAGGAGTGTGATTACTGGATCTATTAGTAAGAGTATGTTTAGTTTTTAAATAAACACCAAAATGACTGCAAAAGTGGCTGTACCATTTACATTCCCATCTGCAGTGAAAGAGAGTTCCTGTGTTCCACGTCCTCACCAGCATTTGGTGGTGGTAGTGTTCTGGCTTTTGGATATTCTTATTGGTGTGTAGTAGTTTCCTGTTGTTTTAACTTGTATTTCCCTGATGACATATGGTAAGGAGCATCTTTTCATAAATCGATTTGCCATCTGTATATCTTCTTTGTTGAATTATCTGTTACAGTCTGTGGCCCATTTTAAAATTGGGTTTTTTGTTTCTTTATGGTTAAGTTGTAAGAGTCCTATGTGTATTTTGGGTAACAGTCCTCTATCAGATGTATCTTTTACAAGTATTTTCTCCCATCTGTGGCTTATCTTCTAGTACTCTTGGTGTTGTCTTTAGCATTGTTTTTAATTTTAGTGAAGTCCAGCTTATAGGTGATTCCTTTTTTGGGTTGTGTCTTGGTGTTGTATCTAAACAGGAATCACCACATCCAAGGTCATCTAGGTTTTCTCCTATGTTGTCTTCTAGCAGTTTTGTAGTTTTTCATTTTACATTTAGGTCAATGATCCATTTTGATTTAATGTTGGTGAAGAATACAAGGTCTCTGTCTAAAGTCATTCTTTTTTTGGGGAAGGGGAGGGATATGTGAATATCCAGTTGTTCCAGCACCATTTATTGAAGAAATTGCCTTGCGTTTTGTATTGCTTTTGCTCCTGGTCCAAGATCAGTTGACTGTTTTTATGAGGGTCTGTTTCTGGGCTCTCTGTTCTGTTTCATTCATCCATTTGTAGATTTTTTCACTGGTATTACACTGTCTTGAATACAGTAGCTTTATAGGAAGTCTTGAAGTCACATTTATCTCTTTTAAATTATACATAATCTGAATTTAAATTATAAAATTTCCTGGGCTCAGAATCATAACATCTTGGTTCTCTCTGCACCCAGCCTGACACCAAACCTCTCAGAGCCTTGGTATATTCATCTATATCAGTGGTTGGCAAACTGCAGCTTGCGAGCCACATGCAACTCTTTGGCCCCTTGAGTGTGGCTCTTCCACAAAATACCACATGCGGGCGAGCACATATAGTGCAATTCGTGGCCCATGCGCAGAAGTCGGTTTTCTGCCTGGGTGAGTCTATTTTGAAGAAGTGGTTCTAATGCCGAGACACACTCAAGGGGCCAAAGAGCTGCATGTGTCTCGCAAGCCGCAGTTTGCTGACCACTGATCTATATAATGATGCTGGTGATGATAATCTTGCCTAGAGCAGCAAAGCAACCCCATATCCTTTAATAGTCAGAGGGAGAAGGAGACAATGGCCTCCTGCATCTGCTTTCCTTGCGAAAATTGACAGGGTAGGATTGGCTCAGACTGGCTCACCAGGGCCAAAGATGCACATCTTCCAAACCCCATGTTCAGTGACATAATATTGATAACTGAAAATTGATCATAGGGGGAGCATTTATATTATAGAAATTGGCAAATGCTGCAAATCAGGACAGCTTTTTTTTCTTCTTCAGAGGATCAGTTATTAAATATAAACATCAGTGAAATACTTGTTTTATATCTAATTTGATTTTTCCCTTAGATATCTCATTCTCAAAGGCTTTTTAAGCATCATAATTAATGTTTGCCAATCATTTTGTGTCAAATGCTAGGCTGAGATCTTCCACATGTATTCTTTTCTTTAATTCTCATAGCAACCTCATGAGGGGTCTGTGATCTCAGCTTATGTTTGATGGATGCTGAAGAGCAGACCAGAGATGGACACATTCTATTTTATAGGTACAGTTTGCAAGTCAGTTAACTGAGACTCAGCAAGATGATACATTTTTTTTCTGAGGTCACATGGCATGTAAGTGATAGACTAAGGACTGGAGCTTGTGGCTTATTCCTATTTGTAACTACCATGCACTATGTTTTTCTCACCATAGAAAACTTTCCTGAGCTCAGAATCATGACACCTTGGTTCTCTCTGCACACAGCCTGATACCAGACCTCTCAGCACCATGGTATTATCTTCATTTATATCATGATGCTGGTGATGATAATCTTGCCTAGCTCACTGGATAGCTTCACTTCTTAAATGATAGTTCATACAAGATTTCTTTGGAAATCTCAAATGGGAGATATCATTACATGCTAAGTGAAGGGAAAAGTATTTATAAAAAGAACACCATGTGTCCCAGTTTAGAAGATTCAGCTGAAGTGGGCATTTTATATAAATGCAGGTTCTAAGGAATTGTAAGTAAATGTATTTGGGTAAACTGGCAGAACCTTTGATCTGGTATTATCTAAACGTATCTCTTGGAATCCTTTGGGTTAGGTCTTCCTAATCTTCTCAGACAGGCTGGCAGGTAATCTGGTTTCAGGGGCAGATTTTGAAGTGGATTTCTTCTAGGAATAAAATTATTTATTAAATGTCAACAAGCTGACATTTACTTAGTAAGTTTAGGGAGAGTTTCTGCCGTATTTTGTCCATATTTTAATAAAGAGGTTCATAACCACTTCTACTTGAAACAGCTAGCATATTTTATTGTAGTTATTTATTAAGCTTTATATTCTACCTATACTGAACTCTCCATGATGTCAGACAAACATTCAATCACTATGCAAATCCCTGGCTCCAAGTACTGAGGTTGGCAGCTGGTATTGCTTCATGACTCTCTACTGTACAAGTGCAGGGGTATTTTTGGGTGTTCATTTACTTCTTGTGCCACAGTTGTCCATCTGCAAAGTTTCTGAGATGTTTTAATTGCAGTTGGATCTTGTGTTCAGGGCAAGGCCAACAACTATGGGATGTTTCCTGCTACAGTTACTATGTGTGCTGTCAGGATGCCAGAGGTATTTGACAGAAATAGAAAAACCTCCATGTATTACATAAATTATACGGCCCAACCCCCTTAATATGTTATACAAGACCTACCTTGGGTAGGTTGGGCCATATAATTTATGTAATATTATACATGGAGGTTTTGCCCAAGTACCTTTATTCATACTGTCCCTGCTGTGTGGAATATCTTCTGTAATCCTTTTGCCAGGCTAATTCTGACACACTCCTCAAGAGTATGTTTGGATTTCATCCCCACGGGAAACCCTCACTGATCTTTGGGTTGAGATTTGACTCTGTTTTCACTTACCTATGTGTCCCTTGATTGAAGTTCTGATGTTATATTGAAGTACTCTTCTACGTTTCTCACTTCCCCTTGAGACTTCTAATGGGCAAAGACCACATTTTCTTTCAACACTGAGAAAAGTGTCTATGTCTGGCAGTTCAATAAATGTGTGATGAACTGAAATTACTAATTTCAGGAGGAGTGTGACAGTGAGATGAAATGTGGACCCTGTGTGATTTAGTAGAGGGAACAAGCATGATTCTCTTTCCACCAGTGAGGGGTGGAGCTCGGAGCTTTCAGGTTATAGGTTCAATATTGGGGCTAAATCTGTGTTTGACTGAGGGAGAAGAGAATCAAAAGATTCTCCATTCATATCCTCCAGATTAGAGGAATGGAGTTATGTATTAGAAGAGATTGCTGGGTTCATTACCAAGGATGGAAACATTTAAGGCATCTAAACTGCCTTCATGTATCTGAACTTCCTACTCTTTCCTGCTGCCAGGTTATCTACAGGTGGTCCTTCCTTTGTTTATGCAGTTGAAATTAATAGCCTTATGCCTACATTGAGCAAGGTGGTAAAGTAGTCTGTGGTTAGGATCTTCATATATCTCTGTAGTATGGTGGGCACCATTGGTTCTAGAATAGTTATTCTTATTATTGACTTAAGTTTTCAGGCAAGGACCATGGGGCAATTCCATTTTTCCTCCTCTTGGGAGCAACTGTTTTTTGTGGGTGGGTATACTTGCCATTAGACACTAGAGCACGTGTCAAACACAAGGCCCGTGGGCCAAATCCGTCCCGCCAGGCCTTGCAATGTGGCCCGCACCGCGCTGTCATCACTGCACTCCGCTGCGTTTCCATCACAATGACAGTTTATGACTGTTCAGTAAACCATTCGGCCCGCGATTTAGGCTGGATTTTAGAGTTTGGCCCCTTCTCTGATTGAGTTCGACACCCCTACACTAGAGGGATTATCAGGCTGGGAATGGTGTCTGGATATTACAGTCTTCTCTGATGGGACTCCCTTATCCACCAACTCCTTATTTTCTCCAGGAAAATAATCATTTCAATATTTACTAGAAAAAAATTACTTTTTGAGGGGTTAGGAAATTACTCACTTTTGTAAAACAAAACTGTGACTGTCCTCATGGCTTTGAGAAAAAGGAAGGGGGACAAGGATCAGTGAGAGAAGGCATTGACTCAAAGTAGCATAAGAAACATCTGTGACAAAGTTCTAGAGATGGTTGTCTCTTGCATTAGACATCCCATTTAAAAATTCTGATTTAGTTGTTTTAAAATATCAAAATGTGTGTAATGTGATGGAATCTCAACTCAGATTCCTTTTAGGCACAGAAGTTACCAGAATAGCTTGATATGAGATGCTGCGTGGGCATCTCAGGTGGGGAATTTATATCACTTAATTTTTCCCCCATTAAAAACCTACATTCTTGGGTAGTGAGCACATGGTACAATATTCAGATCTTGTAACATAGAAGCTTACACATGAAGCCTATATGTTCATGTTGACCAATGTCACCGCAATATATTTAATTTAAAAAACCATACATTCTTGCTATTCACATGGGTTTTCTTCTCCCTTTCTCCATCCCCTTTTGTATCTGGTATTCTCTTCTCGATTCTTCCTTCTTTCCCAGGTGTGTTTGATAACTGCTCCCACACTATCAGTGACAAGGGCTGGGCCCTGGGGATCCACTCAGGGAAGGACACAGGAAGGCGAGATGCTCGCTTCTTCTTCTCTCTTCGCACTGATCGCATGAAGAAGGCCACCATTGTGATTGGCCACAGTCGCTACCAACCAGGCATGTGGACACACGTGGCAGCTACATATGATGGACTGCGTATGGCCCTGTATGTGGATGGCACTCAGGTGGCTAGTAGTCTAGACCAGTCTGGTCCCCTGAACAGCCCCTTCATGGCATCATGCCGTTCTTTGCTCCTGGGAGGGGATAGCTCTGAGAATGGGCATTCTTTCCGTGGACACGTGGGCACACTGGTTCTCTGGTCAACGGCCCTTTCACAGAGCCACCTCCAGCACAGTCCTCAGCATCCTAGTGAAGTGGATGAGTTGACTACTCTGATACTGACAGCCAGCTTTGAGCCCTTGGAACACCAATGGGCCCCCTTTAGAGATGACAAGTACCCACGGCTTGAGGTTCTCCAGGGCTATGAGCCAGAGCCGGAGATTGTGTCACCTTTGCAGCCCCCACTTTGTGGGAAGACAGCATGTGACAATGTAGAATTGATCTCCCACTACAATGGACACTGGCCTCTTCGGGGAGAGAAGGTGATCCGCTACCAGGTGGTGAACATCTGCAACGATGATGGACTGAACCCCACCGTGACTGACGAGCAGATCAGCCGGCAGCACAAGGTGCTCAATGAAGCCTTTGGTCGCTACAACATCACCTGGCAGCTGAGCGTCTACCAGGTCCACAACTCCACCCTGCGCCACCGTGCTGTGCTCATCAACTGTGAGCCCAGCAAGATCGGCAATGACCACTGTGACCCAGAGTGTGAGCACCCACTCACAGGTTATGATGGGGGCGACTGCCGCCTACAGGGCCGGTGCTACTCCTGGAACCGCAGGGATGGGCTCTGCCACATGGAGTGCAACAACATGCTGAATGACTTTGATGACGGGGACTGCTGTGACCCCGAGGTGGCTGACGTACACAAGACCTGCTTTGATCCTGACTCACCTAAGAGGTAAGAGACTAGGGCTTGGAGAGTCCTGTTTGCAATGTACATTTCTAGTATCATTTTATCCTTTTGACTTCTGGAGACAAAAGAGGGTTCACACAGCCTCCAAAATAAAGCATGCATACACTCACCAGACACTATTGTGCTTTCATAAAGTACTAGGTGTTGTGTTAAGTAGTTAGGGGCATAGAGATGACTAGGACCAGGGTCAGCCCTCAGAGGACTCACTGTATAGGGGGAAGTCAGCTGTGTATGTGCTGTAAGTGGGCCTGAGGCACCTGAACAACATAGTCTGTGAAGGGGAATAACAGGATTTGATTCACCTTTTACAAAGGATCCTTTTGGATGCTATGGGGAGAACATGGGGAAGCCAGGGGACCATCGCGGAAAGCAGACAAGAGAGACAGAAACCATTCAGCACCTGTTAGACATGATCACTCTTCTGTAATAAGCAAAGTTATACAAACCCTCAAAGAGGCCTCTTATCCTTGGTCTTTGCTGCAGGCTAAGGGTTCACCTGCTTTGTGATCACAAGACATTCTATACCTAACCCCAAGTCTCCTTTAGGACTGGAAGCTTCCCATTTTGCCCTATTAAATTCCATTCTCACACAGCATCCAGAAAGATCCTATGTAAAAGGTGAATCAGATCCTGTTATTCGTCTTCTTACAACCCCCCCCCCCCCAGCTGTACCTATAATAGAATGAAGATTCCCTACCTTGCTCACAGGTAGCTGCAGGTAGCCCCTGCCTACCCTCCAGCTTCCTCCACCAATACCCACCTCATCCACACTGCGCAGCCTGCTTGACCTCTCCTGCCTCACTGTTCTTGCCTCAGGGCTTTGCCTGTGCTGTCCTTCTTGGAATCGTCTTTTCCTTAATGTCCAATTGGTGGGTTTTCTCTTGTCATTCCAACATCTACTTAAATGTCACCTCCTGGAGCAGCCTTTCCTGATCCCCCAATTTAAATCAGCTGATCAATCACTATTACATCAACTAATTTTAATTCTCTTTATTACACATATCACTTATCATGTTTTCTGTGCATTCATTTATTTATGTTTCTTCAACTCCATGAAATCAGGGCCTTTATTAACCAGGGTGTACCAAGTGCCTAGAACAGCAGCTGACACCTGGTTGTTTATGTCATGTTTATTGTAATGAATGAATAGATCTGATGTATCTTTCCTTGTGAAATAGAAGCAAATAAGAGGATTTCCATTTAATGGTCCATGCAAGGGCTGGGGAGAGTTAGAGGAAAACAATAAAGGAGAGAGTTGGGTGGTAAACTTGGTAATCTGTGTGTGTGGGCAAGGCTCCCCCATTGTAACTGGTACCTTTGTAAAAATTATAAAAAGGCTCACATGTGATCTGTAGAGTTCGTGGGAGTGGGAAGACTGAAAGTCAGCTCCTACCGATACTTGGATGGCTGCCTTTGGGTTTGTTGGACACAATTCATGGTGTCCCTGTGTGTGGGCAGACAATTAACACAAGTTCATAGGTTGGCCTATAGTTCAGGAATGTGATGTCAGGAATTGATTATAAGATTTGGAATCAGGGTAGACAGTGGAATTCAAGAGTCTTTATGACTTAACTAGTGGCCTGGTGCACGAATTTGTACACATTGAAAGGGAATTAATTAGAATAAATATTTTAATATCACTATTTGCTAAGTCCTGGGTGCTGGTATCCAGCTCCCTCCTCCCTCCTATCAGAGTCTGGCATGGCACCCATGGGGATTCAGTGTCAAGTCATGCCAGCACTGTGAGACCCAGAGTCAAGTTCCCGCCCACCCGCATGCACCTTGCTGTGCATGCAGCCCCACCCACCCGTGCGCGCCTTGAAATAGCACAAGACCCAGACCTGCTGGCACCCACAGGGACACAGTGTCAAGCCACCACTGGCACCAACCTGGACTCCCCCGAATCCCAGAATCCCACCCCGAGGGACTCTCCCAATGCACCTTCTGGTCAAGTCCCTGCCAGCAGCCATGCGTTCCCACCCGCACACATGTGTCTCACTGCACACACAGCCCCGCCCACCTGCATGCGCCTGCTGCGCATGCAGCCTCTTGGTGATCAGTCATTATGACATGAGGGCATCTCCACCACAGGCTTTTTATAATGTAGGATTAGCTGTGTAAATTGTACAAGTTTATAAAAGAAGTGATTGCAGTAGTACTTTGCATTATCTAGTATATTTGCTGCCGAAGCGAGCACAGTACTTTGCATTATCTATATCCTAGGGTTGTTTTGTGAATCAGATGACATACAGTACAGGGAATACTTGGTAATTCTAAAGTTGTCAGTGTACAAAAATAGTTCTAAGTTAACTTTAGTGATTATTATCATTATTCAAGCTGGCAGATGGGAAGCCTATGTTTATATAAAAATGTGCAGGGCACTGATCACATTACCAGAACTATTCACATAAGAAAAATTCTGTTTGGATTTGGTTTTTAGATATTGATAATCTTAAGCAGAAGCTAAAGCTCACTAATATCAGTGGTTGCCAACTCAAGAGATGAGAAAATCTGGCTTGTTCTCATTTGTATTCTAGTTCATTACAGCAGCCCACTGCCCTGACTGAGACAGTTCTCATGGTACCTAGCTATCATTTTCCTGAATATGGCCCTTTGTTCTCTAAATCTTCAATGCCACTGCCCTTATCTGAGTGTTTATAACACACTCCACTTTCTGTCACAGAGTTACCATGGTAACTCCTCTCTTTCTCTCTGGGGATCCAAAAGTGTCTCAAAACTTCTTATCTCGACATGCAAAACTTGCTTTGTGGAATAAAAGGAACTATTATATTATCTATACCCTTTGATAGTTACACATAATTAAATCAAAGTAACAAATGCTCATGGTTAAAAATATCAAATTGTATAAAAAGATGTAAACAGGAATGATAGTTCCCTGCCTAATTCTTCTTTAACTCTCTAACCTTGCTCTCATATTTAATTGTTTTACCCATGTATTCTGGTATTATATATTATATTAATTGATTCATCAGTTTTAAACATTATGCATTGACTTGCTCTTATGGTAAAAATGAGCCTTTATTCCATTTTTCCTCCTCCCCTCCATCTTTTCAATATAGTTATTTTACTATTCTTATTTGAATTAGTTATATTTATATTTACAATATAATGACTATAAAATATTTTTTTGTGGCAGAACAAAATATCATTCTATTATTATATATTTTTTCTGGCAATAGCTTTTTACTATTCTCTCTCTACTTTTTTTGAGTCTATTCCCTCTCCCCCTCCCTTCCTTTACTCCTTTCTTTCTATCTCCCTTCAGTTTTTTGATAACCTCAATTGTTTTTACATGTTTTATCATAACAGTTATTTAAAGATATAGATTTTTTTTTTAAACAATATGCAGATCTCTCTTCTAGTTCATTCTATTTTATGTTCACTTTCAAACTTGACCAGTTATCTTCAGGTCTGCTGCATAGTTGTTATTCGGAATTTCTCTCTAATGCTTGCTTTTTAATTTTTATTTTTTTGGATTGGAGCTATTGTGTCCTGAATTGCATGAATATCTCTTAATTTACTACCTTGTTTTACTGGAAAATATTCTTAAGTAACTTTCTAAGAATGGAGGTTTTAGGGAACTTTTTTGAAAATACATTTTGCAAAACATTTTGTATTTTGACTTTGCACAATACTGATAGTTTGTCTTTGTAAAATTTTGGGTTGTAAAACATCTCTCAAACTTTTGAATAAATTTATTAATTGTTTCTAACTTCTATTCTGATAACTATGTGTCTTTTTCAAAGAGGAATATTTTTTTCTGTTCAAAACTTTAGAATTTTATCCTTAGCATTGGTATTTTAGGGAATCTGACGATTTTTTTTTTAAAGGGTTGGACTTTTATTCTAATTTTGTTGAGCATTAGGTTTCAACACTCACGTCCCTCACCTTTGACAACTTCTAGTAGTGATAGATTTTGATTCTTCAAAGGTCAGTGTTTTCTGTTTTCTTTTTTCACTCTGAATCTTCTGAGGATTGATCTCCTGAGTTTATTCCTTTTTTCCCCTCTCATATGGCCTATCTCTTTATTTTTTTCTTCTTTTTTTTTTTCTTTTTCTTTTTGAGAGTTCCTTGAGTTTATCCTCCATCTCTTCTATTGAATTGTTTTCCCCCCAGCAATTATATTCTTAAGATCTTCCTATTCTTGGAACTTTCTGTATTAATCTATTTTCGATGTAAGGATGAAACCTTTGAAAATGCTAGAAATGAGATCCAGTCTAAATTTTTTAAAAGGTGTTTTACATCTGATTGATCTATAGTCAACTTTTCTACACCCCACCCCCCAAAACCCGGTTAATTCCTGCCTGTCTTTGAAGTTGGAGGATTTCCTCAAGTGCCCCTTGCTTATTCAGAGTAAGAAACAGATCTTTACATTTATACTTAAGAGGAACTAAGAAGGGAAATTATCTATGTATTTCCTCTTTTGAGGGAAGAAATCTGAAGACAGAGCAGTTTCCTCTTTACTAACTCCCTTATATTTATTTCAGTAAGGACTTTTTTTTTTTTTTTTTTTTTTTTTTTTTTTTTTTTTCAATAAGGACTTTTCCCTCTCCCATCCTCTGCCTTGTAGTCCTGGTGTTGAATTTTATTATTAAAAACATTGAGTGTTTTTCATAACTCGTATTGGCAAGAACCATATTTTGAAAAACAATTATTCTTATGTTGTGCCAGATACAGTAAGCTAAGCAGACAGACAAATTAAAAAAAAATATAGAGTACGTGCTAACAACTTAGTGGAGGGGTTTAGTAATTATATCTAAATTCTCCTGGTTGAAATCTAGGCTGAAGCACCAAAAGCAGAATATGGAGTATAGACTGCCTTTTTGTGCTTGGATCATTGGAAAGGGCTTTGGATTCATAGAGATACAGATTTCTGAAATTCTATCAGTGTCTTCTGTTCCTGCAACTTGGTGAAGTTATGGGTTGTCTATGAATGAAATTACCCATAGGCAGTATCCCTATTATTATATTTAAATCACAGAACTCAAACTCACAACTTTATTATACTGTGACTCTGCTTTGCCAGATATTTATTGAGCAAACAGAGTGTGCAAGGCACAGAGTCTTTTTATTCAGGAGCTCAAAGTTTAGTGCACATGTGTCAAACACAAGGCCCGCGGGCCAAATCCGTCCCGCCAGGCCTTGCAATGTGGCCCGCACCGCGCTGTCATCACTGTACTCCGCTGCGTTTCCATCACAATGACAGTTTATGACTGTTCAGTAAACCATTCGGCCTGCGATTTAGTCTGGATTTTAGATTTTGGCCCCTTCTCTGATTGAGTTCGACACCCCTAGTTTAGTGTGTATGTGTGGGGGCTGGGGGGTAGGTAGTTTGGATGTAGGGGACACATCTATCGGTAGATCATTAACATGCAGGTACAACTATTGGTGTATGAACAATCCACTTCATTTCTCAAATCCTACTCAACATGCCCCTTTTCCAAGTTCAGCAAGAAACCAGAAATCTAGTCCAAAGATGTTCTTCTCCCAAAGGCTCAGAGGAAGAGAGGGCCTGAGGAATCCAACATCAAACATCTGTAACCCAGATGGGCATGTCAAAGGGAGAGTATTTATCAGACTTGGGACTGGTCAGGAAGACATATAAATTATAGATGTTACCCAGTCAGTTGAACAGCGTTAATACCGTGTTTCCCCGAAAATAAGACAGTGTCTTATATTAATTTTTGCTCCCAAAGATGCGCTAGGTCTTATTTTCAGGGGATGTCTTATTTTTCCATGAAGAAGAATATGGTACACATTTATTGTTAAATGAAAATAAAGGACATTTATTACCTGTATACGGTACAGTAGTACGGTAGTTGTCAACACAAACCAGACAAACTGAATCCTACAGTATCAAGAATTTACTCATTTATTTAATGACAATCATATCATCTTCTGGAACATCATCATAACAATCCAATTCCTAAATTTCCTGGTGAATTTCTTGTGACTACATTTCTTTCAGAATTAGTGGACCAAATCTCTCATGTTTAGCAATAGCATTCTGAGACAGAGCCTGGGGGGAGGGGCGCACGCTTATTTCCAGGGGGATGCCTTATATTTCACTCAGAAGGAAACCTGTAAGTAGGTCTTATTTTCGAAGGATGTCTTATTTTCGGGGAAACACGGTAAGATAGAGGAACTTGGTTATAGGCAGGTGCTTCTGCGTAAGCCAGATGTCTACTTCTTCATGGTGGCTGCCCTGCAAGAGGGTCCATAAGTCCATAAGGAAGGGGGTCCAGAATCCACCATTACAGATGTCATTGACCACGCCTATGACACATCCTAGGGAGCCAAGCCAAGGAAACTTGGCTCCCCTGAGCCTTGCAGACTTCAGCTCTTTTTGGTCATGAATTGTTTCTGTTCTTTTTCTTTCTAAAATGGTATCAGAGATGACGCTTCTTTGCTGCTGAACCTACTTTTCATCCCTTGTTCTTCCTCTCTTTTTCCCATCAGAGTTGAGCCAAGTGCCCAGTGGAACTGGAACTGTGGGCTTGCCTCTCTGTTTTGGTTTCTGTGTGTCAGATTCCATAATATTGTTGTCATGCAGGGGAAAACCATCAAATAAAAACAAATGGATGAGATGGCTGAGCATAGTTTAAGCAAGCCATCTATCACCGAGTGTCAGGTCATGCTATGAAGCAGACCAGGGGTGCCCTCCACTTGTTTTCTGAAGCCTATGGAGGGCTGATGTCTCTGTGTTGGTGACTCAGTCTCTTCTTTGCTTCACTCCCTCCATTTTGCTGCTGGGGTATTTGAGGGCAGGGAACAGCTATGTAGCTATGCTGGGCCATGGCCTACTTTGTTCTAAAAGGGTCCTCAAGATGTGGACTGGGAGGAGCCCTGCTAGGGTGTGGCGAGAGTGGTACCTACAGTTGTATAATGTGGGATGTGTATCCTAGGCCAGGAGGGCAATGCACATGACACTTGGGAACAAGTGGAGAGCCCAGTGCTGAATAGACCTGGATGCAGGGGATTAGTTGGGTCTCACTCACCCACCCTTTGTGGCTGTTGAGCCAGAGGAATGGTTGTTTGTGCTGGGCCCCTTCAGTGGCAGGTCTGTTAAACATCAGCCAGGCTTCATTATAGGTTTCTTTTGAAGTTGGGATTCAAAGTTCCCTGCAGCCAAAACAACAAAACAACACACACACACACACACACACACACACACACACACACAAATAGTGTGCCCTGACCAGTTTGGCTCAGTGGATAGAGTATCAGCCTGAGGACTGGGGAGGTCCCAGGTTCGGTTCCAGTCAAGGGCATGTACCTTGGTTGTGGGCACATATCCAGTGAGGAGTGTACAGGAGGCGGCTGATTGATGTTTCTAACTCTCTATCCCTCTCCATTCTTCTCTGTAAAAAAATCAATAAAATATATTTAAAAACACATGGGAAAATATCTAAGTGTAAGGGGTAGAAGAGGGTAGAGAGCAAAGAAACAGAGGCAAAGCCTTAAAACATAACAACTCTTCCAACATCAAACAGTGTAAACTCTAAAGATACAAGCCTTACCTTCTCACACTCACTTCACCTGGCAAAGAGACCAGGGGTAAGCAGTAAGGGAACACCTTACATGTAAGCTCAATAAGTGTGCCTGCAAACAGAAGCATCTCCTGTTTGTTTCTCGGCAGGCCAATTTCTGCCAGTCCCAATAGGTACAAAGATTTCCTTGTATACTGAAGGAAATCTACAATTTCTTTGTTCACCTGGCTCAGAGAACATTCCTTCCTAGGTGAGTGGGGAGAGGTTGTTTTTCTCCTTTTCATGGTTATTTCATAGCCAAATAGACTTACGAGAGAGCTATAAGTGGTGTGTCTGTATTAAAATTATTTTCTCTTAGAAACTTTTGAGGAAAGACCCTAGTATCCAACTTCATTCAGGTACAAGACACTTGGGCACTTTCCTAGGATTGGGGTGCTGGCCCTTATATCCTGGCCTGGTGCCCATCTGTTTCAGATGATTTCACTGAGTGATCTTGTGGTAGAATTTCAGCCTAGGAATCTAAACAATGCTACTACTAATAAATGTTTTCTTTTTCTCTAGGAGCCCTGCTTACATATTACTTTAATGACTGAACAGAAGTTAAATCTTGTTGCTGGGTTTTCCCTAACCGAGAAAAGTAGATTGGGGAATGGTTGGAGCATACAGTGAGTCTGAATATCAGGGTTTTTCTTTTCTTCTTTCTCCTCCTCTTCTCCTCCCTTTCCTCACCCTCCTGTGTGAAGCTGCTGATCCATTAATTTCCTGAACCCTAACATATCTCTAACTTCTAACCCAGGGGATGTGCCCACTGCTGTGGACCTGATTTCCCTGGCCTAAATCTTAGATGATTCCTGCTTCTTCTTTATGTCTCAGGATGTCATTTCCTCCATCCTGATAACATTCCTTTTTGTTCTGTTGTAATATATATTTTATTTTTATTTTTTAAAAATAAATCTTTATTTTTCAGATTATTACAGGTGTTCCTCCTCCCCCCCCCCCCAGCTCCCTTCCACCTGGTTCCCACCCCACCCTGTGCCCTTACCACCCCCCATTGTCCTCATCCAAGGTGTAAGTTTTTTGTCCAATCTTTTCCCGCACCCTCATATTCCCTTCCCCCCTGAGAATTGTCAGTCCACTCCCTTTCTATGCCCCTGATTTTATTATATTCACCAGTTTATTCTGTTCTTCAGATTTTTTATTCACTTGATTTTTAGATTCACTTGTTGATATGTATTTGTTGTCACTTTGTTGCTCATAATTTTTATCTTTACCTTTTTCTTCTTCCACATCTAAAGAATACCCTTCAGCATTTCATATAATCCTGGTTTAGTGGTTCTGGGTGGTAGTTGTCCTGCCATTTAGTTGTGGTTTTGATGTAGTTGTGAGAGGCAGCAAGTATAGGTGATTATGCTGCCATCTTGTTTTCTCCGATAACATTCCTCTTTGTCCTGTAGTAGGAATTAGCTATCTCATTTGTGTCACTGCTCACCCCCTGCTGTCATCACTCTGTCCAGCCCCTCTGGTCTCTCACCTGTTTCATTACAATGGCCTCCTCAGTAGTTTCCTCTAGCAAAGTAGTTAGAGTAATCATCTTAGAGTGTAACAGATCCAATTATTTCTCTGCCAAGATGCTCCAGCAGCTTCCTAGCTCACCTGGAGACAAAGCCTTACTATGACCTACAAGTTCTACCTGGTCTGGTGCCAGTCATTTCTGTGGCCTCCCCTCCTACCACGTTTCTTGTTTGTTCCATTCCCATCACGCCAGCCTTCTCACTGCTCCTTGACTTGATGGACACACTCCATTAGTTTTTCAGTGGCTTTTCACTCTCTGGCACATCCTTCCTCTATATTTCTACATGGCTGATTTTCCCACTTCCTTCCAGAGTTTTTTCAGTCACCTTTGACAAATCCTTTTTTGGTGACATCATTAAAAATTTCACATACTCCTCTGATTCTTCATGGTTGCTTTCCTATTTTATTTCTCTTTTTAGGATTTTCCACTAATGTGCTATATATTTTTAAAAATTTGCTTACTGTCCATCTTCTCCATGAGAATGTAAGTTCCATTAGAGATGGGGTTTTTGTATGTTCAGGTTACTATTTTACCCTTCCAGTTAGAGCAGTGAAAGGAATAGACTAAGACAGTGGTCAGCAAGCTCATTAGTCAATAAAGCCAAATATTAACAGTACAAAGATTGAAATTTATTTTGAGAGCTGAAAACTGACTTCTGCGCATGGGCCATGAAGTTTCAATCACACTGTAAGTGCACCCCCGCACGTGGTATTTTGTGGAAGAGCCACACTCAAGGGGCCAAGGGGCCGCATGTGGCTCGCGAGTCACAGTTTGCTGGCCATTGGACTAAGAAGTGTTCAAGAAATAATTGTTGACTAAAAGAATGTTCTTACCCAAGTATGGTGGTTGGCAAACTATGGCCCATGGATCAAATTTAGCCTACCACCTGTTTTTGTAAATAAATTTTTATTGGAATCCACTTATTTACACATTGTCTCTGGCTGCTTTCATGTGGCAGGGTTGTGTAGTTATAGTGGAGACCAGGTGGCCCACAAAACCTAAAATATTTACTATTTGGCCCTTTACAGTAAAAGTTGGCCAACCACTGCTCGAGTACATATTTATCATACTCTATTATAATTACCCCTTGATGTTTGTCTCTTGCACAAGATTTAGGCTCTTTGTAGTTCCTGTAGCATTGGAAATGTTCAACTGATTTTTAAAAATGAATTAACTTATATACAAGTGAAAAAAATCAATGACTTTTAGGGGGAAGTACAGTATTGGGCAAGAGTTTGAGTAGAGCAAGGTATGCTACTTTGTATTGAAAAAAGAGATACGCAGAATCTACACTCTAGTAATCCATTCTGCTTGTCTTATTACTGTGGTACAGTCTCCATGTTGAGTAGTAAGTAAAACAACTAAAGATAACCATAAAGTGGGAATATGTTAGCTGGGGAGGGAAAGGCTATAAGCAGTTGCATTCATGATTTCATTGTTTGAGTAGTTGAGCCCAGATGGCTCTGAAAGTATGAAACATGGACTAAGTTTTTAACAGAGAAATAGTCAATTACAGTACCAAGGAAGTAAGATAAATCATAGCTAGCCGGGGAAACAGTGATTGATAAATAGAGCAAGCCTCCCCTCAAATGACAAATAGAGCAAGCCTTCCCTCTAATCAGTAAAGCCTGTTTAAAATAATATTGCAGATTAGCCAAGACTGTTATCAAACATTTTTGTTAGGCTTTTGTGGTAGTAAGGAATAGAGACTTCCTCAAGTCTCTATAAATAAATAACTATATAATAAATCCATAAAGAAATTGGATTTATTGTACAGTTACATATGGACTGGAGATGGAGCCAGAAGACTGCTAGGAACTGAAGCAGGTCCGGATTCTTCATTTCCTTCAAAGGCTTCAGGGCCCTCCATAGCTTAGTGCATCTGCACTGTTCATTTCTCATTCAGTTTGCTAGATTACTCATTCTTCCCATCACCTTACAGCTTTAAAACTAAACTCAGCTGGCTGTGACTCCTGCTTTATCTCATTGAGAATTATCTTCAGATTCATGTCTCAATGCTAATTATCTGAGTTTCTTTGCAGAATCTTGGTTTAAATTTTGGAAACAGTCCATGTGAATTGGCTCAATTCATTTTTATGAGACAGGCCAGAAGTCATAGGTTTTTGGCTAGCTTCAAGTTCAAGCAAATGTGGCCAAAGGAGCAGGACAGCAGGGAGAACTCCTCAGGGTTCCAAGGGAAGTCTTCTCACAGGCAGTGCCAACACTCTGGATAGAGAGAGTTGGTTTTTCATCTTTACTTCTTGGGGATGAAACACCTGACAGGCATAATTCCCGGTACTGTCCTTTTTATTAGACTTTAGACCTTGGTATTCCTAGTAATGTAACTCTATCTATCATCGATCAACCAACCAACCAATCAATCATCTAATTATTTTACCAAGGAAATAAAACATTTTGCAAGAGTTATCTTTTTTAATGCTCACAACAGCTCTAAGAAGCAAATGCTTTTATTATCTCTAGTTTATAAGAAAATGAAGATTTAGAGAATTCAATAACTATCATTACCCAGTGGCAGAACAGGGATTAAAGTCTGACTTTACAGTCTGTGTTATTAACCACCATTTTGTATTATGTGTCAGTTTTAAATCTTACATGTCTAGCAAAGTACTTTGTTCATGGTAGGCATATAATATATGTTTATTTTGGCTATACAATTATTATTTCAGAAACTACTTGAAGAGATGAAGGAAAGGAAAGGGAAAATACTAAGGGCTTAGTGTTTATCAAGAACATTAGTTAAGAGGTAGATTCTTTAAAACATGAATAGCTAAATAAGAGAAATAGTTTATTAAGAATGGGGGAAAAGTATGAACCAAAGTACAGATAGTTACATGCAAATATATTTAGGCCATTATGAGAAGAACAACTTGAAAGGAGGGGACATTTCTCAGGGAAGAATAAGATAGAGAGAACATTAGAAAAGTTATGTTGGGAAGTCCTCAGATATTGAATAGTAATCAATTGGGATTCATGAGAGAAAGATATTCATAGATATCCACAAATAGACATCTGTTTTAATATGTATCTGGTTTAATAGCTACCATCTCTGATAAATTTTATATCTTCCTTCTGGAATCAATTTGCTTATATCTGAAATATTTTTTCTTCAGCTTTCTTTATTAAAATGTTTTCTACTCATATACTTTAAAATTTTTATTTTTTCAAAAATGTTTTTATTTTACCTAACTTTTAGTTATTCAATTTTAGATAGGCTATTTGCTTTCTATTATCAAGATATTATACTAGTCTCCTGGTTCCATTTATACTGTTCAAAAGTTAGCAATCTAATTGTCTTTCATTTGTATTTACTTTGCCTTTTCTCTTTAGTTGTCTTCTTTCTCATTTTTTGTGTGTGTCTTCAGTGTCCTGAAAATTTACTGTGATTGATATATATATATATATATATATATATATATATATATATATATATATATATTTTAATATGATGTATTATTATTATTTTAAATCATCACCCAAGTATATGTTTTCATTGATTTTTTGAGAGGAAGAGAAAGAAATATCAATGTGAGAAAAATATTGATCAGTTGTCTCCTGCATGACTCTATGAGGGATCCAGTTCGCAACCAGGGAAGTGAAGCATCAACCTTGCAGTGGAAATGTGATCATTTCCAAACATGCCAGGGCAAAACATTTACTTTTATATTTTATTGAGAAGTCTTAGTTGTTTACAGTGGAAGAATGATCAGGGCTTCTAAACTCTTTATTCTAGAAATGGAAGCAATTCTTCAGAACACTAATTAATTTGGGAGCAGCATGCAGAATCAGTGTTGTGAACAGGGATACTGAAGGCAGGAAGATGACCTTATAAACTCCTGTACTAATCTAAGCAGCATAGGGTGCTGGGTTGCAAGTGATTAGGAAAATTATTGTGACATAATGGAGAGAACTAGAAAACTGTAAATGAGAAGAATGGGGTTCTAGTTCTTACTCCAGCCTAATTACAAATTTAACAATTTGTTCATTTATATTTATGCTATATTTATTGATTTTCAGCATATGTTTAATTGAGCACCTATTGTAGGCTAACTGCTCTTTTAGGCACTGCAGATATTATGATGAAGAAAAAAGTCCCTTCTTCATGGGGCTTGTACTGTAATGTGAGGAGACAGGCACTTAACAAATAAGTGAATACATGATATATGCCAGTGAATGATAAGTGCTATGGAAAAATAAATCAGAAAGATAATGGAGACAGGGAATGCTTACTGTAGGAGCAAAATAAAGGATGTCCAGAAAAGGCCTCACTGCAAATATGGCATTTGAGCAGAAAGCTGAAGGAAGTATGGGAGAGTTACCGTTGTTGAGTTGAATGAATTAAGCATAGAGGTCACAGGCCTATCAGGTCATAGATTTTAGCTTTTACTTTTGATGAGCAGGACTTGGTCAGTAGAGTGACTTGAGCAGTGCAATACTAACAGAGAAGGTATAGAGAAGTATTTCCTTGAAAGGATGTTGTGAAGTTCAAATGAGATTATCTGTTGAAAGGGCTTTGCAAATTGAAAATACTTCATAAGTGACAGTGTTTGGTGAGCCATTGCATTGGGTTCAGCAGTAAGTTTGAGGAGATGGTGGACATTCTCAAGGAGATGTTGAACAGATGACTGAAAAGGGGATGTGAAAGAGATATTCATCTTAGTGTGGAATTTATGGGCAAGGTGATATCTGATGTGGTAATGAATCCTCATAAAACAGAAAGCGGGGACCATCACCCTGACCTATAGGGAATCTGCGCCCTATCTCATCTTTCTCATGTGAGTATAAGAGTGCAAAGCTAAGAACAATGAGCATTTCCTCTCTACTGTGCTTTCAAAATACGTATTGTTCAGGAAGGCCTTATGCCTACCATGTGTAGTACCCAGTAGATACTCAGAATTGCCTGTTGTATAAATGCTGCAAAATTGTGGGGGTCATAGCACTTAGGACTATGATAGAGTCAGGGATTCAAAATTACTTCACATAAAATTTTAAAGGATTGAATGCTGGGCTCAACACAATATTGTGAAAATTCACAGGGATGAACTTAGATTTTAGAATATTAAAAAATGTGTAAACCAAGCTGGTGGATATTTATGTTTGCAGCAATCAATGTGAAAAATAGTTCTGAGCATAATCTTCATATGAAACAAAAGCATGATGTGGCCATTAAAAGTATGCCAACAATTTTGGGCTCTGTTAAAAAGATTTCAGTGTTCAGATGGCTGGAAGAGATGCACCTTTCAGAAACAGCCTTATTAATCAGACTGTCTGGAGTCTGTGCTCGGTTCTGGGCAGCAGGTTTTATGGGGAACATCGACAGCCTGGAGCACATCCCAGAGTTTGGGGAGGAGAATTGTGATGGGGAAGATGGTAATATGGCCCTGATCGCCGCCTTAGATTGAATTTTCTCCTTCCTGCTTGATCAAGAAGCCAGTATGTAGAGAATTTTAAAAAGAGTAATAATGGCCCTTTTTAGCATCTCATTCTTTCTATTCATTCATCCACTCATTCATTAATTCATCCAGTTTCTAACAAACAATTATAGAATGCCAGTTATGTTTTAGACACAGTAGCAAGCTTATGATCCTTGTCTTCAAAAAGTTCAGATGGTAGAGACAGTCATCCATGAATACAATTGCAATACTGAATAGAATAAAGCCAGTGCTATCTCTAATCATCTACAGCAACTAACCAACTCCCCCCCCCTACTTTTAGTCTTTCTCCATCCTAACCCCCAAATTAACTCTGTACACTTTCATTAGAATAATCATTTTAAGAATCATACATACGTTCTGCTCTTCCCAACTAGAGGAACCCATCGGGAAGGATGGGTTCTTGAAATATGTGTAGTAGAGGCCGGAAAGAAGAGTGTATTAGGACAGAGAATTGGCACCTATTGTATAGCATAAGATGATTTAGGACAGTAACTATAATAATAATTACCATGCATTCAATGACCTTACCGTTAACTGTGAAATTATGGGGCAGTCACTGTCCAATATTATTTCAGACTGACTCATATATGGAACATAATACTTTTAAATACATTTTGTAATTATATATACTGGTCATTCTCCCCTTTTAATAATTTGGTCTACTTCTTTTTCCATAGATAATAATATAATGGGAAAAAATAATCCTCTCTAATTCTGTCATTCTGGGCTCTTCTGCATGATCATAAGTCCTTGATCAGTAAATAAATACAATCACACTTTTTCTTAGTGGTTGAGTCTGTCACACCACAGGTAGTTTGAAAAGAACCCATAGTGAAAAGGCAAGCAGGACTGGTCTTCCTATTTTTGGAGTTCTTGGGAACTGTCACAGCATCTTTAATTTGAGTGGATTTATTGTAACCAATACTAGACCTCAAATATAAGGAATCCTTTTCTAAGGCATATTTCAGTGCTTTTCTTACATATTTGGATTTAATTTCTATGGAAAGAGAAATACTTGTATACTTTAAATACATACTTATGAATAAGAAATGTCTGTTAATTTGTTTTGGAGTTAGTTATACCATATCTTATTGCAGGTAGGACTTAAAGTATAATTTATATTTTCATATGATACAATCATTTAAAAGAAGGAAGAGGAGAAAAAGGGAAAATGAGGACAGATAAGAGAAGATGAAGTCAGTGCTAAATTCAGTATGCCAAAGGAGTGGATACATATTAAACATGCCAAAGTCAGACCACAGAGCTAGCTCTGAACTTCCCAGAATCAATACGAAGAGGGAGACAGGATGGCTCACTCTGTTTATGAGACAGAACAACTGGCATAGAGAGTGATACTGGACAGAAATTTCTCAGGAACCACATGTAGAGAAAACTGTGTAGTGCAATGAAACACATTTTCAATAGACTCTTATGCAAAAATCTAATATTCTCTTAAAGAGTCAGTCTTGGGTCTGCTCCTCAGCTTTACTTCAATTTCTACCTTTTAGAGAATGGTTGGAAAATTTTATCCTGAAACAGTTTTAAAAACAATGATCAAAAGTCTGGCCTTTCTGTGGAGGTAAGAGACGGAGGGATTCAGAACCCAGCAACAGTGGGAGACATGGACTGAAGAAAGGACACAATTTCTCTGAGACAAGGAAACGAGGTTAGGGTGGACAGAGATATTTGAGCTGTTCCCCAGCAGGCAGGGATTTGAGAGAGGTTTTGCCTGGAAGACTTGATATACTTGGTGAAGAGAGAGACAGCCGTCTCTTAAGAAGGGGGCAAGGGGTTTTCAGACAGTGTAGGTGCTTGAGGTTGGTCAAGATTGTTCATAATAGCCTCTTTCCAGTCAGTCTCCATGTGCTAAAATTGGAAGCAAACTTACAATTTTAACCCATTTCCTTCTTTCAAGAGCTTTGTGAAAGAATGTGATTCTGGAGAAAGCTATTGTGAATCTCTAAGGAGGTGGGACCAAAGCAAATTCTGAAAGATACACAAACCTATTCAGAGTCATGGAACGTCATAGCTGGATCTTGGAGATCATTTAGTTCAACTGTATGCTATGTTATGTTATGTTACGTTACGTTACGTTACGTTACGTTATGTTATGTTTTATGTTATGTGTTGTGTTGTGTTGTGTTGTGTTATGCTCACAGAAGCTTGATGACCCAAAGAGAGGTTGTCAGATTCCTTGTTTTCCCAATTGTACGTAATTACTCAAGCTACTAGGCAGGAGGTCGAGGTTGCTTTATCTAATTTTCTGTCTCGGTTTATCCATTTTATCCCATGCCTTTGATTAACTGTATAGCTTCAAACCTATCTTTTGGGGATCAAGAGAAGTTTGCAATTATAGATTCCTTAATAGACTCCCATGCCTATGTGGCCATGTGCTTATCTGGTCTACTAGGTTCACATGATATAGTAGTTAATAGAAGAGATGATGCTGGAGAAAAATAAGAAGGTTCATCAAAAGAGGATGTAAACTAAAGTTCAGAATGAGAGTGAAACCCAGAGCTGACTGTCACCATGGGTCATGTGATTCCTAGGAAATTAGAATGGACTGACTCTGTGGTGTCCATGGCTGGAGTGCCTTGGGAGGCTTCTGGCTTGGTGAACAAGTCTTTGCAGTTGGCATGGAGAGCAGTATGCAACTCCCAATTTCAAAAGCACAAAATAGCCTCGTGCCCATGCTACATTTTGGTTGCCACAGGAGAAGTTTGGAAATCAGGAAAAATTATGACTACGAGTGGACTAAAAAAGCCATATCATTTTCCCAGAACTGGCAGTATTCTTCTGTTTTGAAGAATGACTAAATCATTAGCCCAACGCATGGTGGAAGGTGGGGAGACAGAACAAGGGAGATGAAGACAAGATTGGTGAAGGGGAAGCTGCTGTTAATCTCTTAAGGAGGTAGAACCAAGGTAAATTCTGAAAGTCTCATGAACTCTTTGGAGGAAGAAAAGAAAGTAGTATACAGGCACATTATATTTCTTTTCTCCAATTGTGAACTTGCTCCGTAATTGAACAGGCTTTAATTAGAGCCATATGGAGATCTGATAGCCCACCCATTGCCATTTTCCTAGAGATGTGGAAACTTGATTTACTTTGCGATGTACTGTACTATAGCAGTATTTGGTGTTGGGACAGCTTTGCCTACTGCCTATTGAATGACTTACAGTATTACATGTGAAAACTTGAAAGGTTGGTCAGAAACTAAATAAATCTCTTGAGAGGTTATATTTCTTAATTTCCTTTCTGTCAGGTTTAATGCAAGGGCCTCCTCTGGTATCTAGAACCTTCACATTGTATCTAAGCAGGGTTTTAAAGCAATAATAAGGTCCACTTCTGAGTAAACTGTGGTGTGTGGAGAACAAACTTAATAGAAGATTAAAGAGGCTTCCACTTAGGGAATCAGGACATCTTGTCAGTTATAATGACTCCTGAGTTGACCTAAAAAGTACGTTTATAGCACTTCCTTTTTATAGAAGGTTTTGGTTTTGGAGTTGTGAGAATGATATTTGGATTGTGCACCAGCTAGGATTTAGGAAACTTAGCCAAGTTGTGTTATGAGAGACAATTCCTGTGATATTTCTGATTTCAATAAGTACTGATTTATGTAGCCTCTTAAGCTTCAGTTCCTCCATTTTGCAATTTGAGGTATTTTAATATCAAGTGAAACCATCAACTCCTTGGCCATACTAGACTCAATTTGGTGGTCTCTACTCAAGGTTCATATTTTTAGACTCATCTTGTCAATACAGCTTTTCCAGATGGGTCACCTGGATCTTCAGAAGTCATCTGCTTCTTTCCCTTTCTTCAGAGATGGGCCACTGTTGACCAAATGTTTATTACTAACCGTACCAAAATGTTAAGATAAGGAGATTTTATCATATTTCAGCCAACCACTCAAATGCACCAGGAACTAAAGATTTTCCCGTATGCACGGGCTGTTTTTGATTGGTATATGTTGAAACTGATACCAGTATTTCAATAAGTGAACTTGTAAGGAACATCATGAGAAAGGTTGAGCAATAGCGTCAAGCAACTACCCTGATTATTTATTCTTTTGTTTATTCATTTATTCAAACAATATTAGAATCTCAAGCATTTATTAAGTCAACAAATGCCTTCTTTGTCATTCGAGGCACTAGAGATTAAAGATGAGCTATACTTGTAGCCCATCAAAAGTCTATTTTAGTATCTAGTATAGTGAAACACACTTTCCCTCAAAGAATTCACAGTCTGGACTGGGAAGTGAGTTATGGAGGTATAAATTATAACTAAAAATAATAATTATATGTTAACTAATATGTGACTGTGGCTGTGTCTCAAAACAACTTAAATTATAAAAACAAGCACTGGCCCTCAGGCTCCAGTTTACCAACTCTTGTATAAATGTACTCTTTCAGATAGTATCTACTGCCAAATGACGAATTACTATAAAACATGGCAGTGTAAAATAACAAGCCTTTGTTGTCTAAGGAGCAGGGATCTGGGAGGTACTTAGTTGGGGTGTTTTGAGGTTTTTGTCAAGATGTCAGGCTGTGGTCATCGATGCTTGACTGAATTTTTTCCAAGATCACTTATCATGTGGCTGTTGGCAAGAGATGTCAGCTCCTCTTTACATGGGCCTCTCCTAAAGCAGCTTCACATGGCTCTCTTTATTTTGTCGTTGGTGTTTGCCAGTTTAATTATAATGTGTCTTCTGGGGTTCATTTTGCTTGGGAATCTGCAAGCATCTTGGATTTGTGTGGATTTTTTCTTCTCTTTCTCAGGAAAGTTTTCTGTCATTATTTCTTGAAATACATTTTCCATGTCTTCCTCAGTTTCCTTTTCTTCTGGAATCCCCATTATTCTAATATTGTTTTGTTTTGTATTGTCCCAGAGTTCCCTTAGACTCTCCTCCTGCTTTTTAATTTTTTTTTTTCCAGAAGCTGCTCTAATTGGGTATTTTTTTTCCATCTTGTCTTCTAGCTCACTGATGCAGTCCTCTGCTTCTTCTAGTCTACTCATGATGCTTTCTATTAAGTTCTTTACAGTAGTGATGTCACTTTTCATTTCTTCTTGGTTCTTCTTCATTTCCTCTTGGGTCATACTCATATTGTCAAATTTATCTTCCATTCTTCTTAGTTATCTTATGATCATTATTCTGAATTCTTTCTCTGGTAGGTTGCTCGCCTCTAACTCATTTACTTCCTTTTCTGGTGATGCCTGCTTTTCATTCATATGCGGGCTGTTTCTTTATCTCCCCATGATCTCTCTTTTTAGGATGTCTGGTTGTGTAGTTCTCTTTCTCCTGCTTTGACTTAAAGGCACAAAATAGAACACAACCAGGTATAACACACAAGGCACTGAATAGAAATGTGTTTGCAATATTAATAACCTCCAATAAAGGTGACTAGAACCTAGCTAACAAAAACATAAAAACAAAAAAAATAGGCAAATCATTCTTACACAAAAAGCATAAAACTTCAATATAATTAACATTCAACATACAACTACAAAGGGATAGAGAAAAAGACTTTTTTTTTTTTTTTTTTTTTTGGACAGCGACGAGGGAGGTGTGAATGGGCTTGGAGCAGGGGGTTGGAAATTAGATATACACAAGTAAGGTGAAATTTTAGGAGGGGGTAAACAGAAAGAATGGGGAAAATCCAGAGCAGGAAAGGGTTAAGATAAACAGGGCACCAAAGGAAAAGGTTAGGAAGAGAGTGATGGCATAAAGGTAGGGTTGAGATAGAATAAAGCATTGGAGAAGGAAAGATAAATATAGACTGTAGAACAGTAATCCCGAAATAATAAAATAATAATAATAAAAATAAACAAAAGAAAATAAGATAAAAAATGTAAAATAGTAGTAATAATATTGATTATGTATACAATGTAATAATTAAAAGGTAAAATCAAGTCAGGAAAAAGAAAAAAAAATAGTTTCTTGAGTAAACATTACAAATAATGAAAAAAATAAAAAACAAAAATTAAAAAATTTAAAAATTCAAATAAAATTTGCAGTAATGAAGGTCATTCACTTCCTCTATTGTTCTGTTTAGCATGCCTTTTTTCTAGTCCAGACAATATTGCAGTTCCCTGCGTTTCACTGCTCCTCAGTGTTGTAATATGGTCCTGATTTTTAAGCAGGTCTGGCTTTGATTTTATTATACTAGGGTCAATTTGTGATTTAGCCTCTGGGTGGCAGGGTTTCTAGGTTGACTTCCCAGGCTCTAAAGCCTCTCTAGCTTCCCCCTCCTCTCCCCCTCTGAGGCACTGGTCTATGGAGGGGAGGCAGGAAACAAGTCCGAGCCAACTGTAATCTCCTGTAATTCTCTGATATCCCTCCGAGTCAGATCCAAATGTGTTGCTCTTTAGATGTCTCCCTAATAGGAGCCCCATCCACTTTCACAGGTGACACCCGCCCAACAGCCAGCGGCTTCTACTTGTAATCACCGCCCCTGTTCTTTTGTCTTCTCCGCGAGCACTCACTCACCATCTCCTCGCTAAGTCTGACCTTTTCGCCGTGCAGTGGGGCACTCCTGTGAGTCCAAGTGTTCGCGCCGCCTGGGATCAGCGTTCTGGGGGTCACAGCTGCTTGGTGGTCACTGCGTCTATGGATATTCAGGCCTCTGACACGATCCAATTTCCCTTCAAGATGGCGAGATTTCTCCGTCCAAGCTTGTAGGTAGCTCCGGGAAGGGACCTAGCCCAGCCGTGGGTGCTTCCCTGTCAGGGGCACCCTGGTCAGTAGCTCTCCAGTTTCTTCTGGTGTTTGGCTGTCTCTTGGCTTGCTAATAAACACTCACAGCAAGACCCTCAGCTGCTCTCTCTTTCTGCTTCGGGACAAGGCTCAGAATCCGCCTATCTATTCTTCCGCCATTTTGTCTCCTCAGCTGTTTTGTTTTTTAAACTCAACAAGAATTCCTTGTAATGGAAGATGACAAACATAATACTAGGAAGAATGTAATGGGTTAACCTAGAAATCCAGATGAGGTCTTGGATGTAGTAATGGACAAAGGAATGATACTGACTGGTGGTTCAGTATGCTGTTCTCCTAGTCACCATTGGTACCCTGCTCTCTACTTTTAAGTCTGAATGAAGCATCCTTATTAGTTTTTATCTATACTTTCCAATCAGGTTTCACTTTTGCAAGTAATTTATCACATGAGGTCTTACATTAAAAAAAAAAAAAAAAAAACTACAAAAAGCTGAAACTTGGCTTAGTGGATGGAACATCAGCCTGCAGACTGAAAGGTCCCAGGTTCGATTCTGGTAAAGGGCATGTACCTTGGTTATGGGCACATCCCCAGTGAGGGGTGTGCAGGAGGAAGCTCATCTATGATCTACACAGCCAATAGTGAATCATCACACAGATGGTTCACCTCTCTGAATCAGAAACACACTGACTCAACCTAATGAGAAGGGGAAAAACAGTAGGGCAGGGAGTAGGAATCAGAATGGATTCCTACTACCCCTCTATCCCTAACTCTCTATCCCTCTTCCTTTCTCTCTGTAAAAAAATATATTTTAAAAAACCAAAACCAGCAAAGTAAAAAAAGAGAGAAAAGTCCAGCCAGTTTAGACAAAGCCAATTTCATAGCAATAAAGGTTAAATTTCCATTCAAAACTCCAGGAAGGACCAGTTGATGGCAGCTATTTTTCTCTGGCACAGGTGATTCCTGCAAGGTACCCACTCTGTCAGTGGCAACTCAAAATTGGCATCAGTGGCCTGCTATTGTAGTAATTGCCGTTAGTGGAAATAACACCTCATGCTAAGAAATACTCTTTCTGCTTTTCTTTTACTCTCTTTTAAAAATATTAGTCAAGAACACTTTCTACCAATTATGAAGTATCTTGGGTCAGAACTATTACTTATGTTGACCGTCACTTGACATTCTCTTTACGCTGTCCTCATTAGTCAGTTTTACTTAAATTTAAAAATAGTCCACAGTTTTCTTTCAATGTAACACCAAAATGGGGGGATAGAGTTAGGATCTAGAATGTACACAGAAGAAAAGCCTGTACGGTACTCAGCCCAGAATGCTGAGAATTAAGTACAGAACTGAGTTGGAATGGCTCAATCCCAGAACTCTGGAATGACTGAATAGCTGTAGTTAATCTCCAGTTCCTAGACTCCAGGCATAGTCTATCCCATGAGTTCCTTTAATTGCCATTATGAGAGATGAGTATTATCCTCACTTGATAGAAAAACAATCAGAATCTCTCAATTTGCCTCGCAAGTTCTTGCATAGAGAATATGGTAGGAACCCAGTGATTCTGTGCTAAATAAATTTGCAATTGTTGGAGGCCATGGGTGATCTCTACAGTCTATTAGGCTTTGGAATGACCTCAGGCCAAGTCTGTCCCCCGAGGTCACTTGTCAAGCTGTTTTCTTTTGTGTTTGAGATCAAGGTGTCTTGAAAGAGTTTCTTACCAATAAATTATGATGGTGAACCATAAGAAGCAAGTTTCCTTCTGCGTTTGGGGTTTTGATGTTAGCACAGTTGAGAAGTGGAGAGGTGATAAAGCATGATGGTGTGCTGTGTTCCCTCTAGTAAAACCTCTCAAGTCATCTGCTCTTGTCAACTTCAGTTATGCCCACCTAAGTCTAAGAGAAATGAAAATGGGCTCACATAATAGGGAAGTCATTGCCTGCACGAATGGCCCAAGCCACCTATTCCCTTCATTATTATTACAATCATTTGACATCTGTCTCAAGAACCTCCATTCTGATTTCTACTCCCTGCCCTGCTGTTTTTCCCCTTCTCATTCTGTTCTGAACCAAGTCCCCTTGACTGTTTGAGTCAGTGTGTTTCTGATTCAGAGAGGTGAACCATCCGTGTGATGACTCACTATTGGCTGTGTAGATCATAGGCAGTAGAGAGGTTCTGGCAGCCAGCAGGCCATTGAAATGAACAGTGTGAACTCTAGCCATGCCAGAAAGCATAGAGCCAACCTTCATTATGGTTGGGCCGAGAAAGCAGCCAGTCCTCATTTCACCTGGGGCTGGCTATTCCTGTTGAAGCCTCCTCTCTATGTACAGCTGCTTTTCTGCAGGGGGCCAGGGGAGAGTGGTCCTGGCACCCAGGGTAACAGAATCGGGTATAGAACTCTGGGAGATTTCCCAAAAGATAGGATTTTTAAAAATTAAATAATCATCAGTAGTTTACTAAGCAACTCCTCTGCTCTTTCCTTCACTTCATGACCTTAAATAATGTGGAATGTAAAGAACAATATAAATGAACAGACTCATAGATGCAGAGAACAGATTGATGATTTCCAAAGGGGAGGAGGTAGGGGCTCTGGGTGACAGAGGTGAAGGGATAGAGAAGTACAGATAGGTGGTTGCATAGTAGTTACAGGGATATAAAGTACAGCACAGGAAATGTAATCAATAACATTGTTATAACTGTGTTTGGTGCCAGGTGGTACTGGGAAGACCAAGGGGATCACTTTTAAAGTATATGATTGTCTAGCCACTAAACTAATACAAAACAAAACATAAGTCCATTAAAGTCGCTGTGCATCTGAGCAGGTGGTTAACCTATCTCCATTACCTGCCCAACGATACGGTGCAGATGATAGTTGTACCAAAGGGCTCAGAGTTCCTTGCATGCTTTTAAATTATAAGCATAAATTATAAGCCCACATGAATCCCCAAATAGAATTCATTCATTACTTTGGTTCTGACCGGTTAATTTATCATTATTGTGACAAGAATAAATTAAATGCATGCCAAATAGGGTATGTTTTATTAGCAAGCCCTTTAAGATCTTTCTCCATTTTCCTCTTATCTACCATTCTGTTCTCATTTCTCATCATTCCTTGAGTGCACAAAACTTCTCATCGTTTTCCAAACTTGTCAGGCTTCTTCCCACATTTATGCCTTTGAAGTTGTTCCTCCCTTGCTGGGATAGATTTTTGCTCCTTCATCTGGGTCACTTTGTATTAAGACCCAGCTTCATTGCTTCCTCCACTCCCATCCCCAATCATTCCTCTGTTTTCCTTTCACTCTGCTGTTGTACTTATTACATTGTCATCAGTGTGGTTTTGAAGTAAAGCCTATTGACCCTGGAGAAAGGCAGGAGAGTGAGAACTTGGCAGAACTGGGACTGTATAGATTTGACCATATGTGTCCATTGGTTTGGTATCAAAAGTCCTCATTGTTCTCAAAACAAATTTGGATGAAGTCAACTACTTGTTACCATACATTGTTTTGTTTCCAAAAATGGATTGTCTGAAAGAATGCCAGTGCCAAATAAGAATCTGAGAGTTGGAAGGGACCACAAAGGTCTTCCAGTCTAATCTTTTGAGACTGAGAGGTCAATGAATTGCCCAAAGCAAGGACTAATCTGAGGCCTCTCAAGTCCCAGTCTAAAGCCCTTCTCCTGCCTCCAGGCTCTTATTTAACTTTGGTTGTGTATCTAAACTGAATTTTATTTTTGATATTATTTATTTTAAAAGAATCTAGATATAGGTATTATCTTCATTATCTTAAAGATCCATTTGATAGTATAATTTGTTCTTCCTTATAAGGAAAAACTTAAAAGGAAGATACTCTTGGAAGCTGGAGCATGCCATTTTAAAAGTTTGTCAGTCTTGGGAAGAAGTGCTAAGTGTTAGCCTAGAGAAGGTAGAGGGGATAAGATCCAGGGCACAACAGGAGGACTGATTTTAGGCCAGAGCCCAGTTTGCTCACCTAACAGCAGGAGGATCAGAGCATAAGGGTCTTTCGGGGTTGGTGGGTAGATGATGATGGGGAGCTTGTCCAAAGTTATTCTCAGTTCCATTACTTTGTGAAAGAGGCATGAAGGTAATCAACTGAGAGGAGGATGTGAGAAGGAAAGAGTGAGAGGTTTGATGGGAGAAAGATGATGAGATGTATTGTAGCTTTTAGGTGAACAGGAGAGTGAATGACCAGGGAAGTGTATTAGGATCTGAACAGCACAAGGGCCAACCTGAGATTGAAGGCCACACATTGAGTCCACATCACACCATTGTGTGTTCTTCTCTGGTCATCTCCATTGGTAGATCTGTGGAAATGTTGAGTTAACTAGGTTTGAGGTTTTGCCAAGGGCATATACAATGAAATAAAGACAAGGGAGTTGATAATATCGATATATGTAAAGGAGTGATCTAATGATGAAAAATTGTGATCTTGGTGTCTTAGAAATTTTTGTCTTCTGTAGACCTATTTGACAAATTTAGAACTGTCTTCAGACTGGGACTTAGTAGGTTCCCAATGCCTGTTTGTTGAATGTATGTTTTTCAATTAATGAAATAATTATTAATCATACTAGAGACCCAGCACACAAAATTCATGTATGGGTAGGGTCCCTAGCAACAGCTAGCTGCTAGCTGGGGCCTCCCTCCTCTGGCTGCCTGCTGCCAACCGGAGCCTTCCTTTGTTCTGCGCCACCCTCTGTTGATAAGCATACATCATAGGGAGCAATCAAACTCCTGGGCAGTTGAACTCCTGAGGGGACATTTTGCAAATTAGGCTTTTATATATATAGATGCTTTCATCATGATACTAAGTGCTGAGGGATACATAAAGAAGTATGCTGTGATTTTCACCCTAAAGAGCTTTATAATCTAATTGATGAGTAGAATATGATGTAAAAATATAACAAAATAGGGGATGAATACTTTTGTGAACATATGTATGTTGTATAATGCCACTATTTGATTAGTATTGGATATTTTTTTTGATTTCTGTCTCTTGAAAAAATCAGTACAGATTAACCTCTGGTTGATAAACCCAAGCAAAGTAGATGATACAATGCATGTGTGTAGGCTGGTTTTGAAAGTTTCCATTAAAAAGATAATCTTGTATTTGCCTTTTTATTTGGTTTATCATCTGGAATTGTAACTCTCTCAGCTGTTGAATAGAATTTGTAGACTCCTATTTTTAAAAAGTTTGCTTTCAGATAAAATTCAAATTTTCTCTCTGGTTTTGCACTTCACAAGATGTGTTGCCTGTGACAGGTCTATTATGTTAAGAGCTGGATATGGAATCCTAGGCTGCAGTTGCAATTTATTCTACCATAAAATTGAAGCCCTTCACCAGCAATGGGAAGCAATCAAAATTGGTATAAACAGACCAACCTGACCCCCATCTGTTGTGGTTTATAGTGTTTTCCCAGTGAGAGATATTTGACTCCAATAACTCCCTATGATAGTAACAGAAAGATAGGCATGGTATCAGAGTCAGCTTCCTTTTAGATAGTTGGATATATGTGTACACACACAAGTGGTGTAAATTCAAAGGGACTTAGTCCATCAGAAAGTGGTTCCTCTCATATCTTACATTTTACAGGAAGTTTTCTCCTTCTTCATCCCCAAGTGCTCCTAGCAGATGGGCTGCTGGTATCAGACGAAACTGTCAGAGCTTCAGATATCAAGATGGAATTTAGAATTTCAGACCCTGAATGGGGTCCATGTGTGTGGGGTTCAATTTTGTGTGTCCTTAGGTACTCAGGAAATTAACATAGGGAGAATGACACAGGTCTAAGTTCAGTGATCAGGACTGGGCCATATGGCAGAGGCTGGGTTTTATGAAAAGTGTTTCTTTCATGTATTTGTTCTAATTCATCTATTCATTGATTAAGAAAGGGTATTTTGAACACCTACTATGTGCCAGGCATTGGGGAGGACACTGGGATATGAAGAGAAGTACAATAATTATAATACAGTGTAATAGATGTTAGGACAGAGTATCTCAGTTATTTTCTTTAAAAAATATATTTTATTGATTTTTTTACAGAGATGAGAGGGATAGAGAATTGAAACATCAATGAGAGAGAAACAAAGATCAGCTGCCTCCTGCACTCTCCCTACTGGGCTCAGTTACTTTTTAAGAAGCACTTGGGTGGACCACCCCCAAAAACTGGGGATGAAGAGAGAGAAAGCTTCCTGGAGAATGTAAGATACAAGATTCTTAAAACATGACTAAAGCTCTAGCATGTGCTAACCAATGTGCTAAGTGCTCAGGGGACACAAAATCAAGTGGGAGGTAGGTCCTGTTTTCAAAAGCTTGCAGCATACAGTGATCTGTACTTAATCAGACAACATCAATGAGAGGTGAGAGGTGTCTACATCAGACAGGAAGGGGAGAGAAAGCTTCCCTGGTGAGGAGTTATAAAATTTAGGTAAAGGTTATTACTACATGTATTAATATATTTTTTCTATCTCCATTAATATAAATTTATTTTTATGTTAAAATAAGTATTTATTTTTATAAAGACATTCTAGGCAAAATAAGTGTGTAAAAAAGCACACATAAGTGAAATGGCAATGAGGGAGTAGAAAGCTGGAGCAGAGATTATGTTAAGGGAAAAGATTCTTGATGCCAGAGACTTAAGCAAGGAGATCATGACAAATCTTGTGTACTCAACTATGGGGAACTACTGAAGATTATTTAAAAGTATGTGATGAGATTAGAATTTTGTAGAAATAGGTTGGAGGGGGGCATTACAGAAGTTATATTAATTCTCAGAAGAAATGATAAATGCTTAAACTAAGAGAATATATTGAGAGTAAAAGTGGAGAGAAGATAAATGTATGAAGGGCATGAGGACTAGATGGGCTTTGGGGACTGATAGAAAATAGGAAGGGTTAGAGGGAAGGGGTGACATGTATCGGGTCTAGTAATAATTAATGTCGTTTTTCAACATTCGTTTAAAATCTTGCTTGGCGTTGACTTGTATTGACATAACCTTCAAACACGTGGTATCTACAGAACGTGTGAAGTGCAATTAACAAGTTTTGCTTGAAAAAGTTTGTGTTTGGTTTGGTTTTTGTTGCAAAACTAGGGCTAAGAAGATGGCAGATGAAGAGCATATTCGGCACTGCATGCTTTACGAGTTCCAATTAGGAAGAAAAGCAAGTGAGGCTGCAAAAAACATCTGTAGTGCTCTTGGTCAAGATGCAGTTGGCACCAGAAAAATGCCAGCGTTGGTTTGAGAAATTTCGCGAGGGAAATTTTTCTTAGATGACAAGAGTGGTCGAGGCCGTGTGTCCAATTTTGATCAAGAAGCTCTTCAAGCTCTTTTGGTGCAAAATCCTCAAATTACCCAACAAGAGTTTGCGACAACTTTAAATTGTTCACAAAAAACAATTTCCAATCAATTGCGTGCACTTGGCAAAGTCCAAAAGTTTGGAAAATGGGTTCCTCATGAGTTGATAGACAACAACTGTAATCAAAGAGTCACAATTTGCAGTTCGCTCCTCTCTCGTCAAAACCGTTTGCCGTTTTTAGAGCAAATTGTTACCGGAGATGAAGAATGGGTGCTGTATGTTAATTTGAAAAGGTGGCCTCAATGGTTGGACAAAAATGAGGCTCCGCAGCCCACGCCAAAACCTGACTTGCATGCGAAAAAAGTGATGTTGTGTGTTTGGTGGAATTTTAAAGGAATTCTTCATTATGAACTTTTACCATCTACCCAAACCATTACAAGAGCAGTTTTTAGTGCCCAATTGGAAAGGTTAGCCCAAGCTTTAAGAGAAAAAGAACCCGTGCTGATTAATCGGAAGGGCATAATTCTTCACCACGATAACGCACGACCACATACTGCAAGAATCACTGCTGAAAAACTGCGCCAGTTGGAATGGGAAGTTCTCCCTCAACCTGCATATTCTCCTGATATTGCCCCTTCTGATTACCATTTGTTTTGTTCTTTGCAAAACTTTCTTCTTGGAAAAAAATTTAATAATGAAGAATGCCTCAAAAATGCATTGACCAAATTTTTTGCATCAAAATCACAAGAATTTTACAACAGAGGGATTAAAATGCTTCCTGAGCATTGGGCACAAGTAGTAGAAAACAACAGCAACTATATTGTTGACTAAATTTTGTTGTATTGTTTAAATAAATTTGATTTTTAAAGTATTAGAAAACGACATTAATTATTACTAGACCTAGTACATTTATGGCATAGACTTCTAAATGGCAAACGCCCCATAATGAAGAATTGAGGAGAAGTAGCTGGTTTGGGAATGAAGAGCAGAGCAGAGCAAATGCATTAGTCAATGAATTCGAAATGCTCAGTAAAACACTTAGGTAAAAATGTTCAGTAGGAATGGAATATGCACATCAAAACTTGTATACATACAACCAATGGACACAAAACTCTGGGGAGGGTGAGTATGTAAGGGAGGGATGGCAATGGTAAAATATGTACACAGATAATAATTTAATTTAAAAAAAACTTAGAAAAAGCATGTGGAGGGTGGATATTGTCTTGACAGTTATCCGCACACCTAGAATGAGGAAGGATAGGTGATGATGGAGATGTTTGTAGTGGGAAAGAGCAAAGTAAATGAAGTGTTGCCATGTGGCTTCCATTTTCTCATTAGATTGGGACCAAATTCTTCTAAGGTTGAGTGGGATTTAGCTAGGTAGGTGGTTTAAGGAAGGAGAAAGGATTTCAGTAGGGAAGGAAATGGAGTAATTTTGATGCTGAGAGAGACATGTTGGGTTGCCAAGCAGCAATGGGAATTCAACAGAGGTCAAAGACTAAGAATTAGTAGTAACAGTGTAGTTGTATGTACTTTATTATTATTTTTCATCAGCTCACAGAAACATGAACCGAAGAAAAAATGCTGCGATTTATTCAACTTTGAAATCTTGTGGGGCACTGCATATAAAGACAATCAGGGAATCAAACCTATAGATAAATGGCTAACTAACAGGATGCTCGGGACAGGGTAGGAGCTAATAAAGTAAAGAGAGAGTGTGCTCAGAATGGCCCTGTGGCCCGGGAAGGGTTGTTCAAATTTTATTTTAGCAATGGAGCTATTTTACTTAATGAAAGCTATTTAGGAACTAGCTCCCAAAGGGAACAAACAGTTTCCCCTTTGGTAGCCTTGAGGCACACCTGTAAACATATGGTCTCCAGTCCCTTAGCCTCACAGGGACCTGACTCTTAGGAAAAAGTGGAAAAATCACTATGGAGGACGTATGATTTAATTTATTAACAGTAAAACAATAACCAACAACAAAATGAAGAGATTCTGAGAGAAACCAAGATGGTGGCATAGGTAAACATGTGAACTGCTGACTTGCACAACAATTTAAAAAATACAACTAAAAGACAAAACAGACATCATCCAGAACCATAGGAAGGCTGGCTGAGTGGAAATTATACAACTAGAAGGAAAGAGAAAAGCACACTGAGACTCACAGGAGCTGTGAAAGTGCAGAGGTTCGGAGGTGTGCAAGAGGAGAGGGCTGTCAACTGAGTACGCGGCTGTCTTTTTCAAGTGGGAAGAAACGAAAGTTTCTGACTGCTCTGAACTCCAGGTCTGGGCGAGACCCTGGGGACCCAGAATCATACAGGGAGAAACTGGACTGTTTGACAGTGGGCGAAACTCAAGGGTGGCTTTCTCTCAGAGGTGGGTGCAGCGATTACCTTGGGACACTGAAAGCCAGGGGCCTCTTAGGTCAGGGCTGATGGGAATCCATTGCTGTTTTCTCCACCCTGAGACTCTGCCTCATCCAAGTTGAGCACAAGGGCTTTTGCATATGAATGGCTTTGTCCTTTGAATTCTAAACTTATCTAACAAACTGTAGCTGATTCAGTGAGATCCAGAACATCCAAAAGAAGGCCTAAGGCCCCACAGCAGCTTGCATTGCTTTACAGCTGGGCCTCATATGGGCACCTCCAAAACCCAAACAAAAAAGGTGAATCTTCAGATCTCTCTGTAGCTCTTGCTGGGCAGCCTTATGCAGAGGCTAAATTAGCCCTCCTTGGAGATACAAGAGCCAGTGTACCCAGGGGTCAGAGTAGGACCATCCAGATTACAATTCCTCAGATCCATAAGGGACACACTCAGGGAGCAGACTCAGTGAGCATCAAAGCCCCACTGAAGCAAGTCTTGTCTTATAAGGATGTCTCCAGCATAGAAGTTCTCCCATTATAGACACAGCCGATCCTCACAGCCAATTGGCCTGGAGGTCAATTCCTCCCAGTGATACCAACAACAATCAAAACTTAACTACAACAAGACTGTGCACACAGTCCACAAAGGGGTGCACCAAGAGTGTCCACCTCAGGTAACTGGGGAGGCTGAGCCACTGGACCCTATAGGACACGTAGCTCACAAAACCGCTCTATCAACAAAGGGAAGCAGCCAAAATGTGAAGACAAAGAAATAGGTCACAAATGAAAGAAATGAAGGAAAGCAAATGACTGGATATAGAGTCCAAAATCATGGTTATAAGGCTTTTTAAGAATTTTCTAGAAAAGGCTGATAAATTTAGTGAGACCCTCGAGAATATGAAAAAGGACCAACTAGAAATTAAGCATACACTGACTGAAATAAAAAAAAATATATACAGAGATTCAACAGCAGACTAGAGGATCCCAAGAATCAAGTCAAAGAGTTGAAATACAAAGAAGAAAAAAAACACCCAACTAGAAAAGCAGAAAGTAAAAAGAACTGAAAAATATGAAGATATTGTAAGGAGTCTTTGGGACAATTTCAAGTATACCAACATCAGAATTATGGGGGTGCCAGAAGAAAAGAGAGCAAGATACTGAAAACATATTTGAAGAAATAATGACAGAAAAGTTCCCCCACCTCGTGAAAGAAATAGACTTATAAGTCCAGGAAGCGTAGAGAACCCCAAACAAAAGTAATCCAAAGAGGATCACATCAAGACACATCATAATTAAAATACCAAGAGCAAAAGACAAAGAATATTAAAAGCAGCAAGAGAAAAACAATTAGTTACCTCAAGTGAGCACTCATAGGATAATCAGCTGATTTCTCAACAGAAACACTGCAGACCAGATGGGAGTGGCAAGAAATATACAAAGTGACGTTTAGCAAGAACCTACAACCAAGATTACCCAGCAAAACTATCATTCAGAATTGAAGGTCAGATAAAGATCTTTACAGATAAGAAAAAGCTAAATGAGTCCATCATCGCCAAACCAGTATTATAAGAAATGCTGAAGGGTATTCTTTAAGAAGAAGAGGAAGAAGAAGAAAAAGGTAAAGATAAAAATTATCAACAACAAAATATATATCTATCAACAAGTGAATTTAAAAATCAAGTGAATAAAAAATCTGATGAACAGAATAAACTGGTGAATATAATAGAATCAGGGGCATAGAAAGGGAGTGGACTGACAATTCTCAGGGGGAAAGGGTTGTGGGGGGTGTGGGAAGAGACTGGACAAAAATCGTACACCCATGGGTGAGGAAAATCGGAGTGAGGTAAGGGCAGAAGTTGGGGTGGGAACTGGGTGGAGGGGAGCTATGGGGGATAAAAGAGGAACAATTGTAATAATATAAACAATACAAATTTATTAGCCGAAACTGGTTTGGCTCAGTGGATAGAGCATCTGCCCGTGGACTGAAAGGTCCTGGGTTTGATTCCGGTCCAGGGCATGTGCCTTGGTTTCGGGAACATCCCCAGTGGGGGGTGTGCAGGAGGCAGGTGATTGATGTTTCTCTCTCATCAATGTTTCTGACTCTGTCTCTCTCTCTTTCTCTCTGTAAAAAAATCAAAATATATTTTAAAAAGAGATTTATTAATGAAACAAACAAACAAAAAAAGATGAAGAGATACTTGTTGCTTATTTTTTACCAGGCACTAGTCTTCATGATTTATATTTATCTTCACAATAACCAAATGAGTTAAGAAAACCCATGAACTCTGTTTTTAGGTGAGGGCATTGACATACACAGAGGTAAGTCACCTACTGAGGGGTATTTGGTTAGTATGGGGAGCAGAAGTACTTCATGAGAGTGACTCAGTGCTCATCTCTGAGATGAATGATTGGCTGGAAATTGTCCAATTTTAGGCCAGAGACAGGAGCTCTGGAGAGGACAAGGATGCAGAGGTCCCTCTCTTCCTCTCTCTTTGTTGCCCTGTCCCAGCATTTATTTTCTTTTAATTTCCTGTTTTCAAGTTAACTTTCCTCAGTCCCTTTGGTGTGGAAATTAATTCTTCCCGGGTTTGTTGTTCATTTTATTGTTTTTCTTTTTTGTAAATGAATTAAAATAATTTTAAGGCTGACCTTTTAATGTCATTTACAATCTTCTCTTGTGGCTGTTTTATGCTTAGGCATACTATACCACAGTAGGAGAATGAACATTTTACTGTGTGGTACAGAGTTTTCATTATATAATAATTTAATTATATGACAAATGAGGTTGCAAAACCAAAGTTACTCACAGCACCTTATGCAGTGCTGCCAAATGCCCCGAGTTAACCTGACATGACCAGGAATGGGTCCTGGAGGCCTAAAAACCACAAATCCAGGAATGCCAAGTAATGTTTGTCATCAATTCTGAAACCAGGGAATCAGAGTAAATAACACGAAACAGCCTTTTCAGTGTTGTTTCCTTGTGCCTTTGTAGCACCCGCATAGAATTGTTTCTCATTGGTGCACTTTGCTGTGGAGAATATAAAAGGGCTATCGTCAACAATACAGTTGTAAGTGAAAGTCATATAAATTAGTAGAGACATTCAATTGGAACTGCCTCATTTTACAGAGGTAATTGTAGAATTTCCAGAAATATTTGACTATTTGTTTCCTATTTTCTTTCTTTTTTTTAAAAATGGAATTTATTGGAATAACAGTTAATGAAATTAAATAGGTTTCAAGTATACCATTCTAGAATAAATCATCTGTATATTATATTGTGTCCAGCACCCCAAGTCAAGTCTCTTCCATCACCATTTATTGCCCCCCATACCCTCTTCTACCTCCACCCAACCTCCTTTCTCTCTTGTCATCATTGTACTCTTATTTGTGTCTATGAGGTATTTTTTTCTAGGTGTATTCAGGAAATTAAGAGCAGTGTCATTCAACTGGGTCAGGGTAGTTGCAGAAGAATAGGGACTAAGAAGGTAAAAAATCAAGAGCTTGAAAGATTTTCAACACAAAATGAAGGATTTTAAAATTAATTATTGGGTAATGAAGACCCACGGTTGGTTTTTGAGTAGAGACTGACAGGAACATCATTTATTCCTTGAAATATTAATTGGCAGCAAGGTGCAGGATGGAATAGAGAAGGGACTACCTGAAGATGAATGGATGAGCTACAGGCCTCACTAACTGCATTGTTTCAGGCCAAAGCTTCCCCATAGCTTGCTCAAAGTCTCTCTAAAACAATGCACATGACAACATTTTTCACATGCTCCTTCTCTTCTCTTTGAACCACTGAATCAATGTAGCAGATTTCTCCAGGCCTGAGTCCTTGTGATCCAGTCAGTACTGAACCATGGGAAAGTGGCACCATTGTATGCCACATAAATTGTAATAACAGGGGACTCCTGTGGTTTCCATAGCAATTATATTAGATGAGAAAGCCAGAAGACATTTTCCAAATCATGTGATAGCTTTACACTCTTTTGAAGGAATTGAGAGGAATTTGATGACTTTCTCTTGGTAATTTGAAGGTTGAAAGGCATGGAATCTAATTCCAACTGTCTGGTTTTAATTGCTCTTCTTATATAGGGGTGGACAAGAGTGGCCTTGGTATATAATAGTGGCTTGGTTCAATTGTTAGTGGCCTTGCCATATAATGAACACATTTATTTTCTCTCTGCCTTTCCTTTTGCTTCTTTTCTTATTTTATATCCTGATCCCAACATTTTTTTCTCTTATTTTTGACTGCCAATCTCTTTTTTTAGGGTCCAAAAAGGTTCCCATGATCATGTGGGATAAGAGTGTGGGGGGGTTATTGGTTAATTATTATCTAGGGTAGACCTTTTTTCCTTTTAGTTGAATTATCTCAGTGTCTTTCCAAGGGCCTTACACAGGGTTAGGAAATGGTAAGTTCCCAAAAAATATTTTTTGAAAGAAAGACATCATACAACATCAGACATGTTTATATTCTCAATAATGAAGTTTGACCCTACTTGGATTTTTCAGGACTGTCAGGATTCAGATCTTCCATTCTATTGTTTTATAAAATACCCTTTACTATAAAACCTCACATTGATTTTTTGTTTGAAATTATGCTCACCATACCATGAAAAGTAAATATGAATCTGTACCCCAAACATATTATCTATTGAAAAGAGAACATTCTTTGGGTATTTTGTGTATTCCAATTGGAAAAGGCCAAAATGCCCTAATAATAATAATAATAATAATAATAATAATAATAGTTATTATTATTATTGAGTGGCAGAAAGGAGGAGGTGGTGGGTTTTATTAGCTCTGGTAGAAGCTTCCCTGGAATGATTTAGCCAGCGTTTTCATTGGCAGGCCTCAGCTGAGCCATTAGAGCTGTAAAACGAATGCATTGTTTCAAGTTTTCTTTGGCCTAATCTCCCCTAATATTTAGGGAAACAGAATTGTACCTTCATAGGGAAGAGAAAAGACTGAATGTCAGCTAAGTTGAAGCCCTCCATGACGTGCCACTTGTGGATGAATAGGCTGGGCTGGGGTTTGTTGAGGATTCCCAGCCCCTAAAAATTCTTGGATGCCACGTGCAATATTGGATCTGATGAGGACTCTTGAACTTTTTTCTCTTCATTTTCTGGTTAAAAGTAATCAGAGCTTTGTGAACATTCCTCTAATAAATTCTACAGTGGCCTTTTTAGATCTGGCAATGGACCATTTGAGAATGTCTGAAGAGCAGAGGGCTCTGATCTGGAACACCCTCTTTCTAGCCTAAAAATAAACTCGGGTTTTAGGAAAGTGCTTATGCATGCATGTGTGTGTGTAGGGGAGACAAATGAAGAATGCTGAATGTTGAAACAACTTTTTTAATAGATGCTGGAGTCGGAAATGCTGATTTTTTTTTTTTTAAATAAAGAATGAGGCTAAACAGATGACCCATCCATCCTTGTTTTAGCTTTTAAAATTGTCTTTGGGAGAAACACCAGGTGAAAAAATGAAGATGTACTCACTTGGTCCTTTCTCCTGTGTCTCTATTTTCTTCCTTAGTTTTTGATGGTTGACCCATCTTTTTGTTCCAAGTACTGGAATAGAATTAGGATAATTCTATTATAGAATTAGGATAATTCTGGGTCATTCTATCAGTGACCCAGACTCAGCCTCGGGAAGCTTCTACACCCAGAAGCATTGCCCACCTCTTCTGCCTTTGCAGAGCCTGAGGCATTCACCTAGATATGCTAGTCCGTCCATTAAGAAGCTGCTTTTGTAACAGCATCTAAAAGATTTGCCTGGTATAGGGCGACTATTCTACCTGAGGTCTATTTTTCCCTTTTCATTCTTTAAAATGGAATTTTTCCTCTCAAATAAATAATTATATTTATAAGTTGTTACACAGTAAAGAAATAGTATAAGTTAAGTCTGTGTTCCATTTTCCCTGCTTACTTCTCTCTATTTTTTAAAACAAGCCTGAGCCTGAGTTGATATCAGTTTGTGAAATTATATTCCACTGGTTTTAAAATAATTATTATTTAAAAAACATAAAGTGTGACTTTGTCAAATATGAGAAATAACCATTGTTTTTTATGTAGTTGGTATTTTGTCATGTGATAATTTATATACATTGTTTCATTTAACCTGCAGAACAATGTAAGGAGGTAGGTATTATTATGTTAACTTTTTAAAGGATCATATAATTTTCACACCATGAACCAGGCTTAGCAATATTATATAACTAGAGGACCAGTGCACAAAATTCATGCGCTGGAAGGGGGTGTCCCTCAGCCCAGCCTGCACTCTCTCCAATCTGGGACCTCTTGGGGATGTCCCGACTGCCAGTTTAGGCCTAAACCAGTAGTCGGACATACCTCTCACAATCCGAGGTTGCTAGTTCCTAACCACTCACCTGCCTGCCAGCCTAATTGCCCCCTAACTGCTCCTCCTGCCAGCCTGATTGATGTCTAACCACTCCCTTGCTGGCTTGATTGACACCTAACTGCTCCCCTGCAGGCCCGATCACCCCCAACTGCCCTCTCCTGAAGCCTGGTTCCCCGCAACTGCTCTCCCCTGCAGGCACAATTACCCCTAACTGCCCTCCCAATCACCCCTAACTGCCCTCCCCTTCCAACCTGGTCCCCTGCAACTGTCCTCCCCTGCAGGCCTGGTCACCCCCAACTGCCTTCCCCTGCCAGCTATCTTGTGACAATGTGGAGTGGCCATCTTGTGATGATATGGGGCAGCCATCTTGTGATGTGGGGGCAGTCATCTTGTTACACAAGGGCGTGAAGGGCAATTTGCATATTACCTAGGATGCTCCGAGTGGTATGAGAAAATGGCAAAGCCGACAATAACTAGGTCATTTTAATTCAGGGTTAAAATCTTTACTACTACTTATGCTATCCCCTAGAAATTTAAAAAAATTTAGTTTAATTTAATACAGGAGCTTTCAGAACATTTAATAATCTCTATGTGAAATAAAGAAGGGAGAACAACCCTCTCTCCCCCTTTATTTCTACCATGAAATCCCTTTTGTGAAAAGTATATAAGGAATCATTATTTCTTATGAAGTTCAGTCTAAGCTGAGTCATCCTCGCCATCACCTTGGTTTCAAGTGCTTGTCGGTGATGGTGATGTCCCTGCAACTCCTGCAGGTGTTGGTACAGGCTCTGAGATAAGTCAAGGAAGTCTAAGTTATTGGGAAAAACTTTGCAGCAAAGTCAGCCCCAATATCCACATTACTCTCAGAATTGCCACTTGACTTTAGAACCAAATGGATCTACAGCTGTAAACTGCAGGCCAAGTTCTGCTTGCACCTACTTTTGTCTGATCTGTAAATTAAAAATGGTTTTTACCATTTTTTAAGAGTTATAAAAAAAGAAGAGGAAGGAGGAGATGGAGAAAAAGAATGCAAGAAAGACTATTTATATGGCGCGCGCACATACCCACACACCCACACCCACACCCACACCCACACACACAAACACACCTTTTAGAGACCATTGGTATTGAAAGGGTAATGTGGAGAGTGCTGGGGTGGCAGGAGAAAAATGGAGACATGGCTTAGCTCTAGGTTGCCTGGGGAAAGGGAAATCCATCTGGAATCGAGTATCCCTGGTAAACACAAGTAGACCACAAGAGTGTGAGTCATTGCTAGGCCACAGTCTGAATGTAATTGCTCAGCCAACACATGATCTGATCCTCAGCTGGCTTCAAAGCATGGATGTCAGGGGCAGAGAGGGAGAGGGATGGAGGAGTGCTCTCTCTAGACAAACACTGGTCCTGTTCTTCTTAAGAAGAGTGGCTGGAGGGCATGCCTACCGGCCTGCCAACTCTCAGAGAAGAGGAGAAGGTAGGTCAGGGACAAGCCAGGAGGTGTGAGTGGGGAAGGGAGGCCAAGGAAGGTGTTGCAATGGATGACTACAGAATTCTCTTTCCTCAGCCATTACAACACTTTCAACTTTCAGATGGACAGGAATGGTCTGGCAACTATCTAAAATCGAAGTTTACAAGTGATCATGCAAAAGGCAAAGAAATTCTCCCATCAAAAGTCTCTTCATCAGGAGGCACATGGATGAAATTTCCATGTGGGTGCTTTGGGTTTATGAGGCCCTGTCCAGTGAGAAGGTGGAATGAGGAGCCAATGATGACAAGTGGGCCCTGGTTGCAGGTTCAGGCAACTTCTTGGGAAGCTGTGAGAAGAAGCCTTGGAGGATTTGGATCTTCCCATCCTGTATCTCTTTAGAACCAGAGAGACTTCTGGAGTCTATGAGTCTATTCTTTAAATGCTTATTTTATTATCTGGTGGTCCATTGGAATTAGTTGCCTTATAAAAAAGTCAAATATGAATACAGAAATGGCTGTACCTCCTAGGAAGTGTATACCTCCTAGAGTAAAATTATTTTATTCCTTTCAGGGACTTAATATTGAGAAATATTTAGTCTATCATTAGAAGCAATACTGTACCATGTTAGAGAGAGAACTCTGGAATCAGAAGGATCTCCACTGACATTATAGCTTTCCTCCAGTCACTAGCACAGTACCCTCAGTATCAGTTGGTTGAACCAATGCTGATGTAGTACCAGGCTTAACCAGATCTGTGGTTAGGACCAATTTTTTTTTTTAATCGTGGATAGTTGTTACTAGAAAAGTTCACAGAAAAAGAACATTCTAGGCTGAAAAAAAATTTGTGCACCTTCATGGAACCATGAGATGCAGAGCTATAAGTACTTAGTGGATTTGGGAAATCATTGTAAGAGAAATAATGACCAGAGATGAAGCCATACAGGTAGCAAGGGGCCAGTCATGAGGGGTTTTGAAAATGTATTAAGGCATTTGGATTTCATCTCAAATGCACTGGATACTGCTGGAGTGGGTAAATGGCTTACTCAGATTTCCATAAGGAAGATGGAAGAAAATGGGGCAGACTGGACATAGGCTAGCCATGGACACAGATTAGCAGTAAAGATTTTGCTCAATAAACTATGAAAGAAGGTATGATGGCTTAAAGCAACGACAGAGTGGATTGTGGGAGGGAGGGATTTTAGAAATATTATATATAGAACTTATTCGAGTTGGTGATTGATTGGACATGGAATTGAGAAAGAGAGGACATGGGATTGAGAAAGATAACTTCCATCCAGAGTGCTGGATACAGAGTAATGATTATGCTTGTCTCCATGACAAGGAAACACAAGAAGAGGAAATGGAAAAGGAGGATGAGTTGAGTTTTAGACTTCATGAGTTTGAGGTCTCAAATATCTAGGGGATAATAACCAGTAGACAGTTAATATACTTACCTGGAACTCAGAAGACAAATCTAGGCTAGAGACACACATTTTGGAGTCATCAGTGCAAGAAAAGCTGCAGGAGTGAACATGCTCACCCCAGGGAAGTAGAGAGTGATATGTAAGAAAGCAGAGGCAGGGCCCGGGGAGAGCAGTGCTTGAGAGATGGGGGAGAGAGAGAAGGTCCCAGGAGAGATATGGGAAGGGGTGTCTAGCTATAGGAGATAAAGCAGGAGAATGCCAACTTACTGAAGCCAAGTGAAGTGCTCATTGAAGCCAGAAGCCTCAGAGAGGTCAGGAAGGAAAAGGCAGAGAGGTGTCCTAGAAAGAGGAGCTAGGAGATATTTGGTGACCTTGCAGAGGACAGTTTTCCAGAGGGCTAAGGGTGAATGGACATCTTCATGTTTATATATAATCTAAGCATGTATACAATTTATAATTAACAGAATTTATTATTCTATAACATTTATAAATTCCACATTGAGGAAAAAAATTCGCTACTGTACTTAGAAATTGCGAGTGACAGCAGAAGTCTTTTACTTACATCTAAGTAGGTGTGATGACTACTGGATTTAGGAGGAGATGAGCATGGCAGTCCTTTCTCAGGAATGCCATCTAAGTGGTCTCATGTATCTCCCTAGTAAGTGCTTTCCCATTCCCTGTTTTCCCACACTGATATTTCATACCTTCTGAGTCTTCTCAAATTTTTGTCCCCATCACCTCACTTCCCACTCTGAGGGGACCCTTCACCTTTTATTTACTGGGAAAGCAGCCTAGAGGAGCTTCCTCTCAAACTACTACCATCAACCCTCAAAGCCATTTCTTTCTTTTCTCTTACCCCCCTCTCCTATTTTCTCTAACTTCCAGGCGATTCCCAGGAAGTGGTGCTTGAGACAGGAATTTCTCAATATTAAGTCCCTGAAAGGAATTAAAATAATTCTACTCTAGGAGGTACACCCATTTCTGTATTCATATTTGACTCACCCAGACCTGTTCCTTCTCCTATTTTCAGTGAATTGTGCTGCCCAGTTACTCAATTTAAAAACTCAGACATTATTTTGGACTCTTCCTCTTCCTCGACTGGCCTCATCCAATTAATCACCATCACTCCAGCACACAAGATGGCTGCCCCCATGTGGTCAAAGATCCTGCTCCCATGTGGACACAAGATGGCCACAATAAGATGGCCAGTAGGGGAGGGCAGTTGGGAGAGACCAGGCCTGCAAGGGAGAGCAGTTGTGGGTGATCAGGCAAGTAGGGAAGGGCAGTTGGGAAAGACCAGGCCTGCAAGGGAGGGCAGTTGGGGGCGATCAACGCTACAGGGGAGGGCAGTTAGGGATGACCAGGCAGGCAGAGGAAGGAAGTTGGGGACAAACAACTTTGTTAATTGTATATGTAAGGGAGAACATAAGTAAAACAGGGAGGCCAAAATAAAACCAAAACAACCAATCAACCAAATAACCTCAAAACCAAAAAGATTAAAGGCATACTTGACATCAGTGGATAAATCAGTTTAGCTCAGTCAATGGCATAGTGGTGCTAGGATACTCTGGGGGGGGGGGGTCAGAATAAAAGGCTTTGTGTGGCAACTTAAAGGAAATGTAAAGGATTTGATTGTATAGACCACAGAGAACCAAGAATGACATGTCCAAGGGAAGCATAGGATAACCAAACACAAGTCTATTTGTGGCAATGTACTCTCTTTGTGCCTAGAATTAAATCCTAGGGGACTATAGTTTCTCCCAGGGAGTCACAGAGTGCTGTTGCAACTGAAATCTGTCGTCATTCCCCCCTATTAATTGTTGCTAAATCTAGAGTCCTTAATACTGTATTTTAGCAATTGTTATTTTTGTATGCTTAAATTTAAATTTTACATTTGAAACTTGTCAATTTTACCTTTGAGTTTACCCCCATAATCATAGCTTTTTGATATGTATTTGAATCTAACATATCATCTTTCTAATTCAGATAATTTTAAAATGTGATAAAATTACATTGTGTAGATTCTTGCAAGACATTGATTAAATAATTCAGTTAAATCAGGGCAAATACAAAGACCTGATCTTCTGATTTGGTGTGAGTTGTTAGGAATATACAACTATGCATTTCTTCACCATCCTCATTAAGATCTAGCAAGAGATTCATCATGTATCCTGTTGAATCAAGACATATTTTCTCCAAGGAGTCATGCCATTCCAGTAAATCCAACAAAACACCCAAAGCAACAAAAAATAAATGTGATTAATTTTGTGTGATTTCCCCCACCCTTCAAGTGATTCCATGGTAGTTCCAGTCATCACCTCTTTCTTATCTAATTGTAAACATTTGTCTATTTAATTATGCATTGGAAATACTTCTGGGAATTGATAATTGTGCTTACTAATCTGTAGTTTCCAAATTTCTCTTTTTCCTTTAATGGAACTTGAAATATCTTTCAATTTCAGCCTTTTTGCATCTCTTATTATCCACAGAGTTGAATGTTAATTTGTTATCAGCACCTAAATAGGTAATTTTTTTGGATCTTAGGGTATAATTCTATGATTCAGATTAAAAACAATAACCCTTGCTCCATTTCTTCATCAGCTTGAATGTATTTTCCTGTTCTTCTGCCTTGAGAACTAAAATCAAACATTGTAAACACAGCTGAAATATAATTCTGAATCAGTCAAAATTTAGTTGCAAAAAACAAAAAGTACTGTAGCTATTTTAACCAACAAAGGAATTTAGTGGTTATAAAGGTTTTGAAAGGGCCAGTGTAGTAGGATTTCATTTGGGCATCTAGAAAGATCTCTCAGAACAACCTCGAAGAACTGGAGAGCAAGTGGAGCCCCTGTCAGAGACAGGAAGGCAGGGAGTGTTGAGGTCCCAGCAGCACTGCTCTGTCTAGATTTGCACCAGCTTCTCCACACCCTCACTGCTGGTGCCTGGGCACCAGGACTCTCGCCCAGCCATCCTGGCAGGCAGATAAAAAAGCAAACAAACAGTCAGAAGAAAGGTGTTTATCTCACTGTCACCTTCCACTTCTCACTAGAGCACAGCTGATTAGTATAATAGAATCTCAATCACATCCAGATCCTCTGGGGCAAGGGAATTGGAGAAATGTAGAACCTAACTTCTCTGTCCTCCAGAGCAGGGAGACACCCAAGAAAGGGGTGAGGAAGTTGTGCACAAGCCGATTCATAGCATCTGTCTGGTTCTTTATGTTGATTTTTTAACCCGTCTTCTGCTCTTGCAAATAATTTTGTTCACATGGCTATCATTGTACCTGTCACCTTGTGTTATAACCACCTGTTTACACAGTTATCTTCATCACCACACAAAGTTTCTTGAAAACAACTGTCATGTCTTATACAACTTTTCATTGCCAAAGCCCAACACAGTTGACTCAAAGATTATAGGAAAACCAGTTTAAGAATAGGATACAGAATGTGGGCTTTGAAGTGAGAGGGACTCAGGTTTAAAACTTGCCTCTGAAACTTATAGGTGTGGAGTAAGTGACTTTATCTCTGTAAACTTTAATTTCTTATCTGTAAAATAAAATATGCTAACCTCATAGGATTGTTGTGACCTTCATATGAGAGAATACATATGAAGCATAAAAATGCAAAGAATGATGTTTTAAAATTTACAGATTTTAGAATAATAAGCAAAATAGGGACTAGAATGATTCACAATAAAAACACACACACCACTAAACTCTTTGAAGTCTGCCTTTTTGCCAAGATAAATAATTATTAAAGTGAAAATCATTTATGTAACAATAATTTATTTGCCTCTAATAATAGTCATTATAATTAATTGGGTCCTAGCTATATGGCACATTCCAATTAGAAGGTGACTGATTTTTTTTTTTTTCATTTGTGGGGAAGGGCAATTAGCAGGTTGCTAACAACTTTAACAAAAGAAGCTGTGATGGAAGTGATGGAAGTGAAGCTGATGACATCCATGTTACACCAGGCAAGGTTTTATCCCAAACCAGTGGGTCAGAGTCATAATATTAGTGAGGCAAGTGTGCATCTATCAGGAGCATGTCAGAAGTAAGAGAAGGCAGCAGTGCACACAGCCACTTGGGATGCCAGCTTCAAGGGAAACTTGTTTCTGAGGCAATTTTTATAAAAATAAAGATGCACCTTCACTTTGGTTGGTCTGAGTCCTCAGGGAGAAGGGTGTGGTATTTCAGTCTAGAGTGTGAAGAGGATGAGGAAGGGGAGATCCTGGCAGGAATTAAGCAGATTCATGCAGTTCATCTCTCATTTCACATGGTCACTTTGTGACTCTTAATGCTTTTTATAACATTTATGTATGTCATTTTACCTTCCATTGAATATTAAGTTCTTTAGAATAGCAAGTTTGTCTCTTAATAAATCATTTTTGAAGCAAAATTTTAAACTCTGAATTTATGGATAATATTCACTTTCCCCACCCTAGGTCTGAGCCAGACTCTGGCCACATTAGTGTCAAGCTAAGCTGTTTGTCCTCATTGGCTCTGATGTAAGTCCTAACATGGCATACGTGTGCTGTAATAGGCAAACATTCTATACCAAAGCAGATATACTGACGTCTGTATTTTTACGTGTTTTTTTTTTTTTTTTTTTTTTTTTTTTGGTTTCTAGAATCATCTGGTCACAAATCCTTGTTTCCAGCAAAATAAGACATTTTTCTATCCATTCAATGAATGACTGTTTAAACTGCGTTTTGAAATGTCTTCTTCTCTTGGACTTGCTGACTTCTATCTATATTTCCATGGAGTGCAGGAGTTGGAGCAACCACACCCAATTTGCCACCAGTATGATATAACCACTTTCATCTGGAAGGATACTTTATGGTTGGAGAGAGGGATGGGCAAGGAGAAGAGGGTGATGAATAGAACCAGTTAATAAGGTTGGTGGTGGAGGAAGAGGCCTGTTGGAGGATGCTCAAAGGAAATGAGTGGAACTGCTGCTGGGTTGAGGGAGGACTGAAAGTCGGTCGCCAAGACTGGTAAATGGCAGGTGGAGGAGCCAAAAACACACTTATAGCCCAAGTAAACCATACCAGGGACAGGAGATTTGGGAAAGTGAGGGAGGGGGAAAGAGAGAGAACTGCCAGATTACCAATTCCTAATGATAATAAGAGTTCTGGATAGAAACAGGGAAGGGTATGACTTTTATTCCATGGTCCCTGCATTGCATATAGGTGTTTTCTGGTTCTTCTTGCTCTTCTTTTCTTTTTCCTTTCTTTTTCTATTTCTCTTCTCTTGTCTCATCTCCCATCTGCCCCTTTTCTACTCTTGTCTTCTGGCCTATTGGGGCATCTCCATGTCAAATAATTATTTGATGTCATCACAGCTTCAAACCATTAATTTATCAAGTCAGGAAATTGTAATTATTTTTAATAGAGGAGAAAGGGAACACGGATGTGACTAATGTTCAGGGAAAACCAGGCAACAGTCCAAAACACACTGTGTCTCCAGGACGGCAGCAGAAGGAATATCCCTCTGATCACATCTGGCATCACCTCGTGGAACTGGATGATTTCTTGGGGCTGAGAACTATTTTTCCAAGATATTATAACTCTATAAGAAAGTATTTTTCAAATCCCATTTCTCCCAAGAATCTCTGGTTCTAAAACAAAATCGTTTTTGTTTTTTATGTTTTATTTCTCTTTTTGGTTCTGTTCCAAAGAATACTAAAACAGTCTTTAGGTCCTGGCATCATCCCAATCTCCAAAGTTGTGGGTTTGATCCCCTGTGATCAGGGCACATACAGGAATCACCTAATGAATGACTGGATATTCTCTCTCTCTCTCTCTCTCTCTCTCTCTCTCTCTCTCTCTCTCTCTCTCTCTCTCCCTTCCTCCCTCCCTCCCTCCCTCCCTCCTTCCCTCCCTCCCCCTTTCTCTTAAATCAATCACTAATTTTTTTTTTAAAGGAAGAAAAGCTCTTATATTATGGCCAATGGGTCTTAGCTCTACATACCTACACACCTTTATCTTTTAAAAAATTCAATCTTTGTGATCTCTATTTCTTGGGTACTCCTTGCTAATATATCCTACACAAAGCATCAATAAGTAGATGGCATCAATAGTGTGGCTGGGAGATAGAGCAAGCAAGAGAAGAAAGGTCATGTTGTCCTAACATGAGCATTTGGGTTGGGAGATTACCAGAATAGCAACAGTGAAGTTTGATCCAACTTTGGTTGAGGGAACGGTCTGTTCAGTTGAAGCTGTGATGAGAACATTCCCCTTTTTGGAGTGCAAACCATGGCCAGCCACTATGGGAAGCATCTAGTGAGTCCTAGGGGCCACTGAGCTCTGGTTTCCTTGTTCCTTCTTAGAATAGCTCTTCAGTGAGAATGGCAGCCTCTGTTTGCTTGTGGTAAAGTGTTAAGTTTCACTGTTACCAGGAATATGAAGGTCTTTGACTATATATGAGCATATAAAAAGATCAAATGATTATTTCCTTTTCTTTTCTAATGGGCCATAGGGCATGTGTTTTTAATAGACCATTGATTCGGTAAGTATAAACATAATGTTGCCTAGTGCTTTTAAGATCATCAATAAAGATACTTGGTATCATAAGGTAGTGAGTAGGAGTAGAATTTCTATGATTAAGGGGCTAGAAAAATAAAAAAATATATAATATTTTTTTGCAGTAGCTTTATGACACACTCTCTTACCTATCACTCATCTCTCTCTCTTTTTTTAAATCCTCTTTCACTTTCTTTCCTAGCCACTATTCCCCTCTTAAAAAGTAATGTCTGGTTGAGCCCTGGCCAGTGTGATTCAGTGTCTGAGCATCCAACTATGAACCAGGAGGTCATGGTTTGATTCCGGTCATGGCATATGCTTCGATTGCAGGTTTGATCCCTAGTGAGGGGTGTGCAGGGGGCAGCTGATCAATGATCCTCTCTCCTCATTGATGTTTCTCTCTCTCCCTCTCACTTCCTCTCTGAAATCAATAAAAAAATATATATATTGATAAAAAGAAAAAAGTAATGTCTGGGAAGAAGCATATACTGAGATAAAGATTCAGTTGGTTTTCTGATCTTAATATAGAGCATGCAGTGTGATGCAAAGAAGCTGAGACTGAGAGTTAGATGGCCTTCACCATGGCCTGGGATAAATCTCAGGGCAAAGAACTAGGAGTCACATTGGGCTTATCTTGAAGAAATCATCTGACGTCAAATACTGAATGTTAACAAGGTGGGGTATTATTGATCTTAGAATAAATATCCAAAATGTCTTCATGACAGCCTGGTCTCTGCCTCCCTGCCCTTCTAAAAAGTGGCACTAGCTGGGAGTGTCTGAGTAGTTGTGGCTGTGCTATTCCCTGAGAGCTGACCCCTCGGTGTGACTCTGACCCTCTCTTGTGCTCTACAGGGCCTACATGAGTGTGAAGGAGCTGAAGGAGGCGCTGCAGCTCAACAGTACACACTTCCTCAATGTCTATTTTGCCAGCTCTGTGAGGGAAGACCTTGCAGGTGCTGCCACCTGGCCTTGGGATAAGGAAGCCATCAGTCATCTGGGTAAGTGAAGTGGAGACTAAACATGAATTTGTCAAAATGTTTCACTGCAAACAGGTAAGAGATATCAGAGCAAACAGAGGGAAATATCCAGGATGTTCTAGACCTGTGGTCGGCAAACTGCGGCTCACGAGCCACATGTGGCTCTTTGGCCTCTTGAGTTTGGCTCTTCCACAAAATTCCATGGCCTGGGTGAGTCTGTTTTGAAGAAGTGGCCTTAGAAGTTTAAGTTTAAAAAATTTGGCTCTCAAAAGAAATTTCAATCGTACTGTTGATATTTGGCTCTGTTGACTAATGAGTTTGCCAGCCACTGTTCTAGACTAACTCTATAATCTAGATGTAAATAAAGTGATGACATGGAATGAGATTGATTCTATATGTTGGAGGCATAACAATTAAACCCAATGAATGAAGACCAGAGAAAGTAACAAAAGTAGAAAGAAATAAAATAGAAAGTAAACATTCATTAGAATAAAATTAACAGAACCAAAAGTTTTTTTGGGGAAAAGAATTGATAGACCCCTAGAGTGAAAAAACAACCCTGTTCAAGAAAAAATAAATAATAGAGAAAGAATGTATTACCACTCTGAGGAATAAAGGAGGTAATATTCTTACATATACTTTGATATTAATAGACAATAAGTATTTTCCACAAATGGTATTGAAACAATTGGACATCCACAGGCAGAAGAGGAATCTTAATGTGAATTTTACACCTTGTACAGAAATTAACTCAAAATAGATCAGATATTTAAATATAAAAAATAAAACTATATACCGTATTTTTCGGACCATAAGACGCACCAGTTTTTAGAGAAGGGAAATGAAGAAAAAAAGATTCTGAAACAAATAGTGTCCTAAAATATTTTATGTGCATTAAAATCCAACATCACAGTCATAAACACATGTCATCAACCCTGTAAAGTAAACAGCAGCATTTTGAACCATTTTAGAGCCGGGCAAGCACACAGAGACCACACAGAGCCAGGCAAGTAAAAAAAACTTTTTTTTAAAGTATATGTGTAGGCTATATTTGGACCATAAGACGCAGGGACTTTTTCCCCCCACTTCTGGGGGGGAAAAAGTGCGTCTTATGGTCCAAAAAATACGGTAACTTTAAAAGGAAACATAGGAGAAAATCGTCAGGGCAGGACTACACGAGAGAGTGAACTTATAAATAACACCAAAAGCATAGTCCATATAAATAACTGATAAATTGTATTTCATCAAAATTTAAAACTTTTTCTCTGAGTCTGTTTAGACAAAGAAACATCACACTTGGAAGAAATATTTGCACACTATACATCTCACAAAGGATTTGTATCTAGAATATATAACGAACTCTCAAAATTCAACAGTAAAACAGACATTCCAATTAGAAAACGGGCAATACATGAACAAACATTTTACCAGAGAGGAAATACAGATGGGAAATAAGCACATGAACAGATGTTCAATATAATTAGCCATTAGGGAGATTTCACATTGAAGCCAGATGTAACTACTCACTTATTAGAATGGCCAAAATAAAAAATACAGGGGGATGTAAGGTACAGCCCAGGGAATAGAGTTGATAAAACTGGAATACATGTGCACACTGATAGGTAGCTACTAGACTTATTGTGGTGATAGCATCATGAGGTATGTAAATGTCAAATTACTATATTGGACAACAAATACTGAATGCCAACTATATTTTAATTTTAAAAATAATGACAGCATTAAATGCTGGTGAAGATGTAGGGACACTGGATCTCTCCTATATTGCTGGTGAAATGTAAAATGGCATAGCCACTCTGTAGAATACTTTGGCAGTTTCTTATAAAACTAAGCAAACATATGCCCTGTGCTCCAGCCAGTGGACTCTTGGACAATGATTATAGAGAAATGTAAACTTAAACCTATTCAAAAGCTTTTATATCAATTGTCCTAGCAGTTTTATTTGTAACTAGGGGCCCAGTGCATGAATTCATGCACCTTGAAAGGAACTGTGAATTGTGAGGCTGTGGTGAGCATAGGGGCACATCCCATCCTCCATGCTCCTGCCCGGCCCCTCCCGCCACAGCCTCCTGTTCCCTATGTGCCAGCAGCCCCGCTCCCACCACCTCTCCCATTCACTCCATACAGTAATTGGGGCCAGCATCAGCAGCAGGTGTGAGCGCCTGGTGGGACCACGGTGCGCAGAAGCAATGAATTTTCAGTAACCACCAGAGCCTCACCCTAATGACAGTGACTGCCTTGGTCTGGCACCCCCATTCACCTGCTCCACCATTTCACCGCAGCTAACACCCACAATGTTCCATGCTCTGCCACCTGCTGCTGACCCCATGTTCCACTCGTGCCCCCTGGTGGTCAGTGCATGTCAATAGCAACTGGTTGTTTGGTTGTTCCACCATTTGGTCCATTTACATATTAGCCTTTTATTATATAGGATAGTTTCAAACTGCAAATGACAAAAGTGAGTTCAGTGCTAACTGCTTACACCAACTGTAGTCCATCTGTAGTACAATGGAATCTATTCAGCAACAAGAAGGAACAAAGAACTCATGTGTGGAATGACTCAGATGACTCTCAAAGGTATTATGCTGAGTAGGAAAAAAATCCCCAAAGTTACCTGCTGTATTATTCCATCTATGTAGTTATTTTCAAAATGACAGAATTATAGAGACAGAGAACAAGTTAGTGCTTGCCAGGGGTTAGGAATGGGGTAGAGATAGGGTGGCAGGGTATGAGTATGGGTGAGACAAAATGATAGCAGGTGGGTAATCTTAATGGTGATGGAACAGTTCAGTATCTTTTTCTTAAGTCATCATCTTTGGATATATTTAGAGAGTAATGGAGATGGGGAGAGGGAGGGAAAGAGGGTGGAAGGGAGAGAAAGATAAGAGAGAGACATTGATGTGAGAGAGAAACATCAATTGGTTGACTCCCATTCTTGTCCTGACCAGGGATTGAACCCACAGCCTAGGTATGTGCCCTGACCAGGAAGCAAACCTACAACCTCTTGAGCTACCGGGCAAGGGTTCAGTACCCTGATTTTGGTGGTGGTGTGGTTATACAAAGGTATCCCTGTGATAAAATTGTGTAGAGTTACACATACTCATGTGTGCATATAAGACCTTGTGAAATCTGCATAAGGTCTATAACCTCTATGCAGAAGCAGAGACTTGGCATATAGCAGGTGCTTGTTGAATGCTTAGTGAATGAAGAGATAAATGAATAAATGAGTGAAGGTATTAAATTTAAATGGTTTCCAGAATTATCTCATAAATTATTGACTCATCATGAATTGCAAAAGAAGCTTGGGATACTTATGTTTTACTCTTAAGCATTTTTTAAAGCCATGTCCCCCTATAGCCTGATAGGTAATGTGATCTTCAGAAGTAGCCTGAGCAGCTGAGAGGTCTGACTCAGTGTGAAATGGCTCCTGTTCATACTTACCGTATTTTTCGGACCATAAGACGCACCGGACCATAAGACGCACCAGTTTTTAGAGAAGGGAAATGAAGAAAAAAAGATTCTGAAACAAATAGTGTCCTAAAATATTTTATGTGCATTAAAATCCAACATCACAGTCATAAACACATGTAATCAACCCTGTAAAGTAAACAGCAGCATTTAGAACCATTTTAGAGCCGGGCAAGTACACAGAGACCACACAGAGCCGGGCAAGTAAAAAAACTTTTTTTTTAAAGTATATGTATAGGCTATATTTGGACCATAAGATGCAGGCACTTTTTCCCCCCACTTCTGGGGGGAAAAAAGTGCGTCTTATGGTCTGAAAAATAGGGTACTTCTTCTTGTTCAGTCATCACTGTGATTGAACAAAGAAACTCTTTTTACCTAAACCAGGCATAGAACAGTATAGGCAGCATAACATGATAGGGGAAGAGATTTAGTAGTTTCTTTAAAACACACACACAAATATTTTTAAGAAAATATATTTTATTGATTTTTTACAGAGAGGAAGGGAGAGAGATAGAGAGCTAGAAACGTTGATGAGAGAGAAACATCGACCAGCTGCCTTCTGCACACCCCACACCAGGGATGTGCCCACAACCAACGTACATGCCCCTGACCGGAATCGAACCTGGGACCTTTCAGTCCACAGACCGATGCTCTACCACTGAGTCAAACCGGTTTCGGCCACACACATATTTTTACTGATTTCAGAGAGGAAGGGAGAGGAGGAGAGAGAGAGACAAAATAATCAATGATGGGAATCATTGATCAGCTGCCTCCTGGTTGGAGCCCACAGCCTGGGGATATGCTCTGACTAGGAATTGAACCTTGACCTTCCAGTTCATAGGTTGACACTCAACCACTGAGCCGTACCAACCAGGCTAGGATTTTCTTAATAGTCTTTTCAAGTCTTGAAATTACCTGTTTGTATCAGCACATATGACTCCTGCATTTTGAGAGTCAGCTGAGTGACCTAGAAGATAAGTACAGTAGCCATTGTTTGAAGATTGAATCCAAATTCTGATCACCAGTGGCTTCAGTGACTATCCTAAAAGACCAAGGTGAGGTGTGGTCCTCCTTTGCCAAAATGTCATTTCTGCCATTTAGGGTAATTTTGTACTTTTAATCCTATTAGTAACCCAGGGCAGAATTTTTCATAAGTAAATGAATGTATGAGATCCCCTAATGTTTATTGGTTTGAGTATCTTTAGCCTTAGTACTCAACACTTAAATTGAAAATATATTTTCAAAGGCAGAAAACTAATTTAAGTGGTAAACTCTTTATAAACTATTAATCCCAGGCACATGATGATAATTAATTCACTTATTCATCCAGAACCTATTGAATCTGTTTCATGGCAATACCAGAGATAGGACAATAAAGGAATTCACTCTAAAGGTTTGCACAGCTTACCTGGGAGATAGAGTGTATACACACACTTAGGGTGCAGTGTAATGATACCGCACATGAGGTCAGGCAAGAGCTGGAGAGAAGGTACTATGTTGTACCCATAGCACCTGGGATGAGTTTCCAGAGGGGCGAGGCTGAAGAGGGGAATTGAAAGAGCCTTGCTTGGCAGACAGTGAGAAGGCATTCCAGACTGAGTAGGCTCATAGGTGCCAAGGTTTGGGCTGTTAAAGTGGAATATATTGGCTAGAAGAGTGATCTTCAAATTTATTTTTGCAGAGCACTTGTACCCCCTAAAAGACTTTGAAAAATCACTGTACCCTTTGCACAGCCTAAAAGTGACATCTAAACATTCAATCATACATTTCAGTAGAAGCAAATAATATAAATTCTTCTATACTATTATAAATTATTGAAATTTTAAAATAAAATTTAAGTCTACTCTTCTAAATGTATCCTTGGTAATATAACAATTTGATAATCCTTATTTATTTTTAAAAATTTGTGGCCACACACTTTTTTAACATTGGGGTACTATTCACTGATTCTTTTTCTCTTTGAATTTGTGTTTCTACTTCATTTTTTCTATAGAATTTCATATTAATGGGACATATAGGTGCTTATTTTTCTAACAGTTGGTCACCCATTTCTCTGCTAAAAAACATATTTTGAATAAAACAAATTTTTGCATTAATTATTTTTTAAACTAAACTTTTAAATGTTGATACAGTAGTATATTTGCATGTGGAATAATACAAATAGATTCCACAAACTGCTTACCTATTTTTTTCAATGGTAGTATTTAACAAAACTGTGGTATAACAACACAAATAGGATATTCACATCAATACTGATAAGTTCTAAATTGTTGAAAATTTCTCCTCAATTGAGCTGATTTTGGAACTGATTAGTTGTTCAAAATTGATAAAAATCAACATTTTTAAGTGTTGGTTGATGACTAGTAAACAAAATGGGAAATGCACATCTTAATGAGGTGTCTTTCCCCCTCCAAATTAGTTATTATGTCTGTGGATGACTTATAGCAATTGCTGTAACAAGATAGGATTCAGCATTAGTTATATTGCTTTTTAAAAATTTATAGCTCTAAGTACTGAGAAACTGTTCACATAATTAAGTAAATGTGGGGAGGGAGAAGAATTCTTTTTGACTGAGTTGTTGGTGGGCCAAGGCAGAAAATATAGGAAAAGGAGGAATAAAGGGAGAGCTGGTTTGGTTTTGGATATGTTGAGTTGAGGGTCATCTGAAGGGACTTAAATAGGAGGAGGAGGAGCAGGACTTAGAGGTATACCAGCTGCCAAAGGAGAGAGAGATCTGAGAAAGTTCCCTGTGGCCCACAAATACTGGTGCCTCAGGAATGAACTCAGCACCAGGGCACCCTGGCCAGGTTAGACAAGAGACTTGGTCACTCTCTGGCACTGGAGTTAGACACTCAGGAGTGTCCTGGGCCAACCATCTTCCTTAATTGTTCTAGAAAATGTCTGTCTTGCCAAGTAACATTCTGACATCCCAATAAGATCACAAGCAACAGGCCCAGTGTGCATGGAACCCAAAGGATATGTGGGAGGGAACTTGAACCTGGCTGGTAATAGGGGTTTAAACATCCAGGATCTACAAATGAGTTCAGAAAATGTGACCTTGTAGGGGGGGAAAAATCTTTGAATTATAGAGTAGAATATAGCTTCATATAGATAGGAACTAATTGGTTCTTAGCAAGTTGCCTCTCTGGGCCTTAGTATCCTCATACATAAAATGGGGGTAATAAGCATAAGGAACAGTACCTGGCACATAGCACAGCCTCAGAAATGCTAGCTTCATTAGTAGCAGCAATAATAGCGGCAGGGTAGAACGTTTCGAACATTGTGTGTCTGTGGTTGACCTTCCTGGGTTTGCTAACAGCCTCCCATCTCACTTCCTTTTCAACCTGAAGATTTTGCCCTGGAGAGATGTTGGCTTATTTACAAAGAGAAAAAAAGTGTACTTAGGGGTACAACTGCTTTCAATGGTAGAGCAGCTGATAAGAAGCAAAGGGAGTCTTTTTATCAGTCAGAGAAGAGTGAGTGATGGGTGGCCATTTGTGGGGATGGGTGGCTGTAGGGCAGCGTCTGTGAATGTCACTGGACCCAGGGGTCCAAGGAGAGCAGCCATCTTGGGGTGATACTGGAGGGACAGCTCTCTGGGCTGGGGAAAGCAAAGCAACAGTTGAGTAGGGAGTGGGCAAGGTGGAAGTAGCAGAGATGAGCTCAGGTGTGGGATACATTTTCATCACACAGAAATTTGGAGGGGGTCTCTCAGGACAAGCCTCGACTTCCTCCTACCAACAGGTTGGCATTGAGATTAGGGTGTTACATCAATTGTGCCACATTAATGCACAGTGGGGTTGAGGTCTCAGGGGCAGAGGCAGCCAGAGACTTGACAAGCAGGAAGTCTTTGGTAGTCTCTGCCAGATTGTTTTAATGAGTGCAGGTGCAGAGAGCAGAGGAGGAGGTAGAAGAGTGTACAGGAGGTAAAGAGGGAAGCGCTGGTGCACTACCATTAAGTGGCTGGGCCACACACAAAGGAGATACTAACTCCTATCCATGGGTCTCTATGGTGCCTAAGCAGAGGGATTCTTTCCGTAGATGAGGAATGAATGAGGTATGTACACTGGAGATCACCATGTAAATAGGAAGAATTGTAGGATTAGTAATGAGACAGGCTACCTGACATTAACAAGACAGGGATTGGTTTTGGAATCACCCACTGGCTACTGTTGTAGATTATTTCATTGTCAGAAGACAGCATTCATTAAGTGGGCTTATCCCAGGTTCACTGGGGTTTCAAACTTGGATGAGCACTTTTGGATAGTGAAAATTTTGGACAAAATTACTCTAGGATATAAATTTCATGCCCTGAAATTGGGGTGTCCCAAAGGTAGGATCATGCATTTATAAGTAGGTGGAATAAATAAGCATCTTTATGTGTGATTATTTACATACAAATAACCTTTATCTCTTCTTTTAAACTAGTAATCATTGACTACTTCGTGCCCAGAACAGTGCCTGACATGGAGTAGATGCTTAATAAATGCTAAGTTAATAAATGAATTATAGAAAATATTTCAATACATATTTTGTAGTGCCTGAAATTCTGGCATAAGTAGTGTGTGTGTGTGTGTGTGTGTGTGTGTGTGTGTGTGTGTGTGTGTTTGAAGCACTTTCCTCATTCAGAAGGAAGGAAGGAATTACATCATAAATCTTCATTGCCTCAGTAATAGCATCTTTAGTTTTTAAAATCATACTACTTTTCTATGAGGTGGGAGTAGCTGGAGAGCCTGAAGGGCTTGACAGTTGTTAGGTAGTAATGGCTAAAAGTGTATAAAGAAGAAAAAAAAAATGATACCACACTGCAAAATCTTTATCCTTTACACATCCCTTTCTTGGTTTAGTCTTGCCCAGAATAAGGACTTCCTTTTAATGAGACCACAGACTATAAAACTAAGAAGCCAATTCAAGATTTGGAGATGAATGGTTTCTGGTCTGGTTCTGTTAAAAATGTGCTGTTTTTTTCTAGCTCCCATGATTTTTTAAAAAATATTTTATTTCTTTCTCTCCCTTTGTGTATCATTCCATTTCTGCCAGTTCTTTGCTTCTTCCTTGGACCCCCCAGCCACTCTTTGGTAGCTTTGTCCCTTTGTGATGAAAAGTGTATTTTGAGGAGTGTTTTTAGCCAATAACTGGAAGTATTAATAATTATGTAGACACCTGCACATCAGCCCTCAACTGCCATGTTTTATGGGCATATAATATTCAGCCCTAAAAGTTTTACAGAACTGCTTTAAACTTGTCCTTTTCTCAAACTGCCTTAGGGTGTGTGTGTGTGTCTCTGTGTGTGTGTGTGTCTGTGTGTGTGTCTGTGTGACTTTGTGTGTGTGTGTCTCTGTGTGTGTCTGTGTGTGTCTGTCTGTGTCTGTGTGTGTGTCTGTGTGTGTGTGTCTGTGTGTGTGTGTCTGTGTGTGTGTGTCTCTGTGTGTGTCTGTGTGTGTCTGGGGTGTGTGTGTGTCTCTGTGTGTGTGTGTCTGTGTGTGTCTGTGTGTGTGTGTGTGTGTGTGTGTGTGTGTTGAATGGAAGTGGCTTTGGAAATCATTTTCTTCACCACGTGCCGCTCTGGCTGCCTTGTGCTGAAGCTGGGAAAAGCCAGTTGGAAGCTGCTAATACAGCATCACTTTGGGAGCTTGGCTGTCTGCTACTTAGATTTCATCTTTTAATTAGCAACTTCCCTCTATTTTCTTCCCGTTACCACACAACAACTCTGTCTTACTGTGTTAGCTTGTCCCTGATAATCAAAGCTAAAAGGTCTTCTAAGGAAGTGTGCTCCACTGTCAGTCCATTAAGCAATAGCTGTGTCACACATGGCCACCAGTTGCTAAATCGCAGAAGTCCCATTCATATTTCATTCTATGTACAGTCAGTGGCAATGTTCAAATCCCAGTGTATACATTCAGATATGCAAGAAATTAAATTCTTAATTATTCTTTTATAATTGAACTTAATTTCTATTTTGAGTCCCTATGATGTTGAGTGGTAGATATTTACTCTTACTAGTAGTTGAGCTTGTTCTGCCTGGGGCTGTATCTAATGTGTAGAAGGCTTACAGATGCCAAGGCCATTTTATGTTCAGTCATCAGGTGAGGCTGGCATCTGAGATGACCCTTGCACCCATCAGGAAACCATCTTCAGGGCGTCACTTGGGGTCTCTCTGTCACCCTTTCCTTTAAGCTCCACTGGTCAGCCATTCTTCTCTAGATCAAGACCATGAACCCAGGAATTCATCACCAGAAGGAGGCAAGATCCCCCACTGTCAGACCACATGCACTATTTTGAATCTTTATTCTTTTACTAGGGCTTTGGAAAGTTCTATTTAATCCAGACCCACCATCATACATACATTCTCATTATTTTCCTTCTATTCCTTTTTTTCCCTTCCAGATTAGGAGAATCTTCTCTAGGCTGAGATGTAGGGGTGACATTGCTAACATGAGGCAAAACTCACTATATCCTCCATTTATCCACCATGCTGGCTAAACCGTGGAGACCTCTCAGAACCCAAATGGCATAGGCTTTGGAAACTATCACAGCTATTGATAGAAGAGAACTCCTTCTTTCCTTGCTTTTCACTCTGTTCTGTATTTCTTAGTGAGGTAGTGGATGAATGAGGAGAATCTGGCTTCTGGAACGGGCAGTGGGAAAAGGGGATGGAGGGAGGGGAGTCAAGGAACCACTGGGGTGAAATACTAGTATTTTTAACTTGTTGCTCTTCTATTCTTACTATTGCTTCTTAGTTTCCCTTGCTTAGGTACTTTTGGTCTTGTCCATAGACAGCCTTGCTGGACAGGTGTTAGGGAGGTGAACAAAGGCAGAGAGAGTCTGACAGTGTCTTAGAGTAAAGATTGAGGAGCCACGGTATGGTTGAACCCATATTTTGGCATGTCTTCTACTTCCTATTTCAATGTAGCAGGTTGGAGCAGAGAGCACACAGGAAGGGATTCTGTTACAAGGGAGGGGATTCTGTCCCCCATGTTAACACTATATTTTATCCCTCATCTATGTTTTAATCCTTCAAGATGAGGAGAAACAAAAATGAGCAATGGTTTTGAATATTGTAATATTTAAATATTGAATACTAGAGGCCTGGTACATGGATTCGTGCACCAGTGGGGTCCCTCAGGCAACCAGGCATACAGGGAAGGGCTATTGGGGAGGACTAGACCTGCAGGAGAGGACAGTTAGGGGTTATTAGGCCTGCAGGGAGGGCAGTTGGGGGTGACCATGCTGGAAGGGGAGAGTGACTAGGCTGGCAAGGGAGGGCAGTTACGGGTGACCAAGGTGGCAGGAGAGGGCAGTTATGGGCAATTGGGTTGACAGGGGAGCAGTTAAGTGTCAATCAGGCTGGTAGGAGAGTGGTAGTTAGGGGGTGATCATGCTGGCAGGCAGAAGTGGTTGGGGGCAATCAGGCAGGCAGGTGAGCGGTTGAGAGCCAGCAGTTCGTGATCAGGCCTAAACAGGCAGTCGAATATCCCTCCAGGGGTCCCAGATTGGAGAAAGTGCAGGATGGGCTGAGGGACACTCCTCCCTTGCACAAATTTTGTGCACTAGGCCTCTAGTATTAATATAAAATAATCCTGGAAAGTGGCAATTGTACTTTCATTTCATTATTCTTATGAAGTCACTCCTGGGAAAGGAATACACAGGCCCCTGAAAGGTGGGGTTCCCAGGTCTTCAGACCCTCCTTGGTCTGACCATTCAGGGGACTCAGTTTTTATTATTTACCATGTCTTGTTCCTTCTTCATGAAAAGAAGTTCTCACATTTGTCTTTAGATTTTGGACAGCAAGCTTTTATGCTTCACATAGACTTTGGCATGAAATGCATGTGTGTGGGGGTGAATGACTAGGACCCACTCCTCTAATCTTATATAATAAAAGCCTAATATGCTAAGTGTCTGGTGGTCTGTTCAACCAATCAAAGAATAATATGCTAATGATATGCTAAGGCCATTCAACTGCTTGCTATGACATATACTGATCACCAGGCCTCCTGTGGTCCCTCCGTGGCTAGCCAACCTCCCGCATCCCTCCCTGGCCCCAATTGTGCAAGGGTGGGGTCCCTCAGCCTATTCTGTCCCCTCTCATGATCTGGGATCCCTCGGGGGATGTCAGAGAGCTGGTTTCTGCCTGATCCCATAGGAGAGAGGAAGGAGGGGACAGTGTGGTAGAGAGAAGGCCACGAGGATTACTGGGCAGTGAATTTTGCTCCTGAGAAAACCCAGGACAGATCTGAGAGCAGAATGTCTGAGCTGCTCTTTCCTAGCTCTTTCCCTTTGCTGCCAGCTCCAGGAACATGGAAATCTTGGAACACATAAGGCTGAGGTGGTGACAGTTCATGGTAGCCACATTTCTTCACATGATATTTATGATTGTCTTATGCAGTACTCCATGTTAGCTCTTAGTGGGCCTGAGTGAGAACAGGAAGGGAGCCTAGGGTTGAGCCCTGCTAGCCCCTCATTCTATAGATGGAGAGTGTCCAAGAGCAGAGCCATGGTCCTATAGCAAGTTAATGACAGGATCACATTCCAGTTCCTTAAATTCTACCCCAATGTGGCTTCCTAAACTCAGACTCTCATGGACAGAATTACTGTAAGAGGTCCAGGACCTCGGGTTTTTCCTTAATGAGTATTGTACACAGCACTTCCTCCTAAATTAGCATATGCAACATTCTATCTAACACACATATGTTAGCCAAGCTCTTTACTATATGTTGCATGCAGATGATTTGGGGGAAGAAGTCCCATCTCTTCAGAATAAAAAGAAAATATTACTATCAGTAGTGTGTTAAAAGGCTTATGTTTTTCATTAGAATTTAAGCACTGTCTTGTTAAATTTACATTCTCCTGTTTAGGGATTGTGCATTAGGAGTGTTAAAGCCGGCTAATTTTTAAGTTGATAATTTTGTATGGCCCACCAATGATATTATAAATATCCAAATGGCCCTTGGAAGGTAAAGGTTCCCCACCCCTGCCTTAGAGGCTGACATTGAACACTTGCTAATTTATAAGAAGACATAACTAAGGATCAGAGGGCTGCCATTCCTCAAATGCTCAGATATGTTTTCCAAACCTTCTATTACAGGTGGCGTTGTCCTCAACCCAGCCTATTACGGAATGCCTGGCCATACCAACATCATGGTCCATGAGGTGGGGCATGTCCTGGGACTCTACCATGTCTTCAAAGGGGTCAGTGAAAGAGAATCTTGCGATGACCCCTGCAGGGAGACAGTGCCCTCCATGGACACAGGAGACCTCTGTGCTGACACTGCGCCCACTCCCAAGAGTAAGCTGTGCCAGGACCCGGAGCCTACCAATGACACTTGCGGCTTTACCCACTTCCTGGGGGCTCCATTCAGTAACTACATGAGCTACACAGGTATCAGTCTCAATGTACTTGCTTTCAATGAAGATGATGTGGGGAGTTTGGGGGCTGTGAGAATGGATGTGCAGGAGGTGGAGAGGATTTTCAGGCAGTCATTTATGCCTGAGCATTGAAGTATATTTATCATGAGATATTCTTCATATCTTTGAAGAACTTAAAGAAATTTTGAGATATGTAGGGGTCTCATTGACTAGATTTTCTGTCACTGGAGATGAAAAGAAAAACACTTCTATAATACAAAGCTTTCTTGAGCTGCCTTTGACTTCTACAACCTGAATATTCCTGTTCTTGTCCATGCTCTTGGGCATTTACTTTGAAAGAATCTAATAGTGATGGGGACAAGGTTTCTGGGTCAAGGTGGCTCTTTGTACTATTTTTGAAGTTGGTAAAAAAATGGCCTTCATTGATGTTAAGCTCAGGATATCTTTTCATTTTATGTTAAAGTATCAGATTCTCTTCTTCTAATACTAAGCAAGTGCTGATTACCTCCCTTCCCCAAATGGTGCCATCTCATTTAAAAAAAAATTATAATTTCCTGGCCTTGGGAACAACTGGATTGTCTGGTCTTGTTATCCTGGATTATGCTTCTTCCTTGTCCTTTGACACCTTCCTCATGTCTGGCCAAAAGTAATACTAGTCATAGTATTACTCCTGATAATGGACTCAAATTTATCATTTATTGCTAAAATTAAGGACAGGTTTGAAATAATGACTTATTCCAATGTTGAAGGAAAGAGGTGAATTTTTAAATAAGTTCCATGGACTTGTTTGGTGATAAGTTCTAGAACTATCAAAAAAATAAAAATAAATCAACCATAGAACACTGCTATGCCTTTGGAGGGAAGAAGAGGTCGTGAGCTGGTCATGATCAATAAATTTTTATCCAAGTCGCATTTCAGTGTATAATTCTGGTGCATCACATTCATAAGGACCAGCCTCCCTTCTTCCCCCAACAAGGTCACAGGGCAGAGCAACCAGACAGTGGGCTGCAGAGGGCAGAGCTATTTAAGTCCTGGTTTTCAAGTGGGCAGAGGAAACATCTAAGAAGCAGGGTGCAGCTCTGGCCAGTGTGGCTCGGTTGCTTATTTGATTCCCAGTCAGAGCATATGCCCTGCTTGTGGGCTTGATCCTCAGGTGGGAGTGTGCAGGAGACAGCTGATTAATATTATACTCTTACATTAATGTTTCTCTCTCTCCCTGTCTCTTTCTGCAACTCAATAAAATGTATTTTGTTAAAAGAAGCAGCAGGGGCGAGTGTTTGGTGCGCTCTTATTAAAAAAGGAGTTTTTACCATTTGCAACAGCATGGATGGAACTTGAGAGCATTATGCTAAGTGAAATAAGCCAGTCAGAGAAAGATAAATATCACATGATCTCACTCATTTATGGAATATAATGAACAACATAAACTGATGAACAAAAACAGATCCAGAGACAGAGACACATCGATCAGACCTTCAAACCTTAGAGGGAAGGTAGCGGAGGGTGGGGGTAAGGGGGAGAGATCAACCAAAGGACTTGTATGCATACATGTAAGCCTAACCAATGGACACAGACAACGGGGGTGAGAGCATGAATGGGGGGGGGGGGAGATGGGGGAATATTGGGGGGGATAAGGACACACAAAATTTTTAAATAAATAAAAAATAAAGATAAAATTAAAAAATATTTTTTTTAAAAGAGGCCCTGAAACTAAGATAACTCCCTTTCTACCCCTGGGGGGAAAGATCAAATAGGGAGATTTTACCAGTTTGGAAAGTGAGGTGGGGACCACAGTTCCAGTCCTACTGCCTCCTTGACATTAGGTTCTGTCTCCCCTTGAGCATCTTTACTGAATATTCACTCACCCTTGCCAAAGTCACTGGGCATGGAGCAGGTGTCTGCAACTCCACAAATGTTCCCGAATAAAAAGGCATATGCTGAAACACTGCCATCTTGTGGATCCCCAAATAGGCAACCATCAACTTAGAGCAGCCCTGAACCCCTGGGCCCATCTGGCCCAGCCCAACATCAAGGTAATGGCCAGGTTTAGAGACAGCAAATGCTATTCTCTGCCTTCTCTTTCCCATTCCCAACACAGACATTTTCTGGAACAGAATACATTTATCCATTCAACAGGTGTTTATGGGGCCTAACAAGTGTGGGGTGTTGTGTTAGGGGCTGGTGACACAGGTGTGAATGAGGCAGAGCTTGTCCCACCGAGGTGGATTTTGCAGGCTAGCACCTCCATTTCCCCTGTTCCTTTTTTGTTCCCACAGATGATGACTGCACTGACAGCTTCACTCCTAACCAAGTGGCCCGAATGCATTGCTATTTGGACCTTGTGTATCAACAATGGAGTCAAAGCCGAAAGCCCACCCCCATTCCTATCCCACCCATGGTCATTGGGCAGTCCAACACATCCCTCACTATCTACTGGCTGCCTCCGATTAGTGGAGTCATGTATGACAGGTGAGAGGTCCTTGCCATGGCTGCGCTGTGGTTTTTCTTCTGCACTAGGGGAGGGTGTGAAGTCAGGGGCATCCCAGTGGGAGCTGTGAACATGAGCAGCCACTGAAGGCTGCCGCCTCCAGCCTCCATCTGGCTGCTCAGTTCCCATCTCCCTAACAGAGCCCCTGGCTCCGCACCTTAGCGCCCATGCTTACTCCTCAGCGAGGGGCCTGGAAGATGTTTCCTGCAGAATGTCACCTCTGGCCAGCTGCCAGGAGCTATGATGAGGTTGACAGATCTGATCAAGATCAGCCCTTCTCAGTGCAAGGTGGCACAGAGGCTGCTACTTGCACAGTGGTGGTGGGGCAGGGAAGAAAGCAGTTCTGGGGATGAGTTGGTGGGTGGCAGGCTTCCTACAAGCTGTGCATCAGGGGCTTATCTGGATTATGTCGACATCTGGTGCCCTCTCTGCCTCTAAGTGTACCTGGTACCTGCCCCATTTATGGCTGCCCTCTCGTGGATCAGTCATTATCTGTTCATTTTTATGTCTGCCCTACTCAACTGGCAGCTCCTTGGGGGCAGGAGCATCTGTTTTTTACACCTTTGTCCCTTGGCCTGCCACAGTAGACACCTAATACCTGCTTATTGAAGAGAATCATTATACCCATATTAGCTTTTATTTGTCCTTTACATATTGGTGTAAATTCACATTAGGGAAATTTTTTTCCAAAGGGGAGAAGGTAGGAAAAGATGACCTCTGACAATTGGTGGGAGGATGGGGGAATGGATGTGTTTTAACGAGGATGAGAACCCCACCTGTGATCCTTGCGGGCCTCCAACTTTCCAATCCTGCCACTTCATTCTGAGAGTGGCTTTGGTCTGTCTGGTTCTTCTATGTGGGAGGCATCTCACCTGTAATTTCCTCATTTAGTCCTTATAGTAAGCATACTCCTGCTATGACATACTCATTGAAGCATAGAGAAGCACTTGGGGCTTACCTGAGCACCCACAACTACAGAGATAAATTTGAGGACATCCAGTGAAACTTCAGAAGTGGGGAACATGGAATATATTATTTCTTTTCAATTAGGGCTATTTCATTATCAGGTAGACACAGCCTGCTCTGTGTTGCACTTTCCTTCCAGTGTCAGGCCCAGCCAAGATGCTGACTGTCCCTGGAGCATGTTTCTCTTGTGCCCCATCTTCCCCCAGAGCTTGGGGGGGAGGGGGAAGAGAGAGGAAGGGACAGGGAGACACAGGGATGGGGCAGAGCAGGTGAATCATTTTTCCAAGTTGTGATCCCATCCTTCTGGGATCTTGCCACCTGTCCTTGATACCTTGGTGACATCATTTGGACCCCGCAATTTTATAAAGCACTTTTATTAATCCTGACCCAAAGACATGCTTTTTAAAATTGATTTTTAGAGAGGAAGTGAATGGGGGAGGGGGGGTCATCAGTGTGAGAGAGAAACATGGATCGGTTGCCTCCCATGTGTGCAACCTGGGATTGATCTCAAACCTTTTTGGCATGTGCGATGATGCTCTAACCAACTGAGCCACCTGGCCAGGGCCTATAAAGCACTCTTGAATGTCCCAGCACCACAGCACTCAGGGTCTCTCTTTGTGAGTTGGCTCATTCCCTGTGATGTGTGTAAGAATCCACTTCTGTGTGTGTTGCCTGTGTAGTTTGGGGTGGACTGGCTGAACAGTGAGTCCTCATGGGCATGTGCAAACCAGAGTTTTACATCCGTTTATGTAACACATGTAAACAATTTAATCTTCCCGTTCTCGCTCTGGTACAGACATTGCGATAATGCAGACATCAGTGCTGACTCGCCTCGAGGCTGTTGGCAGAAAGGCAGTGTTTTTTTCCCTTTCCCAGGCCGGTGGCCGCAGTGCTGAGGCCTCCCCACACGTGTGTCCGAGGAGATGCACGTCACACACCCAGCAATTTGTGTCATGCTGGGAGCTCTGTTTACTCCACTCCTCCCCAGAGCATGAATGTTAAGCGTAAGTCTCCCCAGTGGGTCTTTGGAGTCCTTAGGTCAGCAAGGAGTCTGAACACGCACTTGGTGGCGCCCCGGAAGGGCCAAGTGCATTAGGGGAATGTGGTTTGGAGCTGTGTCCTCACCTACGCAGTGTTGACTGTAGCAGAGGCTGGAGCTAACGAACCCTTGCCCTTGCCAGAGTCTTGGAGGCTTCCTGGTATTTGGGAACTGGTTTATAGGAATTGAAGAATTTGTGACCTTAGGCTATTTGCCTAATCTCCTTAAGCTGAGGGTCCTCATTTGTAAACAGACTTCTTCTTACAGGGATGAGCAATAATTTATGAAAACCACCTCATGGCACCATGCTTGGTATATGAGGGGCTGGTAGCATAGTAATTATGACCTTCCTTCAACAATACTATTGTTTCTATTATGTCACCAGGTGTTGCTTTTCCCCTCCTTACAGAGAGACCTTGATTCCATACCTCCATTTTCAGATGTGTGTTCACAGTTGGGCTCCTAAAAAGATTCAAAGTATCAGAGATGAGCTTCCTCCTTATTCAACTGCCCCTCCTTATTCAGCTGTTGTTCATGCTTTTCACAGTCACTGCAGATATGATGCTTGAAGAGTTCTTCCTAGGCTCTGAATAGTCTTAGGTATGCCCATACACCCCACTTTGTCCCCGCGGGACTGCTGTGGCCAGTCCCTATGCTGACGGTTGGGCATAGAGCAGAGCTCTGTCTGAACCTGCTCACAGGCAAAGGAGAAAGGGTAGGGACGGGGATTATCAATACCTCAAAGTGATGCCCTATGGTAGGAGCCAGTGTGCAGGAGATGCCAGGAGGACAGAGTGCAGGCCACTCAGAGGAGTGGGACTAAGTACCTCTGCCAAGGTTACATTTGAATGGGCCTTGAAGGATACGTAGGAGTTGGCTAAACAGAGGGTTAGAAAGGCTCTTTGGCAGGAGAGAGAACATGTTTTACAGAACCCGTGAAGGGTCTGATATATTTGTGGAATGGTGGTTAGTTTATTGTGATGAGGACATAAAATTCATGAAGAACTGTCCCATGAAGAACCTTGGATCATGGTAAGGAATTCAGCTGTAGCCCCACAGGTGATGGAGAGCCAGGGCATTACATTTCATAGTACTTTTATGCATGCGAGTAAAAGTAGGGAGTTTAAAGCAGAAGTCCACATGTACTCTAAAAATCAGTGCCTGTTTTAGCTGGGGGAATGCAGGGTCCTCAGGTGACTTATCGAGAGTCAGCATAGGAAGGAGTTTTCTGTTGGAAGATGCAGGTGCAGTCTTCTAAGTCGAATGCTTGAGGATGGAACTGCCCATGTTCATCTCCACAGGCCTCCATTAGGGTTTAGGTTCTTCTGCTTCCTAACCTCAAGATTTCTCGTGTCTCTATGAATTTTGTGAAGATGAGGTTCATTCAAGAAGGAAATGAGATAAATAGTTGTTCCACATTTGCCCCTAGGGTCTCACAACCTATTGCCACTCCCCATTCTCAAAGATCTGAATTTGGCTCTCCAAGCCATCTGATGGAGTCTCCCCATCTCCCCCCTCATCTTCCAGGGTCCCAGGCAGCATGTGTGGTGCCTGCACGGAGGATGGGACATTCCGTCAGTACGTACACACAGCTTCCTCCCGGCGGGTGTGCGACTCCTCGGGGTACTGGACTCCAGAGGAGGCAGTGGGTAAGGACCATGGCTTTCTTCTTTAACCCTGGTGGTTGGTGAGAATGGAGGTTGAGGTGGAGAGTGGAGATGTGGTGTGCAAATGTGTGAGAGTGTGTATGTGTGTGATTTATTGGGAAACACACTCCCTGGTACCTTTGTGTGCTGGATGTCCTACACGTGCTTAAAGTGGCTGTGGTAAGGCCAAGGTCAGCATGGAAGACAGGGGTGGGGAAGTCAGCTAAAGCAGGAGGTGACCTCAGGATGCGACTGCTCTTACGTGGTGTTTCAGGTGCTTACAGCACCTGGTGCCACAGGACAGTGCCCGCCCACCTGTCCCTCCCTCCTAGGAGAGGAATGGAGAACACGTTGCAGGGGAATACTCAGACACGGGTGTACTAGGGGTTCCAAGTGGAGCATTCTCATTTTTGCCATTTTATGAGTCTATTAATCACTGGTACTGACTGTGCTTTGGCTACAATCTAAGCTGGGCTCTTAGAGGGGGGATGTTTTTCGCTGTCTCTTCTCCTGTCTCCCCGAGCTTCTCAGTTATATGTTCACTCACATGCCTCTCAGACAAATCAGAGCATGAATGTTATTGTAACTCAAGTCCAGAAAATGTTGGTCCATGAGTGTTAGCACCTGATCACTGGGTTAACTTCTTCATCCTCTCCATCTTCAGTGTTTATCTAATCACCCTCTTTCTCTTTTTCTTGTATTTGTTAAGATCCTAAAAGCTACTCAGTAAGATATGTTGGACAAGATTCTGAGTTACTTTCCAGGCTTGAGTCTGACAAGACAAATGGAGAACATTGGCCTAGGAGCTGACACTGTTCACCAGCTGTCCCCATGGGCTCCTACTTCCTCAGATGACAGGACCCTCATGGAGAAGGCTTGAGCAGGACGGTTTATCCAATTGTTCGTATAGGACTCCTTCCAACTGAGAGATTCCAGGGCAGAACAGATAGTTTCTATAAAATTTATGTTGGCATTGCATGGGCTATTTAGAGATTGGCATTTCATACAAGGCCATTTCTGGCCTTGTTGTCCTGGGCTGGTGTTTTAGTGCCCATTTAACACTCTGTCCCTGAACTTTTTCTCTTTAATTTAAAGTTATCTGGTAGAAATGAAAGGAATGAGAAGTTCTGGGTTCCTTGTTTTGTGTCTTCATGCAAACAAGGTCAACTTTTAGGGCCTCAGTGTCATGTTTGAATATGAGATTATAATAAAAACTTTCTAATATATACTGCTTCATTAGGGGTCACTTCCAAAAGGGTTGCTAGTGTTTTGGAACAACTATCAGAAAATAGTGCTAAGAAATACTGGTCTTCCTCTGCTTTGAAAAGGTGAAGAACCAAGTCATATTTGCAATATACACAATGAAAGTAGTCGAATAATCAGCAGAGCATACACAAACACATATATTTATAAATGTGCTCAAAACCTATTTAATGTCACCAAAGGAACACTTATTGACCACCAAATACTTTCTAATTTCTATGGGGAATAGAAATTTGAACCAGCCATATGCTCTGCTTAAATGTTGTCTTCTTGGTGACAACTTCCCTGTCCCCATAATCTAAAATATCCTCCAGCCTTACCCCATCATTCACTAGCCCTTATTCTCCTTCACTTTTCTTCAAAGATGTCATTACCACCTGGAATACCCTCTACCTTCTACTATTTATTGTTGCACCTGTCACCCTACTGTAGAATATATAAAGAAAGACCTTTACCTCTCTTGTTCAGTATTCCGCCTTCAATATCTAGATGAGTTTTAGGTGTAAAAGAGGTACACAGTACATTTTTGTTGAATTAATGAATTAATGAATGGATTCACCATATAGGCAAAAAATAGTAAAGACCATAAGATGTAATACACATATACATCACACACACAGAACAACACACACACACACACACACACACACACACGCACATAGATTTGAACATGTTTCCTCTGTCATATTGTTTATTTTACATATTCTGAAGGGCTACATAGTTCTATTTTTGCAAATGTTCCTCTGGAACATTGTATAAATCTTTCACACTAACTAGTAAAACAGGGGTTAAATAGTACTTATAAATGAGGATATCAAAGCTTAAACAGCCACATAGCACCGGTTGAAGTCCAGCTCTGTTCATTCCTGATTTAGCATTTTTTCTGCAATTCCCCCATGTGACAAAAAGAAAACTGTCTCATGGAGATTTTTTCCATAGAGCCAGCCTTTATATTACTTGTGATATTTGTTTTTTCACCAATACAATATTGCTTGGATACTGAATCTCCATTGCTTTCCACTCAAGAAAAAGTGTCCTCTCTCCTGCCTGCCGTTTTCTCCATGCAGCAACCTGCATGCTCCCATGCACTTAAGCCGAGCACATGGCTGCAAAGGCGCCACCTTAGGGGATGAAAGTTTTGTGGAGCCCAGTTAAACAGTGTGGTGTCAGAGTGAAGCAGACATTGGCTTTATTTACAAATAAAACAGGACATCAGAAGCATTAATTTATCCTAATTATTAACAAGGACAAGGACAGCGACTGAGCTTCTCTGCCTGGCTTCAGGCTCCCACCTGGCATCTGGGTCACAGGACTCCTAGGGCTCTACTGGAGCTTTTGTTAAAAGACACCAAGTAGAAGACGTGGATCGAGACACAGTACTTTTGAGTTGTTGTTCCTGTGTCCTCAGTTGTACTTGAGACCTAACCCACTCAGCTAACCAGCTTCTGTAGGAATTTGTTCAAAGTTTTCCTTTTCCTCATTCTTCTTCATGGCTGCCACCATGGGCTATTCACCTGCAGGCTTATGATGGCCGTGCCTGATAGATCTGTCTTTCTGTCCACCTCCCCCAGGACCCCCCGATGTGGATCAGCCCTGTGAGCCTAGCCTGCAGGCCTGGAGCCCCGAGCTGCACCTGTACCACATGAACATGACGGTGCCCTGCCCGGTGGAAGGCTGCAGCTTGGAGATGCTCTTCCAGCACCCAGTGCACGCTGACACCCTCACCCTGTGGGTCACCTATCTCTCTGTGGACAATTCCCAGGCACTCTTGGACACAGAAATCTTGCTTGAACATCAGAAGTCTGTGCACCTGGGCCCCCTGGACACGTTCTGTGACACCCCACTCACCATCAAGCTACATGTTGACGGCAAGGTCTTGGGGGTGAAGTTGTATACCTTCGATGAACGGCTGGAGGTGGATGCTGCCCTCCTGACGTCTCAGCCTCACAGCCCTCTCTGCTCTGGCTGCCGGCCCCTGCGTTATCAGGTGCTCCGGGAACCCCCCTTTGCCAGTGGCTTACCTGCCGTGGCCACACACCCTCACAGGAAGTTCACGGACACGTGAGTTTGGAAGTGGGGCTTTCTAAACCATGGTGTTTCTCGGTCTCTGGCCACCCATGATGTGCACTTCATGCTTTCTCTTTTACTTGTTCCTCTCTCTCTCTCTCCTTTTCTCCCAACTCTCCTCTTGCTCTTCCTTCTGGCCTTCCTTTTAGTGAGTTCTACTGTGTTCCCAGCACTGTGTGCCCAGTACATGGACACAGACTAAGAGGAGGTCACTGGCTTAAAAGAGTTCAGTGTCTAGACTGGGAGGCTGGTATCACCAAAGACAAATTCTCCCTACCCCTAAGGGCAGAACTCAGGGTAAAACAAGATTTATCAGAGGTGCTATATTTTGCCAAATTAGAAATAAACACAAAACATAGTGGGTTAATACAACAAACACTGTTTCTCATGTTTCTATGGGTTGGCTGGGTGACTCCATAGGGACTGGCTTGGCCGGGGTTAGATGGCTCAGGATGTCCTCATGCATATACTGGAGGCTTGATAGAGGTGGCTGGCATGTCTGGGAAACCCAAGGCCTCCTCCTACACAATCCTCATTGCCCAGTAGGCGTGGCCTGTGCTTTTCCTCCTGAGTGTGGCAGGTTCTTCAGCAGCAGGGAGTGCAGACAGACCCAAACCCTCACATTTTCAAGCATTTGCTTATATGTTACTCATGATAATGTTCCAGTAGCCACATTAAGTCAATTCCTGATTCAGGGGTGGCAGGTGAGTCCTTATCCATTAAGGAAAGGAATAGTAAACTCACATGACTGAGCAGGGGCACATCTGGGATAGTCTGAGCCATCTGCCCCAGATACAAAACAGTAGAGACAAATGTTCACCTTGAGCTTTCCTACAGTTTCCTCCCCTACTTGCTCTCCAAATTGTAACAGTGAAATGGTCCAAAAGCTCATGCAAATAGGGATGAATTTTAAAAGAATATCATTTTTGAGCTTCTCTAATTGGGCAGTTAACATGACACTCATTATCTAACTTAATAACTGCACATACACACACACACACACACACACACACACACGCTAATACACATTCTTTAAGGTCAATAGTATCCCATTCTGTAGATGAGAAAACCTAGCTTAACTGTGATTTGTTTGAATAGAGCTAGAAAATGGTTGTCTCAGGATTAAAATCTAATTTTCTGACCTAGTCTCATTTTGGTTTCCTTTCCTTAGTAACAGATTGCCTTTTACAATGTCACATCATGAAAGGTTGGGGCCCCCTCCCCATCCCTTTCCAGCCGTAGCACAGTGTCAGACTTATGAGTAGCTGGATGAGAAATCCAACAGAAACTTCTTGGTAAAGGGAAGCCATGAGGATTGATTTGCTTTTGAAAGTACCTGGCACTCTCATGAGATGATTGCTTCCCCAGAGACAGCTAATTTAGAAATGTAAAAGTCTGTAATATTAGATGTCTTTTCTATTAAAACTAGAGGCCCAGTGCATGAAATTCGTGTACTGGGTGGGGTGGGGGTGGGAGGAGGGAAGTGTCCCTCAGCCCAGCCTGCATCCTCTCACAGTTTGAGAGTCCGCAGGGGATGTCTGACTGATGGCCTGGTGTTGCCACGGAGGCCAGAGAGGTTTCTGCCACCACCGCTGTACTCACCAGCCATGAGCCCAGCTTCTGGCTGAGCAGTGCTCCCCCTGTGGGAGCGCACTGATCACCAGGGGGCAGCTCCTGCTTTGAGCCTCTGCCACCTGGTGGTCAGTGCGTGTCATAGCGACTGGTTGTTCTGCTGTTCAGTTGATTTGCATATTAGCCTTTTATTATATAGGAAAACTAAAAGCCAGTACAGAGTTTTTTAACAGTGTTTTTAAACCCCATGACATTTCTTGTCTGGTGGTGGCAGCATCAAGTGAGAGCGTGATGCTTTGTGGTTGAGGTGAAGAGCCTGGTGGCAAAGAAAAGGTCCTGCCTGGCAGGACACTCACAGTGGCCACAGGTGGGAGTCCTAACAACCCTTTGAGATCCTGCCTCTGAAGGCGCTCCCAGCCCACAAGCCCATCTGGATTTGGCAGTAGTTTTCCAGGGCAGGCACTGCAGTACAATAAGATGAAGGAAGACTTTGTTTCTGGAACCAGCAGCCCCCCTTTCAAGCCCCTACCCCTTCTAAATGTCCTTTCCCTCATGCTCTCCACCTGTCTGTCCACGTGGACTTTGGAGAGAGCCTGGTAGACTCCATCCATCTCTGCTGCCAAGTGATATAACTCCACACCTGGAGTGTTGCATTTTGACAGGTTCGGAGGTGGGGAGTAATTGAACACATTTCTAATTGTGGAGTTTCTTGCATCCCCAAAATGATGATGGAAGGTGTTCTTACCTCCTAGGAGAAAATGCTCTTTCACTATGTATTCAGTGTACCCAAGACAAGATTTTTCTCAAGAGACAAAAGCAAGCAAGCAAGCAAACAAAAAAACCTGTAATCCACAAAAGGGCCTTGCTGAGCCCAAACTTTGAAGTTTCATCTTCCTTTTCTTTGGTTACTTTGCAAATACACTATTTTTTAAATAGCTGACGTTACTTTTAAACATGGTAAAGATACACTGGAAATACCACCCTCCTAGATTTTGTAGGACTGTTTGTTAGTTCACTCTTAATTCTGCCTTGATTTACTGCATGCTCACTATGTGCAATGCACGGGGAATACTGAAATGAATATGGCTTTAAACCTTCGGCTGCTGTTGGAGACTGCGTGCCCTGGTCTTTGCTTTCAGAAATATGTGGCATGTGTTTAGCATTCATGCTCCCCATAACATGTATTTTAAACTCCTGCAAACATTCTGGATGTGGTAATCACAGCCCATTGGTTTCCACAGGGAGGTCACACCTGGGCAGGCATATCAGTACCAAGTTCAAGCTGTGGCAGGAGCAGAGCTGGGAGAAGCTTCACCGCCTCTGAGCCACATTCATGGGGCTCCTTACTGTGGAGATGGGAAGGTGGCCAGGTGAGTGCTGGGTGCATGGGAGTGTGAGAGCAGAACCCGTGCTCTGAGCAGGAGGGTCTGCCTACAGTTTCAGTGGGACTTGTTTTGGAAAAGGAAGTGACAGGGCACTCTGAGACCTGGCAGTGAACTTGTGAGGTCACTCACATTCCTGCATAGTTCAAGAGGGACTCACATTTATTTAGATCTGACCTCACAATACTGAGATATTGAGGCTGACTCTAGGGGGGTGGGTGGGTGGCTTTTAAGGTTTCAGAGAACAACTGTGGTCCATGGAAGATATATGTAGGAAAGAAGATTACTTGTCAAATGATGCTACAAGAGGATGTGAGGATACTGGTGGATCAGTGCTTATCACTCCCAACTAGCGGTGTGATCTGAGGAAGGCCAGTCTAATTTTCTGAGTGCCACTTATTGGACCTTAGAAGACCTTCATACAATGTAGTTTGCAGCTATTTTATAAAATCACCAATGCACCAATGTAAAGGTGGAATTCCCCTTTTGGTTTCTTAACATTCTATGTTCCTTTATTCATTATTACCCTAGAGGACTAATTCACTTAGTTTGCCTGGAACTTTCCCAAATTTAGCACATAAAACTCCCATGTCCCAGCGGTCACACTACATCAACATGTCCTGGAAGCTCCTCTGATATCACCTGCCATGTACACAAGCTTCTGGGAGTAGGAAACCCTGATTTGTCTTAGATTTTTGCATGCTAACAGTCTAGCCTATTTTTAATTCCCTAGACAAGGTGAAAATGTATTGTATCGTGAAGCCCTAATAGCAATCAATTCCATAGCCTCTCTTGGGATCCCACCCCATCATTTAGCAATTACTGAATACTGTTTATCTTCTCAGTCTCCTAAGGTCCTTAGGTTTTAGTGTAAGCCTATTGCTTTTCATAGAAGTATAAACACCAAATGTTCCCAGACCTCAGTAATATATGGAGGTGATTGAGGTTACTTGAATACCCAAACCTCACTAGTTAACTGCCAACTTTTGCCTAATTCAATCTCTGCATGCTGCCTCCTTTCTCCCCTCCTCACCACAATCAAATTTCTCCCTGGGGAAGCCTCGCCTATGCACAGAATAAGTCTAGCTGATGTGTTCCCCACTCTGGTTGCCTCTTTTTAAGTCTGCTGCCCACCAATGGAGGTTTTTGGGGTTCATGGTCCCCACTCCTAACCAGGTAGAGCCCTCCTCGAAGAAAACACTCTGTTCTATGCTGTAGCCTCTCCTACAGCTGTTCTCTGATGGCAGCTGACTTGAGGTCCCACGATGCCACATCTGCATGGGGGTCTAGGCAAAAGGAGTGAAGGTCCCTCTTCCTAACTTGGCATTGCACATTCTATCCTGTGCCTTGAAGCAGCTTAACCTGAGGCAGTACCTGCCTGGCTACTGTGCCTCCCATTGTTCCTTATCAAAATGCTCCTTTAAGCTCCTGCTATATTCCCTCTTTGTAAAGAATCTCACTTAGTACCTCCATCCAGCAGGAAGAAGTCTCTGAATAGCTGCTTTGTCTTAGCTGGAGGCTCCCAGTTACACATAAAACAAGAGGGAGCCATTGCAAGTTATTTAATTCACCATTTAAAACTCAAGAAATTAATTCTGATGGAATCACAGGTCCATGCTCAGACTCTAGTTTAGGTAAATTTTGTTATTAAAAACTGAAAGTTGTCACTTTGGAAACCACTGATCAATAAGACTACCAAGACACAGGCTGCAGAGGGCCCACCAGTTGCAAGCAGTATTCATTCAGCTGGTGCTGCCCAGTGTGGGAGCCACTAGCCAGAGTGACTGCTGAGCCTTTGAAATGTGGCACTTATAACTAAGACACTTTAATTTTAAGTTATTTGAAGTCAGTTTAAAAAACAAAACTTGATTCAGTTATTTTAAAAACTTTAAATTTCTCTGGAGCAATTTGGGCAGGTGAATCTACCGTTTCAACTATATATTTTAAGAAATATGAAACAGATGAGGTATTTGAATTGGGATGTGTTGTAAGTGAAAAATAGACATCAGATTTCAAAGACCTAGAATACAAAGAAATAATGTAACATAGCTTATTAATTTTCTAATTATTGACAATGCAATATTTTGGACTAGATGAAATATGTTATTCAAACTAATTTCACCTGTTTCATTTTACTTCTTAATGTCACTTCTAGAAAATTGAAAAGTATACATAATTTGGGTTTCATATTTCTGATAGGCAGAAGTACATGAGAGTATATACAATATACTTATATTATAGTATCTTAAAGATGAAAATAAACTTGAAGTTTCTTTAATTATGTTATTTTTACATATCATCTATCTTTTCTCCATTTACAACTTACCATTTAAAATATTATTATACAATTGCATTTATGTCATATTTTAAATTTATTTCAAAGCATTTTTATGTCTAATTACTTAATCTTCATTCCATCACTGAGGAAGAATAATTTAAACAATGGTTGTAGCTATTAGTAATGAATTAGGCCTGAAAACATTGAGCATTCCAAACTGTGTATCCATTTCTGACATCATAAAAAGTCAAGGAGAAACAATGGTAGCCCTCAATCTATTTTACAACAGCTAAATCTTGGTTCTTTCAAAGTGGCTTTAACCCAAGTTTATTTTATTCCCATAACATGCTTCATATATCCCTCACTTTAACCTAACTTTCACATCTCAAACCAAATTTAGTTGTTCATTGTATCAGCTTTTGAGGTTCAAAACAAAAATGATAATTTTCTTCTCCCAGGACAGGGTCAGCAAAAGTTAGTTTATAGTTGTTAGTATGCAAAAAAACCCCAGAGTTATTCTTTTATTGTTATTTTTTTATTATTGTACTAGAGGCCTAATGCATGAAGATTCGTGCAAGAATCGGCCTTCTTTCCCCTGGCTGCTGGCACCTCCTTTGCTCCCGCTGGCTGTAGCCACCTTTCCGCCTACCCACGTTGTCCAGAGGCCTGGAGCCGGTGGGGCAGTGCAGGACACCTGCGTTGTTGCCATGGCAACAACACTAGCATTCTGCCCTGCTGCCCAGCCGCTGGGTGCCTGTGTATGTAAATTAACCCTCCATCTTTGTTGGGTTAATCTGCATACTCACTCCTGATTGGCTTGTGGGTGTTGCAAAGGTATGGCCAATTTGCATCTTATTCTTTTATTGGTGTAGATTATTTTCCATTAGACTCAGGCCCAGTGCACGGAATTTGTGTACAGGTGCAGTCCATAGGCCTGGCCGGCAATCAAAGAATGAGTGTCTGGCATGAAAGGGCAGGTCTCAGCTAACCTCTGGGCCCGGGGCAGCACATGGGCCCCTGAGCCCCCTATGTGCCCCCTTCCACCTGAGTCATGGCGTCTGAGTCCCCACACAGAGATGCAGTGAGTGTGGCCAGATGCTGCAGGCTGGGGCACAATGGGCCTCTGGGATGCCAGCAGTGCAGCATTGAAGCCAGGTGGACAGCACACTCTCTTCTGGCCAGCCTCACAGACCAGCTCCAGGGCAAACCCACAAGGAGCCTGGCCAACCCCTTTGGTCCCGGCAGCTGCTGCCCACCTCACCTGGAAGAGGCCATGTGGGTGTGGGGTGGGCTCCTTGCAGGCGTCCGACACCTGAGCATGGGGGTCTTCCCCAGCACATGAACCCTGTAGTCTGGGGCAGGGTAGCAGGGGGATTGAGAATGAGCTTGGCAGACACCCAGCATTTTCACCACACTTCTGTCCTGTCACCATCACCCCCAGGTAGCTGGCAAGAGGTCGCAGCACATAGCTGACACCTACCATGTTCTACACTGACCCCTGGTGGCCAGCACATATCAGTGAGCAGTTGAACTCAGTCAAACGACTGCCTGCGGGGGAAATTTGCATATAAGGCTTTTATTATATAAGATAGGAACGTCTATAACCCTACTTTTGCCCCATCCTGTATGTTTCTGCCCTGCAATACATGTTAGCTGCCATGAAGTGGTAGTAGGGAGTGAGACAGCCTTAGAGATGCCTGGACTGAGGGAAGGCTGCAATTGGCTGCTGAGTCTCTTGGTATATAGACAGACTTAACTCCTATAAAATCTTAACTCTAACAACAACTGCATACAGATGGAACAAAACAGTGAAAACAAAGAAATAGATAAAAATGAACAGAAAACAGACCCACCCATCACAAGCAGTTTCCTCCTCACCAAATCCACTGCACTACTTTTCAGATTTCATTCATAACAGACTGGTTGGCACTTTTCTAGCTCAAGACCACTTACTAGAAACACCCACATGGGTTTTCTAGATGTTTCTGAGCCATGAGCTACTTTTCATTGGAGGAATTCCCACCAGACATGCCAATCAGCTGTCATTGCTTAATTCTATAATTGTCTGTATACTTAATGTGTGTGTGTGTGTGTGTGTGTGTGTGTGTGTGTGTGTGTGAGAAAAAGCATTCTCCTAGCTCCCACTTTTTTTCAGCTTGAAGTTTTTAAGATTTTCAATTACGGTTGATATTCAATGTTATTTTATATAAGAATTGTGGTCAGACAATTATTTAACTTAAAAAGTGTCCCTCCCCCCTGATATTTTTAGTACCCATCTGGCACTATCCATTGTCATTACAATATTATTGACTATACTCCATACACTGTACTTTGACTGTTTTATAACTACCAATTTGTATGCCTTTTTTAAAAATATATATTTATTGATTTCAGAGAGGAAGGAAGAGTGAGAGAGAGATAGAAACATCAATGATGAGAATCATTGATAAGCCGCCTCCTGCATGCCCCCTACTGGGGATCAAGCCCACAACCCGGGTATGTGTCCTTGGCTGGAATCAAACTTGGGACGCTTCAGTCCGCAGGCCGATGTTCTATCTACTAAGCAACCATTGGTCTGTTCTTTGTATCTATGAGTCTACTTCTGTTTTGTTTGTTCATTTATTTTGTTCTTTATTTTCCATGAATATGTGAAATCATTCATACATGTACTTTTTAATATACAAAAGAAGTTAAAATGGTGGTAGTGAGAAAGAGAAACCATTTTCTATGTGTATGTACTAATATATGTCTGTTTTTACCTTCTAGGAACCTGGGCGAAGAGTGTGACGATGGAGATCTTCTGAGCGGAGATGGCTGCTCAAGGACATGCAACCTTGAGGAAGGCTTCAACTGTGCAGGTGAGTTTAGGAACACCAGCGCAGGCTCATGTTCTAGGTTTAGACGTATCCCCATGTCTTATTTTTGTGAACTCTTGATATCCTGTATCATACAGCTTAGTGATGATGGTGATGATAATGACTGACATTTGATGGATCTGTTGTGTGCCAGGCACTAATTGTTTCACATACATTATCTCATTTAATCCCTACTCTAAGTACAAGGTCACTAAACAGAGGACCAGGGACCTTCGGTATCTTGCTTTCTCTTATACTACTGGAGGTGGTGATGTCAGAATTTGAGCCAGGGAGGTATGGTTCTATCATCTGCATGTTAAACCACTAAGTTATACTGCCCCCTAGATTAATGTTGCCAAGGATTTCTCCTGGATCCTCATGTCTAATATCAATATCAGTAAAATAGCCCAATCATTATGAATTCTACAGAAAAATAGGGTAAAGGATCATTCTAAGCCAAAGGGAGTGCTGTATTTCATGGATAAGATCATGAAGCATGACAGTGAGCCATAACATTTCTTAATCTTGGAGAATCACTGGTAATGAGTTAGAATGAGGTGGCTTTGACTCTAGACTCCTGCCATTCAGAGAGGCCACCCTTTTCCCAATTATGATTAAAAACTGTCATCAGCAGGTTTCTTAAAAGTAGACTGTCTTCCCATTCCCATCTGCATACATTGTGTGATTCTGTGGGCATAACCACTCAGTAAAGTTATTTAAATAAATAGTGCATTTAAAAGTATTTCCATGTCCCTAAATCTTAAGATAAAGTAGGCTATGATTATAATTATGTAGAATTTATTAAAGTGTTAACTACTGCACAGAACACAAATGTTCCTGCTTTCTAGAACCGAGTCATAAAAATCATAGGATCTTAGTAGTCTTCCATTTATCCAACTAGAACCATGAGTCTAGAGACAACCTGCTCCCTGCCTGTATATAGGCAAATAGTAACATGCGTCCAGCTTCCTTATACAGCTCCTGAGAGATGGGCACTTTCTAGTAGTGAATAATGCACCTTGAAACATACTGTTCTATTTAAAGATGGCTTTATCTGCCATCAAATTCACCTCTCCTTCTTGGTTTGGAAACTGAGGCTGGAAGCATTTCAGTCACCCATCCATAGCACTACAGCAAGGCCCCCGCAAAGCCAGGCCTGGGACACAGCTTTCCTAATGCTTAGTTAGGTGCTTTCTTCTTGCTGTGAAACTATAGAGGATCATCCCCCTGCATGGTTTGATTTGACTACCATTCAGAAATGCCTCCCCATTATTCTCCTTTCGATCCAAATGCCTCATCAGGTGCTTAGGTTTCCGGATGCTCCCCCCTTTATCCTTACCTGTCATGACTCATGTGGTCAATGTCCAAAAAGGAATTCAAGACTCCATTTGTGGTCTGGATGTGCAGAATATGTTGAACCCACTACCTGCCCTCTTGTGTGCACAACTATTTGTTAATCCCACCTCTGTTTGCCTCATCTCTTTTTGTCGTACTTAGAGGTCTTATATTGAACACATGTAGTAAGTCTCTCTCTCTCCTCCCTGCTCCCAAACACTGTGCCTTCTCTAGTGCAGCTCAAATCTCATTTGACTTCAGAGCCAACCTCACTTGGTTGCTATCACATCTGGTCCCCGTAAATTTGGCTTATATTTCCTGAGTCTCTAACTCCAGTAAGACTGCACCTAACTTTTACAGGGTGAGTTTAAACATGATATATTCCACAGTTAGACATCTGTTTCAGTGAGTAATACATTTCTAGTAGGTTAAGAATATAGTTCTATTTCATTATTTCTCCAAAGATTAGGTTTGAAGCAATTATTGTAAAATGTGTTTTAAAAGCGTCTGTTATTTTTTAGGTGGATTTGAAAAAGACAAGAGGCAAAAATTTTAAGCATGTGGTAAAAAAAAAAATAAAATAAAAAAAATAGAGAAGCAAGAAGAAAACAGTCACCGGTTAATAAATAGAAAAAGAAAGCAAATATCTCTCTTATATATAAAAGCCTAAATGACCTACTGACCAGAGCAACTGGAACAATTGGTTATGAGTATGGTCATTGTACTCCCACAGCCAACCTCTCCCAGCTGGCCAACCTCTGTGGTCCTTTCCCCTGGCGGGCAGGCCCCAATCACCAGATCGGGGCTGGGCCCTGGGCTGTGACAAGAAACTGGGAATGGGTAGTGGCAGATGCAGCCCCTTTCCCAGGGGGACCGAGGGCCAGCTGCCTCCTCGGGGTCCCAGCCAACTCCCCATGCCCTGTGCCTCCACACTGTCTGTACCCCCTGCCTGTAGGCCCTGATCAACCCTGATTGCTGGCCAGGCCTAGGGACCCCAACCATGCACGAATTTTGTGCACCAGGCCTCTAGTATATATTATAAACCCTATATACATTATGAAAGATATATATATATATATATATATATATATATATATATATATATATATATATATATATATATATTGGGTCGGCAACTAAGTACTTGCGGATTTTTTAAAGAAAATCAAAGACAATTTTTCATGGAACTAAATAACTTTATTCTGTAATGTATTGCCCATTTTGATCAATGACCTTTTACCATCTTTCAGGCAGCATCATAATCCCACGTTCAAAAAACTTCTGGTTTTTATTAGCAAAAAACTGAATCAGGTACGATTTGACATCATCATCATTATTGAAATTTTTACCATTCAAGGAGTTTTGTAAAGATCGAAACAAAAAGTAATCAGATGGTGCAAGGTCAGGACTATATGGTGGATGTGGCAAAACATCCCAACCAAGCTCCATTAATTTTTGCCGAGTGACCAAAAATGTGTGTGGCCTTGCATTGTCATGATGGAATACAACACCTTTTCGATTTGTCAATTCGGGCCGCTTTTCTTCAACTGCATTGTTTAATTTCGTTAGTTGTTCAATGTAGACATCAGAATTGATCGTTCGGTTGGGTGGTAAGAGTTCAAAGTAGACAATTCCTTTGTAATCCCACCAAACTGATAACAAAACCTTCTTTTGATGAATATCAGCTTTTGATGTTGTTTGAGTTGGTTCACCTGGCCTGCTCCACGATCTTTTCTGCTTGATATTGTTGTAAACAACCCATTTTTCATCGCCAGTTATCAGTCGTTTTAAAAATGGATCATTTTCATTACGTTTCTTTAGCAAATCGCAGCTGCTAATGCGTTGCGTTAACTGTGATTCTTTCAGTTCGTGAGGAACCCATGTATCGAGTTTTTGAACATAGCCAAGTTGTTTTAAGTGATTTTCAATGCATGTATGTGATACATGAAGCTTCTCTGCAATCTCACGTGTTGTACTGTGACAGTCCGAATTGATTATTGCTTTGATTAGGGCATCATCAACTTCAACTGGACGACCAGAGCGTTTTTCATCTTTGAGTGAAAAATCACCAGAACGAAATTTGGCAAACCAATTTTGACACTGCCGTTCTTTTAAGGCTTCGTCACCATAAACAGCACATAACTTTTTATGAGCTTGCAATGCGTTTTTCCCTTGTGGAAATAAAAAAGCAAAATATGACGAAAATGTTCCTTTTGATTTTCCATTTTTCAACGAACGCCAAACGAAAACTACAAAACAGATCAAAAAACTTTTTTCACTGATTAACAGCTGAATAGCCAACTACCAAATAACAAAATGTGTTTTACATTTGTACTACGTCTGCAAACCTAAAAATTCAACTGAAGCCATATGTGTGTGAAACCCGCAATTACGTAGCTGCCGACACAATATATATATATATATATATATATATATATATATATGTACATATGTCTAAAATATACACATGCTTATGTACATAAATACATATGTATATGTATCTATTATGAGAGGGAGAGAGAGAATCATCATGGGGAAGTCATTCCGAATACACATATATTGGGTCTGGGGAATGATTTTGAACAAGCCCTAGGTTTAATGAAATGCAGGAATCTAAAGCCGCAGATAGGCTTAGAACCAAGTCCTTGGAACAGTGGCTTATTCCTGGCAAGTAAAGCTCAATTTACCACAGAAAGATCTTAGATTTGAATAAATTATTAAGGAAAATGATTAATAAACATGTTAATGAGCTGTGAATATTACTGGAAAAGCCTTGTGGTATTGCCGTGAAGAATTAAAACGACCGGTATAGTAACGGTACATTTCAGTAATGATGTTATTGAGTGTGTTATCTATTGGTTGCTTTAGTTTGAATCATGATTCCCCGCCCCCCCCCCCCCCATGTGCAGTTAAAGTAGAAGTGCGAAATTAGAATTGTGTTGCTAATAATAATTGCCCCACATTTTGGTAGAAAAAGCATTAGAACTTAATGTTTTTATTACTGCCCCTCACTCTCTACATTTGAGGCTAGTTTACAGAGCAATAGCTAAGTAGTATTCACTTAGTCAGAGTTATCCTATCAGTGAGTAGGGCTCAGTCCTGTCAAAGCTTGAGGCAGGTGGAGTAATGGGAATCCCCTAAACCCCAATTATGTAAGCTTGGCTCAAATCCAAACTATATGGCATATGAATCAGGGGGCTTTGACAAGTTACTCAAAATCACTGAGACTCAGGTTTCCTATTTATGAAACCAACAGAAAACACATAGTAACCTCACATGATTGCTGTGAGACTAAAAGAAACAATAGGTAGTAACCCTTGTAAAGCTGGAGCCCAAATTGTCCAATTTCAGATAAGCTGCCTATTGAGTTAAAAACACACAATTCAGCAGTGAAAAGTAATTGAAAAGCAGTCCCTCAAATGCTTTAATATTTAAAAAACTATGAGAGGGACCCAAATACCTTAAACATATCATTTATTTAAATTCTCTTTCTTCTTTTATCCACTTTTCTAATATCCCCTAAATATCTTGATCATCTAGCTATTCCTTAAAATTTATTTTTTCATCCAGCCCACAGCCACTATTTTTCTCCCTGTTTCTTCTTCCCCAGTTCCACCCCTTTCTATACCTTTATTATATAGGTGGATTCTACCTCTTTCCCATTGGAAAAGAATTCTGCTTCTTTAAGGTTGTGTGTGTGTGTGTGTGGGTGTGTGTGTGAGAGAGTGTGTGGTCTGCATGTTTGGGGTGGGCATTTAGACTGTCAATGATGGGATTCTCTAATGGGTTGGTGAAAAAAATGTAATTATTTTTACATGACATATATAAAAACACATTTTCAAATGTCATACAATATTTTTTTGGCAGGAGAGCCAAGCCTTTGCTATGTCTTTGAGGGAGATGGGATATGTGAACCTTTTGAGAGGGAAAACAGCCTCATAGACTGTGGTCTCTACACTCCTAGTGGATACCTGGATCAGTGGGCTACCCACGCTTACTCAGCTCATGAAGACAAGAACAAGTGTCCTGTTTCCTTGGTAACAGGAGAACCTCATTCCACAGTAAGTTAAGCCAGAAGAGTAAAGTCTGAGAAAATTGTGAAGTGACATTGTTCTCCTGACTTCGGCATCACATTTTGTTCTTACTGGACTAAGAATAAAATAAGGTAGTCTAGAAAAGCTTTTAGACTAGCAATCAAGTATTATCCACCCCCCGCCTCAGGGGTTGGCTTCTAGGTATACAGAACCAAGTCAAAATTAACCTTAGAAGTACACATATTAAAAATTACACTTGGGCTTTGTGTTTGAGATAATTTATTTTAAAAAAGAAGGAGAAGCATGGAAGAGTCTGAATGTTTGGATTACACTACCAGATCCACCAATATAACCATTAATATTACTACATGACATTTGACAAATCACTTAACCTCTCTGGGCCCGTTTTCTCTTACATAAAATGGGTATACTAATCATTTTGTATTCGACTCAATGATTTACTATAAAGATCAAACAAAATTAAAAATATATATATATTAATTAAGGTCCTAGCTGGTTGATGGTGGGCTGAGAGTTGGCACATGTATTTTTCTACTGAGGCAAGTTCTCTCTGGAGGCTAATGGAGATGGCTGAGATATTTTTCTACACTGAGAAAAGTGTTCTGCCAATAAGGCATTCAGTAAAAGAGGAAAACTTTGGTTTTGAGCTGGAGAGTTTACTCATCTTTCACCCTCCACATTTAATTTTTGGTTGAAATTGCATTTCAGATTTGCACATCCTACCATCCAGATTTACAGGACCATCGACCTCTTCTTGGCTGGCTTCCCTGTGTCCCCAGTGGAAACCGATCTGGGGAGGAAGGCAGTGAGCAGCTTGAAGAAACCCTGGAGAAAGAGGATGAAGTTTGGCTCAAAGTAAGTGGCCCAAATATGTGTGTGTGTGTGTGTGTGTTTTGTTTATGCAGGTAGATTATACATGTGTCTATACATATGCATGCACACACGTGTGCACACACATGCATGTGTGTGTTTACACATGATTCATTGGAACGACTTGTCAGAATATTTCCTTTTGTCATCTCAATGTGTTTACATTTTGGATTTCACCTATTTTTGAAATGTATGCTTCTTTTTAAATAATCAGTTTATCGAAGTGTGACATACAGGAAAGTGCCAAGATCAGAAATGCACAGTTGGATGAATTTTTGCAAAGTTTACACTCTAACTATCACACAGATCAAGAAACAGAATGTTAACATCACCTGCAAAAGGTTCTATCATTCTCCTCAGTTATTATGCCACAGAGGTATTTACTATTTGTACTTCTAGCACCATAGGTTAGTTTTGTCTAGTTTTGAACTTCTTGTGAGAACCTTTACAGTATATACTTTCATCATTACAATGTCGCATTCCAGTGCATAGATACATCACACTTTATTTATCCATATTCATGAGCTTGTGGATTATTTTTAGTTTTTCTCTATTATGTTATTACAAATAGTTCTGCCATAAACTTTCTGTATACTTTTTTGTGGTGAATTTATAAAAATAGTCGAGTAGATTTGGAACTGCTAGATCATAGATAGGCAATTGACCAGCTTCAGTAGATAATCCCACTTATTTTTTCACAGTAGTTGTACTTCCATCAGAGGCTTATAAATATTGCAATTGCTTTACATTTTCACCAAATGTGGTATCTGACACCTTAATTTCAGGAATTCTGGGCATGTAAAGGATCTCCCTCAGGTTTCAGTTTGTTCTGCTTATTCATTTTTTATTCTGTTCTCCTGATCTGTACGTTCTTGCATTGACATTACATTCTTACTTTCTGAATGTTTTTGATGAGTCTTAAAATCTGATAATGTACGTTCTAGAACTTTATTTTTTCCTAGAAAATATTGGCTGTTTTTGGTCCTTTGAATTTCCATATACATATTATAATCAGCCTCAGTTTCCACATGTGGAAAAAATAATCTGATGCAGTTTTAATTGGGATTTCATTGAATTTATGTCAATTTGGGGAGAGATTTCTCTTTAACATATTAGTCTTCTAATATGTTCTTTCAGTTAATTAAATCTTCAGTTTCTTTTAATATTTTATAGTTTTTGGTCAAAAGATAGTTTTTATTCTATCAAATGATTTTCTGCATCTGTGATGTTCTTATTATTTTCTCCATTGTCCTGTTAGTGTCTTGACTTTGACAAACATTTAAATGTGAACCAATCTTACAGACCTGGAACACAAACAACAACTTGAAGATGATGTGATGTATAATCCTTTGTCAATAATTTGGGAAATGATTTTGTGGATATTTTAAGTGATTTTTCATCTATGTTTATTAGAGCTTGGCTCCCAATTTTCTTAAAATTTACACGATCTTGTTGGGTTTTATGATGAAGGCTAGATTTTACTTCCTAAAATAAGTTTCCTTTTTCTCCAATCCTCAGGAATATTTTATGTAAGGTTGGTATTAAGTTGGTGTTACAGAAAACCAAAGAAGAACAAAGCAATACTTAAAGAGATGGAGTTATATTTATTACGTGAGGGTCCAGAGGAAAATGTCTCTCAAATTCTGGGCCCAAACATGCAGGAATTCTCCCTATTTATATGATTTTACCTTCTTTGTCTCCCAAATATGGAGTGTTTCCTGCCCCTTTTGTATGATCTTAAAGAGCCCATATGTACTGGGGCCTTGAGATCTCAACCAGAGGCCTGGCCTGGCACCAGCACTGATAACCTTGTTTGGAGAATGTTTAATGGCCTCTCTGAAGTGGGAGTATAATGGCCTTTCTGAAGTGGGAGTAGTCTTAGTAAGCAAGAATTTATAGAAGCCAATTAGCAGGGTTAAAATTTCAAACAGCAATTTCCATTTAAGATGAATGCTTCATTGGGAGGTATTCATCATTAACACCATTTAAATCTGGAGTTTTCTTTGAAAAAAAATTAATCCTTTTTTAAGCTTTTAAGGTATAAAATACTTCTGAGGGCTTTTTTTTAAGGCGATTTTTTTTCTTGGACTAATTCCCTCTGGGCATGTTCATCCTTTTTTATCAGCACCACTTCTCTCGTTCACACTGATTAACAAGTTCAAATTCACTGAGCTCCTCGGCTGGACACCTAGAGTCTCTCCAATGGCAATGGCCCAGCATTCTTGCAGTCAGCTATTTATAACTCTATTTACCTTTAATTCAGATTTCACCTCCACCATTGTCTTTTCTTTTTGTTTTTTGTTTGTTTGTTTGCTGGATTTTTATTCTTGTTGACAGATTTCCATATAAGGTGCCTTGTTAGGTGCTCAGAAATGTCTATGCTGCAGATACAGGTTATGTCATACTACTCTGTCCATCAGTTGGAGGAAGGGAGGATCTATCAGACATCATGTGATTTTTCTCTTTTGATCCATCATTATATTGAATCACATTGATAGATTGGTTTTACTTTTTAGATACAAATCATTTTTGCCTTCATGAAGTAAATTTACTTGTTTATGGTATTTTTAAAATATATTCTTGGATTTTATTGGTTAATTTTTATTTTGGATCTTTGCATTTGTATTCATATGTGGAATTAGTTTATATTTTCCTTTTTTGAATATTCACATTATATAAGCCTTATAAAATTGGACAGTTTCCCCTTTTTTACATTTTTTGAAATGACATGTATCAAATAGGAGTTACCCATTCCTTGAAAATTTGGCAGAACCCACCTATAAAACCAATTGAGCCTGTGGTTCTTAGAGAAGAGATTTATGATTGTCATTTAAATGACTTTGTTTTTTATTGAAATATTCAATTTTTCATTTCCAATTTTGGACTGTTTGATATTTCCATAAATGTATTAATTTCTTCCACATGTTCAAATTTAGTGCTGATAGTTGTTCATAATGTATTTTTATATTAGTTACAGTTATCAATCCCTTTATATTATATATTTTTGGATTTTTTTCTCTCTTTTTTTCTTCCAATTACTTGTGCCTGGGATTTCTTCAAAACCAGCTTTCAGTTTTCTTTATTTTATCATTCTAGTTTGATAACTCACTGATTTCTATTCTTTAGCATTTCTTCTCTTCCTGTGTCTCTGGATTTACACCTGCATTCTTTGTTAGCTTCTTGTATTGAATCCTTGAATAATTTGTTTTCATTGTTAATTTCCCCCCTCTAAGTACACCTGTAATTGTAGTCTATGAATGTCAGATACACTATTTTCATTATCAATATGCCCTAAGTATTTTAAAATATCTCATAATTTCTTTTTAAAATCATGGGGTTTTAAAAGCATTTTGCTTGTTTCTAGCACTGATTTTTCAGACTATAACAACTTTATTATTATGACAGCTGTGTGTCAGTATGAGATATTTTTATTTGTCTTCTTCTTCACGGCCCTACATTTTATTAGGAATCACTTAAATAGTGAGCCTTTATTCAGAAATTAAGGATCAGTTTGTGTTAGAAATGTGTATTCTCTATTTGTTGGTCAAAAAGTGTCTACCAAACTTAACATTTCTCTCTCTTTTGTTAAAATTATCTATCATATCCTTTCCTCCATTCCTTTATTCTTTTTTTTTTTTTATTAGTGTTCTCTGTTTTTCTTTATTTGATCTGTTCTTTTATTGTCCATTCTTATATCTCTCCAACTTTGGATTGCAAAAAAAAGTATTTCAGATAAACAGTGAATAAATTTTAAGTGTAAATAAGTTCTGCTTTATATTCAAGACACACTTATGCTAAAAAATTATTTGTTGTGCTCTGATATTAAAATTTTGTTTTTGTTTTTCCTAAATCAGGCAGTAATTATAATGCTTTTTAATTTAATTGGTCAGGTGACAATACTCTATTTAGAGATTACTTCAACCATCCCAACATCCCGAAAACCATCCAAATTTTATGATTTAGAAAGAAAAAAAAAAAAGACCTCATGTGTAGAAGGCACCAAGTCCAATTATTACTTTGAATTTTTTTGACTTTATTCATAAGAAAGTTGACAATACCCTTTGTTAGAGACTGTTTACTTTTGCATGGAATTATAACAATATTAGTTTTCTGAATTTTCAGTCTGGCATAGAAAAGAAGCAACAAATTAGTAGGGAATTGAAAAATTGGGAGAAAACATGTATTCAGAGAAACAGTATTTTAAACCTTGTCTTTGCCACTAACCAGTCAAGAAACTTTACATAAATCATATAATCTTCTTGGGCACCAGTTTTCTTAGCTTTAAAATGAAGTGTTGGGACTAAACAATTCATTCCATGTCTGCGTTTTATTTGAAGCTTAAATAAACGAGATAAACACATATTATTAATAAGAGAACAGTCTTAGGTCATTAGGTGCTAAGGGCAAAGATAGTTATATCCATTGATTGCTTTAGGGCCTTACTGCTCAAAATACAGTTGGCATCCAAGAGCATTTGTGCCACACAGAGCGATATGTAGAATGTCAACTAGCCAGAGAATTCTCTGTTTAAGAAGGCAGGATTTCTAGTATATTTTGGAATTATTTCTGTACACATGATAGAAATTTCTAAAAAGCTGTTGCCTTTTAAAAGAAAGTCTTCTATTTGGAAAATTAACCTATGCAGTTCCTTGCATTGCCTGGGGAATCCTGAGAAAGCAACAATGAATGTGTATATATAATTTTTTTTTTTATTTTCATCCCAACCTAGCCTGATACACTGAAGAAAAAAGGGCATGTCCCCATACCTACAGTTTATCCCCAGAGACTAAAGCACTCATTGTCCACTTTCCTATCTGATTACTGCTAATCTAACTTTTCATTGATTTTCATGGAAGCTGTTACAGGCTTGGACATGACAACTGAGCAGACTCCCAGTGTCATGAATAATTAAGATAGCACTTTTTTTTTTCAACCAGAAGGAAGCTTGCTTGGCTCTGCAGAGTGCTCCTTCATCCCCTCATTTTTGTTCCTAAGAGAACTCTCTCCATCTATATTCCATAGCACTTTGTCTCTTCCTCAGACTTTGTCAAAAGTGGAATTTCCCTAGGATTCATACTCTGAGTGTTCTATGCAATGATTGATCAAGAACTTCCTTTGGGATCAACAGCTGTGGGGGAGTGAAAGAAATAGGAGTGAGCAGAGGGAAAAATAGCCACATTAAACTGTCAGCATCCCATTCCAAAGGAGCTGGGATAACGCTTTTGAATTGACCTACCTATATACCATCACTCCTATCAAAAGGCCATTGGACATGGATTTCTGCCCTCTCCTCCCATCTGGCAATGTAGCCTGACCTTGTGATGGTATTCTTTTCTAAAGCCAGTTTCCAGAAACAGACTGCTGTGTGCTAAGTGCTCAGTCATGAAGGAGGGGATCTGGGACAGACCACAGTATTCACTAAAGATTTGTTTTTGTCTGTTTCTGATACCCCTCATTCTCCCAAATTCTAACATGGATTCTCTACATACTTAGCCCTAATGTTTAAAATCACAAATGAGGAAAATTCTTAGGAAGAATTGAGCCAAAGAGTTGATTCTGATCTGAACCCTTTCACTTACTTGCCAAAGCATACATTTCAAATGTTTCTCTCTGGACAGTGAGAGTCACCATGGTGGTTCCCTCTTCACTTTACAGAATGACCTCACACTTCTGAAAAAAGAGTCACATAAACCCACGCTGTTTATAGCCTCACTTATACTCTGAAAGAACAACACAGAAAATCACCTGGGTTTTGACCAATTCCAAAGGAGACAGAGGTTTGGACACGGGAATGAAGTTAAATCAGGTTCAAAACCCTCGCATTTTGACTCACATCCTCCGGTATGGAGACCACCAAGGTAGCTCAGTCACAAGAGGCTAGTTGTCTCACACCTTTCTTTTATCTGTTAAATTTAGACTTCAGCTAACTTCCATAAAATTTTGAGAGTTAATCTCTCTCTTGTCAAATTTCTGAAATCTGCACAGATTGCAGTGTTATTAGGGCATCCATATAAAATTTCCAATATTTGATAATTATTCATCTACAAAAAGGCATATAGGTCAACCAATAGTGCAAGCATTCTTAATTTCTTTTGACAACCTCCCTCCCAGTTGGGCTGCTAATGGCTTTTAAAGGGTTCTCTTAGCTCCCTGAAATTGTATGAAACTTTTAGGCCTATGTGTTTGTATGACTTCATTTTGGGAGGTAGAAGGGGCACAAATGTCAACACATGTCCTAAGGAATCTGTGATTTCCTGCGTACTCCAAATTAGCAACCATCGGGCAGTCAAAAGAATACAGAACAAAGTTGGAAACCTAAATTCCTGCCTCTCTAGCATTTAGCTAGAGGAAGTCACTTAAGCTATCAGAATCCTGCTTTTCCCACTTCTATAGTATAACCTTTGTATTCTGGGGATATTACAGAACAAAAATCTTAAATAGAAGTAAAAACCCAACAAGCTTGATGGAGGCTCCAGCACAGCATGGGATCACACTTGGCAAACTGTCAAGTGCGACACAACCATATTGAATGTCTGCCCATCTCATCCTACTCAAGGACCTCCTCCTCCTCTCTGGGGTCAGGAAGTGCCATAGATGAATGAAGATTGAAAGGCACAGGAAAAAAATAACCCTGTAACTAACCAAAAGCATCTTAAAACCTCGAAGAAGATTCTTTTCAAGTTTGTGGTATAGTTTGAGGGTCTACTCTCCAATGACCACCACAAAGGATGACCTGGAAGTTGAAATGCTTGGCTTGGGAGTATATTAAGTGTTTCTACCGAGCAGACACATTGAAGAGGGATTTCTTAAGCCCCAAAAGTTCTGTGCTAGGGAAACATTCTTTCAGCTTTTCCCTCATGAGTGGCCAGAAGTTAGATCTGGTGGTGAACAAGCAAGCTTTGGATGAAAAAAACAACAGGGTGTGGAACTGGTTTTCTACTTCTGTCCATAACTGTCCGTCCTTCCGTTCATTCATCCATCCACCCATCCATCCATCCAATTTATGTTTTCTCTGTTTCAAAGTATTTTGCAATGGATTCACTGAGCTAATTTCATTGGCAATCCCTCTATTTTGAGAACATTTCTCAGTCCCAGTAATCACTCATTTTTCTAAAAGATCTCACCTTTCTGATGTCCACCTAGTTTTTCTTCTTCATAAGAGCCATGTTCAAATTCATTTTATGTTGGCCATATATGACATGAATTTAGTCTCCTTGTTAAGACAAATTATAAAACCTTATAGATAAAGCCACAATTCTCTTGCCTTCTTAGCATCTTAGCTGTTTGTTTGTTTTTTTCCTTGGGTCATTCCAGATCCTCATTTCAGATCTGAGTAATCTCCCTGAAGGTGCATCTGAGGTACTTTGCCCTGAAGGGGGTGGGGCCAGCTGTTCAGACAATGCACTTTGTGTGGCGATTAGAGGGATGTCATACTTGTAATGCCAAAGGTGGCATGGTGGTAGAATTAGTAAAAGCTTCATTCGGCCAAATTTTTTGCTTCAGTCACTATTTTTCATATCTATGGACACAAAATTCATTATTTTATATGAAGTAAAAATAGTTTGGTCTATTTATTAAAACAGCTGTGACATGGCTATGGAAAGAGAACTTTAAAAATATTCTATGTTTGAATAAGGAATACACATTTAATATTCTAATTATACTGAAAATTCTAGAAGCTTATATGTAAAATACAAGTGTGATATATATTTCAGAGAGAAAGGGAGAGGGAGAGAGAGATAGAAACATCAATAATAAGAGAGTATCACTAATCAGCTGCCTCCTGCATGCCCACTACTGGAGATGGAGCCTGCAACCTGCACATGTGCCCCAACCTAGAATTGAACCATGACCTCCTGGTTCATAGGTCGATACTCTCAACCACTGAGGCACACAGGCCAGGCAAAAATACGTTTTTAATAACTGTATATTGAACTGAATTTCCTGAAAAGACTCATAAAAGAGTTATATATATAATGCATTTTTCATAAATTCCACTTATAAAATAGAGATACATTCCAAACCAAGAGCCTCAAATATTGCCAGTTTCTATGAAAGTAGAACCTAGAGCAGCAACTCACATTTCTATAATCTATACAGTTCAGAAAATCACAATTTTCTAGATACCAAAATGTATGGATGTATGTTTCGTTTAAAATTTTTATTTTTTATCCTTGTTTTTCTTCCTGAAGTATAAACAAAATAAAAATATTTTTTTGAAATAACAATTATTGAACATTGAGCCCTTACTAGATGATAAGCATTGTTCTACGTGTTTTCAGATATCATCTCATCCTCATAGTAGCCTCATGAGATTCGTAGTATGTCTGTTTCTCAAGTGTGGGGAAGAGGGACCTTAGGCTTAGAGGAGAGATGCTGGGTTGCTCATATTTACCCAAGAGTTAAGAGGGAGCTAAGAGTCAAACCCAGGGTTCTGCCTGGCCAGCCCTCTTCTCCAGAATGGTGAACATAGTTGATCCATTTTATCCCACTTAGATTGATTAAGCACATGTGTAGCAGATTCAAACTAACCTCTGATTTTGAGGATCCGAGGGCTGTATGAGAGAGTTTGTACTTTCCTTGCTCCTGTTATGGGGCCTATTTGGTGTTTAGATGAGAATAGAATTTAGTTCCCCCTTCTGTGTTGCTCTGAGAAGAAATACCCAAGAGTGGGCATCTTATATATCTTTATCAGATCCTTGTCTTTCTTTGCTATGTTTATCCCTGCCTTCCTCAGCCTCTGTCTCCTTTATAAGTCTCACCTATGGTTTCTCTGCTAGAGCCAGGGCCTGGAAATCCTGGCATAGGCACATTCCACAAATTGAGGCTCAGAGAGGGACATTGCCACTAGGAGCTGGCTCCAGGGTTCAAACTAACCGGTATTCAAAGATCCTTAGAGCCAGGAGACACGTTTCTGGAAGATGTAAAATGAGTTGGAGGTTTGGGGAACAGGCCCTTAGGACAGAGAAATCCACACCATCAGATCTACTCCTACTAATTAGTTCCATGTGGGTGGTGTCTGTGTGGAACCCCGACTGAAGGTGGGAAACTGGGCTTCCTGTTCCTTGTTGAAGCCCACCCCACTCTTCAAGTCTGAGGCTACTTGGGGTAAAGCCACCAGGTCCTTGTTTAGACTCTGGTCCTGGTTCAGGAAACAACCCAGAACTTTCTTCCAGCACTCGGTCTCTTTTGTGGTGTGTGAAAAGGAAGAGGTTGTGGGCCTTTCCGGCGACTTTGATGTCCTTTGCTGCTGGAGTTGAGGACTTTGCATGAGGTGAGGCTGTTGGTTACCTTACCGTGTGTTTCATGTCTAGTCCTCATCCAGCTAGGGACAAAGGACCTCATTGCAAGCCATAATCTATGGGTCTGGATATTTCTTAAGTTGTAAAGCAATATTTATTACTTCAAAGAGGGGAAATGAAAAAGGGGGGAAAGACACTGTAAAAAGAGAGTGTAGCTGGTCTTTCCCTCAAAGGAGAGGAAGAAGGGAGACTTGTGCGCCATCGACCACTGCAAATCATAAAATCCCCTAATTAAGCCAGCAGTGCAAATGAACACTCTAAGCATACCACCAAGATTTGGGAAAATTTAGTCTGCGGCCAAGGAAGAATTCTTGTGAAAATGGAAAACATGTTTTACTTTTGAGAGGAGGTCCCTACCATTCCTCTCTTTTACTCCAAGGAGTTTTCCTGGCTTCATCACCCTCAGAACCTGAAAAAAAAAAATAGAAATGTACACAGGTTTTAACAGTGTCACACACAGATAACATCAGGGAAGGTGGAAATTCCTTCTCAACAGAAATTAATATACAGATGACGTACTATAATATTGTACCACTGAAATCTATGTAATTTTATTATCCATTGTTAACACAATAAATTCAATAGTAAAAAAGAAGAAAAAGGAGAGTCAAATTGACTTGTGGTTTTCTAGTATCTCTCTACTTTATTTCCTATGTAAAAGAATATTTAATTGCCCTTCTATAGACTAAAATCATTCTGCAATCAGTAAACAAATATCTTGAATATGTATACAATACAAAGGGTAAATAAATAAAGTCCTATATGGAAAAATAAAATATCCCCTATAAAAATCAGGACAAAAAATAATAATGTTGAGCTATAGGAAATAAAACTAGAATTACCACTTTAAATGATTTCAGTGTAAAAAAAGCAGCTCTTTGGGTCATCCCTAATTCTATGCTGTTTTCTTTCATAATAAAGGATTTCCAGGGATAAGACTTCCATAGTTCACTCTGTAAGACTGTTTGATTATTAATCAGCCTAACCATGGAGGCATATTCTTTACAAATAACCTGGTTTTCCTGTGCCTCAGTGTTGGCTTATTTTTTAATCAAGGATAGGACATACATGCTTGGGGCACCAGGAGAACCACATAAGAATAAACAGTTTGGCAGCTTCTAATCTCACACACAAGACACTGAAATAACCTCTTCCCCATGTCATAGTTCAGATGCTAAGTGGGAGGTTCTGGTAAAAATGTTAGGGAAAAATGGAGAGGTGGGGAAGAATAATTACCTGGGCCGGTTCAGAGTAAAACATTAGCTCAGTGACCATCTTTGTCCACTGCTTTCACTGTGAAGACAAGGAGGTATTGGCTGACCCTGTGGTGCCTTATTGTGTCTTTTTAGTGATCTTTCTGAGGCATTTAAAGAAAGACTGGTTGAAGCAAAAAAGAAACAGTTGAGGCCAGAATTCCCAGAAAAAGATGGGAAGCTCAGTAGCTGAAAGTTATCCCCTTTCCATCTAATTTTATTTAACTTTTGCTGTGTCCTTGGACTTCTTTGTGTTCCTACTCCACATTCTTCTTATTTGTAAGGGAGAAGGGAGCTCTTACTTAATGTGTCTTGATAGCCCAATGGAGATAATGGCTCACACATGTCTGTGCTTATGCCTAGGTGTGTTTTAATAGACCAGGAGTGGCTACAACAATTTTTATTTTCTTGACGTCTGATGGCCTGGTATCTGGGAAACATCAGCGGCCCACAGTGACCATCCACCTGACTGATATCAGTGGAAACAACTACTCTCTTGGTGAGTCCGACAATAGAGTTTCTAGAGGACAGTCTTGTAAACCAGGAGTCAGCTCCTTATCTGTTCCTGATATTTTTTGGGACCTTGCACATGTTACACAGCTATTAAGAGGTTAAAATGAGTACTAGATATGCTATATCAGTGATTTTCAACCTTTTTCATCTCATGGCATGCGTGCGCGCGCACACACACACACACACACACACACACACACACACACAAAATGTTTTTTGCTGATATGACAAAAAAAAAAAGGTTTAATTTTGATTCATCCACACTGATGACTATTGTGTTGGATGTTGTCTTTTTTTTTTTTTTTTCATGACAATCTGAGGGACAAGAGGTCTGTGCCTCTGACTAAATAATTAGGTACTGCATGCTTTAAAAATTCTTGCAATACACCGGTTAAAAATTGCTGAGCTACCTGAATGGCTTAACATATGATTCATGTCCTTATGTCTCTCCAGGAATCTATGAACTGTCATGCCGACATAACCCACTGGTTGTCAATGTGACCCTTCACCCGAATGTCCTCTCCCACTTTACTGCCTCCATGCTGCTGAATTTCTCATCCCCATTCATCGGCATCTCAGCCGTGCTTCTCAGGACAGCTTCCCACCTGAATCCTTCACTTCCTAATGACTGTGTACCAGAGCATGAGGGGCAAAATTATCAGGGACAGAGGTACGAAGTCCTCTTTCTTTCTTTTCCATTTGGCTGTAATGAGATGTTATCAGTTCCATACATAGTATTGTGTATGCAGTGGGTGCTTAATCGCTAACTAGAAAAAGAGGCTAAGAACTGCTAAAAAGACATAAGTAAGCAAAGAACCATTGGTAGAAGGCCCATTTGGGTTTTATATTTTTTTATTTCTTTACTGAGCATAATATTTTATGTAACTATTTAACATCTTTATAAGGTCTTAAAATCTTTTTTATGTGTAAAACCAATGTCTTTAAATTAACCTTGTTATATAAACTGCCAAAAATTCGTGGCCATAAAACCCAGTGTTCCCCAAGCAATCTATGCTTTCTCACTTGCTCCCACCTGAACAGTATATATACCAAGGTTAACAGTTAGTTTCCAAGGTGTGTGTTATAATCAAGTAGAGTTACATATGGAAAGCAAGAATATTTTAGCTACATGTGTCTTTTTGTGGACATCTGTGATTGTCATCATATAGATAGACCTTTCTTAGACTTCAGCTGACAGTAGTGGAGGGACTCTAATTCGAAGTGTTGATGTGCCCAGGTTGGCCCTGATGGGGAGTACACCAAACACAGTAATCTTTGTTGTAGCTGGGCTGGACTCATTCTATAAATGGTCTGATTAGTTGGGGTGGGACACTAAGTAACAGGTTCAGTCCCTCAAGGAGTGTGGTCCCTTAGGCAGATGGGATCCTAGTCACAAAAGCTTGGTTTCCAGGCCATGCTTCATCACCAAAAAGAAAGTCTGATACTACCATATCCAACTTGGTATATAAGAAAACCAACCATAGTTATGGAATAAGAGTAGATGTCACTAATATAATATCTTAGTTATATCAAAATGTAGTAGCTTATTACAATTTGTGTGGGTGAGGAATCTCAATACACATCAGCTGAGTGCCTCTGGCTCAGAGTCTCTTATGAGGTTTCTATCCAGCTATTGGCCAAGGCTGCAGTAATCTCAAGGCTTGAGTAGATCTGAATAATTCACATCTGAGCTCACTCCTGTGGCTGTTGGCAGACCCCAGGAGATCGGCATCCAAGCTTACTCACCCAGGTGCTGACAGTGGGCATGCTCATGAAGGTGTTGCTCCTCTCCTTGCTGTGTGGGCTCCTCCATAAGCTGCCTGAGTGTCCTTATGACATGGAAAATAATGATCCAAGTGACAAAGAGAGCAAGAGCATCTGAGTACTACATGCAACTATCCAGAAGTATGCCACAGTCTTTTTATAATATCACTAGAGGCCAGGTGCATGAAATTCATGCACAGGTAGGTTCCCTAGGCCTGGCTGGCGATCAGGGCTGATGTGTGGGGTGACCGGTGGGGTGATTGGGGGGTCCCCGCTGGCTCCTGCATTGGCCAGCTTGGTGCCACCCACTTGTTGGCCCTGCTGCCAGTTTCCTCCTTCTGTGTGATGGGGGGTTGGAGTGGAGGAGGGCCCCCCCTGGCACCCACCTTGGCTGGCCTGGGGCCTGCAGGCTGGGGACACCTCCTGCATTGAGCGTCTATCCCCTGGTGATTAGTGTGTATCATAGTGACCGGTCGTCCCACCAGTTGTTCCTCTATTCAGTCGATTTGCATATTAGACTTTTATTATATAAGATGTTGGAAGTGAATACCTTTATGTCTGATATTATCTATTCCTTAATTATGTGTCAATAAGTCCAGCTCATGCTCAAGGGGAGGGATTTACATCAGGGCATGGATTATTAGGGGCACCTTAGAGGCTGTCTCTCCCATGCAGTAAAAGTAGTTTACATTTGTTAAGTGCAAACTCTGTGCCAGGTATTATTGCAAGTGCTGGGGAGGGAGAAACAGTAAGCCAGTGTAACGCACACTGGAACATTAGCGAGTTTATCTGCAACTCCTGTCTTCTTAATACACAAACATCACATATTAACACAAGAATGTAGACTATTAAAATAACATAGTTTACTAGAATTATTGCCTCTTATGTGTTTTCAAATTATTTCTCCATTGGCCCTACCTCTGGCCTCAAGCCATACAGGATTTTTTCAGGTCCCTGAAACATGTGTTCTTGATGAGCTTCATGTCTTTGCACATAGTGTTCCTACTTTCTTGAATGCCTTCCAGTCTCTCTCTACTTCAACACATGCTTCACCATCAGGATTCACCTTCTTTGGTGAAGTTTTGGCAGACTCCCTCCCTGCCCCCAGAGGGTCTCGGACACAATCCACACACAACAAAAGCAGCTATCACACTGGGTGGTAACTATTTATTTACTTGCTGTTTGTTCCCATTAACAAACAGCAAGTAAATAAATAGCAGCCTGCAGTGGGGTTTCTGCTCAATATCTCTTGGTACCTAGCAGAAGGCCTGGCACATAGTAGGGATCAGAAATTGTGTTGAGTGACAGTTCAGACTTTATCTCTCAATACTCCATGGAAGAGAACTGAACAAGCAAGCCAGAAAAATAGAAGTCATAGCCTCTATAGACCACTCTTGAAGTTATGACGTTTTGATAAAGAAGGTGATTAACTTAGATTATTGCTGCATTGCTGCTAGTTCTTCATTTCTTTTCACTTGGCACTGGGGAAAAGACAAGTTTTCTATGCATGCATGCAAACCAGCAGAAACAAGATATGACTCTCCAGTATGTGTAGAGTATATCTGGAATGCATAAGCAATTCTAAACCACATCTGACTGATAGGAACCGTGAAAATTGGCTTTTCCTTCTCTGCCAGCAAATCAGTGCAATATAGTACATTTTGATACTCAGAAAACTGAATAGATTCCATATATTTGCTTTCAGAACAGATTTAAAATCAGTACCCTCCATACTCTGAAAGATTAGAAGTCTTTCTGCATCTTTGTATTAATCACAATTGTAGATATAGATAGACCATAATATGAAACCCTCAAAAGCTGGGCACAGTAAGAGGGATTCCTGGCTTTCCCCTTCTTACCCTTTATGACTTGAATTCCATTAATACTAAAATGGGCAAGGGAGAGTTGACAGAGGCCTGGCAGTAGGAGACGTGTTAGCCATTTTGCTTTTAACCAGTAATGACCAATGGCCTGTCTGTCCTACCACATGCATCTTGAAACCAGCCTGACTGGCCCACAGAGCCTCATTGGAGGCCAGTAAACCCATGTCTGGCTCTCCAGTGACATTCACGATCCTTGGCTTGGACCCATTGACTTTGATCTTTCTCTTCATCTTGTTTCCCATTCTGCTCTGACGGCTACTCAGTTTATTACCCTTTCGGCTTAGTGTACTGACAATGAACCCTTTAAAGAAAACCAAGTTTAGTGCTCCAGGTTTTGGCCATCAGTGCTCAATAATATCTCAAGTCATTCTTAATTTATAGCTGTTTCCAGCTCTAACGATTTTAGAGAAAGGCCCTACATAATGTGCCACAACATCCCATGAGTTAGAGTATGAGGTAGACCCTCCAACCAATCCAGGACTGTGTTGATGACTTTGGAAAGTAGGAATCATGTTTTTGATCAATGCAGAGGGAGAATGTGTTCAAAATATAACCCACGCACTAATAGGTTAATTTGTCTTGGAGTGCATTTGCCTGCAGATAATTAGAACTCAGATTATCTACTTTGGAAATTCACAAGGTCAAGTCCAGAAGAATTCACTAACAGGAGAGAATTGCTGTTGGGCATGTGGTATCTGCTACGACAGAATTGTTCTTCCAGTCACATGAACCCAGTGGAAACATTGATTGTAATTTCTCTGACCCTAATTAATGATGTATCCATCAGATCCTGTGTTGACTTTTCTGAAAAACATTATCTCCTTTCCCAGGGTGTGGTCTCATGACAGTGGTTGAAGCTTCTGACTGTGCATCTTATTTCAGCATTTGCACTTTCCCTCCTATTGATTTTTCTTTTTAGCTGCCCAACAAATGTTTGGAAATGTACTGTAACCTTCCAAACAAGTGTGCTTCTTTCACTTTTTTTCTTGTATTTTAAGTATAATAGTACTGGCTTTTTATACTTTGATGTGAAATAATTAGGTGTCTAACTGCCCGTGACTGTTTCGTCTTTATTAGGATCAAACCTATTGCCAATCCTTTTGCCCCTTGAAATGCTTTTGTCTTTGTATTCTACTTTATCTAGGATTAAAATTTCCATCCCTGATTTCCTTTTGTTTGCATTTGTTTGATAAAAATTACTTTTATTTTTAACCTTTCTCTTTCTGGACTGACAGGGAGCCCAGGGCACATTGCTTCATCGCACTGTAGGATTTCACTGTATAAAAGTGCTCCAAGATCTTATTCTGAAAATTTATCTCATGATCTCAAGCCTCTGATATTCTTTAGGATTTGAGCATTTTTCTCTTTGGGACATTTATGTCTTAGGGTCCAATGGCATTTGCCAATTCTCCCTGCTCCCTCCTCTGATTCCACCCCACCAAATTTGCTATGTTCTCTGACCTGAAGTTTTGAAATAGTAAAGAAGGGGCAGTATTGATAAGGACTGATGGATGGAGAACAGATCTGTGACCTTTGAAGGTCAGTGTACAGTTTTCTGGTCTTTACCTGGAATGAAGAAAGAACTTCCTATTTCCCTCTCTTCTTTGAGTGTGGCCCCAGTCCTTAGTTGCTTTTTCTTCAGGAAAAAAAAAAAATCCATGCTTTGGCTTCCAATGATGTTTCTCAATTCAGCTTTCATACATTTTGAAATCAGGAAATCCTCAGTGATTCCAGTTGTCAGTCTTATATTTTGCTATTGATAAGTTTTCTTATTTATTTTTGTATTGTTGGTATGTAAGTGGCAAGCAGGGAGAAATGACTCAATAGTATTCATGTGAGATTAACTGAGAATGAGACGTGGAGTTTGTAGTATATTCTAACACCCCATTGTAGTACAGCCCCCCATCATTACCTTTACCATCCTCCCTTTACAAGATGTGCCAGGGATCTGTGAATGTGTTGCTTTTCGGCTCTCAATCTCTGTCTGGGTGCCCCCTTCTGAAATACCAGAACAGGAGTGACCCTTTGCCAGCTGGAATGATATTAAGTTTTGTCAGTAGAGGGTTCAGGAGAGATGGCAGGAGGACAATGCTTCTCTTCATGGTCTTGGTGTGCCATCTTCCACTTTGCTGCTGTAATGTGTTCAGCAGTGGTGTGCACAGCACCCACAGTCAAGGCCAGCAGCTGCCTGGTGTTTCCAGTCGGATCTTTGTCTGTAAGAGCTCATTAGTTATGATCCCACTGCACTTCAGGATTGCTAGCATCACATTTCCCACTGGCAAGGAGCTCAACATTGGCAGGACCAATTGGTCCCCAGATCCTGTCTTTGTGAATCTGTCTCCCAGTATCACTTCTGGTTCTATTCTGGATGGGTCCAGTCAGGGCAATGTAGCTATAATAGGGAAAGTTTAATATAAATAACCATTTACTAGTAACAAAGTTTAATATAAATAACTCATTACTAAAGGGTATGGAGAACTCTAATTCATAGAAGAGCAGCAGATAAAGGGAGCAACTATTACTTTTAGGGACAAGGGAAGAGTATCAAAGGAAGGAACAAATGTGAAAGAGGCTGTGGGAGGATCTCTATGGAGAGAGTGGGCAGTGGCACCCTGGGTGGCAGGGAAGTTCTCTAAAGTTTCACAGGCTGGGGCTGGTGAGAATTATATCCCCCAGTGAGGTGCTGCTGATTGGCTCATGAGGAAGCTGCTTGCTGGACATCTGCCTTTGGGGTACATGAAACTTTCTGGGGAGTCATTCACTGGCATACCTTTGAAACCTGCTGGAAAGCCAGCTCAGTGCTGGTGGGACTTGATGGGAAGGTAGGATGTCACTGAAACTTGTTATGAGGCGAGCACCAAGAAGTTAAGGACTGAAGCTCTGATGGACATCAAGTGCAGCAGAAGCAAGGAGAGGAAACCATATAGGAATCAAGAAGAGATGTCTTTTCTTCTGCAGTGTCTCTCCTTATGTCTCCTGGAAAACATGATGTGATATTAACTGGTGAAAAAGCAACATTTGCATGGCCCATCTCTGGGCAATGAAGGGTGGATTTGGAACTGAGAGGCAGTAAGTTGGTAACTGGTAGAAAAGGTCAAGAAACCCCTTTCTGTCTTTTCTGTTTCAGATAAGATTTTTTAAAAAGTTCCTAACATTAATTATAAAACCACTTTTCAATATAACGTGTAAGTAGATTGACCTCACTGGAAATGCACATTTTCTTTTATTTTTATTTTTATGTTTTGACCTTACTTGAAGTCCAAAGCAAACATAAAGTATGAATACCTCATTAGCTTATTCAGTATAAATACACATTCTGATTGAGATGGAAAACAAGTAATAGATACTCATAAATATAAAACTGAGTGGGTTCTGAGGTTTACCTTAAACTATAGCCTATCAAAGCCAAGTATTCTAACTTAAAATTGAGTGTGATATTAATCTTTTAAAGTTAATATCTACATGGAAATCTGAGTTCTTTTTTCTCTCATTCTTATTCTCATACTTTCTCACTCACTTTATATAGTCATGCTCTGATGCTTTTTTATCAATTATCCAATTGATTCATGCAATTAGTTCTAATACAATGAGTGTGTGTTTCTATGTGTGTATGTGCACATTGTATGTACATTGCTATATTTTACTTTAATAAAAAGGCTTCTGAAAAGTTTTAAGTAAATAGATTTGTAAAAGTATTCTATATGGTGTGTGTGTGTGTGTGTGTGTGTGTGTGTGTAGAAAGAGATAGACTATGCATCATTTAAAATGTTTACTAAGTGCCTAGAGTTGCCAGGAATAATTTTTCAGTTGAGCAAACTGAGATTTAAGTGCACAAATTCACCTTATTTGAGATTAGCACAACTAAGACTAGAATTCAAGTAATTTGTTTTAGTAAAGAAAGTTTTCATTATATGAATGGAAGACTGTTTCAGAAATATACTTATGTCTACTGCTGTCCAAGAAATACCACCACCCTCCCTCACACTGTATTTGGATTGGGGTAACAGGGCTTAACTGACCCTGGAATAAATAAAGAGCACCTCTAGTTAAGATGTGTTTATGTAAATGGCATATTTATTTTGAGGAAACCCTGAAACCATGAAATGTACATGTGGGCTCCAAGTAATGCAGGTACGCTAGTGATCTTTGATGAAGTAGGTGAAAAGGGTGGAATTGAAAACATTCTTGGGACTTTGGGGGAAGTTCAGGAAATGAATTTCTAGATTAGAGCAATTTTATGGGCAGAATCCAGGGGACTTAAGGTCATTATAAAAAGAGAATTTTTGACCCAGCTCCAATTGGGTCCTAGCTCAAAAAAAAAAAAAAAAGAATTTTGCTCCTCACGAGAGAAAATCAGAGAAAAAATATTTCACTCTCTTGGAGATTACAAGTGCAGGTAAGCCAGAAAGGAGACCTACAATTTTGAAAGCCTAGGTTATGTGTGTATTAGTTGTCTATTGCTACTACATATTTGTCAGCTTAAAACAACATACATTTATACTTGCAGTTCCTGAGATCAAGATTTTAGACCAGTCTTAATTGGATCTTGTGTAAGGTTATAGTGAGATGCCAGGCAGGACTAGGTTCTCATCTGAAGGCTTGAATGGGAAAGATCTCAGGATGTTTGGCACTTGGTTCTGAAAGGTTGAGGGCTTCAGTTTCCTGCTGGGGGTGGCACTGAGGATGTGCTCAGTTCCTTGTCAGTAGCCATCTCCCTTGGCCAGCTCTCACATGGCCTCATGTTTCCTCAAAGTCATCAAGAGAGAGGGTCTCTCAACAAGAATATCTTTCAGTCTAGGCAAAATAATCAGAAGTGACATTGTCCTATTGACATATTCAGGAGCTTAGAAGCCAGTCACAGGTCCTCCCCATACTCAAGTTGAGGAAATGAGATAGGTGTGGATTCTAGGAGGCAACAATCATGTTCAGAAATTATGTTAGCTTGGACTAGTTGAAAAGTTGTAAGCATCTGTGTGTCTCATAACCTGACAGAGGCACATATTATACTTATATAATTTTAACTCACCACACAGCCTGGGCCACAATGGGCCTGTGAAGAATTTGAATGAGGGACAAAAGCATGGGGGAATAGTAATTCTCAGAGTGAGTTCTTCTCATAGATTTCCCCCCGTTATTGGTTGGTCAGTCAGATACCAAGGAATGTCCTCTCAATTCTCCACTCTCTAGATATACCATCTTTGCTTTGTGAGTGATCCTTACCCATATTTTATTCCCAACTTCATTTCCCCTTTATTCCTAAGCCTGAGCCACATTCAGAGCTCTATTCCTTGTGGCTCAACTGGAATTACTATAGTATTCATTCATGTAACTTTAATTTAGTAATATCAGTTTGTTTCCTAGAAGATCATAAAATTATAAAACATAAAAATAAGAAATTGTTATTTTTTAAATGATCTGCATCATTTTTATTTCCATAATATTGGATAATTAAGAGTTAATTGTTTTAGCAATTTTAGTCTAGTGTGTAAAGGAGTGTGTATGTATGTTTCATTTTATGTAAGGCAGTCTTTTAGAAAAGTTAATGTCCTTTTTTATAATTAAAATTTAAAAATGATTTAACTTTTAAATGGTAGTGCCATTATAAAGGTTTTAAAATTTTTTCTTTATTGATTAAGGTATTACATATGTGTCCTTATCCCCCTATTGCCCCCCCCCCCCCGACTCATGCCCTTACCCTCCTGTTGTCTGTGTCCATTGGTTATGCTTATATGCATGCATTCAAGTTCTTTGGTTGATCTCTTCCCATTACCCCCACCCTCCCCTATCTTCCTTCTGAGGTTTCATGGTCTGATAGATACTTCTCGGTCTCTGGATCTGTTTTTGTTCATCAGTTTATGTTATGTATATATGCACCCCTATGTTCACAGTGGCACAATTCACCATAGCTAAGATTTGGAAATAGCCGAAGTGCCCATCAGCAGATGAGTGGATTAAAAAACTGTGGTACATCTACACAATGGAATACTACGCTGCAGTAAAATAGAAAGAATTCTTACTATTTGCAACAGCATGGATGGAACTGGAGAGCATTATGCTATGTGAAATAAGCCAGTTAAAGAAAGATAAATATCGCTGAAACTGGTTTGGCTCAGTGGTAGAACATTGATCTGCGGACTGAAAGGTCCCAGGTTCAATTCCGGTCAGGGGCATGTACTTTGGTTGCAGGCACATCCCCGGTAGGGGGTGTGCAAGAGGCAGCTGGTCGATGATTCTCTCATTGACTTTCTGACTATCTCTCTCCCTTCCTCTCTGTAAAAAATCAACAAAATATATTAAAAAAAAGAAAAAGAAAAAGAAATATCACATGATCCCACTCATTTATGAAATATAATGAACAACATAAACTGATGAATAAAAAGCCATTTTTAAAGTAAAAAATAAATGTTTTTGAAAAGAGTAGTATCATCCCCTGATTTTCTCCTCTCCTCTTTCTTTCCCTATATAAATCTTTATTTTCCTACTCACTTAAAGCAACCTAAGCATGGACACACACACTCTGTGCCTCCCCAAGCAGGCCTATTATCCACCAGGCCATCCGTCCCACCCACCAGGAAAATCAAAATCTTTAGTGGATTCTCCTCCTTCCCCCATAATTAATGGATAAATTATTCTGGGAAAAGGAAGTTGGGCTAGGACAGTGGTCATCAAACTCAGTCAATAGAGCCAAATATCAATAGTACAACAATTGAAATTTCTTTGGAGAGCCAAATTTTTTAAACTTCTTCTAATGCCACTTCTTCAAAGTAGACTCACCCAGGCCATGGTATTTTGTGGAAGAGCCACACTCAAGGGGCCAAAGAGCCACATGTGGCTCACAAGCCACAGTTTGCTGACACTGGGCTAGGAACCTAGGGAACAATTGTCTCTGAGTCAAGAAGAAGGTAACAAACACGCTGTGCTCTTGTATGATTCTGTTTTAAAGGCAATAATTTTTAAACAAATTTACCTTATGCATTAAAAACCCTTACTATTAGGCTATCATTGTGTACATCATCATCATAATAATACTGGATTTCAGCTTCTAACGCTTGTATATGTAACAAAAATGCATATACACATTATTAACATACCTGCTATGTTGTGATTTTTTGTTTGTTTGTTTTTTGTGTTTTTTTTTTTTTTTTGCTGGTGCAGAGAAGACGATCTGTAATTTAAAAACTGAATAATCAAAGCATAATATAGATCTTGTTTGGTTTGGATGCTCAGGGACCACCTGTAAATTTCCACGCATGTACGTTAGTATAGGCACTGTTCTTCAAGTTCTGTTTCCTGAAGCAGGGACTGCAAAAAATAAATAATACTTAGGAAAGCAACAACAGTTAGCGATCACCAAGAACTCAATAATTTTCCATTGGCAATGTATGAACTAGAGTAAGCAGGATTAATGTCGGCTGAGGCTGACTTACCCCACCTGCCTTGCCTCTTCAGAGCCCTCTTACATGGAACCCTTGTGTTGTGCCACAAAAGATGTCTTTAGCCTGAGAAACATCTTCTTGAAAAGGTGGATCTTCTGACTGAGAAGACAGAGCCTCTCTATCCCTAAGTCAAGTACAGAGGATTTCTGGGTCACCTTCCATTGTACATGGAGAAACCACAGGAGTTTGCTGCTGGGAAAGGCACTATAAATTTTGGTTGGGGATGGAGGGATGTGGTAGAAAGGAAAGCAACTTTCCCATAGAACTTTGTTTCTGTGACTTTAGGAATTCCATAGAATTTGGGAGAGGAAGTATTCTTTTGTAGACCTGGACTCAGGTATGAAAATGTCCCTTCTTGTTTATGCTGTAATTCAGGGGTAGGCCTGGGGCTGGATTGTAAGGCCTCTGAGTCGCAGTCCAAAGGCCTATGGCCAGAAAACAGCTCAGTGCCTTGGCATTCCGTCCCTGCTATAATCAGTGTGTGAGCCTGGTCTTGGTAACAGGATCATTCCATCTCTATTATCTGTCATTTTGCTTTATGCTTCATTATTCCTTATAACCCTCATTGCTGCTGCTTTACCAGTTCCTATTGTGCTTCAATTATTGGGAGCTCAGAGTTGAAATGCCAGCAATTTCCCTTCCTCCTTTGCCTGGATCAGGCTGCTATGCCCTGCCAGTCTTTTCCTCCCCAACTTGTCCTATGTAGAACATTCAGATTACCCCTCTCTTGATAGCTTCACAAAGTGAAGGGCTCCTTCCTTCCTTTTGCTAGGGACACATGTTAAAACATTTGCTCATTCCCTAGTTCTTCAACTTTTTTTTTTAGGAAAGGATTTCCTTTTAATGCTTTGGGATGGTGGGAAGTGTTCTCTCTTGCTCTGCTGGGAAAGCCACTGTAGAAATGAAATATGTATTGCATTTCTACTCATTTGATTATCTTCTTCCCCAAAGTAGTTTAGCAAATTAACATTGAATCTGTTTTTGTTTCTTAAGCAAGGAAAGAATTATAGCTGCTCAGTTGTTCTCTGGGTTTCTTGCCCAACTTCCTTTTCCCAGAATGACTTGTCCGTATGAGGGAGAAGGAGGAGAATTCACTGCAGAGGATTCAGTGTCCTCCTCCATGATAGATGGCCTGGTGGTTGATGGTCTGCTTGGGGAGGCACAGTGAGTGAGCTGTTTGAGTCTTTTTAACTATTTGTTCTCATGGGGTTATAGAGGAACAACAACAACAACAATAACAACAACAACAACAAAAGGTCATGGACACGATCTCATTTAGGCAATTATTGGACTATGAATAGATTATTATAGAAACTAGTGACCCAGTGCACAAAATTTGTGCACATTAAAAGGGAATTAAAGGAAATATTTTAATATTGCTATTTGCCCTATCTCTATAATAGAAGTGTCAGAGATTAAAGAAAATTAATAAAATGTATATGAAAATCTCCCTCCTTTCAGTCTGGGGTGTGCCATGGGATCCAGAGTCAAGTCCCTGTCCATTCACTCGCACCTTGAAATTGCGTGGGACCCAGACCTGGTCAGCCCCAACCCCATCGGCAGGGAATGCAGCCTCAGGTCTCCTTCAAGCCCCTCTTCCCCCCACCTCCCAGCACAAGAGCCCGAGGGCGCAATGACCATTTGCATATTAGCTCTTTATTATATAGGATAGCCTTTATTAAAGTGTTATCTGAGATGGCTCCTAGTGGATATATTCTAAGAACCAGTTGAGTGACAGCTTTTGAGTGAAACAGGCATAGACAGTTTTGGGAAACTTGGGGTTGGTGTCTCCCTCTAAGGAATTGGTTGGCTTCAATACAATGACTTTGAAACAGTGACTTTCCAATGCCTTATCTCAGTTTCAGAAATTAGGAGGGTTTTTTTTTTTTCTCCTTCAAGTCTGGACCATCTATGCAGGCCTTTTTAAAATTGCAAATAACTTTTTTGATAGAAATTGAAATGTTCTAAGTCATTATCAACCTATTTATACCAGGAATATTCTCTTGTACACCTTGACAATTCTAAAACAAACCAGGACCCTGCTGGAATGCAACCTAGTGTAGGCATTGGGCAGTTTAGGGGAGCAGAAGCAGAGAAAGTGATGCTGGACAGAAATGAGTTTAAAATGCCATCTGCTTTCCAGTTTTGCTCAGATCTAGCCTGTCCTTGTGGCCTCTCTTCCTGGCAGCTGGTGGAGAGAGCACAGAAGACAAAAACAAAAAAACATTTCTAGGGTTCTGTCATTTTGCCAGCCTGCCAACGAGACAGACACTGTTGACAGGTTTGACCATAAGTTCTGTTTGGAACGGCTTGGGCTGTGTCTGGTTCTGTGTAGCCATAACCATGGAGGCGGAGGAAGTGTGGTGATGGGGTGGCAGCAAGCCCAGTACCCAGACCCTGCCTTTTGCTTTTGGCTACACCATCTAGTTTCACCATATGCTTTTAGGATTGTCCTTTCCCTTCCCCGTGCCTTCATTTCTCCATAAGAAAGTGAGCCATTGATGTTGCAAGGCTTGGAGTGCCAGGAAGAGTAAAAGGACAGAAGGGAGTAATCTTCCAAATCTGATGTCAGTTGAGGACTGACAAATTCTGGGATTACAAGATGATGGGAACAATGGGAAGCTTCTGTTGGGGAGTCCAGAAACTTTATGGGGAAAGGAAGCCAAGGAGGAGAGAGAGAGTCCCAAAGGGGCCCTGCATGTGTTTCAGATTCTACTTTTATAGGTAAATTTAGAGCTCTCTCAAGGTGCTGGCTTGCAAATCATCAAGCCCTCAACTTACATATAGTTGATGAGAAGCCAACTACTCCTTTCTGCCCCATAGGTACTGTTCTAGCAACAGCACAAATAGAAGCTCCTGCCCATTAACTTTATTCACAGGACTGCGTGTTCCCTCACTTAACTCCACCTTTCACAATTCCCTAGGCTTGACCGATGAATGTAGCTGGGGAAGTGTCACTACTGAATTAATAGTTTAATTTATATCAAGGGATGAATAACAGGTAGAGAGGAGTCCTCAATGCAGTCAGGTGGGGGCTGCAGTGATCACAGAAAAATGCCCATGTGGAAAGTGTTGCTGCCCTTGCAAACTGCAGGAAAAAAGTGTGTATATAAAGTCATTGTTATTGTTTCTGATAGGCGATTCTGCTTCCCTGGGGCATGCTAAGAAGCACATTCCCTGGGGGTTAGCCAGCAATTGTTTTGACTCTTCCTTTGATATTCCACATATTTTATAGTCTACATTAACATCATGGGTTCTGGAACTTGGTGACATGGGGCTTTTGAAAGAGAGTGCTTTTGGCTGGGTGATATAAATCTGTTTCTCTTTAGAAGGACAGGGGGCATTTGGATGGGACTGCTAGTGTTACAACCAAGCATGGTAAAAACTGGGCCCAGAATTAGAAGTGAGCAAAGCAAATTACCCAGTACTGGGGCCACAGGAGTCCAGTCCTGGACTTACAAACTGGTCACATTCTAGAAAGAGATGGACATTTCCCAATAGAGATATTCTGAGGGGCCAGCTTCAGGGTAGAGACTTCAGTAGAGGCAGGAGAAACCTCCACTTTCTTTAGGATATATAGGAATGAAAGAGAAGTCTTCTTTGTGCAATAATTCATCGTTTCTGTCATGAGGGAAGACTAAAAGCTCCTACTGAGAGTCTGCTCTCAGATGAGAATCTTCAAAGAACTTGAATTAATTTTCCCTTCCCAGTTGGTATGATCCTTGAGTGAGACCCTCAAAGTACCAGCATTGGTTCAGCCTAAGGAGGTTGATAGTCCCTGTCCTACAAAAAGACAGGGCCAGAGTAAGGAGGAGGCAGAATGTGGAGCCAGAGCAGAGGCCATCTCCTTTTGCATTGGTTTGGAGAAACAGCAAAGCTCTCTAAGGATGGATGCTATCATTATTATTTGGTTTTGCTGTTGGGGGTGAGAAGATTAATGAGGACTTTGTCTCTTCCAGTCCACTCCACATTCTGTTCACCCTCTACTGCCAAATCCAGAGCATACATTCCTTTTTAGCCCACACCCTTTTATTTCAATAGAATCAATAAAACACAGTGAAGAAATGGAGAGACATCTGATCCTCTTTTACTATTTAACCTTAAAAGAGCTGTTTCTACCAAAACTAATGGCATAGCTCTTTGGTCAATGATGGCACTTCTTGGGTAAAGAAATTGCAATCTTGTATTGTATTTAACGTGTGTTCTGAAAAGTATGGACACTGAGTAGAAACTTACTGGGCAAGAAAGATCATGTGAAACTCCCTTTTGGGTTCTCCACCACATCCTGCCCACTCATGGTTTGCTGTACTCCCACCCCAATACCACTATCACCTCATCTATGAAATTAAATATCATGCTAGAGCTGGAAGGGACCTTCAAGAGAACCTACTTCAACCCTGTCATTTTACAAATTTGCAGACAGAGGGCCAGAATAGTTAAGAGATTTACCGAAGGTCATAGAGATAAGCACCAGCAAGCCAAGACCTGACCCCAGCTCACATGGGTTTGCTGCTTTCTGCATCACACCATGCTCTTCCTTAGAAAGTATGGTGCAGATGCCAGCTGGTTTCTCCTAAGCTAGCCTGGAGTCCAGACATCAAATTGTGGTCAGCTTTCTCTGGCTGCCTGAGAGAAGGCAGGATATTGACTAGAAAATTTTCATAAACTGATGTCATCCTGATTTTGAGCCAGAGTTTAGTTAAATGCTTTTTGTTGTTGTTGTTGTTGTTGTTGTTATAGTCTTAGTGCAGTAGAAAGATCTAGAATAACTCATTTCTTTTTCTCGCAGTTTCTTTATCTTTAAAAAGAGGAATTTGGGTTGAATTGCCATTAAGGTCCATTTAAGTTTAAACTTGCTATGGTTACTTTAAGATCATTGCTGAAGTTTACTTCCCCTTCCCTGCCCCCACCCCAGCAGTTATATTTAAGAAATGGGGTCTTTAGTTCATAATCTTCCATCAATTCTCACCTGGGAGAAATGTAGCTTGATTCTGATTTACTCTGGAATATTGTCATACCCTCCTGAACTTTCAGGGTGGCTCAGCTCCTTAGGAGAACCTTGAGCCAAAGCTGTAAAGAAACTGTGGGCAGAACAGCCAGCCCTTTGACCATTCATAGGAATTACCCAGCTTCCCAAATGTGGGCCTTGGCTGAAAGCTATGCCAACTTCTCTCTAGTGGCCTCAAGGGATGGAAAACTGAAAAAACGTGCCTGGTTTGGCATACCCTGGGGGACAGCTCAAGATAGATTTGTTAGTGAGTCTGTCCACTCCTTCTGTGGAGGATATTACCTGCTCTCTGGTGCCTCACCCTGTTCCTCACCCAACCCTGGACAGCAGGGGAGAACTTTAGGAATGGGCTCTTAGTCTATCTTTAAATATAGATGTTGACTTCCTTTAGTATAAATTCTCTAAATTTGTTAGCCAAAATTTAAGAGAGCCACACATATTGAATTTTCTTAAGTAAAAACAAACAAACACAAACAAACCCACAAAAAACCGCCAGTTCTCAGTGGTATGGAGGAAATGGTGATTTTGAGAGTGTTGTCTTGCCCTGTGTTCTGACTGTACAGCATCAGAGGCAACATTTCAGGGTATTCTCTCTCTGGCTTTCCCTAGTCCTATACATTCATTGATATCAAGTCCTATCCAATGATAAAATGTTCTCTGGAATGGCCATCAATGTATAATCAGTAACACATAGTTAATTATTTTCTCTCTCCTGCTGTACTGAAAATTTCTTCAGAGCAGGGGAATATCTTCTGCTTTTGATCTATCTGGTGGCCTCTATGTGATAATTTGTGCTTAATACATGAGAGCATAATGGTTGAGCAGTGGGGTCAGTTTCTCCTGGAATAAGCCCAGTCATTTTATAGTCTTCATCTATAAATGTATTGACATCTTTCAGGTTACACATATCCAGGCCTTTCTGGTGCTGCATTTTACTCCTGGTGAGCATCAAAAGTCTGAAACAAAAACTCATGTATGCCAGAATCCCACCACAGGTCTATACAATGAAAACCTCCAGGGGGACAAAGTCTGGGCATCCATATATTTTTTAACATTTCCTGAGTAAAGTTTACAACTATGGTTGACAAAGCCTGCCTCATGACATACAAAGGTCACCCCTTTATGGAACTGTGCCACCAAAGGCTTCCCAAGGACAGGTGGCACTCACCCAACCAACAAAGGAAAACCACCAATCATCATGGCAGGACAGTGCTGGGTTTAAGCTTGGATGACCACAAGCAGCTGATGTTTTAAGAGCAGGACAGCCTAGGGTTAAATACATTTGAAATAGGGATTCTTCAGTTGAAAGCATTTTTTAAACCCTCACATATAATGACTTTGGGGAGTGAGGACAGAAGAGAGAGGGGAAGCTTATCCAGAGAAGTGGAGAGGCAAAAAGCAAAGCTAAGATCACAGTAGGTGGCCATCTACAGAGGAGTGTGATTTCTAAGGCCCTCCTGACTCAAAATTCCATCATGAGAAACTCATTCCTTTGGCTTAAAACTTGTCTCCTGTTAAAATGGAAATACCTGTGAATCACATCTGTCTGGGTTCATCATATACTTACCTAAGAACACGTTGTGATGAGGTGTGAAGAAAGATCTGGAAAAAGTGGGTGGAAGGTTGAGGCTCTATTGCCAAAAGAGGAAACACACTGAGCAAGGCACCCTGCAGTCCATGGACGCTGGGCAAATGTGGCCAATACCATTTGTTCTCATTTAAGAGAAAACTGCTCAAAAGGGAGGTGTACTGTTAAAAATTCTATACTTTCCCCCTGGCGACCCTGCTGAGGCACTCTTTGGCTTGCCTTGCCTGTGCTGCTAGCTTTTGAATGGAGAAGAAAGCAACAGGGAAGCAGCCTCACCCCCAGGGAGATGGCCTCGTGGTCTAGGCTGGCCCCAGAGTGAGGGCTCTGAGGTCCAGCCTGAGGATTTTCCTCCTACTCGCTGTGTGGCCTGCAGCCAGTCTCCAAACAGCTTCAGTTTCCTTATATGTCAGACCAAGATAAATACCAAACTCTTCCCCTCCCTGGGGTATTGTAAGGTTTCATGGTTGCCCCTGTCGTTAGCACATGTCCAAAGACCCTACGAAGAATGCTTTTGAGAAGTTTTAAAGACTAATTTTTACTATTAGCATTACCTTTATGATATTGGAACTTATATAGCATTAGGTGGAGAGGAGCATGCGCGGGCGGTGGGAAAACGAAGAACACATCTTCACTCAGAAGAGCGGTGTTTGTAGTGGAAGAGAAATACAGAAGGGCTTTGGGGTTGAGGTGTGAGGGAGAAAAGTCTACAATTGGTACCAGATGCCATCAGAAGCTAACGACCTGACAAACACCGTCCTCATAAAACAAATTCCTTAAAAAGGAAGCACATGGAAATATAAGCTAGTGAAGGAATCTGCAGCAGCTGCCCTAAAACCATTTCTCACTTCATAAACAGGTCTGGGTTTGGTGGTTTATATTTTTTTGGTCTTGGTTTTATTTCATGTCACTTTCCCCTTGGTCTGTGCTCCCCTGTCTTACTCTTCCTCCCTTTTGCCAATGCTGGACAGACTTTGCCCACTGGTAGTTATAGCAACTGTAGTTAATGGAACCCCATTCTCGTGGAAGGAAGCTCATTCACAGGGTTTGTTTTGTGTTGTATCTCAGCACAGATTTGTCCTCAATGATGACATGGCTTAATTGGATGGAGTTGTTGAAAAATAGCATCTGCTATTTCACATTAATTTCTTGGCAGAAACTGACATGAACCACAACCATTAATGACTCTGTTTTCCAGTATTTTCCACTTAACACATTGAAGAAATATGTTTTGTAGACATCAGGGCATGTAGCATCTATGGAACTTAGAGTTTTTTAGCATTACTAATGAGGTGTTCTGATCTGACTCCATGGACAGTCAGGTTTCAGATACCTTATCCTGAGAGGTTGAATAGAGACTCAGAGACAAAGATGTATTTCTTGTACTACATATGCAATTAACGCCTGACAGTTAACCCCTTCCCCCAACTAATTTAGTTCTCCCTCTGTTGGGGATCCATGGAGTGTATGAGGCATACCACAACATTGCAGGGAATAGCCAGGGTTTAAAGGCTTTCTTTACATCATACAACTCCAATCCCTTCACCCTATACTTAAAAAGTATAGGTAATAGAAGTGAGAATGTCACTGCCATATAACTTCAGTCCCATGGGCATAGGATTACAAGCAGCAACTTTAGCACGTTCAGATCAAATTTATCTCTTTTGGACCAGTGCTTTTAAAATCAATTCTCAGTTATTTCAAGGCATTATGTGCATAGTCGAAGACATTTTTTTTCACCTTCTTAGAAAAGTCACTGAACACTAACACAGTTCGGGGAAAAATAAAGCAAATTCATGATGATGAAATTCACTGTAGTCATTTTGGCTAATATTTAGCATCACTGCCAACAGCTCTAAGAGCAAGAAAATATCTTGCTATTCTAAGATGCTTCTCTTTCTGTCACCTCAGCTGTGTCCACCGGCCCTGTGGGGAGCAGAGCAGCTGTGCGCCACTGCTGCTGGAGCACACGGATGTGGTGAACTGTACCGCTTTGGGGCCAAGTCACATGAAGTGCGCTATCACCTGCCAAAGGGGGTTTGTCCTTCAGGCGAGCAGTGGACAGTACCTCAAGCCCATGCAGGTGAGTTGGAAACCCATGGTCATCAGGACTGAACTCCTGGGGAGAGAAGGTCTTCATCTTCCTCTCTCTGGCCCCATCAAGGAAGGGCAGGTGCTTATTGATCTGATGAAAGAAAAAATGAGGACTCCAGCAAGCCAGGTGAAGCAAGGCTTTACAGCAATGCAGGTGTCTAAGAGACAGTGCTGTTCCCATACCCGGGTGTCAGTTTCTCTCCAGATGGGCAGTAGATAGGAATGCCTGTTCCATTCTTCTCCCTCTTTTTTGGCCTTCAAAATGAGTTGCCATAGTTGAGCCTTGTCCACAGTATGCAGGCAAGTTGGGGGCAGCCACCTATCTGTGGTCCATGGTCTGACCCCCAGTCCTCCTACAAGGAGGCTGGAGAAAAAGAGCTGACTTCTTTCCCTCAGTTCCTGGGGTGGGGATTATGTCATGATTCTAGCCTTGTCAGAATTGTCCAAATTTCTACCACATCACCCTTTCCAGGATTTCAAGGTGACTTGGAGGTAAGAGCATAGCTTGGTAGACAGATCTGGAATGAAATTTTGGCACCGTTTAATAGATGTGTAATTTCAAATAAAAACAAACCAAAGGAACCTTTTAAAGTTTGTCCTCACATTTTAAAAATAATTAGAACAGAAGATTTTATGTCATTTTGTTATTATGATGACTGATTGGAAATAGTTTTAAAGCTGCTAGCAGAATGATAGGTACAGAGCACTCCATTAAGCTACCATTATTTTGAGCATGATGCTATCTTCTCAATGAAAAATGGTATTTTCTACTTTTTCTTTATAGAGCTTTTGGTATGCTGCAGAGAAATTTAAACTTGAAATCAACCATTAAGGCATAGCCATAATATGAGATGGTGAACGGAGGCAGTAGGCCAAAGATAGTGCCCTAGGAGAGACCTGGAGAGATGCTGTGTGAGGAGGAAAGGGTGGGAGCGTGTTGGGCAGTCAGATTTCAATAGTTTGGAGGAAAGGAATTTTTATTTTTATTTTGTACCAGTTGATTGCCAGCAGGTTGTGGGTCAATGGAAAATTCACTTGCTTAGGGACAGTCAGAATTTAGAGACATAGTCATTGGCTTCGGGTGGTTTAGGATCTGCTTAGAGAGAAACAGTTTCAATATATCTTGAGACTATCCTTGGTCTATGATGCCTTGGTGATATGATGCTCTTATCACCCACCCATTCTTTTATTTTATTTTATTTTATTTTATTTTATTTTATTGATTTTTTACAGAGAGGAATGGAGAGAGATAGAGAGCTAGAAACGTCGATGAGAGAGAAACATCAACCAGCTGCCTCTTGCACATCCCCTACCGGGGATGTGCCCACAACCAATGTACATGCCCTCAACAGGAATCGAACCTGGGACCTTTCAGTCCGCAGACCGACGCTCTACCACTGAGCCAAACCAGCTTCGGCATCACCCACCCATTCTTAACCCAACTTAACTTGATCTAGAAAAGAGAACAAATGAAAAGAACTATAATAACAAAACGAATTTAAGGATTGGATACATTTTTGTGATAGGTAAGGAAGGGGAAGAAGAGAAGACAGGCTTTGCAAGTTATTAAAATTAAGAGCAAATTCAAAACAAAGATAGACAGTACTTAATGAAGCGAGGAGAAAAACCAGGCAATATGTGCAGAGTTTGGGAGGTATTCTTTGAGTGATCATTGTGATTTGAGCCAGGCATCCAGGTTGTAGTGTGTGTGGGACAGCATCTGGGTTGGGAGCTTGCCTTTCACCAACCATATGGTGGAGTCAGCTCTCCAGCCAGACCCCCCCCCCCCCACACACACACAGACTGGCCCCACTGTGGAAATTATACAATCCCTGCTCGTGATCACAAGACAGTGGGGATATTTGCTTTTTGTTGACACAAGAACTGAAACTAAACAGAAAAATGTGTCTGGCAACAGGGAAACATTGGGAAGCAGGGCGGAGCTGGTAGCCAGGAGTGAGTGTCAGGGGTGACAGGTGCTTTCACTAGTCATTTTACCTTTGGCTTTGGTCACCGTGGCCTCCTGGCTGATCCCCAAAATCATCCCTCCCACTCGCTGTCTTTGACCTTTGGTAACCCTTTGGCTAGAGTGTCAGCTGTGTATTTTCCAAAACATGCCCTGAGCTTCCAGGTCTCTCAGGCCCTGTTCAGTCTGTTCCCCTCACTCTAAACACTTTTTTCTCTTCTCCCTCTCCCCCTCTGCTGCTGGGAAGTCCAGCTCATTACTCAAAGGTCAATTCCTGTGTCACCTCCCTCAGCACAAGGATGGGCAGTCCCCCCTCACACCCCTTTGTGCTGCCTCATCCATAGAAAAGGTCCATATCTGACATCGCTGTTGTTTTTATATATGTCCTTTCTGTATGGTCCCCATTTTCTACTTCTTTCATTGTTTGCATTCTTTGGATTATATTCTCTCGATTCATCTTAGAAGGGAGTAGGATATAACCAATAAAAGCGTATCTCTCCATTTTCTTTCTGTACCTCCTTCCTTCTCCTTCTTTCCATTCTTTCTCCTTCAGGTGTTTTCTGAGCCACTGGACCAACCTGTGATTTGCTCTGCTGGTAGATTTTGATCCTTGAGGGTGTTTTTACCCAAATCTAGTACAGAGCCTGGCCTTCCAGGTGCTCAGTCAGTGTCTCTTTCTTCATTAACTTGGGGATGTTAAACTCTAGGGCTACCCTGCAGAGCCGATGCCCAAGGAGAGGGCTGGAACCTTTGAAGTTGAACCACAAGGTTTGGAAAGTGCCTGATAGAAATTATCAGAGAAGTGTCCTGATAATAATTCTCAACTGTCCTTAGATATTGTGCCCCATCCTCAACTGAGATGACAATGTTCAATAGCTTTATCAGTTGCTTTATCAATAAGGGTCCCAGCAGGAAACAGATGACATGCTCAGAAGTGGGCAATTTCGGAGGATTTAAGAAAGGGACTACTTGCAAAGGTAGCAGCAGGGAATAGGGAAAGTACAGAGAGTTGGTGCAGTCTCCCAGGGGGAAATAGCTGTTAGCACTCAAGGCCTGGAAGGTTGACTGTAGGGAGCAGTTAGAGACCCCGCAGGAAGAGAGCACAAGAGCAGTACAGAGAGGGCTGCTGAAGGTTGGAGCAAAACTGCAGTAACCTTCTAGGGAGGGAGAAGGAGAATCAGCACCTTGACCTCTCTTTCCCTCCCTACTTGCTAATCTTCTGCCACTGTGTCCTGGTCAGAGGCCTGAGATACACAAGGGCCAGTATCCCTGGGCACCAAGCAGGTAGGGGAGGGTGGAGAGTGGAGCAGGAGGCATACATGGAGGACAGCCCATAGCTGGCCTGGCAGAACATCCCCACTCAGTGGTTCTCTTATACAAATAGGTGCCTTCCATCAGTATCAGGTTGGGAGGCTGTATGTTAATACAAAGAGGGAGAAAGACAAAACAATTTGTACCTGTTTTGAATGTCTGAACAAATAATTACCAGGAAGATTTTTTTGGATAAATGTTTTGATGTGACCTTTACAGAAGAAAATTCTCTGTTTCTAGAAGGACATTCTGCTCACGTGCTCCTCAGGGCACTGGGACCGGGCAGTGAGGTGTATGCCCCTTGATTGTGGCTTTCCCGACCCAGCTCTGGTGAATTACGCAAACTTCTCCTGCCCAGAGGGAACCAGCTTTCTACAACGTTGCTCCATCTCCTGTGTCCCACCAGCTAAGCTTCAAGGTATTGTTCAGCTGACCAGACCCTGTGTGCAGGGTCCCTTTAATCCTTCTCTCCTTTGAGGGTACTTTGAGAATGTTCCCTTCACCCCAATCCTCTTCCATGTGCTCTGCTGGACCACCTTCTAATAACACCAACAAAGGCAACATCACTCTTTCCAACAACCAGGAAGGATTCCTGGCTCAGGATCTCCTTACAGAGAGAAACTAAGGCATTCTTCTGTTTTTATTTGATTGTATGTCCTCCGGAGTCAAGCCAACTAGCAGTGTCCTGATAATATTAAGGAGAAAGCTACACTTTTTCATGCACATTTTAAAATTTAATATTTACACCCATCCTATGAGAGTGATGCTTTTAGTTCTGGTTCATAAATGAGAATTCATTTATAAGGTTTGTTCTACTGCCAGTCACAGATGAAGGGGAGGAAAACCGGCTCTGACTACACACCTTCTCCTTACCTCTTCCTACACTTCCCTGTGCCTAACAATGGCTTGTTACAAATACAGCTCCCTGAGCCCCTTGCTCACAGGTTCTGATGTAGAAGGTCAGGTGTGGGCTGGTGATGGGACCATGAGAAGTTCATGGATTGCAACTTGGAGAAACCATGCCTTCTAGTAGGCACATGGTGTGGTGTTTAAGCACAGAGCTCTACAGCCAAACTGCCTGAGTTCAGTCCTTGCCTGTGTCTCTTTCTAGTTGGGCAAGTTACCTAAACCCAATTTCCTCATCCCTAAATTAGGGGATAATAAATCAATTTCATAGGTTTTTTTGAGGTTTGAAGTTTACATAAATTACTACATGTAAAATGCTTACAGCAATGACTGGCTTATAATAAGCACTATGGGAAGGTAATCCATTATTATGCTTCCCATGATACTGTCAGGGAATACTTACCTGACCTCTATTCTGTATAATAGGTCACATGGGATGTTCTGTGGGTAATAAATATAGGAGAAACACTTGTCCCAAGTTTTTGGAGAAGTTGCCCAACAAAGAATAAAGTCCTTTCCAAGAATGCCAATACATTGACAGGTTTCAGTTCTTTCTGCTGTGGTATTTTTGCACTCTCTGTTCTGAGCACCTTTGCTTCTCTTTCCTGGAGTTAGGACTGAGCCCATGGCTGACCTGCCTTGAGGATGGGCTCTGGTCTCTCCCTGAAGCCTACTGCAAGTTGGAGTGTAACACCCCCCCTGCGATCCCCAATGCCAACCTGCTCCTGCCACACTGCCTCCAGGGCCACCATGACGTGGGCTCCGCCTGCAGATATGAATGCAAACCTGGCTACTACGTGGAGGAAAGTGCAGAGAGTAAAGTCAGGAAGTAAGTTGGATCGCCTCTGGTCTTCAAAGTTCTCCATATCCCATACCTTGCTCCTGTTCCCTCCTGTAAATCCCAGACCATTGTTTTGAGAGTACGTAGTAGTAAAAGCTTCTGAGTTTTCCAGTGCTTATTTTATTTGTTTGTGTAATTATGACAGGCAGGTCGACCAGGTGTGCTTTCTGAGGATCTATTCTTTCCCATAGGAGATCCCATAGAGTTTCACATGGTGCTTTTTAATATATAATATATATATATATATATATATATATATAGATTCCAGAGAGGAAGAGAAAAAGAGAGATAAAAACATCAGTGATGAGAGAGACCATCGGTTGACTGCCTCCTATACACTGGGGATTGAGCCCACAGCCTGGGCATGTGCCCTTAGCTGAAATCAAACCCAGAACCCTTCAGTCCACAGGCCAATGCTCTGTCCACTGAGCCAAACCTGCCAGGGCCACCTGGGAGCTTTATGAAAAGAATCTCTGCCCTGATGATCATTTTCCTTTAAAGTAAGTGTTAGGAGCTTCCCAAGTGTCATTCTATGTGTGGGAACGTCCTCATCAGGACAGTCAGGACTTACGGTTGAGACTCTGAGAGAAACTGCCTGGACACTCCCCAGTTTAGATAATTATTTGCTGTGTGATGCAGGGAAGTTTTTGTTTTTGTTTTTGTGCCTCAGTCTTTCTCCTCTATAAAATGAAGATAGAAGTAATAATATCTATCTGGAGACTAGATTAATATGTATAAAACATAAGGTTTAGTAAATTTATTTTTAGAGCATAAAACTCAATACGTATTAGTATTAATTGGAGAAATTGTGCCAATGAATGCCCCTTGTGTGCTCTCGCCTAGGGTGGAGGTACAGGGTCGGGCAGAAATCCCCAGTTCTGGGGGGAGTCTCATTGGGCTGTTAGTATTGTCATTATAGCCTCTTTGCTTTTTTCTTCCTGGGCCCTTGTGAACACACTCTGAGACATGAGATCTAGCGCCTGTCTTCTGACAACATGGCAACCTAACACAGAAGCTCCCAGCATGGTGAAGAGGGAGACAGTCATGCTGGAGCTCATGTCCCAGTCACAAACACACACCCCCCTTTTTTTTTCAGTTGACCAAACCCAGTCGAGTTATTTAACTTTCTTTGTAAATTGAGGATACTGCCCACATCACAGTGTTGGGTTAGGATTAAAAGAGATAGCACATGTCCAGCCCAATACCTGCCTTGTGCCAATTGCTCAATTAAATGATTTCAGAAAAAGAACTGTTTCCTTAGCAGAAAACTTTCAGAAAAAGAAACTCCTTGTACTCAATAAATAGTAGCTATGCTTTCGCTACTATAAATTAAGAAAATAAAATTTATTTCTTACACAGGTCTTTATTAGAAGTTTGACTATAGTAGATATTTTTTTCAAAGTTTTATTGTTGTGGGTTTTTTTTTTGTTTGTTTGTTTTTGAGAGCAGAAGGGAAGAAAGGAGGGGAGGAGAGAGAGAGAGAGAGAAAAAAACATCAGTGTGAGAGAGACACAGTGATTGATTGCCTCCTTCATGCTCCCTGACCTGGGCCAGGGATCAAACCTGCCACTCAGATATATGTCCTTGACTGGGAATCAAACCTGTGACTCTTTAGTGTGTGGGCTTATGCTTTAACCACTGAGCACACTGGCCAAGGCAATACCCAGCCTTCTTAATGTGGGTGGATTTTCCAGGGCAGGACGATCCGAGATCAGACTCACCTATGAGAGGTGGAGAAGCAATCCCATTCCTTGTCCTCCCAGTTTGAGGAGGCAAGAGCCAGGTTGAATAGAATATAAATAATTCTGATGAAAAATTTATATGCAGCAGCATTCTGGTTCAGTGGATTCTGGCAGGTATAGTCAACAGCTTTTGACAATGAAAAATACATTTGCATATGATTTTCATAGGATCTGGGTCAATTTTCATAGGCACATGTCGACAGGCAGTGAGTGCCCTGGTTACTCTCCAGCGAGGATGGTATCACAGGGAGTTGAGGCTGCTTCCTCTCACCTCTTCTTACCTCCATTTTCACATACTTGCACCCCACTCAGCTGTCTGCAGGGCAGTGCGGTGAAGAATAATTGAGGGGGAGAGAAAAGTCTCAGGACCAGGAAAATCTAAGGGTGGCAGGATTGTTTCTAGCTCTTGGGCCCAATGAGACTCTCCCCAGAACAGTGGGATTTCTGCCCGACCCTGCATCTCCACCCCAGGCAGGAGCACACAAGGGGCATTCATTGGCACAATTTCTCCAATTAATCGAGAAACTGGAAGCTTACATCACAGTGTCGGCGTCGTTTTTTAGCTTAAATATTTACATTTGCAAGTGCCGCAAGGGTTGTTTTGGGGAGAAATTAAGTTATTTACTGCCCCGTGTAAACTGGTTTAAATCTTTGTTTATATCTGTTTACATAGCAGGCGGCTGGTTGGTAATCAGAAGTTTGCAGGTTGGACGTAAATCACTGTCACTTGCCACTGGTGTTTACACAATGAACTGTGTCAGCCTTGTTTCTTGCTTGGTGGAAAGAGCCCAGAGTTGTATAAATGGGGCCCTCAGCTTCTTTCTAGGCATGTGGGCATGAGGAGAAGAAACTGAGAAAAGCAGGCAGGGAGATCAATCCAGACCCAGTGGCACATGCTGATTTGATGCAGGTCTGTGAGCACCGGAAACTCCCACCTGATGGTCAGATTTGCAACTTGCTGTTTGCATGATCCTGAACCATGTTCTTAATTCCCCCATGTCTCAATGCTTGCATCCACAGTGTGAGGCAGAGTAATTATTTCTATCCAACAGTGTTGTTTTGAGGCTGAAAGTGGATAATGTCCTGAGAATATTTCATAAACTATGAGGTTTAATTCATATCCTGGATATTACTTTTTGTTCATTTATTTTTCAAAATAGTAAACAATGGCCCAAATATCAGCCAGGTTCCTTCCCTTTCTGCTTTTCCTCAAGCCTATTGAACATTGTTTTAAGAGAAAAGAAGTCTTAAGTACTGGATCTGACTTCTCCTTCCATCCAACCTGTTTAAGCTTCATTCCATTCCACATAGGGGCTGTCCAATGGCACAGCTGCAGCTGGCAGTCCCACCAGCATGCTCTGTGCCTGTCAATGGGTTGGGAATGAAGATCTCATATGAATAAGACCTAGCTCCCAGCCTCAAGGAGCACACAGCCTCCATGTTCCCTTGCTCATGGGCATTATTTCTCCTAGAAACAGCGTGAAAGGGGACATGGGTACAGGTAGGGGTTTTCTCCTGACCCCGTATTCCTTGCCCTTCTTCCTGCAACTTGAGGGTGGTGCTGCCCGCACTCAGTCTAATTCCCGAGATCAGGGAGATGATATGGCTCAATCCTGGGTCAAGTATTCTGACCTTGAAGTCATGAGTGGAGTCAGCATCACCCAAAAACCATGGATTCCCCAGAGGAAAATTGAAGAAGGTATAAGTAATGTTGAAGGGCAGAAAAAATTAATAAAGCAAAATTAAATGGCCATTATATAGTGCAGCCATATGATGGTACAACCATATTATGAAATATCTTGCTACAATTAATGATGTTTGGAATAATATTGAAAACATTCACTATACAGTCAACACTAAGTAGGAAAAAGCAAGAAAGTGATTATTATAAATGGCACGATTCCTATTTTCCATATGAGAAGTACATTTTTATCACTTTTTTGTGGGATTTTGACTTTCCTTAGAAAATCCAGAATAATGCTTGTCTCTTTTAAAAAATAGTGAAACAGCATTTTTTGCATAGCATATTTTTGCAAGTTTCTTTAAGGCTTATATATTTTTGGAGATATAGAGGAACAAACAGAATTGTAACTCCAGAGAAACTATAAAATTTAGGTAGTTTCAGTTCTCTCTTATTCATATTTTATAATACACCCACTCTCCTTTAAGCCCTTTCCTTTTCTTCTATGCAATTTACTTTCATATACACATCATCATTAATGATTCCTTTGTATTATTACCCTGACTTCCTAGGGAGCTCAAATAAATGTGTTTAACTTAAAATTTATCAAAAATATTATAGTCTCGCTTATCTTTCACACTCATAGCTATCTTTTTCTCATTAGGTGTTAACTTTATGTGTGGTTAGGTTAACCTCATTAGGGCCCATAATTAATTTGATTTCTAAATTATTCCAACTTTCTAACTTTACTTAGGCTCTCTTTCTATGTCATTCATCAAGAAGCCATTCAAAAGGTTGCTGTCAGATCTGCTTGAAAGTAATTGTAAGCAGCCATCCTTTTTGAAGGTTGCCCATGGGATCAGCTCTTCCAAAGGACATAAATCTATTTAAGTTTTATAAACACAAATCTAGGTCAATAATGCAATAACTAACTAGGTCTCATATTGTGACTGTTTACTGTTTAATGAATGTTTGGTTGCTAAACCTCTTCAATGAGTTTTTCTGATCCAACTTCAGAGGTGGGCCTTGGAGTCCCTGGAGCTAGATGTGTATACTTGACCCATCTCCGCACATACAAGCCATTTGTGTGGCAGGGAGTTAAAAGCATAAGGTCTGGGCTCTGTCCTTTTGGGTCAGTGATAATGATGACAGTGATATTGATTCTTCCTGTGTTCTATGTGTGCTAATAAATGGCATGAATACATTTTATTATAGAATTAGACAATAGTATAATATAACATTATGGTATTATAATCTACAATCTGCTATAATATAATAATAATACATTTCAGTATATTATTATGCCCTATTGCAAATGAGGAAACAGACTCAGAATATTGCTAGTATATGGTTAAACCATTATGACCCCAAAGCCCAGGCTCTTGGGTATAAAGACTTTCAAGCTTGAGGAAAGTAGTTTATTTCTATGGGCTTTTCCCCTCCCACATCTGTAAAATAAGAAAAAAATATTGAATGACTTTCAGCTCTAAAGTCTATGCTGCATTTTTTACAATAAGAAGAGTTAGAACTTGGCTATAAGAACATGGAAAGAAGTGATATACAATAATTTATCATCACCAGGGGATTTTTTTAAAAAGCAGTGATATATTACAAGCACAAATACTACTTGAGCATGATCTTAGTGGGCAATACTTAAGGTTATACTTAGAGAACTTTTGATCAGAAGGATAGCCAAAGTTTTATTCTCTTTCTCTCGATGAGTTTTGGTCATTTGTTCTCCATTCACTCCCTAGAAAACTGAATCCAGGTCTTCCTTGAAGATATAATTTTTAAAAAATTTTTAGAATTGCATTTAATTTGTAAGTTAAAACTTTCCTGAAACTTCTAAGAAGATGATTTAGTCACATTGCTAGGAAAGCCTTTTTAGTCCTAGAATTACCACTTGGCTTAGTGTTCAATTACAGATTCCAGGGTCAGTGCGATCTGAATTTGGATCCTATCTCTGCTATTTATTAGTTCTGTGACCTCAAGCAAGTTACTGATTTGTGTTATCACTATTCTTATTTTACAAAATGAAGATAATAGGAAATAGGAGTACTTATAGGGTTTTATGAGGATTTAATGAGAGAATTAATGTAAATAACCAAACACAGTTTTTATTTATTTTTTATTAAAAAAAATTTTTTTTTTGTTAATCCTCACCTGAGAATATTTTTTCCATTGAATTTTAGACAGAGTGGAAGGGAAGGGATGAAACAGAGAGAAACATCCATGTGAGACACATTGGTTGCCTCCTGCATGTGCCCCAAAAGGGTGGAGCCTGCAACTGAGAATCAAACCTCAGATCCTTCAGTCTGAGTGCTGACACTTCATTCACTGAGCCAAAGTGGTTAGGGCCAAACACAGTTTTTAGTCATAATAATTTTTCAGTCATCAGTAGCTGCTTTTTATTTATATCATCATCAGCAGCAGCAGCATTTCAACCAGCTTAGTTGCTTTTCGTGTGTTTAACAGGTAACCCTTCTTTAACAAGAGAAAGATTCAGCTACAGCTTTATCAGTGGCTGCTTATCTCCCAAGCATGGTTGCTCCCTATGCTCCAGAAGAACAGAATAAAAACCAGAAAGAGTGAAGCTGACATTCTAAGTGGGAGGTACAAGTTCTCAGTGACCAACTGATGGGGAAACACATTTTCTGCCTATAAAAAATGCACACACAAATCAAAACAGTAAGATCATTAAATTGTAAAGAATGTGCACTTTCTTCCCCCACTCCGGACCCTCTCTGAATGCTTCATTTCATCCCGCTGTCAGCCCACTGAGTTATCCAAATACTACCGAGGCTTCAAATAGACCATGGAACGGAAAAGGAGAAAAGGGAGGAGGATAAATGGAAATGAAATAGTCAGCAAGATAGAACTGGACAAACTTCAGAAATGAGGGTGGGCAAGTAGGTTAGGCAGGTCTGGAGGAGACAGGGAATGCATGTCCTGGACACATTACCTAGATTTGTAGGCCCTTTTGATCTTTTTGAGCCATAGCTTGAATCTCAGAGGTTCACCTGATTTTATTTTATAATAGAAAGGACAAGAAGGACTTGGGTAATGAATGCAACTTAAGGCTAATGCTGAAACTCCTTCAGTGTCCTGGATTTGTGATTTTAAACAATCAGTAAAAAAAAAAACAACTACCTAATTTTAAAGCTAATATATGAGTAGGTGCTAAACATATGTACATATGTATGTATATACATGTAGACATATGTGCTATCTATGATTTGTCAGTGAAGGGATATATTGTAATCAACATGTACACTCAGCAATCTCTGAGAAATAGAATTTTTTTTATTAAATCATTGTCTTTTTTTAGAGTTTATAGTAAATACATTCAAAGTTTATCTTTGGAATCTTCAATTTTCTTGTCATTAGAGGATAATGTGAGTTTCAGGCTAATTTATTATGGCCTCTTTTGGCCTCAAAGGGCTGCATGTCTGCTCCAAGCTTTGGCCACTCAAATGCACACTTGGGTGCAGGCCAGCTTGCCGTTCAGGCTTCACGCGGCCTTGGTGACTAGCATGCAGGCCTTCACTTAAAAGACATTTGTTGAACTCATAAATTCCCCTGTGACCTTCCATCTTAGTCTAGGGAGTATCTTACGGTAAAACTGTCCTTCCTCTTTTGATTTTATGTTGATTGTTGATGTCTCTATTAATCAGAAAAAAAAAAAAAAACACCTTTAGATCTAGACCGAGGGAACACTGGCTTGTTCTATATAAGCCAGTGGGACTTTCTTCATCTCCTAAGCTTTCCACCCTTTCACTTCTTCCCTTTTCCTTCCCATCCTCTGTCTCTAGCTCTACTAACTCCTCTGCAGTCTGCAGGGTGAGTATTATTCTTTGCTTTCTAGTGATGAGGTTATCTCAGGCCAAACTGATTTATGAACTGTCCGCTGAAGGATTCTGGGTGGGACAAAAATGAAGAATTAATTGGGGTGGGAAGATTGAGTAGAATAATATTCCACACTACACACACACACACACACACACACACACACACACACACACACCCGGCGGGGGCAGTGAGGGATGGAGAGGGGAGTATGGAGTGTGGTTGAGTAGATCCTTTTGTCATAAGAGCTAATAATTTCTGCTGTTTATTGAGCTACATGCTTTATATATTGGACTACATGCTTTATATACACTAACTTATAAAATCTTCTAATGACCCTATAAGGGAGCTATTATTATCCCCATTTTTAGATAGGAAAACTGAGAAAGTTTTTAATTTTTAAGTAATTAATTAAACTTGAGAGATTTATTAAGAGCCACAGCTGGAGTCTGAGCATTAGTCTACTGATTCCAAATCATCTGCCCAGAACCACTCTGCTCACTGTCTTCCTGATGGGAGTCACCCAGGGCAGCCACCAAAAGCCTGCTGAGGACCACTGTGACCTCCGACGCCTCCTCTCCAGTTAAGAAAAATTGACCAGGAGAAGGCTAATCAGCCATTTCACTTCAACCCTCATCAGAGGATGACAGATCAGGAGGACTGCGAAGACATGGTTTACCTATGCCAATTCCCAAGTCCTTAGGTGTGTCACAACCTTCCAGAAAGTTCTCTACCTTATTATTGTAGTTGGTTTAGGTTTTATCATTTCTGAGGCTTCTGGACACGGAGACATGCAATGAGCTTTGTTTTTAGGAAAAGCAACAGTGACATGCAGTGATTGGTCAGTTAATTCTCAGAAGAGTCAGAGGGGCGGGTGTGGATATGTGTGTAGAATGTTAACACTTTCTATCACACTTGCATGTGAGTCAGACTTACCAGGAACCAGGGATGTAACAATACCTGGAGGGATTCCTAAGATGAAAACTTTGTGAAGATGACCAAAGGATTTCTTACAAGTGGGAGAACCCACCCTCTGAAATTGAATTAATATAATTTGTGGCCTTTTCCTATCAGAATTTTGTCCCCCCTGACTTGGTATGACCCTGCCCCACCTCTTCCCTTCCACAGGGGCCATTATGGGGCATATTTTTCTCATTTTGGCTCCTGTCCAAAGCTTCAAACATACACTACCTGTCCCACCTCTGCATTTTTGCATGCTCTGTTCCTTCTTTTAGGCATGCCTTCTTCTCTTTGTCTATCTAATGAACCCATGTCAAACTGTCCTTTATGTTCCAGGCAGCATTGGTGGCTCCCTATTTTAATATTAATGTATGTTTCTACAATAGTGCATGGGCACATACTAGGAGCTCAGTGAATATTTGTTAGCTGAACTTATCAATGGACAGATACCTGAATGATGAAAGATGGTGAAGGCAAGAGATTCCTATTGAACATTTCCATGTTTTGGACCCATTTCACCTGCATTTCAGCATAATCACCAGTTCCTCAAACATGGATTGAAGGGCAGAACAATGTTATCAGCTGTTGTATATGTTTGTGTTTAAGTTGCATACATTGGAGCAGTGGTCGCCAACCAGTGGTCCATGAGGTCTGAAAGGTTGGCGAGTACTGCATTAGAGAAACTTTCGAATGTTTTTAGGTCTGGGGGTAACCTGAGCAGATTTGGTAGGAAGATAAGGCTGACAGCTATATGGAGAATGTACCAGAGAGGCCAAGGGACTCATGGAAAAGAGGGAACTATTGAACTTGAAGTGAGAGAGGCTGAGTGTTGAACAATTGAGGCAGTGGCAGAGAGAGATGAAGACGGAGCCCCAGACTTGAGTCCGGTGTGCAGATCTAAGGACAGGGCATTATTTCAACTGCCAATTTGGAGACCTAATTTTTAGCAGCAGAAAGATAGAAGGTGGAGTAGCCAGGCTTAACCGTGGAATTGTCCACACACTTTTAGGGGTTAACAGTGGCTTATTCTAACAGAGGGGCTCTATTTCACAGGGGAGAAGAGCTTTGTTCGGGGCATTATTTTTCATCAGGAAAGAGTGGAAGACCGAAGCCAATGTGGGCTGAGGCTGCAGATACTGTTTCTTGTCCTGTAGAAGGGCTGGGCCACATGCCGGTTGGCCTGCTATTAGAAATGTGGGGTAAGGACGACAGGCTTTGGACCAGTCACGCTGGAGTCAACCTTGAGAAACCGGGCTTGAGAAACCAGGTCAGCACTTCATTAAGAAACTGGTGTGAAGGTTGGCAGTGCCCACAGTTCTGTCTCGGGGGGGGGGGGGGGTTGGGTAGAGGACTGTGTCTTTTCAGATGGTCTAGATCGGTACTTCTTAAACTATAATGTGCATAGGAATTGCTAGAGGACCTCATTAGACTGCAGATTCTGGGGTGGAGCCTGAGAATCTGCATTCCTGACATGCTCCTCGGCGACACCCACAAGGCTGCTCCTGGAACCAGTAAACAGGAAGGGGCTGAACTACAGTCTGAGTAAAGAGGCTTCTGATTTCAATTAAAAAATTGACCACATGTCACACAAGAGACTTAATTAATGCTTCAGTTTTCTAGACTGTATAATGGAAATAATATGATTACAACTTGCCCTTATGTCTCCTTTTCTGGGACTATTTTATGTGGTAGGACTTGGAGATACTCAGTACAAAGGTGCTAAGTAGAGGAGGTGATCTATCTGCAGCTCTGTTTCTAGGAATATTAGTGTTCCGTATTATGACTTAGGCCTGACAATCAGATCATTGGTCTCATTCCTGCTCTGCCATTAGTCACATAACCCCAGGCAAAGCTTTTTTTCTTCTCTAAACCTCACCTACCTCATCTGTAAAATAAAGTCAAACATTCATTGAACCAATGTTTATTGGTGCCTATTACATACCAGATATTATGCTGGGCATAGAGGGTATAAGAGTAAGCAAAGTCTTGCCTTCATCAAGTTTATACATATTTCAGTGGGGGAGATGGGCAATAGGAATTAAAAATGAAATTATTACACGACTACAGAGGAAGCAGTCTTTGAGAGATATACAGGTGCTCTGACAGAAAACCTCAAACATTAAAGCTATAAAATAAGGATGCTCTTGGATAGCCCAAATAATTCTTAGATAGGAAGAAGAGCCAATCAGAAGGGCAAAAAGGGAGGCATAGAGAATGCCACCAACGAACTCTATCAGGAAGGAGCTTTGTTGTACTTGGGATTCTAAATCCAGTGTGGAGCAAGTGCATTAAAGAATGGGTCATAGGATGAGGTCGGAGGAAGTGGGGCCTGATTATGTAGGACCTCATGATGAAAAAAAGAGAAAGCATAGATTTTAAAATATATATATTTTATTGATTTTTTTTTTAAAGAGAGGAATGTCTAATTGTTTGTTTTTATGTAATATCCCTTTGATGTGTCTGCCAACCACATAGGAAGGGATCCAGAGAAATAGGGTATCCAGTCGAAGTGAGAGGTAGGCATTTGGGCGATCACTCATTGAGATATGTGCATGAGGTATGGGGCAGAGTCCAGAGCTATTTGGAACATAAAATTGAGAGGACTTGCTGATGGATAGATGAGGTAAGATGGGGACTTGAGGAAAAGGTAAGTTGAGAGATAGCATAGAATCAAGAAAGTCTTCTAAGTTCAAATTTGAGCAACAGGGTGGTCTTTCTGAGCTGGGATTGATTAAGAAAGAGAATATGTGGAGATAAGGAATCAAGAAATCAGGTTACAGTAGCCCTTATCACAGGATGGTTTTAAGGATAAAGTGAGATATGTATTCTACACAGTGCTCAGTGTTCCACTGTTATTCTGTTATTGTAAGTACTCACCAGGGGCTAACCACTGGAGACACCAGATGCCCTCCATCAGCAAAGACCTGATCATTCTCTTGGAGTCAACAATATTTTCACTTTCTCCAATGGAAAATAAATATTGCTTTTTAAAACCCTGCCTTTGTGATAGAAAGATGGGGTAGACACATGTGTGCCTCAAGCAACATCAATCAAAATTTCAGCCAAGTTTTGATTAAAAGATCTTCATTTCTGGCAAAGATTTAAAAACCAGAAAAAGTACAGCTGGATTTTCAGTTCTAGGTGGTTATCATGAGTTATGGAAATTAGAAAATGCATCTTCTAACTTGGAAATTGTGGAAATTGTCTGGAGTAGTTAGAGGGAAAATCAGTATTAATCATCTGCTCCAACTTCTCAGGATATCATGTGCATAGTAAGGCTGTAGCTGTTTGGTCTTTGCTAAATACCTAGCCTTTTGACCAGGTTTTTAGGTAGGTAGAAATGCTCTCTGGTTTCCATACCTATGACTTAGTTTTGCTAGAATGGATTTTTATTAGTTTGGCAGTCTAGCTACCTATTAAAACTGTTGGCAAGTTTAAAAATATAAGGTACTAAGTCAGCCCAGGAGAACTGTTCTGTACACCTGTGAATCAAAGGTGTTTTTAAAATTATTTATTTATTTATTTATTTATTTATTTATTTATTTATTTATTTTTAAATGGTTCCCACATAATCTTTCTACAAATGTCATTTGGTAGCCATTGGTCTAATGGTCAGAGTGTTATATCATAATTTCAAAATTCTGAATTCTATTTTTGCTTTAGCCAGTGGCTTGCTTGCTATGTGGCCTTGGTCAAGACACCTCGTGGTTATTAATATGCAGTTTCTTGCCTGTAAAATGAGATAGTTTCACTTCTTTTACTCCACTAAGATAAAGAAAATATACCAAGCCGATAGGCAGCAACTAGAATGTTTAATGGGAAAGGCATTTGTCTTAGCTAGATATTAATACAAAAAGGGAGCAAATGGGATCAGTTATTAAGATCAGACACTGAGCCTCATTTACTAGGAAGTCACAGCATCCTCTCTCTGCTGCAGGGACTTAACGTGTCAGTGAGCCTGGTAGTGCCATTTTGGAGGGTGGGTGGAATTTCTCTACTGGGCATGTGCCCAATGGAAGCCAAGATGGCACAGGGGGAGGTCCTTCTACTTTGAGGCATGCATAGTAGCTGCCAAAGCAATGACCATAAAGGGGAGGTGTCTAATCTGGGTAAAATACCATATTGGTTATGGGGAGGGCCCAGTACAAGCCCCTGAAGGACTGAGTAAGAGATTGGTTAGTTTGAAAGGATGCATGGTCTTTCCCAAGCCCCAGGTAATATAATGAAAGCTTATATTGGTGGCATCCATGCATTGTTCCTGCAGGTGTCTTATTTGTTCCTGTATTCCCTCTATTAGCAGCCATGCAGGCCCATCAGCTGAGGCAGCCCAAGTGTGGGCCTCACGTGTGGCTCTTAAGTGTGGACCTAGGTATAGTAATGCAGGCCGAAGCATAGATGGTAACAGAGATTAAGCTAGCTAGATGGGGAAAGAGCTTTGGCATGGATTGAACCAATGGCACAGAATTTCTGGCCCTTGGCCCTTCTGTACTTGAAAACAAGGTTGGACGTCTTCCTGGCTGTGGATGAGACACAGATTCTGGGCACCTGGGGACAGTCCTTTTTGTTAGCTCCAGCTTCAATAAATTTCACCTCTGCACTTCATCCTCCCATGCATGGGTCACCAAATGCTTTTCTCTTGACTCGGCAGAAGAGCCCTATTTCAACCTGCAACATCTGGACTAGACTATCAAAGAAGTCTTGGGATCTCTGTCCTGGTGAGGACTTGTCCACGTGCATTGGTCTAGTATCCAATGCCTTCATTCTTAGAAATGCAAACACATTCACTTCAGTGACTTCACAGTGCCACTTGGCTCTTAATGCATAGACGCTATGGAACATTGTGAATAATCCAGGTGTGTTTGTTTGTTTGTTTTTTATTAAGGACATGTGCTGGGGCATGAGAGTGGCTGGGGAAAGGTCAGTGGGAGGAAAAGGAAACATGAAATACTTTAATCAATAAATAATTTTTAAAAATGAAAGAAAAAAATCCTTGGGTGAGGATTAGCAAAATAAAGTCAGTGGTCACTCCTCAACATCACCAAACTAGAAGAGGCAGCCGTGGCTCCACTGGAGGTCAGAGTCCTGCCATTGAAGGTCAGAGTCCTGCCAGAGGCATTAGTCCTCTTCAGAGGCCCTGTGCAGAAACCACACTTCCTAGAGGTTGGAGGACCCCAAGACACTCTGAGCTCCTGACGCAATTACAGGCAACATGGCCAGGACCAGCTCATGGCATTCATGTGCCTGTTGCATACCATAGGATCTCAGGATAAATTCCATAAACAGGAATTTTGACAGGTGTCAAAATGGAGCCAGGAGAGATAGCCTGGCTATTGGGCCTGAGGAATGAATACTTTGTAAGAAGTCTGAGGAGAGACATGACATGCAGAAGCTGTGACAGGCTTACGGAGAGATGGCCCTAGGAGGCCATCCCTGTACAAGGGAGAAGAAATTGTAGGAGAATCTGTGGGGATCTCATGTAGAAAGGAAACTGTATATCCTAGGGGTTAGGACTCTCTCCCTTCTGTCGTCATTTCTGCCTGTGGTGCTTCCAATGGGGTCCAGGGGCAAATTGTGAATTATGCTGCCTCCCTTTCTACCTTCCAGCATTCCACTTTCTCTGTTCTACTGATACTCTGTTGGTTTATAGCACAGGACCTATCACAATGTCTGGGCACCATCTACTACACCCACCATCCAAGTTTGATCTGTCTCCCCTCACCCCTGAGGTTATTAAACTGGCAAGTGACTAGACTAAATCAGCATTGTTGAATGGCTCCTCACTCTGGGCAAGGAAAGAGAGGACTGTTTTCCTGGTTGAGGTGTTCCAACCAATTCAGAGAAAAATACCACATGAAGTCAAAATAGTATCATCCTGGCCAAGCGAGGGTTTTCCTTTCTAACCATGCTGACATGCAGGGTTTCACAGCCTCGCTCTCCCTAATGTCAGTGGTATTGCCTGTTCTCTCCAGCAGCGGGATGTCAGTTCAGCAGAGGTAGGGAAAGGGTTTTATCTGTGGGAGGTGGTGGGAACGAGAAAGTTCCCGGGAGGATATACACTCTGTAGGGGGAAGAAGAGTAAAGTATCCAGTCCAGGAGAGAGACAAAAAGGAGCTTCCTTAGGTAAAAAACAACAGCAAACCCTTCATTGAAAGTGCATTTGGGAAGAGATTTTAAGATGACAGATACAGATAGGGAAAGAAGCCATATACCAGAGAATACATTGTGTGTGATTTCATTGATCTAAAATTCAAGAACAGGCCAAACTAATCCATGCTGATGAAAGAATAATGCGGGTTACAGGCGAGTGGGAAGGTTTAACTGGGAAGGAACACCATGGGAGCATCGAGGGACTAGAAATGCTTTGTGTCTTGATCTGAGTGATGGTTACCATGGTTCCCCAGGTGTGTGCACATATAAAATTCCTTGAGCTGTCTACTAAGATTTGACTAATGTTGTCATTGTAATTTATTACTCAATTCAAAGTTTTAAGTGGATCTTCTGTTTTTGCCACACCGATAAAGGACGTCTGGGTTACTCAGTAGGAAAGAGATGCTATTAATATCCAAAGTGGGCCTTAACTGGTTTGGCTTCATGGATAGAGCATCGGCCTGCACATTGAAGGGTCCCAGGTTTGATTCCGGTCAAGGGCATGTACCTTTGTTGCGGGCATATCCCCAGTACGGGGTGTGCAAGAGGCAGCTGATTGATGTTCCTCTGTCACTGATGTTTCTTACTCTCTATCCCACTCCTTTCCTCTCTGTAAAAAATCAATAAAATATATATTTTAAAAATATTAAAAGTGGACTGTAAAGCATAAAAGGGTAATTAAGCCTGACACAGTGGGATTTATTTATCTTCTATAATTGAAACTTTGTAGCCTTGAGTGGAGGCCTAGGCCAGCCAGGGTGTGTGGAAAGCTTGGCTTCCTCCATTATCTGGGAAACCCAAGCCTCCTGCTGCTCCATGTCCGTGGCCATCTTGGTTGGGTTAATTTGCATACTTGTTCCTGATTGGCTTGTGTGTGTAGCAGAGTGATGGTTAATTTGCATATCACTCTTTTATTAGATAGAGTATGTTGAACTATTAAATTTTATTTAAATTATTTTAAATCAAATGCATGCTGTGTTACAGGACCTTTAGCAAGTTTGTTTCTTTATAACATGAGAATTACAAAACCATTTATTTAAGTGTATTCTGATTATTCAGTTGTTTAAAACTATGTAATGTGTTCTACAATGAGCCTAATACACTGGAAATTTGGATTAAATGATTCAATTTTGCAAATATTTAATTAATGCCTAGTATAAGCCAGTATTATTTAGTTCCCCTGAATGAAAAAAACAAGAATAAGATTTCTTGTCTTCAGGATGCTTCTGACCTACTGAGAAAGAGATATACACATATATAAAGCAATGTGGTAAATGTTACACTAGTGTAAAGTTTGAACACTGGAGAATACACAGGAGAGATTGTACAGTAACTAATTAAAAGTGTGTGGATGATGGGCATATTTAAATTTACAGAAGACATTCAGATACTTGGAAATAGCAATTTAAGTTCACCAAATGGGTGAGTCAATGGCCAAAGGATTATTTCTATTTTAGAGTCACAAGCTTATCTGTACCTAGGAATGTTTTGAATCAGAAGCAGATTTATTGAAACTGCAAAATGGAAAGATCCTTCAAATTGGCAGTGAGTCAGAAGAGGAAGAGGATGGAATTCTCAGTAGCAAGACCTCATTCTGTTGGTTACCATCCACCTCCAATGCAGTCTCTCTGGTTGGAGGCCATGTCTCTGCATGAGAAGAAAGGGCAAGTCTTTCAGGACAGGATTGAGTCATGTCTACTTTGAGAATTTGATGAAAGCCACGAATACTTTCCAAGGAAAAATATTAACTATAAACAAACAAAATGACCATGGTTATCTCCAGCAAGGCTTTACCCCTTCTGAAGTTCAGGGTGAGAGCCTCTGTTTTAAAAGAAGACTCATAAAACTGCATCATCTACCCTCTCTGGAGAACCAGTAAATATTGGCAACTTCAGTTATATCACCATAGTAACACTGATGACCCTCTGATCCCTCCTGGGTGGTCCCCTGAGTGTGTGATAACCATCTCTGTATTCCAACCTACCAGTGCACTTAGATGTGAGACTGCTCCAAGATGAAAGGCTTAGAGAAAAATCCAACTAAGTAATCTAGACCCTGCACTGATATTTACCAATCTCTTTTGAGAGCTCTAAATCAAAGGTTACTATATACAAGCTATTACTATCACTATTAAATGTACATTGCTATTTTTACTTCCATGTCTTAGACATTAGATTGGAGGGATAGGACATTTGGCTAACCAAATCCAACTGCCCCTGCCTATTTGCTAATTCTTATCATATAGTACTAAGTATCCAGTGTTTCCACCATGACCTTTGTGAATCAGTCTGATGGACTATTATGTTTTATATCTTATCAGAAAGTTCCTGAAGATACATTGCCTGGAGGACGGAACCTGGGAGCAAGGTCACTGCATCCCAGTGGTGTGTGAGCCCCCATCTCCTGTGTTTGAGGGCATGTACGAATGTACCAATGGCTTTGAGCTCGATAGCCAATGTGTGCTCACCTGTAACCGAGAAAGTGAAAGGGTGAGGATGACTTGAACTGTGTTTTGGATCAGGATGTACCCTAGTCTTAATGACCAAGAATGTTGAGTAGAAATTATATAAGTGAATTCCAACACACAGGGCCTTACTAAGTTGGGATTCTAACCAGAGTATTGATATAATTTCATAGGGAATTCAGAAGATACCATGTTTTTTTGTTGTTGTTTGTTTGTTTGTTTGTTTGTTTTGGGGGGTGGATATTCTTTAAGAACTTTCTTTTGCATAAGAAGAAAAACCTGATGATTTGGATACCTTGGTAAATTCCAAAAAAGGCTGGGGTTCTGATTCAACAACGTGATTTCCTTCCATGTGTGGCCACTGACCTAACATGGCTAGAAATACCAATATTACTTTCTTCAATGGAACAGAGTCCTGAACAGACATATGAATTCCTCAATAAAGGCAAAGCTGAAAGTGGTACTTTTATTCTCTCTAGGACTTTGACAGAAGAGGTCCCACGTGAAAACTATAGTCTTATCATGGTTATATGATTAAGATCAATTTTATTTTGGAATCTTTATAAGTACCACATTATACATGAAACAGGAAGTTAACCAGGTTCTCTAGGCAAAGGTCAGTGACCTTGTCTGGTCTCCTGGCATATGTCTGTATCTCAGTATCCAGCACTCTAAGATGAGCACTGTAGGATAGATGTGAAAAGAATATGCTATGGATATGACAAAAAATCAGACACATCTGTTTGCACTGACTCTTTAAGGACTCATGAAGTTGGCCAGATGAAGGGAGAGTTATCTGTAATTCCAAAAACTCACTTTCTTGGTTTTTATGAATTAGTTCTATACTGTATGTTCTTTGCATTTAGGATACTTTGTGTTGGAGGTGTGAAGCTAAGAGTCACACAAACCAGCACACATGTGGAAAAGGCAACAGAAGTTCAGTGAGATCCAAAGTAACTCTGTTGTATGCATTCAAGCAGAAAGGCAAAAAGTACCTTCAACATTTTGTGAGTTTGTTTCACTAGATCAAATTCATCTTGAAAAAAGCCTGACATTTGCCACAAACAATATTTGTGTGACAGTATGGGTGAATCAAAGCAAAATAGCACCAGGAGAAAAAAATTTCCAAAAATATCTCAGAATACATAGGCTACAGTGGATAGCTCATCCTATATTTATAGCCAAAGGAAAACACATCATAAATAAATTGATGACAAAATTTTTCATGATTCCTTCACATGAAAACATTAAAAAATTGTCCTGACATTTTTTGGTCAGTAACAACATGGCTTATTATTTTAAGAGTGTCTTTTATTCTAAGTTCTAGAAGTTAGAGAACACTACCATTTGATTACATCCCCTTTCCCCAGTCTAGATGCAGTTAACACAATAATGAAATTTTTCTTTACTTTTGATCTTCTAGCTTCCCATCCTCTGTACGAAGGAAGGACTGTGGAGTGAGGAGTTCAAGTTGTGTGAGAAGCTGCAAGGGGAATGTCCTCCACCACCCTCGGAGCTGGATTTTGTGGAATACAAGTGCGAACAGGGCTATGGGATTGGTAAGTTCAAGAAGAGGTGTGGATTCTGTTGCCAAGTAATCTTTTTATTAGGCCTGGCTGAATCTTGAATAGATCCAGTGTTCTCCCTGAGGAGTGTATGGATATGCAGTTGACTCTGAGCTGCTTCAATAAAATAGAAATCTATAACAAATACATTTATTTTACTCCTCCATGTGTGTATAATGTTGGTGCAGCTGCTGGGCTATTTGCTTAGTGTCTGGTCATGTTACCTATTTCACTGCAGGCTGAAGGTGGTTGAGTTTGGGGAGGAGTTGCAGTTCCAAGAGGAGAGGTGGGAAGGTGGAGCCACACACCCAGCAAGTGCTAGGCTCCTCTGCAGTGTGGCTGTAGGAGAGAGTTCCTGAAAGGGACGATTTGAGATTGCATTTGCTTGTGTGATCTTCAGCCATTCTTTCTCTGTAGAGGACCAGGCTCCAGAGCCTCTGGGCAATTTCTTAAATAATTGCAATTAAAGGTCTCTGTGGCCAGAACTGGTTTATAGTGATGTGGACTCACTTTAGCCCTGGCTAGATCAAAGCATCATGGGAAAGAGATGCTGTTGGTGGAAAACCTTGTGAGAGTAATGCCAACTGTACAAGCAAGCAGTGATTTTATAAGCCATTCTAACTTTTGTAATGCCAGTGGATATAATTTGAGTTCAGTTCATGAGAAAGCTTATTAGTTTCTGAGATGGTTCTTTGCCCTCTTCAAATTGCCCTTTGCACTGAGATATCTTGAGGTCAGGCAGTGGGGAGCTTGGACTATGCTTCTCAAGTGATGTTTCATGAGCAAATTCTCATCTTTCTACCCTCCAATTTCTACATTAATAGGTCATGTATTCACATATTCGATATATAGAGTCCTTTAGAGTCATGTGGCTTTTTGAATTATTATACAAGTTAGCAAAAAATAAAAATAAAAACAGAGATAGTAAGAGCTGAAAAGAAACTTGGAGATCATCAAATCTATAGATGAGGAAATAGAAAACCCTGGAGTGTACCTTCTTTGAATTGAATTTTGGGAGACACTTGGACTCCATCTACAAAAGAGTGGAGTCCAAGATTTTCCTTTAAGAGGCCAATATGTGACCAGAATCTCTGCTTTGGATCTCCCCTGGTTTCTTCTTTTAATCACATCATTTTCTTGCAAGGCTGCCAGCATAACGATCATCAATGTAGAAATTATTAATCTGCCTTCAAAATTTATGGGTCAGCTAGTAAAGTTCTTAGGTAGTAGGTGCTTTAGATGATCCTAGAGGCAGAAATAATATTAAATGTACTTAAAATGCATCAACCAATCAGGATAGACCTTGGCTAGACAGAATCCCAGAGTGGGGTCCTGGAGGTCTGCTGGACCAGGAGTTAATCTTTTAACTGCTGGCTCGTGAAGAGATTCCGAGATCCCAAAGGAATCTAGAAAGAAGAGTGGTCACTTGGGGCACAGAGTGTTAACTTGGGGGCAGAGGCCCTCCACTAATTTGTGTATAAAGTATCTTCACAGGTGCATACAAGAGGAATATCAGTCTTGCCCATACCCATGATAATGATGACCCATAGCATAGAGAGGAATTGCTGAGGAAAAATCAAAACTGTTGATTCCAAATGAAAAAGACTGAGATCTGGAAAGTCAAGTGTGTGCTGTAAATTTCTGTTTCTTCAGGTGCAGTGTGCACCCCATCATGTGTAGTGCCCCCTCGTGACCCAGTGATTCTGCCTGTGAACATCACTGCAGACACTCTGGAGCACTGGATGGAGCCCATCAAAGTCCAGGTGAGCAAAGATACACTTTTACATATCGAAGACAGAGCAGTTCCCAACAGACAGCATGTTCCCTGGAATAATTTCAGAGGCTTTCAAAGCATCCTTAAGGCAAACAACTACATGGGTCATTTCCTAAAGAGAAGGTTTGCAAATCAAGAAGGAAAAACAGGAAAAGCTTGAGAAAAAAGATGGCCTACATCCAAAGAAATGTTTCAAAGATAATAGAGAAGGAAGATTCTGAAACACAAAGAACAGATAATACAGGAAGAAAATTAAGATGGAAAGTTTACTTCCATCTTCAGCCTTGCCAACAGAAGAGAGTAAGGATGGAGACATGCTATTATTTTGTAAATGTTTTAGGGGTGTGCTGGTTGTGAGAAGCAAGAGGTAAGGGTTGAAATTCTCAAGTGGACTTTCAGGGCCTTTGTTGTGAAGGCATCTTCCTCCCTCACCTACTACACACAGACATCTAGGCCTTTCTATGGTGATGGCAAAAGCAGAGAAATACCCCGATAGAATGAGAGGATGCTAAACAAAAGGGCTCTCAACAGTCAAATAAATGCCTGCCCATCAAAGTGACTGAGCAGTGGAGTCTGGTAGTTGGGACAGGCAGGAGACAGCCAAATGTCCAGGCAGTACCATTGCTCACACCCAGACACAAGGGCCTCTGCTGACCATCCTCCTGCAGCACCCAGAGGCCTGATGTCCAGGTTGCCTGACTGTGGAGTTGCTCCTTAGACTGTTGGTGGGAGCACTTGGTATTTCCCTCATCTGTTTTTCCTCTTCATTTTTTTCTTCACTTTTCTCTTATCTGTCATTCTAACACCAGAACCATAAAATTCTTGACGGTAGGAATGATACCTTACTCTTATCCCCAGATGTCCTCAATGCATGACTCATTTCATCCTCTGCTCAGAATAAGGTTGCCAGATAAAACGAAGGAGCCCAGAGAAGAATGGTCCCTACCTCCAGAGAACCATCTCTCAAGGCAAACCTGATTTTTCCACAAAACCTGTGCAAGGTTAAATTTTTATGATTAACCATTGTGACGAGAGAGTGTTTTATGATATCTCATGGCTTTTCTAGGAAAATTAAGGTTTTGACTTGCAAGTGAAGAAGTGGTCCTTGAGGAAGGTGATTTCATGGGGAGATTACTTTCTATGTATAATGTGGCAATTGGTTGTAAATGAGTGTTTCTAAATTGTATTTGAAAGTATTTCTTTCTGTAGTACAAGAGCATCCATCATAACATCCTATTTCCCATAGTAGTTTGCTTCATAAATGTATTTTTTACAGACAATGCTTCTCTTTTTTTTAATATATTATAATTATGAAATCAAATTAATGAAGTGAGGTCCAAATTAATTAGATTTTCCTGTGGCTGCAACATGTTAGGTTTGCAAATTCTCAACAATGCATGAAATCCCTTTCTTAACTCCCCAGTTTTTCAACCGAATTGTTCATTCAAAACAAATCTTATAATTTCTGGCTGTTTTTCAAATTGGTCGCCATAGGATTAATAATTAATAAAATAAAAACAAAATGTTTTAAGAGGAATAGAGAAGCAAGAAGAAAAAGAAAAGATCATTTTTTCCAGGAGCCATAATTTCCAACAGAATGGTGTCACCCACCCTTCTGCCTCCTCATGTCCTAATCCTTGCCACCATCTCCCCAAAGTGTCCTGTTAAAGGGTACAGTTATGACAGCTCCAGTCATATTTGCCCCCCATCAGTGGGAAAACAAATGGCCCAGTTCCATGAGCCATGGAAAGGCCATCTTTTTCATCAGTTTTAAGCATGGAATTGCTGACTCTTTTTGAATATGTCTCTAGGCATTGAATCCCTCATTGCTAGAGAAGACTAGTCAAGAGGGTCTTTGAGGGCAAAGGAAAAGGAACTGGAAAGTAGATGCCAGAGTATTGTACAATGGCCCAAGAAAATATGCAGAATAATACTGCATTTAGGTTGCTACATCTATAGAAATAAGGAAATTGCCATAAACATGGGCAGCAGCAGAGCTCTGTGGTCTGATGTGATGAGCCAAACAACTATTGGAATAAAAATAAAAATAAAAATCACAATTGAGCAAATTTTTTTTTTGTTAGATTTTACTGTTGGCTAACCATCAGTCTTGTGACCTTTAGGCATTTAACTAGGCAACGGCCTTCATACAGCTTTAGACTATCCAATAGCCCTTAAATGGTATTCTTTCTCCCTCTCCCTTGCCCTCTCCTCCCTCTCTCTCTCTCTCTCATGTCCTCCCTTTTACTATTCTTCCTCCTTTTCTTTTTTTCTTACTTTAAACTTTTTTTTTTTAAATGGCCCAACCAACTTTTAATGGCTCAAATATTTAAATTGATTTTCTCTGAATCTCTTTCTGTTTGAAATTTCAAAACAAATTATTGGCTGCTCTTGCACAATGAATTCATCTGAGCAGTGACTTGCCAATAGTATCATAGCAATAGTTGTAACTACATACAAATATATAGCAATAATAATTTAAAAATTCAAAATAGTTTTACCCAGTAGGAAGGAAGGAAGGAGAATGATAATGGAGGGACACATTTGGGGACATTAATTAAATCTTTAGTGACTTATTATAATGTGGAAGCAGATAGAGCAAAATGTTAGGGTTTGATAAGGTTGCACAGAGGATATAAAGTTATTGTCTCAATCATTTTCAATAGCCATTCAAATGTAATCATATATGATTATAATTCGCCAAAAATGTTCCAGAAAATAAGAAAGTCATATTGAGCTCTTAAAAGATAAACCAAAGTATTTAAAATTTTGAGTTTATTTGAGCAAAAATCAATTCCAGTGGACTAGTTAGGAGCACCCCACCAGGGAAATACTTTATTATAGATAAAAGGCCAAAGCAAAGCAAGGAAGTTATTAATTGATTGGCTATAGTGTAAAGCATGGTTGGCAGATTGTGATTGGCTGTCCTTATGTTTCAATTGCATGACCTTGAGGGAATTCACAAGCTTATGTTTTGGTTGGCTTGCTATGTAAACTGCCATGGCAGAAGAGTTCCCTTGTTCAATGAATTTAACAAACTCACCAAGATCTTCTATGCCTCTTTCTTTCTACTTCCTATTTCAATTTGACAAACTCAGCAGGGCCTTCTATGCCTCCTACTTTCTACTTCCTCTTTCACCTCACCACAATAAATGTGCCCATAAAATTTAGGTCCTGAAAAGCATTTGAAATTTTCCTCCAATTTTGATCAATAACTAGTTCAATTAATGTTATATGCATATCTTTACTTACAGGATGAGTGACAGTCATAGGCCAGAAGACAAGGGAGAATTCTAGTGATACAACATCATATTTAGTGGTTGACAGTTACTCATAAAACATTGTTTCTCTCTGTGTCACTGAGATAAATATGAGTGGAAGACAGTTTCAGTTTTCAAGGACTTTGAAATTTAGGAAGGCATAAACACAGGGACCAGAAACTTATGCATTTTTATAGAAATGAAGAAAGGCTGCCAGTCTGAATGAGTCACAAGACTGAATTATAGATCATTAAAAATAGGTCATGGGTATTGCTAATTCCACAACCATGAATTTATTCTATGGATGATGTGTCTGTACACATGTGAAATGATTTACACATAAGCTTTATCTCTTAGAACAAAAGATTTTGTCTGTTAGAGAAAAATACCCATCAATATAGATCTAGTTTAGTAATTAGACTGTTAGAGAAAAATACCCATCAATATAGATCTAGTTTAGTAATTAGACTAAATTTAGTATAGACTAAATTTGTCTCTTAGAACAAAAGATTTTGTCTGTTAGAAAAAAATACCCATCAATATAGATCTAGTTTAGTAATTGACCACACAGTGCTCCACTCCATCCCTGCAGTGGAGCACTGTGTGGTCAATAGGACACAGCAGCCCAGCTCCTATAAAATGCACAGAACACCCGGGAAACATTGTGAAATGAAATATAGTTAGGCAAGCAAACAACAATAGACCAAAGCACAGAAGAAATCTATTACTTAAGTGAGGAAAGAAAGGATTTTATACATACACTAGAGGCCCTATACATGAAAATTCATGCACTGGGGTGGAGAGGGTCTCTCATCCTAGCCTGTGCCCTTTTGCAGTCCAGGACCCTTTGGGGGAATATCAACTTGCCCGCTTAGGCCTGCTCCCTGGGTGATCAGGCCTAAGCTGGCAGTCAGACATCCCTCTGGCAGCCCGTGAGCTCTCCTAAGGGGTTGTCCGACTCTGACTAATGGTTTAGGCCCGTCCCCCACAGTTAGTTAGACATCCTTAGCTCTGCCATGGGGAGAAGCTCCCGCCACCATCACTGTGCTGGCCAGCCCTGAGCTGGCTTCTGGTTGAGTGGTGCTCCCCCTGTGGAAGCACACTGACCACCAGGAGGCAGCTCCTGCACTGAGCATCTGCCCCCTGGTGGTCAGTGCGTGTCATAGTGACCGGTTTTTCCCAGTCATTTTGCCATTAGCATCAATTTGCATATTACCCTTTTATTATATAGGATATATGTAGTATATGCATAGACTATCTTTAGTGATATAGAAAACAACTAAAAGTAGGAGGGAGGAAAATAGTGGGAACAGGAGCAGGGTAGAGGTTATGTACACTTTTATACCTTTTATATTTTACAGATAGGACATGATCATGAAATAAAATTACACAATATAAAGATATAAAAATAAATTGGAAATAATAGCAGAGAAGATCCTTGGAGAGAAAGAATTGGAAGTAAAGATGGAATCTTTTTCTCTCTTTTGTTTTTCCTTTGCAATATATGTTTTGAGAATTTCTAAAGTTTTAAATAAACCAAACACTCCTACATTTGTAAAAGGGGTGAACCAGACAGAATGTTTAGCGGGTAGAAGAGAAGCTGACACATGAAGTTCAGCGTGTTCTGGAGAGTCTGGCAGTGGTCATCATGAGACAGTTTCAAGGCCAAGTATTTCTTTATTGGAGGGTTTGACTGTACACATGTGAACAGTCAATGCTCTCAGAGTGCTCAATGTCTGGTGGGAGGATGTTGACATTGAGCACTCTGAGAGCATCCCTTTCTCCTACTGAGATGCATATCTATGACCTGAACTGAATCTGAACTGATGCATACCTGTGATCTGAACTGATTAGTGTGGGAATGGGCATCTTTAGTGGATACAGTGCTAAGAGAAGGAAGCCAGTGGCCATGCATTCACATTTCAAGGGTACAAGTTATTGTACATTTTCATTACCATTACTGGTGATAGAGTTCCACTGGTGTCTGCATCAGAACATAAATGAGAATAATTTCTAGGTAGCAGAGCTTATAAGTATGTAGTCTGCTTGCATGGCTTTAAGTGCAGGAGAACAGCTCACTTTCTCAGGAGGCTGAACCTCCCTGTTGGGGTTACCTTATATGTCTGTAGTCCTGAATAAATTTAATAATCCTCTTATTAAAGTACAATGATAACTTAAGCCAAAGCACCTTCTACAATAGTACAATATGTAATTTTGAATATCAAAATTTGTTAGGATTCTTAGTGTTTACTTCCTTTAGGGAAGCTGTGAAGGAGGGGTTTTAGTTTACAGTCATGTAACTCCAGGAGAATATTGCAGATTCCTATTCTCACAGCTGACCATGAGGTTTTTATTCATATATACCCATATTAATATATGCAAATGTCTGCAATCTGATTACTGTAGCCATAGCATTGTAGAGTCTATAATTTCCAATTAATAGGGTGCTATCTTGTGTAAAGCTTGTATCTCCCCATGTGTTACTTTTCTTACCATTGAACTGAATTCCTATTGTACTGGAAAAAAAAATGTGAGTATGAAAGTCTGAACATGGGTGGGTGGGCTGGGTTGCAGGCTATGGAGAGAATCCCTCTGTCTCTTTGAAAACTTCCTATGGGACCTCCTCTTTTCCTGAGGTGGGTCTTTGGAAATTTTAAAATACAAAAATTAAATGGAAGAAGCTCAATGAAAATGAGTTGTCATTTAACAAAGAATAGATGACTATTTGTTTAAATGTGCATCTGGAAGTGGCCATTGGGAATGAGAAAGTAGCTTGTGTCCTAATGTGAGTGTGTTTTCACACTCAACAGCTTAACGTTGGTTCCCTTTTGAGTCCCAGTGGTTTCACATTAACCCTATTTGATCAGGGCACAGACTCTTTTTTTCCCTATAAGGAAGAGAAAGTGGTGTTCACAGAGCTGCAGAGTGCACTTGGCCTTCAGGGCTTGCCTGGTGTTCACATCTTACGATCTGGTATTTCTGAGATCCCTTTCTGGTTCAGGACTCTTCTTGTGAGGCTGTATTTCTCAGCCTTTAAAAACTCACGCTGCTTCCTGATCACAGCCATCTCACCATTTCTTGTAACGTTATTAAAAATGGCAAACAAATGAAATCAATATTATGCCTAAGACCACTTTATACTCATTATAATATTGATGATGCTTTTTAAAACCACACCTATACCACTGCTCTGGAAAGTTTGATGCCTTAAGGAGGGAGAAGGAGGAGGAAGAGGATAAAAAGTCCCTTCCACTGAGAGTTTGTGCCGTGGCACCATCAGCAGGACTAGCAGCTCCACGGCAAAGTCCCGTCAGCTTTGACCTGCTTCATGAGTCCCACTCAGTGTCTCACTCCTCAGGGATTGGGGTTTGGCTTGTGGGGTAAGCGCAGGACATGCCCCTTTTCTCACTGACCAGGTGTCTTAGTGTTTGCACTTTCTGTCTTCTCCTTCAGAGCATCGTGTGTACTGGGCGGCGTCTGTGGCACCCGGACCCTGTCCTGATCCATTGCATCCAGTCCTGTGAGGTAAGTCACCACCCTTTCCCACACTTCTCTGCTTAACTCCAGGCCTTTAGCCTTTCTAATGCAAGGTCCTCCCTTTCTCCAATTCTGTGCTTTTTGTTTAATTTCTACAACCCTACAACTACAGATATTAGTATTTCTGATTTTGGCTTTTCTTCAAGCAAAATTCCAGGGTTTCATTGAAATGACTCAATAAAAGTAAGTTAAAAGCAAATCAGAATTATTTATGGTTTTGGGATTCTTTAACAGGGCCTTGTTTGAGCTTAATTAGATCAGAGTTTTGCAGACCGATGGCCCACAGACAGGTTTATTTGGCCAACACAGTGTCTGAAAACAATCTTGTTTTGATTGCTAATATTTTTAAAATTGGGATTTTTCACATAAAATTCATATGTGTATATAAAACATTTCACACACACAGGCACACATACTCCAAGTAAAAATAAATATGAAACACTTTGTGCAAAGATTTTTCTCTTGAAAAACAAGACTATCTGGCAACAATTAGCTGAATCTGTGTAGCAGCTACAACCCCAGAAGAGCAGCTGTTCTTCAGGTCAACATGCTCCTCCCCTCGGCCTCTGGCTTCCTACCTTATTTTCACCCTCTGCCGGGGTTAGGCAGGCATCTGTGTTCCCCACCTCTGGGGTAGACCTGCAATTCGCTGTGGAGTAAACCAAACTAGACCTTTACTACCTTGAGGACTCCTGTCTACTTCCTCACATGGGGGATTCCCTGCCTTGGGGCACCTAGGGTGCTGTGAATTCCTTAGCCAGATTAACATGTGTGATGGCAAGGAAGAGTCATGAGTGAGGCAGCACTGATGGGGGATGACCCAGAAAGCACATGCAAACACCATTTAAGCTTTTTCACCCTGGGAAGAGTCAGTGACAAATACAAATCCTCTAGTCTCAATCACACCAGGTTTTGACCTCCAAATCTCTCACTGGAAGTAATTAAGCCACTTAGCATCAATACTTGGGTCATTCTGGCTGCTGTGTGCTAGAGAGAGCTGTTTAAAGGCTGTTGATTTCCAACACCCTCCCACCCCCAACCAACTTGCATGTTAGTTACCCTTCTCTCCCAATCTTCTTTATCTCTGTTTATATTGATCTATTTCTGGTAAGCTGGAGACTACATGAGGCCAAGGAAGGGGAAAAGGTAGGTTTGAGACGAAGGGAAAGGAGACCAATAAAAAAGTGTTCTGAGAGGGCATCAGGAAAAGGGCGAGCATGGAGTGCGCTTTGTGATGGCACAGCCAACAAAACAGCTCATCTCCTGCCATCATTAGAAAAACAGATGACAGTGGGGCTGGGAGGAGAGGAGTGACTCATGCACTGGGCAGGGGGTAAGGATAGGGAAGAGGAGGCCAGAGAACAGGGAGATAAACAGACAAAGGACTTGGGCCTGGGAAGGGATCAAAGGAGCTGAGAATTCCCTTCTGCTGCTTCATTGTGAGATCACAAGAGGGCGGGTGGCTGGCAGGCCTTGGAGCTGGCTTCAGTGTTTCCCAGAAGGTTAAACATGGAGCTTCCCTCTTTCTCCTCCCCCACCTAGCTGCACCCCAGCACATCCTCTGGATCCCTATTCTAGAGTTCCCTAGGCTTCTCCATGTCCTGTGGTTGCTGGGACAAGGAATGAAACTCCATTCCCTGCCGAGCTGTTACCTTGCTCAGCGGAGCCTTGACCACCCAACTGCTGTTGGTCCTCTCACTTGAGTGGTTCTCCCAAGTGTGGCCCCTGAACCAGCACAATGGATACCACCATGGAACCTGTCAGAAATGCACACCCCCAGACCTCATCTTAGACCTGCTGCATTGCAGGCTCTGGGGCGAGACCCAGGACTCTTTCAGCAAGACCCCCAGGGATCCGTGAGATTGCTCAAGTTTGAGAATCACAACTTTAGTCACTGTGGGAGCAGATGAGAAGGTTCCTAGCCTGTGGAGTTCTTAAGGTGAATTTTCCTTTGTCTAGGAATACTTCTAGCCAACATTATTTACATTCTGATTGTTCTACAAAATCAGATTGAAAAGAACAAGATTCTTCTGGTCTTCCATCAAGGGCTAGAGGGAAGAAAAATATCTTAAAGGCCTGGAAAAAAACAGGAAAGGAAAAAGAAGAATCACTAATCATAGGAAAGGAAAATGATTAGGGAAGGAGAAACAACTCACAGGAACTATGTAAGAAGAAACGCAGAGAGGGAGAGTAAGAATGAGACAGAAAGAACGAGAGAGGCATAAATTGGCATGTTCTAGGGGCATCTTGGCAAACACTTAATTCTTTACTCGAAAAAGTCAGCTAAATATATTAGGGGAAACCTAAGAGTGTCACAGACAGATGGAGGGAAAAGAGACCCAGAGGCAAGATAAACTGAAGAGGGCTAGACGAAGAGAAGAAGTTTTATAAAGTGCAGCACAGAAATATGAGCTCAAATTAGACACCTTGTTCCCTGCTCTAAAAAGGGTTTTTTGTTTTGTGCTTTCCAGTACTGAATAGAATTCTAAGGTGTGCCTTTTAGACACTCCGCCTTATAAGACAGTGGCAGTCCTCCTGCTTTATTTCTCTTAGTGAGCCCAAGCCAGGGAACCCCTCACCTCACTACCCTAGCCCATGTCTCACTTTGTATCATTTTGGTGCCTCTGTGTGTCATATCCCCCTTGCCACAGAGATTTCACCTTTAGTTCTCCACTGTTCTATGCCTCTCACATTTTTTAGATGATAGCTGTACATTTCCCCCCCCTAAAAAACAAAACAAAAAAATGTGTATAAATAATGCCATCTGTTCATTGTCATTTGTGTTGCCATTGTCTCAACAAGAATGTGTGTATATCACTTGGCTGTGCATCATACCATGTACTAAAGGGTTGCCAGTTCAATACCCAGTGTGGGCACATGCCCAGACTTTGGGCTGGATCCCTGTGGGGGCATGCAGGAGGCAGCCAATTGATGTTTTCCTCCCACATCCATGTTTCTTTCTCTCTTTCCCTCTCAATTCCTCTCTCTAAAAATGAATTTAAAAAATATATAAAAATCAAACAAAAGATATGTGTACTAGATATCTGCAACCCAAACTTATTCAGACTTAAATTATATTTTTCTCATTGATTCTTGTGTTTGGCCTGTTGACCTGAACTCCTTAGATTTTTCGGGTCCTTGTTTTGTAAGTTGCAAATGGGCAAGGAATGATGACTCGGTTGATTGAAAGTTTTTGGAATCAAACAAATATAGATTCAAGCCCTGGGTCAGTCAAGTGGAGTGAGCATTTGTGTCTTATGGTTATTGGGAAGTGGGGGCAGCAACACTAGTTTAAGGAGTTGTAATGAGGTATTCTTGTGATAATGTATATAAAGCATTTGAGTCTTAATCCACATCTTCATAATAGGTGCTTATAAAGTGGTGGCATTAGTCATGAACTGAATAAGTACAGCAGAAAGCAGTGGGTGGAGCTGCTGGTGTGGCCTCGGTATGTTTAGGTGCAAACTCAGAGGGTGGGAAAGAGAAAACAAGAGAAGGAAGGGAAACAGGGATCCATATTCACAAATCACCTGGAGACACTGCCATATTCAGGCTGTCACCTGGTCATCTGGTTGCCAGATTGTTAGATGAGCAGCTCTACTCACTCCTAGTTGGGGCCTCAATGTTTCTCATTTGGGCTATTGCATTCCTAATTGTTCTTTCTACTCCCAAACTTGTGCCCATTAAAATTACAGACAAGCATACAGAAGTCTGTGTAGAAAACAAATATTTATTCTGTCATGTGCTTGTCCAAGAAAGTGTACTCTTTTCCCATAATGGAGAAAGAAAGGGAGAGGGAGGGGGAGGGGGAAGGAGAGGGAGAAAGACTCCTCATTTTGTGGGTATAATTGAAGTGAGTGTTCATCCTATCATGAGCAATATGATACTGTCAGTTCATATAAGTGTTATTCTCTAGTCTTCCTTACCTCTCTTCTTTCCTTCTTTCATACCTTCCTTCCTTCATTTCTTCTTTCTTTCTTCTTTATAAGGTTACATTTTTCTCCCCAAAGTCCACCATCCTAGGTTCCATTTATATTAAGAGCATCTTGTTCTCTAGAGAATGCAGCTGAGAATAAAGACCACATATATAGCCTCCCTTTGGATAGAAATGATTAGTTCCCTTCCTGAGGGATGATTACATTGAGTGCCCAGTAACCTACATTTTGGCTCTGCTTTTGCTGTGAGCATGTATTTCTTGCAAGTTCTTCCCAGGAGCCTCCTGTTTGGACTACAGTTTCTGATTCTCCCATCAGCCCTTGGCTGGTTCTTATTTTTGCCCTTTCCTTTTCATAAATGAGAGTTGCCAGGAGGACAGGGGTGGAATAATGTCAGAGGAATTAGGTTCAGATACTGAATTTATATTTGTTAGTTATGTGTAGCCTTTGTCTGGCTTTCTCTCAGAACTCCTGTGAGAAGCAAGTGAAATAACTGATGTCAAAGTATTATATAAATTGTCAAATAATATAGTAATAGTGATATTGCTTAAGGAATAATATAAGTAACTGTGAGGGGAAAGGGTCTTATTGAAGCAACATATTAAGAACCAAGAAACAGTTCACTTATATCCAGTTATGACTATTTATGGCTTACTTCATGTAGCTGTGGTTAGTTGATGTTCTTGAGGCCTCCAGTAAATCTTAAAAATCATTTAAGTTTTTTTTGGGGGGGGAATTTAAAGTAAGTCTCTTTGAACATTAGCTGACATTTCTCCTATGAATTCTTATACATACCATGGTGAATACCTGTTATCTCACTTGTCACATTATTCCAACATTATCTGATAGGTCTGTCCTTCCAACAGTCTGCAAACTCCTGAATGGCAGGACATGTTTTGTTTACCTCTTTACCTGTTGGACAGAATCAGTCCTGATTATTCAGTGGCATCTGCTTCTCAGCAGGGACAGAGAATTGAAGGTAGAAGTTAGACTTTGAGAGTCTTACAATTGCAAAAGATTGGATCAGTTTTCTGGGAAGTAGTGTGAACAATAAAGATAGGAGGTAAAGGTAAGGAAGAAGTAGAAGAAATGAGAAGTAAAAACCTGCCCTGCATAGAATCGAAAGGCCTTGCCATAGACACAGGGTGGTGTCCTGGTTTGGAGTCCCACATGCACCTCCTTGCCATTCCCTACCGTGTTTTCTTGATCAAGTTGGTTGACTTTTCACTTTTCAAAATTTGTTTCCCCAGATTTATAATGTAATGGGTAAGATGTATCTTTTAAACTTGTCAAACTCTGGGTTCGGTAAACTGTGAAGACAGAGACATAGGATTATGGTTTGGGGCTGGTGGAGAGGCCACACCTCTGTAAAGTATGGGTCATGCTAATTTTTTAGGGGAACCACGAAACCTGCTCTTATTTCTGGGGAATTTTGCCTTCTACATAGATTTTGACCTTGATTATCCCTGTGCCCTTCTCTTAAGGGCCCCTGCACTGCTTTGGGGCCTTCTTGGTTAGCCTTGTTCTTATTTACCTATGGGTTGCATTTGGGAAATCTGTAGGCACTGTCCTAGCTTGGCATCAGTCCATTTGAGTTTTACTATTTCTGTCCTGGTAATAGCTGGTAAGAGAAACTCTTACTAAAATATGTGAGTCAGAGCCTGATAAAAATAAGGTATGAGTATTTGGTAGACACGCATGGAATGTGTGACAAACTAGTGAAACTCCACTTATCAGTAATTTTCAATAGTTTCTGTTATTCAAAGCAAAATTGGTGCTTTCCCCCCACTATCCTAACAGACACATGTGCATACACTGAGAGAGTGAGAGGCCAACCTGACCTGGAGGAGGATTTGATAAAAGCTTGCTTAATAAAACTTTTTTACAATGGAAATTCTTATAAGCCCGAAAAGACTGGATTGCTTTTAAATTATAGGCAATTTAACGAAAAATTATAGCTGATCCTGAATAAACAGCAACATGGCTCTGTTCTAAAAAAGCTCCAATAAGTGTAAGTGGGACCCACAGAAACCCACATAATTCCTTCGTTTTTCAGGATTCTCACCATTGATCTCTTTCTATTTTCTCATTAAATCTGGCTCCATAGCCATTAGAAAATACACAACAATTGATGGTAACAAAAAACAACATTAAAAGGGATAATAATACCCTTGGGGGGAAATCAAAAGAACTGGAATTTTTAAGCCTAAGAAGAAAAGAATAAATATTAATATAGTATTAATCTTTAGTAAATATTTTCATGTAGTAAATAGTTTAGAGAAGAGTTAATAGTCACCATCCCCTTTTAAGAACAGAATAGAAAATAATGGGCTTAAAAAACTGAATGAACTGTTTCACATAAATCTGTCTGAGGTTATCCTGAAAGTATTAGACTTTTACAGGGTTATAAAGGGACATGTTTAAAGGCATATTAGTCTTTGCAGCATCTTAAAGTAATATGTATTATGATCTCTCTGATATGGCTAACCGTTTTCTGCTGTTTGGTATTCTCTTTCCCTATACATCTAGCATGCAGTGGATTTAAATGCATACATATTTGTGTTTTCTTAAAGCAACCAATAGAACTATTTTTATGTAGCATTACCATAAGAGTTACTACCTTGATAAACATTTGCATAGGAGGGAATCGTGGGTGGAAAGTCTAGGTGAGGAGGCCTTGGGGACAAATTTACTAGTAGCTTAGAGCAGCCACATTTACTTAAATGTAGGTGGTCAGTTAGTGTAGTTATACATTTAGTAGTTGATAACAGCAGTGCTTCCATTACTAATTCATTCCACTTGCTATTGCCATTCCTTGGATTCTTTCTTCCCTGTTGTCTTGGACCTCTCCCTTTTATTTTCTGTATTTCAGATAGTAGCCCCGTTAGCTGTGTCTGGGACGTGTGCTGCTGCTGCTGCTGCTTCTTTTATATAGATATAGATATAGATATAGATATAGATATAGATATAGATATAGATATAGATATAGATATAGATATAGATATAGATATATAGATATATAGATATATAGATATATAGATATATAGATATATAGATATATAGATATAGATAGATATTGATTTCAGAGAGGAAAGGAGAGATAGAAACATCAATGATGAGAATCATTGATCTGTTGCCACCTGCACCTTCCACACTGGGGATTGAGCCTGCACCCCGAGCAGGTGCCCTGACTGGGGATTGAGCTATGATCTCCTGGTCCATAAGTCAATGCTCAACCACTGAGCCATGCTAGTGGGGCTGGGACACGTGCTTCTTGATCACTAACCGTCATTGCCTGGGTCCACTGCTCAACCTTGATGGGATGTAGGAGGTGGGAGGGAGATGCAATTCATAATTGATATGAAGTAGATATGATGGCATGAAAATTGAGTGGTTATAGAGCCTCTTTTTCTTGCCCAGAATTTGAACCAAGAAAAAGTAGAGAGGAGTTGGAGTTAGACTTAAGAGTCCCATTATTCTATATGATGTGTTTTATTCTGGGTGCAGAATGCATGCATGCAGATCTCAATGAGACTGATCAGAGGTCAGGGGGTGGGAGAAGAGTATACCTGAGCAATGGTGATACTTAGGGAACTATGATGATGTGGGGCTCTTTTGGAGAAAGGGCTTCATCTCTTGTTAGGATCTTGAGTCCTCGTTATTTTCTGACAAGATGTGAGAAAGAAAAATAGGTAGGTAGGTAGGTAGGTAGGTAGGTAGGTAGATAGGTAGGTAGATAGATAAATAGATAGATAGATAGATAGATAGATAGATAGATAGATAGATGATAGATAAAAGTATTCTAGTTCATCATATCTGTGCAGCTCAATTGTAGGTGGTAAAACCCAATAGCATAACCATAAATTTGAGTATTCTTTATTCTAAAAGGTGAAGTGAAAACATATGTGTATCTGGGAAACATCAACGTATAATTTCCATGTTCCCTGTGGCAGTTAAACCAGGCTCAGGCCCTCCTGTGGGAAAGCAGGAAGGGTACCTTCTCCAAGGGAAATGCTTCAAGGCCTCTGAGAGTCTGGCCCAGGGAGTTCTCTGAGGCTTAGGACTCCCACGTGAGGGCAGCCATACCTGAGCCTTCAGAGAACCCGGTGGGTGAGGCAGCTGTGGCCCCTGGCCAGGTCCCACCCAGCATTTTGGGGTCAGAAACCCTGGGGAGGGTGTCTGGCAGCCAGTGTACAAAGCCTTCCAGGTGGTTCCGAGGCTCCTTGAGGCTTGAGACCTGCCGCCCTAGGGTTTGAGGAAGATGGCCCAACAGTGACAGTTGTCAGGGACTTAAAGAACACACCCAAGACTAAGACCCCCTCTGATTCCAAACCTCTCTCCTTTCTCTTCCCCTCAGCTGCTGAGGGAAACCTGTTCAGGCATTCTTTCTAGTCTTGTCTCATGGTTGCCTGTAAGATTTATCTCTTGTTACTGGGCTTTAGGAATGCCTTTGTATCATTAGTCACAGATTACTTCTAGTAAGTGGCCAGGACTTGAACTTCAAACTGTGACCAGATAGAATTGCTACTCATCTTCCAAAAAAACACTCACATTGAATATGTGTAAGTTCCTTATTAAAAGGAGAAAAATGATTCTGTTTAAAGAGGTCTATATACAGAAACCCCAATGTTCTATTCCAAGTTGATTGCTTGGGTATGATGGGATTGTGAGGTTGTCTACTAACTTTTCTTGTTTTCCTTTATTTATATCTTGTCATGTAAATACTAGCCAATAATCAAACTTCTTTTTGCCATATTTCAGCTGTTTACAAATCAGATATAACAATCATGTCTTCCCTGCCTCTCAGAGGATGGGTCGTATGGGCTTACTTTTCTCTTACTGTCTTGCCAGCTTATTTAATATTTGTGAATAGAAAGGGGTAGTTAAAAAGGGTTTAATCACAGTGGGGAGAGCAATGGCCCAGCAGCTATTGGGGACAGCTATTCCACTTTTGGTCAGGGTAGTGGAGGTCCTTACAAATCTAAATCTAAATACGTGTTGGATGTGTTAAAATCCAGAGAAAATCTGAAAATTAGCTTAAGTTGGAGCTGTCTTTCAGCCCTACCAGCTGCCAAATTCCAGTCCCTCGGAGATCTGTTTGTGAACGTCGCTGCCAGTTCTGTGCAGTGCACACCAGACTGGAAATCTGGGCATGTGTGCAGGCTTGTCCAGGGGCCCATTCGGTGCAGGGCCTGACTTCAGATCCCTCAGCTGGAATCTCTGAGAGCCCAGCTCCAAATGTTAATTAGGACGAGGTTTTCATTTTGAAAGCAAAAACCATTGTTTTTTTTCCTCGCTATTTTTCTTTTTTTAATGAAACATTAAAAGCACAACCGTGCAAATTGGAAAACCTCATCTAGATGAACAACATTCGTGAGAATGTATGCTCATCTGAAACTCCCGTGGAGCCACACTGTGACATCCTGGTGGGCTTCCTTCCCGAAGGCTGCCTTCTGCTTCATTTGTCTTCTCAGCCTCCTGGGTGGGCCACTTTCTCACTCTGTTAATTCTCTTTATGACATGGCTTGTCCCTTTCTCTCCTCCCACCGCACCCTTTTTCTGATTTACTCCATGCTTTTCCTTATTTTTTCTGTTGTTTTGATTTTTCATGTCTAGCCTAGCCTTGCAGACAATTTAAATACTACTTTCCTGCAAAATTGACATCACAGAAATGCAGCTTTCTTTGACCTGCCTGACCTTCTAGATGCCTCCCATTCATTATGCTGAGGCTATAAAATTAGCAGCTAGCAGATATAATCAGGTTATGTCTAGAAATAATTCCACCCCTTTCTTCTTTTCATGGGGGCTTTGCTCCACTGACATTTCTAACTGTGCTTCTAAAATGTGTTTTAGATGCAGACTGAGCATTGACGCAGGTCATTCACAGAGACTGATCTTAAATTCCATGGGACATGAATTACCATCATTGCCATTTACCATCATTGTCATTTGTATAACGCTTTTATTAAATAATCATATGGACAAACACTTTGGAAAAATTCATATCATTTGAATTGTTTCTAATTCATCCTACCAAAATAGATGTTCCTTTAAGTGAAATTATTTTATTAAATAATTGTTTGTATAATGACTGAACACTAGCAAAATAGTGTATTAAATCTCTTACGCTTTATTTTTCAAAGTGTATAAAATATATACAGAGATTAACTAAAGTAGGTTTACAGTTGTGAGTACATGAGTTTCTTTTTGTATTATTATTTGTTAATATATTATTTTTTATACAAACAATTATAAACCTACTTTTGCCCACTCTTATGTGTATGTTGTATGTTTGTGTATCTATGTTTTGCCTTACCCACCAGTGAATTAATAATAGAGAAAAGGTGACACTCCCAAAAGATTGCAGTTATTTACAGATCATAGCACGTGTAAGAAAGGGTACACATTTCAACTCCTGGCCAATGAATTTAAATCTCAGCTCTGCTGATATTATTAGCTATATTTTTGCATAATATTTTAAAACTTAATTTTAATTGTATAAAAGTAATATATGAATCCAGTTTTAAAAAATCAGATAGCACCTGTAGGTTTATTTGCAAGACTAGTAGTGCCTGCCCTCTGCTCTCTAAGCTCAGTACAAGGAGTGAGATCGGCAGGAACTTTGGGGAAAGTAGTGTCCCTGAAAAGACTTTTGATATGGGTGAGACTTGAATATAGTTATTGGCTTTGGGTAGTAATCTTGTTGAGAGACTAGAGACTCAAAGTAAAGGCGGTAGAAGAGGTTACAGATTCCTTTGGCTCTGAGGCAGGTAGGGAAGCTAGAACGATGACTGGAGATAAGGTTTGTAGGGTAACAAATGGAATTCAGAAGAATTCAAGGACTTCATGGGCAGTGGCTTCTCATTTCTCTGTGCTGACTTGTCCATCTCAGTTGCTCAGGACAACATCCTTGGTGTCATTTTCATTTCTCTCATTCTCTTGCTCTCCACATCTAATTCATCAGCTAATCCCACTAACTCAGTCTTTAAAAGGTATCCACAATCCCACCACTTCACCACTTAACCTGTGTCACCTGCTACCTGGATTACTGCGACGGTGTCCTAGCTGGTCTAATGATACCCTGTCTACTAGTATTCTCACAGTTTATTCTCAACACAACAGTGAAAGGGGTCCCCTTAAAATGTAGCATTTTAAGCATCCCTCTACTAAAGCCCTCGGGTAATTTCTCATTTCACTCAAGGCAAAAGTGAAAGTCCTTCCAGTGGCTTACCCCACCCTCCCAAAGTCCCTGTCTGACCTTCTGACCAACAATGACAGATGTCCTTCCTCATTCTCTACCTATCCCCCAATACACAGTGCTCACTTACACAGACCTGTTTAAGTTTTTATAGAACTGTTATTTTCTAATCACTAAGTTACTTGTTAGAGTTAATGTCTATTTCCCCCACTGGATGGAACTTTATTTTAGTCACTGTTCTATCTCAAGTCCTTGGGACAATGGTATATATTGACTACCACATGGGAAATGCTCAGTAAATACCTCTTAGTGGCTGAATGAGATAGGATGGTCAGGGCAGCCCCAGCCTGCGGAGAGAACTGGCAAGAGGGTAACAGCCTGAAGAAGCAGCCTGATTACTGTGGGGGTAAAGAAACATTTTGCTAAATTGTGAAGAATAAAAAAATTTCCAGTAGACCATGAGTTTCTTGACACCGTGAAGAGTTTTTTCTACTGACTACTTTTTTGTGTCATTGCTGTGGAGTTCAGTGCACAGTCAGTGTGGCCCAGGGCTGGGATTCTCAGCTGGGCAAGGTTGGGACTCCCTGGGTTCCTTCAGCTCTTTCTCTGATGAGAGAAAGCTTGGCTCCATCTATTGCCTTTCTTCTCCCTGGCTAAGGAGTAGTCACAATCACTAACTCCCATGGGAAAATGATGTCTTCCTTGGTCGACTTTTAGCTTCTTTTGCTCTCAAATTGTAGACACTAAAAATGCTACACCTGTGCACGGGATTATCTTCATTATTATTGTCCCTGTGTGAAAAGGCTTCTGAAGTGAGGCCAGCCTGAGGCAGGCCACACACCCTAAGGGCCCACCAGTGTTCCCACCAAGGGAGTGGTCAGGACCAGTGCACACAACTGTCACAGGCCAGGAGGGCACAGCCTCTGCTCCCCTGTCCACCAGCCTGATTCCTTCCAGGCCTCCAGCTCCAAGCTGGTTTTCTGTGGCTCTTCTTGGAAAGGACTCACCTTTCCAAGAGTAGGCACCCAACTGGACATCAGACTCCTGTTTAAAGGGTCACACAACAGCTCAGATCTGAGGTTTGCTGACAGTATCCCAGCTCCAGCTGGGGTGACCTTGCTCCACAAGCTTCCCCTTAAGAAAGGATTCCCACTGTCCACAGAAATACAAACCCTCCACCTCATTTTCCCTCTATTTCATTGAACAGAGTAATAAGAATAAGAGAGAATATTGTTAAGCTTTTGAATGCTTAACCAAACTGAATACGAAAAGAAATAAAAATAAAGCAAAACAGGCAAATAAAAGAAACCTTAGACTAGGGGTCCTCAAACTTTTTAAAGTGGGGGCCAGATCACGGTCCCTCAGAGAGCTGGAGGGCCGGACTATATGAACTACTAATTCCTACTGTAACACCTCGGCTGCGCTCACTGCTCAAAAAACCTGGCGGGCCGGATCAGACTCCTCTGCAGGCCGCATGTGGCCCGTGGGCCGTAGTTTGAAGACGCCTGCTTAGACTATGCACCTCTTTTGTGAACAGACTCATTGCCTCTTCCTTATCTCAGAAGCCCTGCCCAGGAATCCTAAGTAAGCCTTTTGTTTCCCCAGTGGATTCTCCAGAGCCTTTTCAGTCTTATACGTACATTGTTTTCCCTCCTATGTAAGATCAGTAATGAGAACTTGGCAAGAGAAAGATTTAAGTGGGTCAAGAGGCGCTTGTGGCTTTTCTCTGGGTTGTTTTCCATAGCCCCATTCGAGCCTGTAGCATACCTCTCAAGACAAAGCTGGCAGCGGATCTAACCCCGGTGAGAGGCCGAGGCCCGAGCAGACTTCCTGCAGCACAGCGCCTGGGTTTCCTTCCACACACATGCACACACAGCCGCGCACCCGGATCCTCATCGAGAACAGATGTTGCTGCCCCCTGTGCCAGCCACGTGTTCTGCATGGCATTTTCTTCTGCAAAGCTCCTGGCAACCGTGTTTTTCTTTTCTTCTCCCCTCCCTTGGCCTCCTACCCTCCCTTCCCTACCCCCTACACCCACTGCATGTACAAATTCCCGCCTGATTCATGCTGGGCCAGCCTCAGATTTTTGTTGTTGTTATTGTTATTGCAAACATTAGATGCTTCCAAGCTGGAAAAAAAATGAAAAGAAAAAAGAAAAAGAAACCACAGCAACCCCCAAAGAAAACATGTTCTAACCCAGGAATGTACAATACTTCATGCATGGGAAGCATCTTCCCACCTCCCCAAGCTTAGCTACAGAATCTAGGGTTCCAAATTCCAACACATGAAAAAACAAACTCATGCAGATTTTTTTTGGGTCTGAGCCTCATACCATTTCTAAAGCTAAAGGCTTGCTGCTCCCCCCAATGGCTGTGTTTGTAGACGCCCCATAGCCTCCTCTCCCAGCTTACACCATGGTTATTAAACCGTGTCACTCCTTCACATCCATTTCTTCATTTCTTCACTTAAAGTAATATTTTCTGAATGCCTACTGTGTGTCAAGATTACAAAAATGAGTAGGCGTTCCAAGCAGAGAGTATGCAATAGAGGTAAAAAATTAAATTACTACCCCATGAATATTGATACAAAGATATGACCAAAGTTGTATGAGAAAATAGAAAATTTATCAAATAACTTTTTTTACTCTTGTGGAGAAGGTCTTATGGAGGGGTACCATGTGAAGTGGACTTTGAAGGATAAAGAGGAGTATATGGAAAGGCAAAGGTGTGATGTGGACGGAAATGGCAAGATGCAGTCATCAAGTTTTTCTGTAATAATACTGCCTAACAAGTAATCCCCAACTAGCGATATCTTTTAATAACAATATTTATTCCTTATATGCATTTGGAGGCTGACTAACGTAGTTCTGCTGTAGACTGTGGGTTGGGTTCGAGTATGCTCCATGTGCCTGCAAAAGCATGCCAGTGCTTTCCAAACTTCTGGTCCAATGTAGCATCTGCCACACACGCTCACAGTCCACTGGTCAAGGCAGACCACACGGCCAAGTCCAGAGTTTGTCGGAAGGGGAATCACGGTCTGCTGATAGTGAAGTCATGTCAAAGGAAGAGAGAGTAATCACGGTCTGCTGATAGTGAAGTCATGTCAAAGGAAGAGAGAGTAAAGGGTACTGTGGACATAAAACAACATCTGTCAGTTAGCCTTCTTAGACACAAACATCTGCTATACTCAGATTCACCCCACTTCACCCTAAGTCAGTCCAAAGGTCTTATCCAGTTATCACATTAGGCTTGAAATCTGGAATGCTGTTATTTACATCAGGTTGCAATGTAGCTTCTCTTAATCTGGAATGCTAAAGTTAATCTGGAGTATTTATGTAATCTGTACTTAAAATTCCACTTTCTCTGCCTTCCTTATACCCGGTGGGCAATGTGGAGCCGAATAAGACAAATACAATAAATATTCCCTTTTAAAGAGAAAAATGAGAGGCAGGTAACAGTCACTGGTCCACAACAATTCTTAAATCCTGCTGAGGAAATTTACAACCCCCCCTACTACTCATTTAATAGCTTTAGATCAATCCCTGGATTTAGCTCCTAATTCCGTTGTTCTTCATAGCTCTTGGTTCTGCTCTCTTGGAAGTTCTTTCTTTTCCATTATCCTCTTAGGGTCACAAAAAGAGCATCAGACTATCTCCCTCTTGGAAGCTAAGTAATTTTCTCAGCCTGCTTTCTCCTGGTAATAGAGGGGACCAAAACTCTTCTTATAGGAAGTCCATTTTCTTCTAGGCTGATAACTTTTGGTACTTAAACTCTCACAAGCTTTATTTATTTATCTATTTAACTTCAGTCAAATTCATGTTACAAGGGCTGTCCTCACATCATGTCTTTTAAGATCTGCTTGTCTCTTTTCCCCTTCCTCCTCCTCATCTCTTCCTCCTCCACCTTCTCTTCTCTCTCTTCCTCCCCTCCTCCTCGTCCTTCTCCTCTCTCTCCCTCCTTTTTTCCTCCCCCCCTCTCTCTCCCTCTACCTCCCTCCCTATTCTCTCATTCTCACATTAATTATAGGTATTCTGCATTTATGAGGTGGCTCCAGGACAAAATCCTTAGTCTCTTTGCTATGAGTCACTTTGTTCAGCTGCAAGGCTCCCCCAGGTGCCATTTTAATTTTGTTAGATGTCTTAGCGAATCATGTAATGGTCCACCCCTTGATTTGGTCTTTGCCTGCAATTAGGTCTTAACTTCAGTCTTGGAAGGCCTTTCCAATACAGAGCATTTCTCAGCGTTATCTTTTGCTGGCTAGTTAGGGATAAGGAACAGCCTTGTGTTTCGGCTTCAAAAGTCCTGTGATTCCTAGTGCTCAGATTCCCTGCCGGTTCTGCTGGCAAAGCAGCAGCCTTTTCTATGCTCCCCTCTTTATCAAGTAAAGGTAGTAACTACCAGCTCATCCCAGTAAGTTCTTCTTTAAATCTCTTTACCCAAAGCCAATAGGTTGTTAAGTAAATTTTCTGACCTGCAAGTTGTAGCAGTTAACATTGTAAGTGTCCTCACAACTACAGGAAACATTTAATCAAATGTCTTGGCACTGCATAAATAGCTATTTCAGTTTTATAGCTTCCCAAAATAATTTCCTTGCTTCCTGATACACCACGCTAATACCAGTGTTTTAGGTGTTTATTATGGCAGCACCCCACTTCTGATACCAATTTCTGTACTACTCAAGTGTTGCCATGATACTGTCAATAGAGCAAACAACCCACACCACTGGTGGCAAATCACAGAAAATATTACTGGCCTGCTTAGTGAAACAGATCCGGGAAACATGAATAAGTGTGGCATGATTTTGAGGTTAAGAGCTAGGGGGTAGATCACTCAGGCTCTTATGTGCCAAGCTAACAAGTTTGGACTTTATTCCGTAGCCAGTATTGATCCAATGGAGGCTTATAAATAGACTGAATTAATCAGAGCATACTGTGGTCACAAATTAACCCTGAAATCTCCGTGACTTAACGTGAGAGAGGATGGATTTCTCCCTCACAGAAACATTTGGGATCTCTAGAGTGCCTATCTTATTCCTCTGTCTTTTTAAGATGTGGTCTCCATGGTTACCTCCAAAGGTGCAGAGACAATACAAAGAGAAAGGCCAGTAAACCTTGAGTCCCTTGGACCAGAAATAACACATCCTTCCTGCTTGCCTTCCCATTTACCAGAACATGGTCACATGACCTTAAACCACTTCAGTGAGTCAGGGGAACACAGAGATATCAGGTAAGCAGAGAAAAGATGATAAGACTTATATTTTAGGAAGAAAATCATGGTGGCAAATTTGGGCTGTGAAAGTCCTTATCATCTCTCACCTGAACTTTATAAAGTAACTGAACTGAGGAAGTGGGAAGAGAAGAGATAGAAGAGGCTCAGTGCAAAACTTTCTGCAATAGAATGGTGAATATTTGGATGTTGGTTTTGATGACAAGAGAGGAGGTGAAGATGAAGTTAACTGGGTTGGAGCGGGCTCCTGTCTCAGAAATATCTCAGTTTGTTGTGAGATACGCTCAGCCGACAATTTATTAGCAATGAGAAGAGCTTTCTCTTATCTGTGCAGTTAGAACTGTGTACTGTTTGTGTTTTGTTAGTGTACATATTTTGAATGTCCAGTTAAACCAGTGTCTAGAGGTCAGGAGGCATATTTAATTCTGTATTTATATCCACCATCCATAATCTAGTTTAATATTAAACATTTATAAATAGTCCATTAATATTCACAATTGGCTAAGTAATCCTCATTTTATTCTTTTCTTTTGGCTGCTCCTGGTATATTATTTGAAAAACGTATTATGCATTGAATATGACATATTGGGGTTCAGAAGTAGTTACTATTTTATTTTTTAATGAGAGAAACCAAGTAGTAAATTGAATATGCATTATCCAGATGTGAAAGATCCCGAACAAAGAGGAGAAATCTCTCCCCCAATGTCCTCTCCCTTGTGTGCCGGTTTGGAAGTTTAAAATGCTTAAGTTTAATTTTCACCTCTATTGCTCATTCCCCAAGTGTCCTTGGGCCATGGCCCTTGGTCTCATTTTCCCCATCAATGGAATATAGATAATCATATAAACCTGCCTCACCAGGCGATGTGAGCACTAATTGAAAACGAGATTAGATTCAACTGAAGTCTTTCTAAAGGGAGGCATATGAAACGTGGTGGTGCATGTCTGCAGAGCTGTAGGTTTCCTGGAATGGTCTAGCCTTGGAACCACTTCTGTTCCTGATAATACTTCAGCTGAGTCCAAAGTGCCTGCAGCCTGCCTGGCTTGCTGGCTGTGCTCACCTGTCCTGGTTTCAGGTCTGTGTGCCCATCCAGAATTGCAATAACTGAATAGCAGAATCTAGTGAGCTCCATGCTTCCTGCTGTCCCCCCTCTTACCTCCTTTCATAATCCCTCTTTTCAGACAGGATATCTGGGAACTCTTTGGGTTGACAAGTCAGTAAAAATAACTAAATTAATAAGTTCTCCGAATAATGCGTGTGTTAGACAGTGTGGCCTGCTATTACCTAATACCATAGACTGAGTGGCTTCCACAGGCAGACATTTATTCCTCTTATTTCTGGAGGTTGAAAAGTCCCAGATCAAGGTGTGGGTAGGTTTTGTTTCCTGGTGGAGACTCCCTTCCTAGTGTGCAGATGGCCACCTTCTCACTGTGTCTTCACAAGACAGAGAGGGAAAGTTTTGGTGTCTCTTCTTAGAAAGGCATTAATCTCATCATGAGGCCCTACCCTCATGAAATCCTCTAACTACCTCGTAAGGGCCCCTCCTCTAAATACCAACATTTTGGGAGTTGGGGTTTCAACATATGCATTTGGGAGCAACACCATTCAGTCATAGCAACGTGTGTTTTGCTTTGCTTATACTCACTTTACCAGGCAGGAAATACCCTGATACCCAGAGCTGGGTTTCTCAATTTTGTTTAATGAGTGGCTACCTCCACTATGTGATTTTGGAGGTGCTGCCCTTATTTATCCACCAAATACTGATCTGTTCTATGTGGCTCACAAAATTTCCAACTTTCCACAATTAAAGTCACTTTTTTGCCTTAATGTTTATCTTTTATTGAGTTGCAGATACATATTTTTCATTGACCCCTCAGTATGTCAGCTGCTTTCCCAAAGGCAGATGCTATGGTAGGGTGGATACATTGCTTAGGAGTGTGGTCAGAGGGAGCAGAGTCCAGCATGGGGGTGGGGATGATGGGAAGAATAAAAAGGAGATTAGGAACTAAGGACAGACTTTGACACAGCATTGCTGCTATAGCTCACTGTCAGTACTGGAATAGAAGAGAGGTGATTGGTATTTCAGAGAACTTTGCTAGGCTATTTTGTCTGCTTAAGGCATGCTATATACAGTCATTCTGTCCCCATAGTTGGTGAACAGTGAAGTCCTTGGGATTTCTGGTCATAGTTATGAGAGATGAAGAATGATGAGGGAGGGCTACTTTTAGGAGGGCTACTGTCAATCTTCCCCGACAAGGAGCCATCAGTACCCAAGTATTCGGGCTCAGTGTACTCAGGAAACAAGGGATTTTCTCCTAGTCTCACAGTATAACTTCATTGAGTGTTCATTGTGTGCCAGGAGCCTACTACAGGAATTATTCCCATTATTATCATTCCCGTTTTACTGATGAGGATACTGAGGGGCTGCTTTAATGTCCAAATGTGGGGCTAGGGTATGAACCCAGGCGGTCTGAGTCCAGAGACCCTGGGTTGAAACTGGTAGGAAGATTAAAAACAAATAAACAACACATAAACTAGGAATGCATGGGCTTTTAGAAAACTCAGTGGAGATATGACCAGGAGATGCTGGCCACCTTTTAGGCTACCTCCCTGGGCTTTGCAAGTTTTAAGCCAGAGCAAGAGGAGAAAGAGGAGGCGTGCTCATGAGCCCTGCTCCACCAGGATTGGAAACCGAGGAGATGAGACCAGGGAACATGTTGTGAAACAGATGCAGCCGCTCAGTGGATGAGTGAGTAAGATACACAGACAAGCATCCCGTAGATAAAGGGAATGTAAACGAGACACTTGCATGGAGAATGGGTTCCATATGGATGCAAGTGAGACTGGATGGATTGACCAATTAACAGAACACAGAACAGCCTGGCTGACAACCCAGGATGGCGTGACAGGTTGAGGACGAGAACCACAATAATCAGCCCCACAACTGGCGCTGTTGATAGACACAGGCACTGAACATCAGATTGAGGCTAAAAGCAACAAGACTGTTGGCAAGAGAATCTTCTAGAATAAACATGACACCTCCCTCCTGCCATTCCTCCACTCAGCTGGTGCTGGAAGTGGCTGGGGGTAATAAAATAGTCATGTCTAAGTTGTGGGGAAAGCCTGGCAGACATCAGACAGGAGCGAAAATGTGTGGACCTTCAAGCCTGTATTTATATGGAAAAGGGAATGTGTACAACGTCTCCTTGTGAGGTAGGGCAGCGTCTGCTGACGGCTTGGCCTCTGTTGCCCATGACCCAGTCCTTAGGTTTCAGAAGGATTCTTTCTAGCTTTTTTGGTTTGTTTTTTTTTTTTTTTTTTTTTTTTAATGATACAATTTTTTGAGAAAAGCCAACTGTCATAGACAGACTTTCATCTCCTTTGGTCTTCTACCCAAATATGACCATTCACCAAGTCCCAATTGTTTTCCTTTGCAAATCCCCCTCCTGTCTGCTTTTTCCTTTTCTATATTACAACCAGCCAATTCTGTTCTTGGTTCAGACATGCTTGAAGTCATCTTTCACCTGCTCTGGGTCCCTCCCTTTCTCTCTTAAACACTCCTCACTGTTCCCAGATCTAACCTTTGAAGCTCAGCTTTTATTATCTTCTGCTCAAAAGCAAAAAACAACCACCTCCAAAACAATAACTTTCCATCACTTCCCATTGTCTCTGGGACAAGGACTAGATTCCTCTGGTCTGGATGGAGATTTTTACCTAGTTCCAAGCTTGGCCCATTAATCCTCAAGGCAGAAAACCACAGGTATATCTTCTCTTTTGCATTGAAATCTTGGTTTGGATGTACCCTCCTTCTGGGAATCTTCTCCCCATTTCTCTGCCCAAATCCTGTCCACCCTCACAGATGAAGCCTAATTGCACATGTATCATAAAGCCTTCTGAACTGTCCTGCCCCTTTCCTACTCTGACCTCCTGTAGCTCTTTGCGGTGCCATCTGTTATGCTGGGGATGAGTTCTTATTGGCCTGTGGTTTCTGCGCTGTTGTCTCAGAAACTGCTCCTATGCTGCCTTATTTGGTGCTGATGCTGCCAGAGACTCTTTGAGACAGACCTTGTCACGTGCAGAGCCTACTGTGCTGGCTTGTACAGGGGTCACATTAACTTCGGGTCCGTCAGAGACCCCAGGGTTCCAGCACCAGCCCATACCGGGCCTGTGGGATTGTCTTAAAGTTAACTATCCTCCGTGGTACGTCTCTCATGGCTGTGACACTGGCTTTCCTCAGGCGGAAAGTGGCTGCATTATGCTCATAGTTTGAAGGAGAGTTTGGACCAGGAGCACAGGACTGCGAACTGGAGATAATGCTGAAGGCATCTAACCATCCATGTCAGGGCGGTCACAGCACAGGCCTGGGCATCAGACGGTGGCTCTACATCTTCTCTTCAGGCAGATTCCGTACCGCTTTGGGACTTGTTTTCTCTCATCTGTAAAACGGGCATGATAATAAAACTTACCCCCCTGGGTTATTGTGAGTTATATCCCATGAACACTTGCGAAAACTGGAAGCAGTGTAGATGCAGCTCTACCCCAAGGTGAAACCTCTCTGTAAAGAGCTGGGTGTGGTATCAGAACAGCGAAAGGCTTTGTGAACCACTGATTTCCTAAAACAGCTCTTCCCGCTCTAGGAGTCTTTCTCCTGGAAGCTTCTCTATGTATACTTGATTGCTGAGGAAGAAAACGAGGTAGGGGTAGGGGTGAAAGGAGGAAAGAGGGAAAGAATGAGAGAGAATGGGGTTGGGGAAAAATAGGCGGCTCAGCAAATAGCAGGAGGGCCAAAAAAAATATTTAATCCAAACAATGAATATTGTCATTTCCTCCCACAGTCTGCATTCCCAGTCATCTTCCACGGGCAGGCCTGGGAGCCAAGACATGCCTGGGAGCTGCTTGGCAGGAGTGTGTGTATGGCGGGGATGCGGGGTGGCAGTGAGCTCGTGTGGCGGGGCTGCTCAGGCCTGCCTCAACCTCCTTCGGGACGGCCAGGGAAGCTGGAGACAGAGACAGAGGGAAGTAGAGGCTGGGTGCCCAGCCCACCTGGAGCCACAGGCTTCTCCTCCCTTCCTCCTAGTGGCGGGTTCTGCACCTCTGACTCCTGCTTCCTCAGGCTGGTGTTTCCTCCCCCTCCCAGAGCTGTGTGAGCTTGGAACAGCACGTGTAGCCTGATACTCCTGTCAAATGGGGCGTGGGCCTGGCAGAGGCGTGGAAAGGAGGACCTGGGTGAGCAACCCCCTGCAGAGGGGTTGGCGGCCAGGCAGCAGGTCCCACCTGCTCACAAGGTGCCAGTGGCTCAGTTTCATTCTCCTGCATCTTTACGCTGGGTTCTCAGAGTCTAAGTTATTGAGCCTGTACCTGGAAGGTCACACTAGGCTCTTAGCAGATGACATTTTAGAGAGAGTAATGCATAGTGGAAACAGATATCTGGGGAGGCCAGGGGACAAGACAGAGGAAAGGGACCTTATCCCGGAGGAAAGGCAGGAGGAGTGGAAAGCAAAAAGTATTCTGCCTCCTTTGTTTATAAAGTCAACCGGGGGCCCACAAGTCTCACCAAATACTCATTAGGCATCTACTAGGTCATGTCAGGAAATGTGCGTCTATGGGGGATTTATTGCCAAGGGAAGTAAATAGGAAGAGTGCGGGAACAAAGGGGAAGTGCTTCTGACCCCATGGCCCCTGCTGAGTTCAAGCTCTGGTGTTCAAAGTTTCTACCTCTGACCTTGAAATGCATTAGGCTGGCTTCAGTTAGCTGGCAAGGAGGCAAAAGATTCCGGGAATAAGCAGCAGTTAATCCATTCCTTTTTTAAAGAAGCCAAATGCCATGCAGCAAGACTGTGTTGCGAGAACTTGCAGGCCACCTGTGCCATTCCTGCCATGAAAACAAGAACAAAACCAGGAGATTAACAGCTCCCCAGTTCTGCAAGGGAGAGTGTGACGTCTGAGAGGAGGTCATTATTGTTGGGAGCCAGCACCAGGCCACAAGGGGGACTGCTGCCAAGGTCACCAGATGGCATCTTGGGAAACTTTGTTCCCACCTTCTGTGGTTCCAGAAGGAGGCAGGTTGGTGCTGCCCTGAAATCAGAATTTGATAGCAAAGGGATGGGAATCTCTGGCTTTGTAAAACCTGGCTGAGCCCACCACGCTGGTCAGCTGCTCCAGAAAAAAGGGAATCAGGAGGTGAAAAAAGAGTTTCGAGGATTTTGTTTGTTTAGGACCCAGAGTTGGGGTTTGATGCTTCAGGTCCAGGCAGTGACCTTGAGAGTGATTGTGGAGACTTGCTGAAAAAGTAAAGGGTTTTTTACTTTTACTTGGGTCCTTCACAGTCTTGTGCAGTTTTGGTAAAAGTGGGGGCAGGAGATATAAGAGCAAGGGCACAGAGCATGGTACCTTGGGTGATGCCTCTGGGTAACACTCTGACCCATAGCAGTGACTGGTGACAGTAGCATTTCTTAGTGGCACAACTCACAGATGGGCAGGAGGGCTGTGTCTTTTTGTTTCTAAGCCTCCAAAAGAGCATGGCAAGGGCCCACAGAGGGGTGTTCTCTTCTCCTGGCTCTCACTCTGAGAAGCAGGGCTCTTGTGTTGAGCAGATCTTTTTAGGATAAATGCAGTCTCACATGAGCATCCTCTGCCCTGTCTTCACCCTTGAGGATCTGACCCCCACCCTTGTTGGGGAGGATGAGAAGGTCTGGGGCTACGTTGGGTCAAGAGGAGAGACTACATGGGGAAACAAGTTGGGTGTGTGTGTGAGTCAGGTGGAAAGTCTGGTCTGCAGGTCTTTATTTGCAGTCAAATGAAAGGGGCTGCTGGGAGGTTGCTCTTGGCTGGAGAGCGAGTCCCAGCCAGCCTCTCACCTTCCTGTTTTCCCCGCACACGAAAGGGCAGAGGTGTCAATGACAGCTGGGGGTTTTCAGAGGCTAAGACACCCACGTCTCCATGTCTCCACGGTGGTTTGAGGAGAGACACAGGTGCCAGGAGCCAGCCAGGCCTTTCCCACTGTTTTCCTAAGTCCCAGGCCATTTCCCTCGTCCCCTGACACGCCTCCGTGACTCAGATGGGCACCTTTCTGGTGAAATGAATGGGGCAGGAGGCTCGCAGGGAAAGGAGCATCCACAGCTTTGACTCTGGATGCTGCTGGCGGAATCCGGATGTTTTTCTGACCAGAATGTCTATGAAGGGAACTTCGACACCCGCCCACAATTGCAAAAGCACAGGCCATGTTCCTGGCACCTCCATGAAACGGGGGTTCATTGAATGCTTTCTGTGGGCTGAGTGTTTAACCTCCATTTGCTCATTTATTCCTTGCAACAACCCTACAAAGTGGGTATTCTGCTCATCCACAGATGACGGCACTGCTGCCTAACCAGCGGTGACGGAAGCTGCAACCTGGGCATAGGCTTACCTAACACCACCTCCCATGCCTTCAGTCACTATGCTTAGCAGACTGATCATTGTCCAGAGCTATTCAACTAGGCACCTTGAAGCAGATGAAAACAGTGCAGGTGAAAGAAGTCCTCTGACCTTACTTTGTTTGCTTTTATTTGTTTGATCTCAATTCATTCCAGCTGTTTCTCTTGGGAGAGATTTGCACCGTTTTCTGATGTCTAGTATAAGACTGTGCTTTGGTTTTGGTGACAGATAAGCTGGTTATCATCAGATTTCTCTGTGAAGGGTATACACATGCTTTTTTCTTCTTCTGGTGATCTGTGGCTTCCACAGGCAGAGGGTGAAGCTCACATGGACCAGTAAAGCACAATGGAGCATCAGATTAGACCTCACGTCTCAGGGCCACTACACAAGGCTGCTTCCCTCTGCCCATGCACCAGAATGTGTACCATCATTCCCTTTCTCCAGCCTGGGCAGTATTGCCATCTGACTATGCCATGCATGTCAGCCCTCACTCAGGGTCATCTTCTCCCAACACTAACGGAGTCACGTAGAAGTTCCCCACCCTGCAGAGGCCCCACACCTAGGCCCCTATTCCTGGTTGGCTATTAAAACCCAGCCACCTGATGACAGGAATCTGCAGACATCCCTGGTACAGCCGTAGTTCCACTGCCTTGCCTTCTCTGGTTTTCAGCTGCTTCTTATTTTTGGCCCTGGACCTCATTATCCCAGCTGTACAACTGAGAGGATAGTGTTAAATTCAATCCAACATGTTGGGGTTCTTTATAAAAGGAGAACTTTTAGATGGTATATTCTACTATCTATTCCCACTCAGAAATGAGCATATACCAATACTACACCTGGTAAGATGTGTGTGTGTATGTGTGTGTGTGTGTGTATGTGTATTTTTTTTCTATCTCAAATCCAATATCTGACTATAGTGTCTAGGTTTATACTGAGAAAAGAAAAAGAAAAGGACATGTGCCCTTGCCAGCTGGACCTGTCTCTGAGTTATGTGATTTTTATAAAGCAGCAGGCCTAGTAAGTTTTCTAGAGTCAATGAATCATGAAAAGGAGGACCTGGCCTTTTCATTTCCTATGTATGCATAGGAAATGTAGGTAGCCACCATCATATTGGTTTATTTGTTGAGAACTTACTGTGTGTTGGCACTGAACTAGTCTCTGGGATTAAGAAAAAATTGGGCCCCGGGCCCTTGATTCAGAGGGTTGAGTTCTACAAGGCGGATATGCATAAAAGTTACCGGAGTAACACAGAAGCATGGAGAGCACTCTGTGTCGGGGAAGCAGGGAAGGGTTTCCAGAGGAGGCTGTTTGGAAGGGATTCTTCCTGCTCAGTCCACTTCAGCGTAGCTGTCCTAGTTTTACATTTCCCAAGAAGACTGTCACAAACCCACCAACATGAGCTCATTGGCACCTTCCACCTCAAGGGGTGCACCCAGGAGGAGTGGCAGGACTTCATTTCCTCTTTCCTCAGATGCCTGCAGCGAGCAGAGACACTCCTGGTTGTAGCATTCTGGGGCTAGAAACAAACATTTCTGCATTGCAGGCATCTGCTGATGGAAGGGGAGCATGGTGCTGCTTCCATGGGGGTGGGGGGGTCAGCCTCTCTGCCAATGTGGGCCAACCCAGCCCCAAGATGAGAAGGAGCCCCCGTGCCAGGGCGCTTGCTGGGGGTAAACTTGGACTCATCACTGAGAAAATGGGAAGTGATGTTGTGGGGGTTCAGGGGAATTCAGGTTTTATACCTATGACCCTTTCTCACTTTCCATGTTGGATGTCTGGCATTACTTCATGATTAATGCCTTTGTACCTAATTTCTTGTTATAGAGGTGCCAAGAGAATTTACCTCAACCTGCATTCCCAATCAATAAAAGACTAATGAAATCATCAAATCATGGGAGGCTGGTCTTGTAGAAAGAGAATCAGGTCAAGAATCAAGACATTTGGGCTCAGTTCCCAGGGTTACCACTAACTGGCCTTGCAAGCAGGACATGTCTCCTTTTTAAGGCTCCATTTCAACATTAGTAAAATGGGAATTTTGTGCTTAAGTGGTCTTCAAATCTCCATTACGCCTTAGAATTTCATGTATCTATGATCCTTAAAACAACAAAACAAGCAAAAAGCATTGTAGCTGTCAAGGGTCCCTGAGTAACCTCAAACACTTCTCAAGTTTTGGCCCTGAGATGCTAAGAGTGCCTTGTCATGGATCCCAGGCAGTGTGGACACGGTAGGTAGATCCACGCAGCAAAAGAAGAGTACCATATTTTCCGGCATATAAGACGACCCCCTAATTTCACAGTTAAAACATAGGTTTAGTCCTATATTCGCTGTATAAGACTACCCCCCCACTTCCGAGGCAACACCAGTTCTTTTTTTAATAGACCACCTCTCTGACTCTGGCCAATCTGAGCAGGCTTTTTTTCGTTTCAAAAGTCATTTTATATGCCGGAAAATACGGTAAGAAGAATCAGGCCAGAGGTCACCATTCAAGGGAAGAGTCAGAAGAAAGAGAATTAGCACACACAGAAGAGTAGTATGCTTTCACACAGCTTGTATCTGCAACAGGGGCCCCCTTGGGCTCAGCCTCAGAACTGTCCTGGACAGTGGGCTTCTCCTGGGCCTGGTGCAGCCCAATCAATGCGAGGAAGTGGGCATGGGGCTCATTTGTCTTTCACATCACTAGAGGGTTTTGGTGGGAGTTGGTGTGGGTGAAAGAAAATGTGTTAGGCCTCAGGCAAACACTTGATCACATCTTCTCCTGGTCCATAACCCTCCTCAAGATGCTTAATCAGGATTCTGCCTATGCCTTCCCTAAGTGATACAGTCACTTCTGGCTGAGAGCCCAGCCTGTCGGTTAGAAGATCTGAAGTCTAAACTAACCTTTCTAACACATACATGTGGCCTGACTTCTGCAAGCTGTAGGAGAAAAATATCCTTAGTCTGATTCAAGTCGTAGAGGCATTACCAGCCACCCAGTCAGAACTCTTTCCAGGGCAGGCCCTGTGCTAAGCAGTCTGGGACCACCCACTTCTCTGTGTTCTCCTTCATCCCTCGACAATTTTCTCAGGCTCCTCTTCCTTTCTCATCCAGTCCTGTGCATCCTCCACAAGGGCTACTGTAGAGCTAGCCCCTGAGAGCTCATGCCAACACCGCCCCCCAGTTCTGAATTAGGGCTGTCTTTTCTGCTCATTCTGTGCCAGCACTCATCGTGGGAGTGAGTGATACCTGCTCACTATGGGGTCTCTGCAGGGCCAGAGACATGTTTTATTTGTTCATTTACATATTCCTGTAACAGTGCCCGGCACCTGTAAGTGTGGGATAAAGAATGTTGACCGACCCCATAAGTGACTACAACCATGGACAACAGACAAGGCCACCATCTCTAGGGTTAACTCCCCAGCAAAACCTTAACCAGCTTATTCCCTGAAAACATAACATGAGAAATTGTAAAGACAATTTGAGAAGTTTCCAAAGCAGTGTACTAGTAGGTAAGGTAGACTGAGCACCTTCCTCTTCGTATTCCTTCATTTACATGTAGCCATTTATTTGGCCGCCACATCTGCCTGGAACACAACTAGCACAGAGAGGCTGGCAGGAAAGGCCTTCCAGCAACTACAATAGGGCCCATCCAGCTTGTAGGTCATGAGAAGAGCAACCCAGACTCTCAGACTCACCCATTCACTTAAAGTATGATTCCAAGAAGCCAGAGACAGGCCTGGGTTTGTGTTGTGTTGTGTTGTGTGTGTGTGTGTGTGCGCGTGTGTGCGTGCGCGCGCGCGCGCTCTCAGTGTTCATGTCGATGACTCTATATTCTGTAAGTTATTAGAAGTCAGTGAAATAGACATTTTATACAGGTTCTCTTTTGTCAAAAAGGGTTAAAATGAAAATGTGGCTTCTAAAGGAATAAGGCTCAGGTATTTGAAAAATACACTTTGTTTTCTGATGTGACTGGAGGAATGGGGCGTAGGGGTGGGTGTTGTGGCGCCATCGGTGGTCACACAGCAGAGACACTGAGCCTCTGGCACCCTCCCTTGGGAAAGCTCCCGGGAAGGAGTGCCTCCCCAGGTTGGACACCTTTCTGGGACTGAGACTTTGTTCTCCCGTCTCCATCTAGTCTACAGAAGCTTAAAAACTTGGGATCAATTAGTCATTTTTCCCTTCCCATTTTTTTCCATTCTCAGCTTCCCAGGACCATATTGCCATGGGAGCCTCTGTTTGTTTCGGGTGGAGAAGTTGTTTTTGGCAGGTTGGGGGAAGAGCAATTAATTCTAATAGGTATATAGTAAGTTAAATACTGGGGTCTTTCCAACCTTTTCTCTGCATTCCTGCTCCTTCTTACATATTCCCTTCTCTTCTCAGATGACCCTCTAAGAGCAGAGTTGCAGCAGCAGCAGCAGCTTGTAGGAAGCCTGTCTGGGCTGTGGCAGTGGAAGTGCAGTGGGGCCTAGAAGGTCACCTAGACCACTTCTCTCTGTGTGTCCTCCCTCATGTTCTTGAGGTGAGAAGCCATGCTTGGGGAGCACTTAGGAAAGAAAGATTCCCCTGGATCCTTTATTCATCCAAATGCTAAAGCTGTCCATACTGCAACCATACTTTTATGTGTGGGAAAAGTATTTTGGGTGGTCTCTTTTATAGACAACTGGCTGAAAAGGAAAGGAGGAACCGATGATGTTGTGCCAATGATAAGTCAGGGTTGGAGGAAAAGGAACAGATGTCACGTTATATGAGAAAATAAACTCCAAACACTTGAAAAAGAAAAACTTGGGGGGGAATCTCCATAGATGTATCTGGTCCTCCAGGGAGGACCTCCGGGCATTGCTAGGTGTTAGGATGCAGGTAGCTGTATTTTGATCAATTACTTGGCTGCAGTGGGGACCCAGATCCTGATGGTGTATCTATTCCCCATTCTCCAGAGCCAGAGACCTGGCTTCATGTCAAAGACAGATGCTCCTCTTGGAATCTTTTCTCTTAAGCCTGGTGAGGCCCGTGTTGAAAACAGAATTCATTTTCACTTCCGGCTCACTGTGGACATTATTGTGCAGCTGTGCAACACCTGTTGAGTTCCACCCCACAAGTAGCCGCTTTTTGGTGATTGGCAAAGGGGTACACATCTGGAATGATGCTCAAGTGACCTCGGGACCCTGTAGAGTAAATCAAAACACTGAAGTAATATCTTGGATGAGCTCGTTCTGATGTAACTTAATTGCTAAAAATTATTTAATGGACTTTTTTTAAATTTTAATTTCAGTTTAGTGATCTGTCTCATCAAAGCACAGCAAAATAGAGAACAGTCCTTCTATTTGACATTTAAGGAGGGTGGGGGAAAGTGATGTGAACATGTAAACTGGAAGGTGGCCTCAGGACTCAGGAGTCTATTGACTGTTTTGTGGACAGAGAATCTGACCATGAGATGTTTCCTGAGACTTTGCATTTGGGCATCACTCAGGATGGGGAGAGCTAATGTGATCGAGTGGGTGGGCTGGCTGATGTGATCGAGTGGGTGGGCTGGCTGCCGTGACCTCCAGGAAGCTGTGGGCCACCATTGCCCTCCACGAGTGGTTCTAGAGCAGTGGTTCTCAACCTTCCTAATGCCACGACCCTTTAATACAGTTCCTCATGCTGTGGTGACCCCCAACCATAAAATTATTTTTATTGCTACTTCATAACTGTAATCTTGCTACTGTTATGAATCATAATGTAAATACCTATGTTTTCTGATGGTCTTAGGTGACCCTGCTAGTGGTTCTCAACCTGTGGGTCGTAACAGGTTGAGAACTGCTGCTGTAGAGCTGAAGACCATCGGAAAACACAGATAGAAGCAATGCATTGGGCCGCTGAGCTACTTTTTTAACCGCTTGTTGCTATTCTTATCACACATTGCCTTTTGGGGTGAAACACTCCATTAACTCTGGTTTGGCCTGGGCCCTTTTCCCATTTTAGCTTCTATGAACTTGAAGCAGTAAGAGCAGTGAATGGGAATGTTTTAGCTTTCTCTACTATAACCCTATGTCTAGCTGCTGTGCACAAGTGGTTATGCAGGTTGGACTATCTCTACTCCAGCACGGGTGTCCTGGCCCGAGAACCACTGCACTCTGGACAGACATCATTTGAGTCTTCATAGCACCGTAGGACTGATAGGATCCTATGTACAAGTGCCAGGAGAAGGGGTGAAAGTCATAGTCTGTGAGAAGCACCAAAACATCAAGATACATGACTGCTGATCCTAAACTCTGCTTTAGCTGTGAGACCCCAGGCAATCTTTGTCATCTCTATGCATCTCCACTTCCTCACTGGTATCACAGGAGTTTTAAAGCCAGCTCTGCCTTGCATTGAAGGGCTGTGGGTTTGATTTCAGGTTGGAGCACATGCCCAGGTTCAGGTTTGATCTCTGGTCAGGGCAACTGTGGGAGGCAATTGATCGATGTGTCTCACACTGATGTTTCTCTCTCCCTCTCCCTTCTTCTCTCTCTAAAACCCAGTGAAAACATATCCCTTAGTGAGGATTAAAAATAAAATAAAATGAAATGTGTGAAGCTGTTTTGTAGCCTACATGATATAAGGGCCTGTTATTACAAGAATATGAAACAATTCATCAAGGAGTTCAGACGAACATTCTGGACCCCTGAGTAGGCCAGGTGCAGGCTCTGCAGGTGAAATTTGATCATTCCTTAGGCCTGATGGTCTTGAGATTTTAACTTCTTAGAATGGGAGGTCAATTGTGTCATGCCCCTTGGGTGTTCTTCCATAATATCTCCTGAGTTCGCAGCTTAAATTGGGCGAGGCTGAGTGGGAGAGGAGATGGAGCTGGGCTTGGACACTGAACTCTCACCTCCTTGCCAGCCTTTCCAAGCAGATGGTTGGTGTGATACTATCAACAACCGAGCCTACTGCCATTACGATGGGGGTGACTGCTGCTCTTCCACACTCTCCTCCAAGAAGGTAAGTGAGGGCCTCCCAGGGGGTGGGGGTGGGACAACCCCAGGAAAGAAGCAGGTGCATTGGCTAGTTTTCCTTCTTTCCTTGGTATATCACAATTTGTTTTTATTCAACAGTCAAGAAGAAGGAGTCACAATGAACAATCACAGGGTTTCTAAAGTGACAGGATTAAGGATAGTGGTTTTTTAGGATAACTCCTTCAAAAGTGTTAATTCTCTAATTGTCAGTACAGTACCTCCTTCAGAAAAGCCCTGGCTATTGCTCCTGAGAAACTCACACCTGCTTAACCTTCAGGAAACATCTTTGTAGTTAGGAAATAATGGCCTCCACCCCACAGAGATGCAGGAAGTAATATCCAGTTATTAATCTTTACAATTAAATTAATAATCCTATAAAGTATATTATAAGCATATTGCAAACATATGTTGAATGGCCACCACAAACTACCTGTAGTCCTCCTGGATCATATCCTGAACAGTGGTTCTCCTCTCAATGCCTTTTATTCCTATTTATCTGGTTTCTATTACATTAGCAAGTATGCTTAAGCTAAGCCTGTAAAATTCAATAGGCTGAAATTTTGCAATAATGTGGATTAAAGAAAAAAAAAATTCCTCCAAAGATATTTGATGCTAGTTGGCCAATTTATTGAATCAGAAATATGCAAGAGATGGTATTTCTGCCCAGTGTGTTTGGACCATTAAAACACATCTATTTTTATCTCATTTGATTGTCCATGCCAAAGGGTATAATCTCTGCCACTTTACATCCTGTGTCCTGAATGCCCCAATCTCTCTGAAGCTAGTTATGGACATCCCAAAAGTGTGTTTATCTATTGATAGAAATGCCAACAGTGCAGACTTTCTTGGACCATGTCTGGCATGAAGGAGAGATAATTACATAACAGGAAGGCAGTCTAGCCATAAACAGTGGGTAGAGAGATGCACTGTTTCATCAAGCCAGAGTGTATCCTTGATTCAAGAAAGGCAAGCCTCATGCTTATGAAGATGCCAAGATGGTCCTATTGCTCCAAGCACATCCAGGCACAGAGTCCTAGACCTGGGTGATAGGGCCTTGGTTTTCCAGGTGGTGTGTTGTGGTTAAGTCACCCAACCTCTCTTAGCCTTCTCGGTGAAGAAAAAACACTGACATTCATCTTACCTACTTGATAGAGATTTTGTGTCCACAATAATATGACAAAAACATTAACAGCAACAGTTTTAGACATTAGTGGTAACTTTAGAAGGAGGAGTTACAGGAGCTATAGGTTCCTAGAAATGTGTGCTTTATACCCATCATCTTAACTTCAGTCACATAGATGTCCTCCGGGCAGTTGTTGCTGTTCCCCCACCTCATCTCCTTAACCCTCAGGTCATCCCATTCGCTGCTGACTGTGACCTGGATGAATGCACCTGCCGAGACCCCAAGGCAGAAGAGAACCAGTAACTGCTGGAGTCCCTCCTACCACCCTAGAGGCAGGAAGAAAGAGAGTCCTCCAGGGAAGGAAACAAAAGGTGACTGAGGAAGGCAGTTCCTGGAATGAAGAAGAGCATGGAGCTTATGAGGAGCGCGGGAGGAGGTCTGGAGGAGCCACCTGTTGCATCAAGTAGCTCAAATAGGGAAGAATCGTAGGCAGTTGATTAAAAGTAGGAGAAATATGATAGGTGTACAAGGACCCTCCTCCCTCATTTATATTTTATCCAACTTCATCCTCAACTTCTGCCGGCTCCCTGCTGGGCACCCTGCCCATTCCTCAGCCCCACCCAACTTGTACACCATTACCAAACACACACTCCACACCCAGTTTGAATGAACTGCCACCTTTCAGGACTCATCTGTTCTAAACTGGCTCTCTCCCTGTCATCTGTGTAGTCGCCCAAAGTAATAACGAGGTTAGTTATTCTTTATAAGTATTTAAACATAATTATATAAATATATATATATATATATATATATATATATATATATATATATATATATATATATATAAATGTTATATTTTTTGCTGTTTACTAAGCTAAAAACTATCCATTGTTCCACACATGCTGCTGTGAAGCTCACATCTAAAATAAACACCGAGGGTTTGAGGACAGAAAGGCAAGTCCTTCTACCACCTTTGTATCCATGGGGATGGGCTGGCTGAGGAAAATAGAGGAAAGAGAGACGGATTAGTTGGGGCTCTTGAATCAGCTAATCATCTTTTTATGAGCTGAGCTGAGAGGATGCAGGAGCAGAGGGAAGCCATGGAGAAGAGAGAGGCCATGGCTAATCAAGGTCCAGAGATGAAATGTGCAAGCAGACGCCACCTTGTTCCAGGTTCCAATGCTGACCACAGGGATCCTTTGACTGACTCCGAATCAGAGTAATTTCTCTTCAGGCTTGATGTGTGAGATCTGTGGCCCAGACAGCTCCATCTGACCAAGCTATGGAAGCACGTGGAGCAAGGGTGACACTCTGTGGGGAGAAAGAAGAATTTCAGCTATTTAGGGTTCACTTTGTATTCCTTCTAGTTGGGTACATGGGCCGTTCATGCCGCACCAGTTAACCCGCCTCTCCTTGCATCCCAGGCTGGCTTTCTTACATCAGGTCTATGACGTTTGTGTTTCTTGGCAACAGTTTCTGGATTAGGCCTCAGGGAATGGGCGTCAGGAACTAATTTCTTGTTTGAGACCCCAGTTTGTCATCTCGGGGAGGGCCGAGAGCTTGCCTCCCCTGAAGCCACTTGGTCTCCCATCAACACCGAGTCCATGGCTGCGCAAACAGGACGCTGACATGTGACCCGCCACTATCTGGAACTACACGTCACACAAGAAGGAAGACTGTTCTGGAACAGGTGAAGAGGACATGGGATGAGGGTGGCTTAGTTACTAGGGAAAGAAAGAGCAGTCCATCCAACAACGCTCATCCTCCTGACCGCCAATCGGGAGGCGTGAGAGAAACCGCTCACTGTCTGGGCTCACGTTTAGTGCCCCAAGAAGAGAATAAATGTTTATTTCTGGGATTCTGGTAGACTTCCCCATGGCAAGGACAATGGAAAAGTTTCAACTCTCCATTAAAAAAAAAGTGTAAAATTGTTTTCTTGGAGAAAGTACCCGAATTCCTGGCGGGGTATCTAGCTCTGTGCAGGGTCCGTCCTTGTCTGAGATGGAGGCAGTAGACATCCTGGCCTAGCCCAGCTCAGGAGGCGGCAGTACCCACAAGGACACGGAGCCCACAGGCCATGCCAGGGCAGGTCTGTGCTCTGTCCCCCAGGAGTGGAGTGAGCATGCTTCTCTTCATCCTTCACGTAAAGGTATTTTCTTCTCTGCTGGGGATGCCTGCCAGGGGCGCCTGGAGGGCATGCTCTTCTTCATTCCAGCTGCTGTGGTGGCTGGAAAGCCCTCCACTTGGGGCAGGTCCTTTCAGCCCTTGTGCCCAGTTTAGTGTTTGAGCTCCTTCGGTGACTCATCAAGTTAAAGGACTTTGGGTGTTAGCTCCCCCTCGCTCCTCAGGATGGTCAGAGTTCTGTGACTCTCACCCCCTCCCCCGTGGGGTCCCAGGCAGCCTCTCCCAAGACCCCTCCCATCTATGTCTTTGTTCCCAAGTCACAACTCTGCTTCCTCTTTTCCCTGGTAACTGGAGACTCTGGTATCCAGTTGCCCAGGAATGGCTGGCTGCGGCCAACCAGAGACGAGAGGACAGACTTGCACATGAAAGGGAAGAGCTGCCCTGGAGTCTCCCTTTCCCTTCTGTCCACTATGAGCCATTGGCCTGATGCTTGCTCTGCACTGTGGCACCCCCAGTGAGCATGTCAGCTGGTGCCCGAGAGAGGGCTTGAGGGGAGCACGGTGAACAGAACCCATCCCTGCACTGGAAGGTAACAGCCACAGCACGTTACTCTGTACAACTGTAAGGTGTTTATTAAAGAAATTAGCACGTGAGGTGTGTTTGGTGCCTTATTCCGTAAGTCCTCCCACCACTTCCAGATCGCTTTCCGAGTGCCAGTGCCAGATGCAGAGGTTTTTGACTGAAGACCCACCATTCCTCCCGGGCTTTTAGAAACGAGGAAATAACTGGTATGTGTAAGGAAGAGAAACATGGAATTTTGTTAGATGTGATGATATACAGAAGCAAAGGGCACCGTAGTGATGTCAAGAGCCTCAGGAGTTACAGCAACAAAGGGCAAGAACCCTTTACGGTTCAGAGGAAGTGGGCCTCACTCCTGATGCCAAGGTAGGTAGCATCTGAAGGATGGCTGTGAAGGATGCATGTGATCTTAGCAGCAGGAAAGGGAACGGGGGAGAGTCTGGGCCACGGGACAGAAAGGGTTGACAATACAGCAGTGGGATGAGGAAAGGCTGTGTCACTGGATGTCAGTGGGCCACTCAGCTGAGCTGGAAGGTAGCAGCCAGCTCATGCATGCTGTGCACTTGGCAAACACAACTTTATTGAACTCTCACAACAGATCCTCAACTTCCATGTGCTCATTTCATAGACAAGGACACCAGTTCAGGCTGGTGAAGAAGGTTCCTTTAGGTGCCATGACTGGACTGAGGGTCAGGCCTGGTTCTGTGAGATGCCAAGATGTGAGAAGGAAGAGAGAACGGTGAGTAACAGGCTGTGTAAGGGGACCGTGGGGGGAACCTCAAAGTGATGCCGCTGTGGTAAGCTCCCGCCCCCATGAAGGTGGTACTGGCAGGACAGGAGCCCGGAGCAGCAGGCTTTTGAAGAAAGCATATGGCTGCTTTTTTAGGCAATTGGAAATCTCACCCAGTATTTGGCCCACCCAGGCGGCTTTTGTAGCGGGGGACAGCGTGCCAAGGCCTCTGGGCTGCCAGAAGGCGGGGGTCGCTCAGCCCCCTGGGAGCCCTTTGGGCAGCCCTGAGGAATAGGCAGGTGAGGATGGGAGCTCAGGCCTTGGCAGGGAGTTGATTACACGTGAACATTTGAGAATAAAAAGAGTATCACCTTGCATTTTCTTTATGGTTCACCAAGTGCTTGCTTACTCTTTATGGCTGCCCATGGATTAGGCAGAGCATGAAGAGGTGTGTGTTTTTATGTTGTTTTTCCCCATTTCAAAGATGATGACACTGAGTGACAGGTTACTGAGAAATGTAAGTTCATACAACTAAGTGCAGTTGGGATGGGAGTCCCAGTGTTCTGTCCCAAAAGGGATGTCGCATATGCTTGCTTTCCTCTATGCGATGTCCCGCCCACGAGGCCCAGTGCAGACCTGAGATGGGAAGGCGACATGTCTTTACCTGCTTGTGTTTCAAGGTGTCCTGGGTGTCCTTGTGGACTTCTTGGTAACTGAAGGCAGGACAACTGAGAGTGAGCCTTTGAGTGCTCCCTCCCAGGGCCCGCAGCCCAGGCTAGGCCCTGAGTATAAGCAGATGTCCCTGCAGATGCCACTCTGGCAGGCTGGCCTGAGCCATCTGGTGAGGCTGCCTTCTCCTGAACAGCTTCCCCAGGGACAGTCCTGGAGCGACGGGGGCTCTGGTTTCCACGGACTGAAACCTGAAATGACAGGCTGAGGCACGGTCAGTTGGAGAGCCGTGCTCTCAGGCTCAGGCCAACCAGATGGTGAGGGGCTCCGGCTGGGCAGGAGGGCAGTGGGAAGGGCCCTCTTATGAACAGTTCCAGGGCATCTCTGGGGCTGGCTTTGGGGCATCTCGCTAGCTCACCCAATGGTTGGCTCAGATAAAAACACGGGGCTTGGCCATGGAGGTGGTGTGACTGTAACGCCACCATGGTCCACGCTCACAGAGTTCCCAAGTGTATGTATGTGCCTTGGTGTTTGGGTCTGGAACAAGGTAAGATTGAGGTTAAAAATAATAGTTATTTTCAGGTTTTCCATGGCCTGGGCCTACCTAGGCTCAAAGGCACACTTTCTGGTCAGAATCTAGTCTGGTGGCAGTGCACCTTGAGGTGTGAGTGATTATCTATGGTCAGCTCCTTGGCAATGAGCCCTTTGTTTTTCCTCTTTGTTTTGTGCGGTCCTCGGCTTGAATCTCTGAAAGATCAAATGGTTCACTGTAGCATTTCCTTCTATGGGTCATCCTGCCTAATAGCCAGTCCCTCTAGCATTAACGAACCCACTGTGCCCCAGAGCTGTACAATGTATGCCTGGACTTCTCTGACCTTAGAGAAGCAAAAAACACCCACATAGCAGATAATGTTGTTTCATTTGAGAAATATTTACTGAGCACCTACTCAGTGAACAAAACCAGGTCTCTGTCTTCATAGAGCTTGAAAAAGGTTAAGGGGACAAACAGTATACCTGGAAATATGTCTGCAGGTGAAGAGTCTATGGGGAAAAAAAAAAAAGAGGTTTGGCATAGCCAGGGGAGATGCTTCTGGGAGAGGGTACCCAGTGAATAGCTGGGGGCTGAGTAAGCCAGCACAGAGAACAGCAGATCTGAGGTGGGAGAGAGCTGGTGCATGTGTAGAGGTGCACCCAGGCCAGCTCTGGGACAGAGGGAGGGGAGGAGGGAGGTGAGGGCAGAGAGGGATCAGAGGGAGGGTCTCCTCAGCCACCAGTTTCTTTGTGCTTGCCCATAACCCACTGCATCCCCATTCCTCTCACACCCATCCTTCTCCTCTCCATCTGCCCTGCTCTCCCCTGGCTCAGGCTGCATCAACCCCTCAACAGACCATGGTAACATGGCCAAGCAAGGTACCCACTCTGCCTCTTGCCCCCAACTCACCAGCACACTGAGTCCACGTCGTTCCTTCAAGCCAGCCATGACTCAGGGAACCGAGTCCACAGACTCTGCATGTCCTCAGTGGCCAGACGAGTCCCAGCACTGACTGTTGCACTGACCTGTCACTGCCTCTGAAAAAGCACATCTTCCCCACGCGGGGAAGTGAGTTCATCCCCCAACCTCCTGCCTTACCCTGGAGTGCCTTCCCTGTCTCACTTCCTCAGCCCCTTCTCGTGTTCTCCATTGTCATGAAGCTCTTGAAAATGTTACTATGTCCCTGAGCCCTTCCTGTCCTCTCCTAAGATACTCGATTTAGTTGACTGATGTTTGGTTCTGTGTGTTCTTGTCTTCCCCCCTACTCAACTGTAAACTCTTCGAAGTCAGCTGAGCTCGGGGTTCCATTAGGTCACTTGATGCCTTTTGAAGTAGAGACCAGCCCCCTTCATCAGAGACCATGGCTTGGGAAGTGTGACACAGGTTGGATTTTTGGCCATGTTCACCCCTTGAACCAGGTGGCCTCGGCAAGCCAGTACTTCACATTCCCACACAGGGGCCCGGAAACACATCCTCACTCGGTGTTAGGTCTCTGGCCCTGCCTGCACAGTGCCCTGCCTAGACAAAACCTTGAATTTTGCTGAATTGAATCCCAACCCAGATTTTTGTGGATCTGAAAACCAATATATATATATAGTGTTGGGGAGGGTCAGTGGACCTGTGGACACTTTTATTCTTTGGTTCTTTAACAATAATCCAAGAAGTGATGATAATATAGGCCCAACCTAGGAGACTGCATTGAATTCAGGGGTCAACTTTAGGTTGAGATATGTTTTAGTTCAGCTAACAAATAGGCACATTTCGGTTTTGAAATGTGTATTCCATGTTGGTTGGAAAGAAATAGTAAGTGTTGATCAGATGAGATAGAGACTCTAAGAGACAACCTGACTTGAGATAAAGTCAGGTGATCCTGAGCAAGTAATTTAATGGCTCAAGACTAAAATTTACCACCTCTAAAATGGAATAATTCCCCACTTCGATGTATAGTGAATGTGAAATGTCTACTATGGAGCTGGAATAGTAGGGATGGTGATATGCTGGCTTTTTGTGCATTTTCTGGCTTAAAGTTTGAGAGAATTCTAATGAATTTGTTGATCTCCCTCCCCCTCTCCCCTTTTCCTCTTCCCCATCCTCCCTCTCCTCTCCCACCATACCCATTCACATGCAATTAAATGTTCTCTGAACTTCCGCTATGTTTTAAATATAAATTTCATTTAAAGCCATGCTATGTGCCACTTTAATACCCCAAATTAAACAGTTAGAATGTGATTCCAAGTATAAAGGGAAGGGATTTAAAAAATTTTTTTAAACTGTCAGCAAGACAATGTAATTGATCCACAATCTTAGAGGGTCTTATTAATGTCCGAGCATGTCTCAGGCCTCTGCCTGAGTAGCATGCTCATAAACAAGCAATCTGCACCCACCCATAATGATTTTAGAGCTAGACATGGTACTTTAATGAGGTAAAGAGGACTCCAGGCCATGGCTGTGGCTTAGGGAAGAGTAGCAAGGTTCCCTCAAATATAAATGAAGTTCCCAGAGGTACAGAGACATCCGTGTATTTCAACCTATCCCCTGAAGTGAACTTTAGCAGGCATTCATGCTTCTTCATTGAGAGAGTGCAGGCTTCAGACTCAAGACCTAGTATAGATTTCCAGCTCAGGAGGGTGTTGGAAGGTGACTGGGTCTCTGAGAGCCCGTTTGTAAAGTGGGGATACGTTTATATCTGCAGGGTTGTTATGAGCATTCAGTGGGGCCACTTTAGTGACCCTTGGAAGCATTTGGCATGTAAAGCATTCGTATGAATTCCTTTCCATAGCACAGCTGGAACTCAAGAAATAATACATATTCATGAATGAATGAATTTTCTTCCTTTTCCAAGGAAGTGTCCCAAATCACCCTAATTAGCCCTTAAAAATCTCACCACATGTTCTTCGTTTCCCTTCCTGCTGTATCTCAGATAAGAATTGCCTCATTAGTTGATGCTCAGGGGAAGATGAAATGAGACAGAAGAGAGTTGTTTGGAGAAGGGCTGAGTCTGAGGACCTGGACCAGAAGGCGAGGTCAGATTCCCAAGATAGCTTTTTCAGCTTCTAGGGGGAGCTTCAGGCCTCCTTCCTAATGGGTAACTGGCTAGCAGGTGCCTCACTAGGGCATTCTTCTTGGGGTTTTGGTTAATCTCCTGGTTAGTGGAAGCCTCATCTAACCACTGGGAAATCCGACACGGGCCCTGCCTTGACCTCAGGCTTTGTGTGCTCCATGTCCATGGTCTTACCTCTCATTACAGCATCTTTCCAAACCTGCCTCACCAGCCCACTGCCACCCACGTTCCTGTTGCTAGCATGCGCCACCAACCTGTCTTCTGATCGATCAGCCTGTGAGGGTTTTCAGACCCAGGTCCATCCCCACTGAGGATACTGTGGAGAAGGCAGACAGCAAGGGAAAGACAGAGGTGAGCATTTGCAGGGAAGAACTTTTCAAATGCCTGCCCACACCCTGAAGAATGTCAGGCTCAGTGTTTGTTTTTTGGGGGGAGGGGTGGCAATATTTGTAGATCAAGTCTGCTTTGGCTCTTGGTGGAGTTTTCCAAATTCCTTCTGGGAGGCCCCGTTCTGTGGCTGGGGGGTCAGAAAGCCCACACCTGAGGCCTGCTTGTCTGTTCCAAGCCTGTCTTCACCCGGAGCATTCCTGAGAGGTTCTGGCAGCCCCCACTGGTGGCCTGGCCCAGCTCTGTGGGGAGGAATGCAGCTACACTCAGACATTCCAGTTGCTGCTCAAACCCAGTGGCACTTCGTTAAATCCTGGGCCACACCCTCCCCTTTGAGTGTTTGCTGGTGTTGCTGTGGCAACCAAATACCCTCCCTTTATGTCCCCCCCCCCCCCCCCCCATTCCCTGCCTGCTCCAGTCAGCTCCATCACCAACACCTCTATTGTGGGCCTCCTCAGATCCCTCTTGTGTTGCCAAGGGACAGAGAGCCTACAGAGTGAAGATCAAAACATCTTCCCCTGTTTGGTACCCAAGAGAGACTGTCTGGAAGGTCTAGAGATCTGAAGTGTATGGGACTGACCTTCTTGGTCAGGGTTACCATGTCGCAGACACAACAGCTCCGTGGGTGTGGTACGTTCTCTCAGTGTGTAGACATCTCAGTGGCTGGGCTGGGCTGGGCTGTCTGAGGATATGACCAGATGGGGAGGGGGGTGGTGTGTACTTGGACTACTGTGACTCCTATGTGAGTCTGCATCCACGCTCAGTGATATCAGACAAGGGAGGTGCCCCTTCTCCATGAATGCCAGTAAACTCACGTCACAGGAGCCTTGAAAGTACACGTGCTGATATCCAGGCTGAGCATCAAGGCTTGAAGATGGCTTTGTCTTCTTGATCAGTTTTGCTGTAGGTAAGGCACCCCCTCCCATCATCATCAGATAAAACGACGGACAGAAAGCTTGTTCGTGAAATGTTGCCGTTAGTTCAGCTCATGTGTCATGAGGACCTTAAACAATAATAACCATTTTATTTATGATGTCTAATTTTTAGGATCAGGAATCCAGGTTGAGGTTGGCAGGGTGACTTCTCTCTTTCATGAGTCATTGATAGAGGTTGCTGGGTGGTACGCATCTGGCAGAGGGTCTGAGATGCTCTATTCATGTGTCAGGTGCCTCAGGAGGAATGTCTGGAAGGCTGGGCCCCATGCGCTTACATTGTGACCTTGGCTGAGAGTGCTCACACACGAGCACTCTGGCAGGTGGCCTCAGATCTTTTGTGATAATGCAGGGCTCCCGGAGTAAGAATTCCAGAGAAGAAGGTAGATGTCCCAAGGCCTTTTATGACTCAGATGTCACCTAGTGTCACTTCTATCATAATCTATGGTTTAAATAGGCATAATCCTGCCCAAGGCCTTTTATGACTCAGACGTCACCTAGTGTCACTTCTATCATAATCTATGGTTTAAATAGGCATAATCCTGCCCAGATTCAGGAAGAGAGCCAGCAGATAATGTTTTTAGATGGGAGATGTCAAAGAATTTATAGCCATCTTTTAATAGTAGTTCCTGCTTGCAGAGGTTAGAAGGTTCATCATTACTTTGCAAGGGGGCCTACTAAGTGTGCAGACCCTTCACATCTGGTTGTGAAAGATAAAGGGAGTGGTGTGAGATGACATCTATTTATAGTTAGTTACATTGTAGAGAGAGAAAAAAATTGTTTGGAGTTCTTTGTAATGATGGCTTCAATGTCTAACTTTCCCCATAAAGTGCTACACTCTGAGATGGAGAACAGCTCATCTTACCCACCAGTGTGTCTTGGGCGTGCTGTGTTGTATGCAGTACATTTAAATAGGTGGCAGAGAAAAAGTAAGACTCATCACTAGGTAGTAATAGTGTAAGATTATAATTTGCTGTTAAAATCTAACTTTTTGATGACAGGTGATAAGACCTATGTATTTGGAACCTAACATTTAAAACGATTCCCTAGTTGGTCCAACCAGACACTGATTATTTAAAACACAAGGTAATACCCACACACTGGACATTTACTAACAGCTTTATTATTTAGTTCCATTTTTAGTAATCGTACAATAATTCTCTTTTAAACAATACTGCTATACCTGAAGTTGGTCAATCATATTCTTTCTTCCTTCTACAGTAGTAAAGTGGGGGGTTTTCACACTCAGTTTTTTAATAGAACATTTGAATATGAAGAAATGTGGCTAACTAAAAATAACAGACCAAACTCCATGGGAAATGACTGCTCTCATGGTGTCCATTTGTGGGGACACCAGGCTGGGTGAGTGTTGGAAGTCAGGACCCACTCCGTTAAGACCTGTTTGGCAGCTTGGAAACTAGAGGCTGAATACTGGCTGGTACCATCACCCTCTCTAGACTGGTGAGTTCCTCCAGACACGCTTTGGGCAATGTCATCAGGGTGTGGTTGACTTCTCTCTCTAGGGCACAAACCCTCCACTCAAGTCCTTGGGGGATCTCAAGACACTCTGCTGCCCCAGTCATATTGGCTTTACTTTTAACTTGAAAGTAGATGGGACCCATTTATCGGGGGGAGAGGGGTGGTGGGTGTATATATGTGCAGAGATGGGGGCAGAAGGAGGAAGAGCAAAGATAAAAGGACTTAGGAGTGACAGTGGGCCTCTTTTAATAAAAAAGCAGGATGTCACTTACCTTGCCCACCACTAGGGATAACCTTGGAGCCTCCCGCTGCTGCATGGACCTGGTTTTCTGCTCAAACTTGAATGAAGGACAGAGCACAGTGGCAGCTGCGAAGGTGGCCTTCCCTCGCCACCCCATTGGTTGGTGACGGTGAGAAACTTTCCCCTGAGGCGTCTTAGCTGAGCCCTCATTGAGCAGGTGGGACTGCCGAGTTTCCCGCAGGCCTCTGCTCTGGGAGGGGGGTCTCTGAGGGAGGGGCAGTCCATCGTGTGCGATGAACCTGTGGATCTTTCTATAGAAAGATGTGGATAGGGTGAGAGCAACCTGAGCTCACAGCCCAGTTTTCACTCCCAACATGGGAGGGGACCCTGTGGTCCCAAAGGTGCTCTAGCTACAGAGTTGAAGGTTCACTGGACTCACCTCCTGCCCATGGTGGGTGGGTGTAGACCTCAGGAAGTGGGAAAGGGAAGGCTCTCTGGGCAGGAACCCATGGAGCTCACAGCTACCGTCCAGACAACACTGAGCACAAGGCTGGTGGGTAAGTGCCTTGCTCTGCAGCATGCCGGCCTGAACTCACACTGCCCTCCAGACAGACCAGAGGCAGAATTTGGGACAAGGTATGTACCCTCCTTTTGCCTCGGTTTCCTCATCACTGAAAAGGAGCTCAGAATAGCACTGGGTGGGGAGGCTGTTGTGAGAATTTGGTGACATGTAAAGTACTGAGAGCAGCGTCTGGCGCCTAGTACTCACTCAGTGAATGTGGTCTGTCGTTATTACTGTTTAGAAGAGATCAGCACCGGTCTGTGGCTGGCCTTTCTTCTTCTCCATGACCTTTCTCTCATGTTTCCAAATGAGGACCCAGGGCAAGGTAGTTGAGTGTGTGTTCAGGCCTTCACTGGTCCACCTGCAAAGCTAGGCTTCTTGCTGGCCAGGCCCCCATTGGTGCCTGTGCCAATGGTGCCCTCCTGGCAACCAGGTGGGGGAAGAAGATGCCTCTTTTCTGTATGTCCAGAGAAATGATCTGCAAAGCTAGCAACGTAATGATTGTGGTACAAACGAGGGCTGGAGGGCAGAAGTTTTTGTGATCGGTAATTACTTTGGTCCACTAAACACTGTGAGAGTGGTACTGGACCTTCCTGGATGAACTCCATGGAGGGTGGGGAGGAAATCAACAAATCAATTGCAAAACAAGCCCCAAAGAGTTCCCCTGAACTAGAAATGGTGCTGCATGAAGCCGCTGGCTGGCAGGCTGTGTCCTGGTCATGCAGATGGAGAACATAGAAATCCTGCAGGGAGCAAGGGTCGGTTTCTCCTGGGTTAGATGTCACCCGTGGAGGTTTTAATGTTCCATTAAAAAATATTAAAAATCCACAAACCTACCCAGATGTCCCCCTCCTCTTTCCTTCTGGCAGTCGCTCTCGGGCCTCATGGTGCTAGTTGTCTTTGCTGTCCCCATAATCGTTGTAGGGGACGCTGAGGGTCTGCTCCTCACACGTCTTCCTGAGGTCCTGGCTCAGCACTGACCAGTCAAGTCCATAGGGCTTGATCTCGCTGTAGCGGCAGCCCAGGTACTGGAGGGAGCCACGCCGCAAGCTTATCTTGGGTTCCTGAAGGAGTCTGTTGCACCAGCTGCTGAGCTCCCCAAGCTGGGACAGGATGAGGCCAGCTTTCCTAGGGGAGAAGCATGGTTAGAAAGAGAATACAGGAAGGCAAGCAGTGTGAAGCCGTACACTCTGAGGGGCCTCAGAGTCTGGCCTGATTTGCTTACTGCTCTATCCTAGGCATTTAAAACAGGGCCCTCCATAGATATTTGTCAAACGAATGAATGAAATACCAGTAATAGGATGGGTATGCAAAGTGGGGCAGACAGGGACACAAAATGCAGAGAGGAAATTGCTAATATATTTGGTGGGAATGTCTGCCCTTTTAAAATCATAGAGCTGTCAGGTTTGAAAGATCTATCAAATCAGTTTTCTTTAAAGTCTAATTTATCATTAGATGGCATAGAAGGTATTTGAATAGTTCTCTTTTCAATGCTATTTCTGCATTGAGTAGAAGCAGCTGAAACAGTGACCTTGTGGGGATAGCAAATATAACTAGCTATGCGGTGTGGAGGTAATTGACTGTGGTACAGGAGAGGTCAATAATGCCCTCCATGCACGTTGGCACAGGGTCATTCTTGTGGGAAGTGCAGACTTTCAGGGGCACACATCACCTAATTAACCTGCGGGGAGTTCATGCTCCCTTCCGCCATCTCCACAGAGAGGAAGGAGGTCACTGCCATTGAGCCTCAATCAAGGTGGGCAGAGGCACCTGAACTGTTTGCAGATCCCTGGAAGAGAAAGAGCAGGACGGGGCCAGGCCTTCCCACACACTGGAAAGGAGTGATGCCTCTGAGCCAAGGATAGAGGATGATCGCCCGTGTGTGTAGCTTGGGGAAATGCCCTCCCCCATCCCCCCGCTATCTCACTGGTGTGTGGGCTTCTTCCCTGCATCCTGGTTTGTATCAGAGATGAGAGTTACCTGATAACCAGCTCGCTAGTGTTGACCCTGAACATTCAGGATGTGTGAAGGAGCATGAATCCTTCACTCACTGTGTTCTTCAGAGATTATGAGAAAGCGTCTATTTGAACAAGCTGAAAAATGCTATTCTGGGAAGCTCAGCACAAACTCTTGTAGTCTCTATCAACCACTAGGCTAACTTCTCAGGTGATAAATCATCCCTTTCCCATTTAATCAACAATTCCTTCCAGAAAACAAAGCTACATCACCCCATTTAGAATGAACTTTCAAAGAACAATAATCACTTTCATTTCATTCCTGGCCATGAGCACCACATTCCTAGGAGAGCATACACAGAGGGATGTAGAGGACACAGGAGAAAAGGTGTTGAGCCCCAGCAGCACAGCCAAGGATCTAAGACAGTGTGAGGTAATGAGAAGGGCAGTCACATTTGCTCCAACTTTCAGAGGAAATCTGACTCCCACCCTGCTCACTAAAAACCATCTGATGCAGATGGGCTCTCTTCTGCAGTTTGGCCAAGCAAGCTTTCCAAAGTCAACATCCACAGGGACTTCCGCGGCCCATCCTCTTAATCTATCCTGCTGCATGTCCTGAGTTGGGGGAGGAAAGGGAAGTGAAGGAAGAGGGAGTAGCAGCATCTATATTATCTTTAAGAAATAAACATGCCGTAGCCATCCTTTCCAACAGATGGATTTACTTAACCCGAGTCTTTGCAGCTACTTTCATTGCTCACTTTAAAAAAGATAGTAATTAATGTGGGTCTGCCCTTGATCATCTCAGAGCCTGTGGTTTTCTTTCTTACTAGCAATGCAACCAGTGATGTTATCAAAGTATTTCAACCCGTGGCTCTCTACCTGGAAGCTTCCAGAAGTTGAACTGAAGGAATCCTTTCTGCTTGCTCACAGGAAGTAGGTATCCAGCAAACACCTTTTTAATCATTGCCACAAATGACTCCAAAGTGGGTTGATGTATCTTAAGGCAAGAAAAATGGAACTTTTTCTTTCCTGTGGTTCTCCCTGAGATTCATGACACTATGAGTAAAACTTTATTTTCCACAAACCACATTATTTTCAAATCTTATTGAGCCTTGAAAAACTAGTTCAAGGGTCTCCTAGAAGGGAAGTTTTGGGAAAAGAGTGTATAGTCAGCAGTAGGTCTTACTACACGGTGAGATCCATATTTCTTCCCCTGGTCATTTCATTAACCAATTTTCCTTCTGACTCTTGAGTTACAAGAGAGAAACTGGCAATCCAAATGCTCTTGGAAATCAGGATGATATAGGAAATGTTCATGCTATTCAAACTGTGACATTTATGTTCCCTACCATGACCCACACTGAAGTTGGAGCAAATGTGATTGTATATATACACCCAATAAGAAGGTATCATGCTACCTGACTCCAAATTATACTTCAGAGCTATGATAATCAAAGCAGCATGGGATTGGCAGAGAAACAGACACACAGATCAATGGAACAGAACAGCCCAACTATAAAACTGCAGGTATGTGGACAAGTAATTTTTGACAAAGGAGCCAGACACACACATGGAGTTAAGATAGTCTCTTCAATAAATGGTGCTGGGAAAACTGAAAAGCCACATGCAAGCAAATGAAACTGGATTAAGTTTGTCCCCATGTACAAAAATTAATTCAAAATGGATCAAAAACCTAAATAATAAAAGCCTAATATGATGTGTACTGACCACCAGGGAGCAGATGCTCTGACTGGCAGGTTAGCTTGCTGCTGGGATTCGGCTAATCTGGACTGAGCAAGATGGGCCAGACGGCCCCTCCTTGGTGTCTGCCCTCTTGCAATCTGGGACCCCTTGAGGGATGTCAGATAGCTAGTTTTGGCTCAATCCCATAGGCCAGGCCGGGGGACCCCACTGGTGCACGAGGCCTGTAGTAAGTTATACAGAAGAAAATATAAACCTTAGTTATAGGAAAAATTTTATGACCTTGACCCAAAGGCAAGGGAAGTAAAGGTAAAAAAAGAATGCAACTATACAAAACTAAAAAGCTTCTATACAGTAAAAGACATTGACAACACAAAGCAGCCAACCAGATGATGTGCAAACAATAGCTCTGACAAAGATATAATTTCCAAAATATATAAAGAACTCAACATCAAACAAAAACCCAATCAAAAAGTGGGCAGATGACCTGAAAATATACACTTCTCCCAAGAAGACCTAGGAACAGCCAATAGATATACAAAAAGATGTTTAACCTCACTAGCAACTGGGCAAGTGCAAATCAACACTACAATGAGATACCACCTTACACCTGTTACAGGGACTATTATTAACAAGGCAAGCAATAATAAGTGTTGGAGAGGCTATGGAGAAAGGGTAACCCTCATTCACTGCTAGTGGGTATGTAAACTGGTATAACCACTATGCAAAGCAGTCTGGGGATTCCTTAAAAAATTAAAAGTAGAGCTACCATACAACCCAGCAATCCCTCTCCTGGGTATACACACACAAAAAAACTTAAAAGCATGTAGTCACATAGATATAGGCATCCCTAGGTTCACTGCAGCAGCAGTCATGGTGGACAAGACATGGAAACCACCAAAGTGCCCTGTTACAGAGGGTTCGAAAAAGATGTAATACATATACACAATGGAATACTACTCAGCCATAAGAAAGGATAAAGTAAGGCCATTTGCAACAACATGAATGCATCTTGTGAATATTATGCTAAGTGAAGTCAATCAGAAAAAGCTAAAGACCATATCATTTCATTCATATGTGGGATATAAAACTGAAACTCCTTAACACAAATAGCAGTGTGGTAGTTACCAGAAGGAAGGGAGTAGTGGGGGCCCTAATATACGGGAGAAGATCTGACTTTGGGTAGTGGGCACACAGTGCAATATACATACCTTGTAATGTAGAAATCTATACATGAAACCTCTTTGATCCCATTAAACTAATGTCACCCCAATAACTTTAATTAAAAAATAGGAAAAAAGAGGCACTGGAGTTGACTGATTACCTGGGTCCCAATTCATCCTCACACCTCCATGTGAATTCTCCAAAACTCTCGTAGTGCTGGTTGTAGTGGTAAAGGACTCGGTGAAGGGTGGGGGAGCCCAGGTCCAGGAGAGTGTTGTAGGCCGTCTGCTGCTCCTTCCCGCTGGTGTAGCCATTGAAGAGGTTGTAGATCTTGTCTGCTATTTCTGAGGAGGGCAGACAAGACAAATAAATACAACTTCATATACATACATATATAAACTAGTGTGTATAGGCATATACACCTTCATACACGTGTGTGTGATATTACTTAGTGAATACTGTGCCCAGCACCTGGAGAAAGTGGGTTGAGTCAATCACTTTACCTTTGCCCCATCAGGTTTCTCTTCTATAAACTGAAAGCCTTTGAATAGAATACCTCCCAGGTTAATTTTAGTTATAATATTCGTTGTCTTTGCCCATGTTTCCTAAAAATAGAGAGCCTGAGGCAAAAGCTCATAGGTTAATACTGTACAGGCAGTGCGACCCTAGGAAAGTGGGAGGGAGGGTGAAGGTGTGAGGAAGGAAGTAGGCACAGAGGGAGGGCACTAGGGAGCAGGAAGCTGCTGGACCCCCGCCAGTCTATCCATGGAGGGGGGTGGAAGAAGACTGTATCTCATCTCCACTCTAAGACTGATGGATGGGGCCTTTCACATTTGCTGATATACACAAAATATGGAGAGATTAAATGCCAGATCCCATGCCGAGGGCAGAGGTCAGGGGGATGCCAGCAGGTAGGTACTGAGCACCTGGTGAATCCCCAGGTGTGCCCAGAGCCTGCACCAGCGTCTCCTGACTCTAGGACTCGCTCTGTGGAATGATGGGGTACTACGAGGATTTCTGCCCGAGGCAGAGCAAGGAGGATTCCTGGGAGGGAGAGGCCCCTCTGCTGGGCCTTGGATTATCCTCTTTCCCCCCTGAGCTCTAAGTTGTTCCCTCAGACTCCCTCCTCCTGGTGGTGAGGGGTGGTCCTTGGGCATCCTTCATCTCTTACCTTGAGCTTTGACATCATCCACCACAGGGCAGGGGGTCTTCACGATCACATCACTGGGCCTGGAGCGGCGTCCTGTGTTGTCCACACCCCACAGGGTGAACCTGGCAGGGAGGGGAGGGTGTCATTAGAGAATGGCCAGGCTCTGCCTGGATGGGGGGAGGAGGTTGCCCCAGTTGCTCTGTGACTCCATGATGCCCTTAGTGCCACCACCCAGGTCACAAGGTGTGTGGTCCAAAGCCTCTCACTACTTCCTGGTGGGTCTTGGGTTGGGGTTTCTGGTCTTGGGTGTATTATCTGATGGGAAGCATCATAGCATAGAGTACTGGTTCTCAAGGTGGGGTCCCCAGACCTGCAGCAGCAGCGTCATGCCCCACCCAGACCTACTGGATGGAGACTCCAGGGATGGGGCCCAGGCAATTCTCATGCCAGTTACTTTCTGACAACCACTGAGATGAGGTCAGGAGTCTGTGGGGCAGTCAGAACCAGGGTTGGAGCTCCTGCTCCCCACCCTGTGATGTTTAGCTCCTCTGAGCTGGTTTTCCTCTTCTGTGAAACGGGGATGTTAACAAAACAGGGAGACTTCGTGTGGGACCTGGAGCCCAAAGACCCTGCACTGCTCCTGATCTTGCTCTGTCCTGTCTGGTGCTCAGTTGACACTTGGGACACACAGGACTGAGGGCAGTTTTCCTCTTTAAAGTTTCCTACATATAGCTCCTCTGACCACAGGGGTGCTACCTCGTGTCCCAAGTGGAAACGAACCATAGAGGGATGTGACAATGAGGAGCCCGCACCCCCCAAGGAGGAGAGGAAGACCTGGCTATTAAAGGCTGAGTGGATAACCCTGGGACTCAGAGAGGAATGTGAATGTGACCTTGACAATAACTGCTGGTGTTGGGGCCCAGGGCCTCTGTCCCCAACCCAATGAGAATAAAGTCATTAATGCTGCCTTTAGTCTCATTGGGTTGAGAAAAGACAACCCTGCATCCACCCACCACTTCCTCCCTCAGAGGAGCCCAGAGAAAGTTGTTTCGTGTATCAGTGTGTGGATTGCCTCCTCTGACCTCCCCAAGTCCTCATGCAGGAGCCACGGGCACCACACACAGGCAGCCTCCATCTCACTGACATCCTGGTCGTGCGGGACACGTGGCCAAGACCACAGTGGTGGGCTCCAGACCGGAACCAGATGCTCAGCTTCCGGTCTCATCCCAGCAGGTGGCTCCATCCACTTCACAGCCTCTACCGTATGCCCAGGGCAGCACTCCTCTCACCCACCCCAGCAGCCCCACTGCTCGGGCAGCCTGGAATTGGGTCCCATCTTGCTTTAAGTTCCAGCTAAATTGAGAGAATACTGAGCTGGGATAAAAATGCCTGTGCTTAACTTAATTCCCAAATCACTCTAAAGGGGCAATTAGTATAAAATGTAGGGTTCTAGGCACTAATTTTAATAGCAAGGAAATGCTTCCCACGGCTGGTTTTTCTTTAAATGGCTATTGAGGAAATATTGACAAATACACCAGTCCCAAACCTTCTACGTAGAGGGGAGGCTTGACCTCAGACCATTCCTCAGGGGGCCCAGTGCCCTCAATCCTCACGTGCAGGCTGGGAACCAGCACAGGCTGGCTGTGGCTCCAGGGCTGGGGTCTGAAAGCTCTATTGCTTTCACAGGCTCCCTTGCAGGCTAGTGTGTGTGTGGGGGTGGTTTCTGCGTATCACCCCGGATCTGCTCCCTTCTGAATTGCCTGTCTGCTGTCACAGGCCCCAGAGGCAGTGGCTCTCTTGTGAGCACATGCTGTGGCGAAGAACATGTGTTAGCAGGCCACAGAGTCACCCCCCTTTGGTCCATTTCCTTGTCTCTAAAATGAAGATGTTGGACCAGAAACCCCCTTTAAGATACTTTTCAATCATGGATTCTTAACTGGGTTTGTGCTGTGGTCCCTTCTCAGAATAATGATTTTTAAGTGCATTAAATAAAATGTGTCAGATGACAAGGTCAGCCAGTCTGTGAGATGCAGTTCTACCTCTGTGCCTCAAGGTGAGGTGCTAAGATGGTGCTAATAGATCCTGTAAGCCTCAAGTGGCTGGGGCATGAAACACATGCATGGAGAGATGAGAACTCTGATTCCATTCTTCACCTCCTGCCACACCCCAGACTACCAGCTGTGTGCTTCTGGGGAAGTTACTCAATGTTGCTGAATCTGTTTCCTCAGCTATCAAATGAGAACAATCACCTCACTCTCACAGGGTCAGAAGGATTCCCAGAGGCACCCTCACCCTCCGCACTCAATAAATGAAGGCTGCCTTCCTCCATGTTATAGATGAGAAAGCTTTGTGCAGAAACTTTAAGAGCCTCGCTTACCCTCAGTGGTTAGAAACGATCCAGGTTCAGGACGCATGTGTTCTCAACACTTCACCAGGGCTCCTCTCCTCCTGTACTGGGGGCTGAAGCTCAGCCTCCCTCCATCCTATTCAGAGGAATGTCTCCCAGGCCAGGCCCTCGTCCTGTGATCTGCAGTGCCACCTTCCACTAGGTCCTAGTGGACATAGTCTATCTTTTCCTCAGCTCCATACTTGGTCTCTAATTTCTTCAAGGTCACAGAAAGTTTGCAGTTTTACAAGCCAGAGGGCAATGCTGGAAGTCACCAGGGGGAAGGCATCAGCCTCAGTTCTTTGAGCAGGAAACTTGGCCACATCAGGCCAAGCTGAGGAGGGTCCCCGGGGTGGGTGAGGGCTGGCATTCTCCACAACAATGCCAGCTTCATGCTCATAAGAACTTTGAAATTCCTAATTAATAGTTGTGACTTAGGGATAGGGATTATGGAGCCCTTTTTATAAATGGCAATTCCGGCTTCACTGAGTTTCAGGAATTTTACAGAAGCTCCCTTTCTTCCTTATCAACTGCCTGTTCATAAGTAGGCTGGCTGTCCTTTGTCCTAGATCAGCATTTATGTTTCTTTGTATTTTCCAACTCCTCCAGTAAAAACTCACATATTTTACTTTCATCAGCATGCCCCCCTGGTTACATTTCTTTTCCCTATATTGGAAATATTCAGACTGGGCATCCAAGTTCATCATGCAATCAATGCCATTCACATTTCTAGTGCTTTTCATCTTTGAACTCCCTGACTGCAGAAATGGAAATGATTTATTCTGGAAACCTTGACGCTATTCTCCTGACCTCATCTGTAAACTGTTAAATGTTTTTCATCCTGATGGGGTCATAAGGTCCCAGAACTACATCACAATGGTTTCTGCCTTAGCTCTCAAATTTTCCTATCAGGACTTGGACTGCATCATGATCTCTCCTCTCTTTGTGTCATTTGTGTCTCTGCTTCACAAATAGCTTTCAGTCATTCCCAGAGCACAGGGCAGAATAGGAGGAGCTCTCAGGGAGAACAGGGCCGCAATAATGGAGTTCACTATGTGTCCTTTGAAGAAAAATGCAGACCACCTCTAACCTCAGTAAACTATTTCAATGCCACTGGAGCTGCTTTCTAAGCAGAGTTCTTGGTATTCTCCTTTCCTCCAAAAAGTTAATAATCTCCTCTGATATACAGCATTTCACTCTATGGTCCCAGTTTTGCTCTCTTCTATCCCTATTACTCACCCTCAGCTTCCACCCCGTGGATGACTTCGCTTCTCACCTTTATGCCTCTTTGCCTTTCCCTCACCATTCCTGCCGCCTGGTATGCCCTTTCCAACATGACACTACCGACTGAAAATCTACCCAATCCAATTCACCCCAAAAGTCACAATCAACCACTATCCTTTCTCTTGAACATGTCCCTTGCTCTTTCTCATCTAGCGTTTTTTTCCATCCAGCCTGATGTTAAGGTTAGTTGTTTCTCTATTTCCCCTCTATGTTGTAAACTCTTTGCAGGATGGGACTACATTATTTTTCTTGATCCTCCCCCTACTGTGTCTGGAAGGTTCTGTTTAATGCTGATCAGGACAAGACTTAAGAGACTTGGAAAAATGTTTTGAGTCTCTCAAGGAACCCAAGTAGCAAAAAGGAACCAGCCAGGAGCCTCGGATGTGTGGGGGAGGGAACAGTGAGGCAGTAGGAGTCACTCACATGTAGATGGTGTCGGGTTCCAGGCATCTGATGATCAGAGAGATGGTAGTGAGCTGCTTGTCTGGCACCTGAGAGGGCATGGCACAAGGAGACTTCGCTCCGGAAATGATGTCATCCACAAAGCTCAGCACTGTTTCTGCCGAAGGGAAGGGGTGGAAAATGCATAAAAAATCAAGGCCAAACAATGGGGACACAGGATCAACTCAGTGAGAGCTTAACATTAAAATGGCTTGGTCCCCAGGCTTCTTACACTCCAGGTAGAGAAAGGAGACCTAGAAGGAATCGTTGTTGTTTTTTTATGACTATTTCAAATTTACTAACTGGTTTAGAGCCATTTGTCCAGAGTTAGCTCAGAAGCAACTAGGGCAAGAGGGACATGCCACATTTGCGAGTTTTTATGCAATATCCTTGGTGAGAACAGCTGTTCTGGTCAGTGGTCATTGCTAGACCTTCGTGGTGCCTGTGCACATCAGGGAAAGGGCCTGGAAAGAAGCAGTGGGCAGCAATCCATGTCTCTAAGCCTCAGTGGCAGCTTACCATAAGATATTTACCCTATATTATTGATGTGAGAAAATGCTAAGTAACTGAAAAGGGATTTACTATCGGGGAAAGGGAGGGAGGAAGAGACTGAACATAAACTGTGCACCTATGGATGAGGACAATGGGGGAGGTGGAGGGGGCGGAGAGTGTGGTGGGAACCTGATGGAGGGGGGAAGAAATGAGGAACCTTTGTAACAATATGAACAATAAAAAAAAAAAAGGGAAAAAAAAAGATATTTACCCTGAGTTAGACTGTGGATGCTACCATGCTGTTGGTGACCACACTCGTGTAAGTTCCAGGAATGATTTACCTTGACCTTTCTTATATGTAGACAGTGAAATAATGAGGCATGAAGCATTTATTTAAGAGGTGATTCCACTACTCTAACACTTCCTTCTTCTAGCTGGTCCTAGCAAAAGCAGAGTTTGCTTTAGGACAAGACACGGGGTAAGTGAATCTGTCCACACATGCTTTCGCCTTATTAGTAAAGAAATCTTTTCTTCTGTAATCATGGCAGTGGTTAGCACAGGATTGTTTTCTAATTATGGGTGAGGATAACTAGTGTGCTGTATCGTTATTTCTTTGTGAGTGTGCCTAGAGGCAACGAAATGGACACCTCTTCCATAAACAAAAAGTAAAACAAAATCAAAACAAGGTTTTGTCAGATGCTTACCAGGCAAAAACTCTTAAAAGGACAAGATGACTGCTGCTCAGGCCCCTCCAGAATTTCCCTGAGGCCCTGGGGACCTGGGGACCTGGTGCAGAGCCAGGAGGCAGGCATTTTTCTCTACTGCTTTCTACCCTGGGTCCAGGAAGTGGTGGGAGATGCTCACCAGTTTCCACTTTGGAGTGGTCCATCCTGTCGGTGACCTTCTCTTGACGGATGAGGTAATCTACAATCTGTACCCCGATTGGAGGCTCTGAGTGTTCCCACTCCAGGACCACAAGGGTGCTGCTGGGCTCGTGCACCGTGGACAGCCGCAGCCTGAGGGCAGAGGAGAGGAAACGTGAAGCGGAGACCCAGCTGAGCCCTGCAGGCTCTTCTTATACCACCATTAGCCACCTCAAGTATAAATTCTTCCTTCTAACCTTTATTCTAACCAACCGTTACAACAACCTCTGTGAGTGCTTGTCTCCTTCACCAGAGAGTCAAGTTTCTGGTAGACCCTTGATATCTATATTTTAAGTACCAGTTTCAGGTTAGAAATTCAACATATATTTGTAATTAAATAAGTAGGTGAGTCAAAGATGAATGCCTGCATCTCACATGGTCAGGGACAGGGCTTTCGGGGTAGCACTTGATAGAGCTTGAAAATATAATTTCTGGATTTACTCTTAAAACAATGAGACTGTGCCTATATTGCTAGTAGCCAGGCCCACTGAAGGTGGTGGCTAGGAGAGCCTGCATTATCAAGGTCAGCTCAGTTTCTGCAGCACTGTCAGTATCTGCCCTGCTGGTGGAACCCCACGTATTTTCTTCCCCAGGCCTTCTGAGCTCAGGGGCCTTGGAACAGGCTCAGTTTGGAGGTAATGCTCATGAGGAGATTTGCTGGGCAAGAGAAAGCTGGCCACCAATCAAGTTGTCCTCAGGTTGATGTCCTGTGTCTGCAAACTCAGGTTCTCATTTCAGTTTCTGTTCTTGGGTTTCTATAGTAACCCGATTCCAATTCCCTTTTCTTGATTTTTCCAATTCATAGTCTGCTCATTCTGTGCAAATTGTCCATCTTGACCACTTTTTGCCTTTCCATCTCATACCTCTTTGTATGTTGCAGACACTCAATAACCATTATTGACATTCACTAGTATGCCTCTCCTAATGGTCCACGTGGTTTCAATTCCCTGCCTTGTTCTGACTTCATGTGTGGGTTTCAGATTTCTCAATTGCTTCCAATTCCCTGTTTCTTCCTAGACCACTGGCTTCTGGGCTTTTTTCCCAGTTCTTGCTCACTCCATCCTCCACTCCCTCACATGTATTCCTGACATTCACCCCCATCCTTGGTTCCCATATCTCATGACCACCCATAATCCTGGTCCTCTAGCCTCTCCTAGGCTCACAGATGCCCATCATTGGTCTCAGGGATCAACTTTGCAAGGCACCGTGAGTGTATCACACCAAAGCAATGTTCATTTTCAATTTGGCATGATTTACTAATTTACCCATTACTTATAAGAATGTACTTGGTAAGTACTGAAGATGTAGAGGTGTGCACACCAGCTCCAGTCCCTATTTTTATGGGGTGGTCAATAGACATAGTTATGCATGTGTTTATAATAATGTGTGATAAGAACTTTGAAAAGAAATCACAGGAGGCTGTGGGAGCAGCAGCAAGGAATTCAGCTAGTGCGAAAATAATGCAAAACACATGTTCTCCAGTGGCTTCCTATGAGAAGTGCATAGTTTGCATATGACATTAAAGATGGAATAGACCCAAAACAGTGCAGATATTGACAAATTCATTAATTAGAGTCATATGCAGAAAGCTATTTTGAAGAAAAAGCATTATGAGGCTTAAGCAAGTAACTAAGCCTTTCTGAGAACTCAGATTCTGTGTAAACATGAAGTAAGGCTGGCCTCTACTGAGAAACAGGAGTGTGTGAGATTTACGCAGACGTGTGGAAAGCTAAAGTGCTTTTCTATTTCCCTCTACCAACAAAAATTCAAAAAACTAAGGTCTGCTACTAATTAGAATTAACAAGAAAAAACTGAAGTCCCTAATAGATGTTCCTGCTCTTGAAAATGTAGCCCAATTTGATGTTTGTCTATGACATTTAGTAAATGCAGGTTTATGAACAAAACCAGCCCAAGTCACTAATGGCTAGATCTCATGTCCCTGATGATAACTGCTTGGTGGATTCAGTGTTAAGTGTCAAAGGCAGATTTCTTAGTTGGTGAATCAGTCTGGAAGCACCATCTTCTTCTAGTAGCTCCTTTTCTACCAAAAGGAAGGACTTCTACTAATAATTAGCGTGATTATATTTTGACTCTAGAAGTCCAAGTCACAGCAATAAGGAGCAAGAAGCCAATGGCTGGTATATCTAAAACTACTTAAGGAAGGGCTGTGGACAAGAGAAGATGTAGGCTTGTGATGACACTCTACTATTGTGTTGTCCTCTTTCTGGTTCTTTTCCTGTTCAGTCCTGGTCCTTTACTGCCCACCTGCACATCCATGTAACGGGCAGAGGGCAGTGTTCACCAAGACCAGCCTCGCACTTGCTGGGTCCTTCTGCCATCTTGCTCCTGCCTACTTAGCCCTGCAGGTACTGTAGGTTCTGATCCTCACTCCGCTTTCATTGCCTAACCAACCCATGGGTCATGCTCCTCCAGCTTGCCCTACCAGCACTCCATATTAGACATGATAGTTCTATGCTCCACTCCAATGACAGATGCTATAGCAGAGACTACAAGGGGGCCCTGCCTTGGGCTCTAGCCCATCAGGATTCACAGGCTGTTCAGCCAGTCTGTGCAGCCTTCCCGTGAGGGGCAAGATATTGGACATGTTCATTCTCAGCCACCTTTGCAGCACTTTTACTTATTCATTCCTCAAATGCAGATCTCGCCCTACTCCCTCCTCCCCCACCCCCGCCATATTCATCCCTGACCCTCTGCTCTTCCCAGTTGATACTTATTCTGGAACATTCTTTCTCGGAGCTGTGTTCTATCTCTCATTTCTTTGAGTTGAATTCAGTCTTATCCCTAGTGGTTACTTTTTTATGCAGCTCCAAACTATCTTTCCCTCTGACCACTGGCCACTGCTATAGAACTGCCCCACGGTAACTCCAAGACAGGCCCCCACGGAACCAGCCCCTTCCTCACACTTGCGTCTTCTTTGATGCTTGTTTTCTCATTTGTGGCCGATTCATCTTCCCAGACACCCAGGTCATAAGCCTAAGGCCATTCTCAATCCTCCTTCCTTCTCACACCCAGTCAGCCACCAAGCTCCACTGCTTCCGCCCAAAGTCATCTCTCAGTTGTATCCTCTCCACACTGTGATGGCTGATAGCCATGGCTCTGCTCTTTGGAAAATTCCTCCATCTATAGGGACCCATTCCCTTATCTATTACAAGGAGGAATAACAGCATCTAATTGCTCCACACGGACTGACACCAATGGCCTCATTATAGACTTGACTTCTTCCAAGGCAACAGCACTATTACCCCTTACCTTCTGGCCATGCTGTACTACTATGTCCACCTTCGAGAAGACATTCAAGTTTCACCTCCTTCATGAAGCCTTCACTTATATGTCTCATATAACTATTATCAAACCATTCCTCCTACAATTACAGTTTGTGCACCTGCCTTCCAGATGCAGCATCATGGTTTTCTCTCTGTTTCCCAGCATCTAGCCCATAGCTTTGCTAATGGTAGACTTTCTCTAATAAGTGTTTGAGGAATAATGCTGAGGCATGCCTGAGGGAGAGAAAAGTAAAGGGACACATACACAGGCTGTGGCAGAGGCGCACACGTGGGGAGCCCATCAGCCCCAAATGCAGTGGAGTCACAGCGACACCAGTCCTCGATGACATCTCCAGTCCCGGAGCACCACAGGGAGCTCATGGTGGCTTCCTGCAAGAGCTGCAAGAGAGGGCAAAGAGTGTCAGGTCTCCAGGCTGAGTCACCATAATCAAGGGCCACTAAAGCTCCATTTGGTCTTAAGTAACTTCCAGCCAGTAGTACTTCTTTCCAGGAAATCGTTCTGGGAAGCCCAGACCACTAGGGCTCATCTTTCATTAGCATCACAATTGTCCCTGTGGTTGACACCTTGGAAGCAAGTCTTATTCCACCTGCCATCTCTTTTCTATTCCATCATTCCACACTTGCATTCCAGCAACAGTGACTTCTCTACCAGGTAGTCAAGAGGACTTGCCTTTACTGCTCTTCCCTCTGCCCAGAGGCACTTAGTTATTTCTCAAATGCCTCTCTGCATCCTTATTGGCCCTCTTCATCCTGCCAGAAGACAAGCAGGGCAGGGCAGGACTGGGCAGTGGAGTAGAGCCACTGTCACTCTAGGCTTTGGGCCTCCTTTGGGTCTCCTTTGATCCTCTCAAGCTGCCTGCCAGAGTTCTCTTCCCTCCCACAACTCTTCCCATGGCCACTTCTATCAAACTGAAGAGTTTATAAACCTAAGGGACAAATTCTTTCAAACACTCAATGAAGTATCTGTGGCAGAGGCAGACACTAGTAAGAGAGAGCAACACACACATAAAATCCCTCCTGTTGGCTTAGACACCACCTATGAAACCGACACACCAGGTGTCCCTCAAAAGAGGACAGAGGAAGCAATTATCACCCCACTGGGATGGGGACCCCTTTCAGGCAGGTAAGAGGATCACTGCTGAGACTCTACTAGGTCTTGTCCCCCTTTGCCTATAGTCTCAGAAGTCCCCACCCTAAGCTTTCAGGTGTTTCTTTTTGTCCATATTGTTGCTGTTTTTGTGTGTCTGTTTTGACCCACCCTGTCCTTTATGACCTTGAGGAAATGAGCTAAGTCACCACCTCAGTCACATTTTCCTTACTTATCCCTTTAGGTGCCTGCTTTTTCCCTGAGCATCTTTGGAAAGGGAGAAGCAGAGGAGATGGAGGGGTGGTTGGGAGATGTCATGGCCTGCACCATAATATAAGGCAGGGACTTCTGCATGGACATGACATTTTGAGTCAGAGTGATGGGTGAGAAACCACCTCCTTCTGGCTCAGGTGTCCAATGTGCTCCTGCCACTCTCACTGCAGCAGCCAACAAGAGGAAGCAGAGCTGAAACTTCTCCCACGACTGTCCCCCGAGGCTTTCTGAACAATGACTTTGGTGACTGCAAACGGCTATGCCTCCCTATCTACCTTTTTCCTTCCAGCCCCTGGTGTTCAAAACCCTTCCGAATGTTCAGTTGTGACTCCTAAGTCATTACTATGGGAATTGTGAATGCACTGACTTGAATTACTATGCAAATGTAAGAAAATAGGTGCTTAGATTAAACAAAAAGTCTCACTATCCATAGTCTAGCATGGGCTCAGCTGCACCTGTCACCTCCTCGAGCCCTTGGCAACACCCTCTGTTGTTGCCTCCCTGAACCAAGAGTCCCAGGCCTCTTACCCGCTGGGTCTGGTTATTGGGCACCAGTTCATAGATGGGGGCTGCTCTGGTCACCTCTAGCAGAACCGGCTCGGCAGGGATGTCAGGGCTGGATGTCACATGGCACAAGGGGCAGGACGAGGGGCACCGTCCCTTGCTCTGGCACTCCATGCGGACTCCGGCTGCCATGCGCTTGGTGCCAGACTCCGACAGGCTGGTGATGTATTCTGGGAATGTTAGCACCTTGGGGTCTCTTTCCCGCTCCTCTGACTCGTCAGATGGGGAGTTGCCTGCCAGACACAGAAAGAAAAGGAACAGTGAGGGAGGGAAGAACAAGGGCTGCATGGCCTCATGGCCCCGAGCACCAGAGTCAAATCCTAGAGCGGTCAGGAAATGTCACAGAGGGGGTAAAAATGTGATTCTGTCGTCTGGCTCAATCTGGGGAACCCCTCCTCCCAGATCCCCCCACCAGGGGAGTAGGCTGTTTCCTGGCTGAGCAGCATCAGCCCCACTGATCCTCTCGGGGATGCTTCTGCATTTTGTGTGCAGGTCCATGACTGCCATCCATAATGCAAGCAGTAACAGCAATGACAGTTCTGCATCCAGAGAATGAAGGTCTGAACAGTACTCCCTCTAGCATTGCTAATGAATAAAGGCCAGAATGATTTTAAAGCACATGATGGTAGCTAAGTACATGCAAATCATCATAGTCTAACCATACCTATGAGTAAGGTTTACTGAGCCTGTATATTCCAGGAATGTGATATCTGATCATAACCAGCTTTACATCAGCTCTTTGCATGGAATTCTATCATTACACCCATTTTATAGATGAGAAAAGTCAGGCCAAGAGCCTCAAGCTCACAGCTATTGTATTGTGAGATCTGAAATTTGAATCCAATTCTGTTATAGGACATCTCAGCTTCATTATTAATTAATGCAATAAAGATGCGAAAGGAACTTGGACTTTTTCAAAAAAGATTTTCACTCCAAAGCCTGAGAAATGGGTCCATACCACCCTGACTGATATGTAAAAGGGAGTTGGGGGGCTCTTGATTTATTTTTAGTGACAGACATTGGAAATGCCTACCAAAAAGTAACAGTTTGTCCCCTGTGGAATAAAGCACTGCTTGGTATTTCTTTTCCAAGCCTTCATGATTTTCTGCTTATTAATTCTATGGGAGATGGAAGTAGAGTCTGCTGGCAAAAAACCCCTAGTCCCTTAAGAGTTCCCTGACTCCTGGTAGCATAAACATGCAATAGCTGCAGGGAGGCCACTGGGCCTTTCGAAACAATGGGCGGATAGGCCATCCATTTTGTCCTCTCACAATGAGAATGCGATGTTTGATGGGAGATCTTTGGGGGGTCTGGGAAGAAGGCTCTGCAAAGTGGTTCCAGAAGGTGATTGCGAGATACGACTCATTGACTTCATAGCAGACTTCTCTCTTGTGGGGCTGAGGCAGTGCTCGCTCTCCCCTCTTGTTTGCTGTGTGATACGAGGCACCGCAGCCTTGCTGTTGTGCAGATGAGCATCTCCGTTACGCAGATGAGGCATTTCTACCCCGCAGCTCCATGGACGTGGGCTCCTCATGCATTCTAAGGCAAAGGGCTCACTCAGTGACTATCAATGTAGGATACAATTTATTTCACATTTGCATCGGTTTAATAAAGGATCTAGAGTTGAGCTCAAGCCCTTCCTGGATTTTCAAGATAACTACATTCCTGCACATACCAAACCCAAGACCTGTGTTATTAAATAGGAGATCCAGGAGCCCACACCAGCTAGCTCCAAAGTCACTCCAAACAATTTGTAAATCTTGATTGACATTCAGGCTTTTGTAACTCATGGCTGGGAGTGTTTGTAAAGTCCTCACCCAGCTCATGGCAAGGATAAGTGGGGGTGGGATAAGGTTTTTGAATTCTTGATGTTATTTATAGAAAAACATGCCTTCATTCATTGGGGAAGTGAGCGAAATTTTAAAAAATGATCAGTAAAGATACAGTGCTTTTTTTCAAGATAAGAGTTTTAAAATTTTGCCTTGCAAGCCTTACCAGAGAGCTGAAGGGTCTCCGGGTTGGCCCTCAATTTTTCTCTAGCAATTAATACATCATTAATGAGTAAAACAATTCCATCCAACTTAGCCTAGAATCAGATGCATTGCAATTCATGATCAGCCCACAACCCTCCTGGTTGAGGTCTTCAACACAGAGGCTAGAAAAGGTTTCTATAAAGTAACCACTAGGTGGTGACAGCAAGTCTAAAATGACTTCTGTTAGAGGAAATAAATGGTGATACATTCTGTGACCACTTCGGCATCACAGAAAATAAACTTATGGAAAAGTGACACATGGCTACTTAAAAATGTTGTAGTGGCACAAATTTTCTCTAGCAATTAATACATCATTAATGAGTAAAACAATTCCATCCAACTTAGCCTAAGGAGAAAAATACAAGATGATCAAGGGAAAACAAAAGTACAGGAGAAAATAAAAATCCCACTCAATATTATTCACGTGGAGTATAATTTGCTTTAGGGGAGAATAAGATGCCACGAAATACCTTTTCTCTCACCTTTAATTCCCAAATACCCAGGAATGCCCCTCACCTCCTATGTCCATATCCGTATATAAAACTCAGGTCACTATTCAGAATGTTCAGGTCTGACACTAGAGGGCACTGCAACCCCACACCATCTGGAGCTTAGTGACAGCCTCCAGCCCTTCAGCAATCTATCATTAAGGCTTTAATTGCTGTGAACATTTGAGAGGCTGCTCCCTTTGCTGCTGTCTTCTGGCTTCCCAAATTAAAATCGAGATGCTAATCTGAAACCTATTTAATGTTATTAAGCACTGTTATCCCAATAAATTCAAAGAAAATTTTAAAAAATCAAGATGCAGCACTCCCTCTCCCCATCCCCTATATCTTTCAGTACAAGGCCAGGGAGAAGAGAGGCAAGAAAAGGAGGGTGCAAAAGAATATGGTGGGAAGCCACCCAACTCTTGCTGTAATTCAGAATCAAGTTTGCCCACTCCTGAAACTATACCAGTCCAGAAGAGCGAGCCCCGCCCGAGACCAAGACTAGCCGCCCTGCCAGTCCTCCCACCAGGCAAGATGAGCTGCCTAGAGAGGAGCTAGATTTACACAGAAGTGATGAGCAGTGAACTCCCGGAAGACTCCGGCAAAGAATAGAGATGTGTGAGAGATTTTTCAAGGAGGAAACACATTTTCCCATGTGCGGTTAAAGATACAATTGGGAAATGCTCCTTAAAATGATGGAGTCTGGTGGAAAGCCAGATAAATCTCCCTTTGCCCAAAGAGAGCACTTACAACCATCACATCCGTGGCAAGTGAAGCTCGTCCAAATCCTAAAAGCTTCAGCAGAGTCTGATGTCTGACACTTGCTTTACCTCCCCTCATGCTGGCACGGGTGTGAGAGGGGTCAGTGTGTGGAGAGTGGTAGGGAGAAGACTCCGCCCCATTTCCTATGGTTCTATGGCCCACTCCAATTACAGCCCGTGGGTGCTTCTGCCCCCTTCCGCCATCTTGAACCTGGGTAGAAATGCTCTAGTAATTTGACACTAGTGTCTCTTAATAAAATGAATATTCTATTTCAACAAGTAGTCTCTGGACATAAGAAATAAGCTACAATTAGGGTCTTAAAAGATTACCATTAGCCTAGGCACCTTCTGATGGAGGATACTGGGTGTGGTTGTGGCCTCCTTTCACCTATTTGCAGAGCCCACCCCACTGCTCACAGGGAAGGCGCTGGGGTCCAGCCAGGCACTCAGGTTTCTCACAACGGAAGAAGAGCCAACATGAAATGTATTAATAGTTCACAGCCCCCAAACTGCAAAGCATTCTGAAAATACAGTTTGCTATAAATAAATGCCATTTGTTTGAGGCTAAAACTGTACCTATGGCACACAGTGGATGAATTTCCCCCACAGAATATCGGGGTATGAGAATACTGGCCTCCTGATGTTCAAAATCTCACCATGGCTGTGCCCATGGCCTTGGGCAGGTACATATTGACCCATCTGGAATCAAGATGATAAAAGTGACTGAGCCAATCTCATGCCAGCCCACTGTGCTGGTGGGAACTGACAGGTCACCCAGGTGAATGAGTGGTTATGAAGTAAATTGGTACAATTCTTGTAGGATTCTGGGGCTGCTGTAAGAGTCTCAAGTTAGTGTCCAAGGCAATGTGATGCTAATGACATCACAGCCAGAGCTTCAGAGGCAGTTCATTAGGCAGTGAGGAATCAGATGTAAGCTAGTCAGCTTCTGGAGATGGCGTGGATCCTCAGGAGAGACAGTTTGACACAGAGCAAGCAAATAGCACATGGACACAGCACACTGAGCCCTGAGCCCACTGACACCCCCATGCAGGTCCTCCCCCCATCCCCACCCCTTATGGTTCACGCAGGTGTCCTGAGTCATCTGAAATCACATTTCTGTCCAGGCATGCAGGTGGAATCAATCTCAGAGGAGATTCAGTGACTCTGGATGACTTAATCTGAACTCCCAGACCTGCCAAGGGACACACTCTCTGAGCAAAATAGAGTACAATCCTATATAATAAAAGCCCAATATGCTAAGTGTTCAGTTGGCTAGTCAGCTGCTCAACCAATCAAAGTGTAATATGCTAAGGCCGTTCAACCATTAGCTATGATGTGCACTGACCACCAGGAGGCAGACACTCCAACCTGTAGATTAGCTTGCTGCGGGAGTCTTGCCAATTGGGACTGAGTGAGATAGGCACAACACATCCTGGAACACTCCCATGGTCCCTTCCTGGCTGGCCAACCTCCAGCATCTCTCCCTGATCCTGGTTCCAATCATGCACCAGTGGGGTCCCTCAGCCTGGCCTGGGCCTCTTGCAATCCAGGACCCATTGGGGGATGTCAGAGAGCCAATTTCAGCCCCATCCCGCAGACCAGGCTGAGGAACCCACTGGTGCATGAATTCGTGCACTGGGCCTTTAGTGGATAATTAAAGGAAAAGGATAGGGCATGAACCAGCCACTTCTCTCCATCTTTAGGTCTCTGTGTGAGATAATGAGCACCCTGGGGTGTCTTCCTTATCTTTGACACTTTGCATAGTTTAGGTGTATAGATCCCTATCTATCTATCACCCATCTATATCTACCATCTGCCTATTACCTACAATTATCTATCTATCTATCTATCTATCTATCTATCTACCCACCCACCCACCCATCCATCTCTCCATATATATATTAAAGGGGGAAGGGTGGAATATATTAAGTCATGATAAGAGATTCAATTTTTTTAAATCAGTCAAACATAATAAAACCAAAGCATTTGTGAACAGTCTCTAGCCTAGGGGTGTCGAACTCAATCAGAGAAGGGGCCAAAATCTAAAATCCAGCCTAAATCGCGGGCTGAATGGTTTACTGAACAGTCATAAACTGTCATTGTGATGGAAACGCAGCGGAGTGCAGTGATGACAGCGCGGTGCGGGCCACATTGCAAGGCCTGGCGGGACGGATTTGGCCCGCGGGCCTTGTGTTTGACAAGAGTCTAGCCATTCAACCAAGCTTCAAGCAAGCAGAAGGAACAAAGCATTATTCTGATGACACCCAACTCCACATCTCCAGCCCGGTCTCCTCCACATTTACCAGAACCTTAACATGCTTATTCAGAAATCCACTCAGATGTCTGCCCAGCAGGCACCTCAATCAATGTGCCCCCAATTGCCATCCACATTGCCTCCACACTTGCCCCAACACTGGTCCTCTTTGCAGGTCCCAGTTCAGCAAAGGCACCGACTTGCTAGGTGCTCGAGGCAGAAATCGTGGCTGCACTGCTGGTTCTGTCCTACTCTCCCAGTCAGTCACCCAGGCTCCTTAAGCACATCTTTTACCCCCAGCCATCCACCTCTCTGCTAGCCCACTGCTGCCCAGAGCAATGCAGTCTAAAGTGTGAGGTCTCAGTCAGGCTGCCTGGTTTGATTTCTGATCTTCCCACTTGCTAGCTGTGCAATGTAAGGCGAGTTTCTTAACCTTTCTGGGCCTGACCTCTCTCATACATAAAAAAAGAGATAACTGACCTGACTTAATAAGGCTTGGTAAAGATGAATGGTGTATTCCATGAAGAGAGTTTAGCAGCACCCGGAACATAGTGAGTATGCTCCAAATTTAATTATTTTCGCAATGCCCGTCTACTTATGTGCCCTGGCCCCAGCCATCCTATCATGCGGTGGCTCCTTGAGGGGAGAAATTACATCTCATTCTTCACTGTAACATCCCACATTGTCGAATGCCTAATACATTCAACAATTCATTATACAAATATTTACTGAAGGCCTACAAGTGTTTGTTGAATTAATAAGTCACTTAGAATGACCTGTGTACAAAGTGACAATTGTCTGTGTTCAGCAGGTACTCACTGGACAGGCGGGGTTTAAATTCCTTTCTTGTCTGACTGGCCTGGGTACTTTAGAGATGGTCTAGTTTTCTTCTAAGAAGAGGGGCATCAATCCAGAGTGGGTTCCTCCGCTTTCATGTACAATTGGGCATTGGTCAGATATCATCTAGTTACACAGATTGAGGGAAATACTGACAAAAGTGTGTTGTGCAAATTTTGTGAAACCTACACTTGCATTTCAAAATTCATTAATGTGCATTGGGTAATTCACTACCTTGGAACTGAAGGACTTAAGCTTAATAAAAGAAAAAGCCAACTATGATGCGGACGAGTAGGCAGTGGTTCTTTTGAGACTAGAAAATGTGAGAAGGTTATAGCCACTAATGTCACCAAGTGACAAAGGGCCTAGCTGGTGTTTGGGGCCTGTAAGCCTCTGGGTACCAAAGGTGGCTGAGATGGGAGATGCATCACTGGGTGGGTGGAGCGGGGTGACAGCAGTCATACTGAGATTAAGAATCATGTGTTATACATCACCAGCAAGAAGGGCAGTGTTTGTGATAGCGAAAGAGAAAAAGGCATCTGGAACCAGGATGGCTAGAAGGATGAAACATGAACACCTGCGTTTTCTGCAGGTTTCTACTTCGCCCATTCTCAGCCTGCACACTGAGGGCCCATCCACACTTCCAGCCACACACTCAGCACTCCCAGAGCTCAGAGGAAGCACATTTTTCTTTGGGGCTTAAATACTAGAAAACCACTGGCTCACCATGTCCAGAAAAAGCTCCACCTCCAAAGAATTTATATTTTGGTCCTTTCCTAAAACTGAATTAATTTTTTTTTTAAATCCTTTGTCAGGATGTAGCCTTTATTTTCTGTTCTAAAATTAAAGTTACTGTGCACTTCAGATCTAGTGCTTTGGTATTTCTTCGGGAAGTTTCTGGAAATAGCAGATGGTCTTTGTTATAAGCATGAGCAGCATCTATGGGTGTAGGGAGGTCTAGTGTGGTAATTAGCTGTCATCAATACCCACTATGCACTGCAGCAAAGCGTCATTAACTGGGAGGCTCAAGAAAAGGTGTATTTTGGAAAATTGAATTTTTCTTTAATTGATACTTAGCCAGAAAATGCTTACATTTCCTCCAATCCTTGTTGACATTTTTCTTCTCTAAAAATTCAGTTTTCCGATTTTCTGCCTGACCCGTGAAGCACTGCCTAGGAAACAGGATTAAACCTTTCCCCAAGGTGCCTCCAAGGTGATAATTTTATTCATCAATTATGACTATGCAGATTTGGAAGCTGTGGGAGACAGAAATAAAATGGTACCTATAACCCAAATGGCTTTTTAAGAATTGATCAATAGTATAAGGTTCCATTTTGTTAAGATTGCCTCCTCTTAATGGCCTTGTTATCAAACCAATGATTGCCTGGTTGAGGTTCCTGGCTAATTAGGTTCATGAAGCTTTGGTGTAAGCGTAGTGCTTTCTCTTTGCCAGGCATTGGATGAAATGCATCAAAGCCTCTGTCAGTGTCTTTTTGGTCAGTCATAGTGAAATTTTGTTTGGGATAAGAGGTTGAGTCAAACAGCCGGATGGCAGCACCTCCCAAGGAATTCATAACGGAAAGATAGCCTTTGTCGAGCTGTGATCCCCTGTCCAATCTTGACCTTGGTGTGAGGAGGAAACGGTGAGGATAGCTGACAGATGCAACCACTGCTTGGAGACCCAGCTCCACACAGCCCATTTGTCTCAAGACACACAGACAAAATCCAAGTAACTGAAGCATTGACTAAAAAAATGAGCCCTTCTTAGATAGACCAGCATTTTCAAACTCTTTCATTTCATGGCACACATAAGCTAACTATTAAAATTCTATAGCACACACACACAAAAAAAAAACAACCATTTTTTTTTCTCAAATAAAATAGGTATAATTTTCATTCATTCACATGGGTTGTCTATTGTTGTGTTGCCTGTTGTCATGTTTTTATTTGACAATTTAAAGAAAAAGAGGTTATGGCTCCTAAATAGATAGGTATTGTATGATTTAAAAACCTGCAGCACACTGGTTGAAAATTTGAGCTAGAATGTGAGTCCCTGGGGCAAGAGCTGCCTTATTCTTGGTGGACTGCCATGGCTCTCACCCAATGCCCTGAAGTTGGTAAGAATTCAACAAATATTAAGAGATGGAAAGAAGCAAAAGGACGTTAGCTCTTCCTAGTCTTTGCCTGCAATCCCTCAAGTGACGACCCAAAGCTTCATTAGGCTTCGCCACAAAGGCCAGGCCAGGCTCGGCAGAAGGACCTGGAGGTGCTTACTAAGTGCCGGGGTGTGGTAGGCTGGGCTGATTTAATTGTTTTCCTCACCCACCCACCCCCAAAATGTCTGTATTTCCTGTCTCCCTCCCTCCACATATTTATTGAGTGCCTTCTAATCCTGCCTTTGCCATAAGTGATTCCATGGGTCTTCATACCTGTGTCCAACAGAGAACTGACCTCATTTGTGTCGACTAAGTCTGCCTTCATGTCTTGTCTGTTTCCAGGGCGGAGTCTTACTCATTGTGTGTCCCTGGAGCCCAGCACTTGATACTCTGCAGACACTTCCCTCAGTATTGGATGAATTGCAATAAATTGGTTCATATATTATCTGATACCCACCCTCTGTAATGTTTACATGCTGTCTATTTTTCAATTGCCTCTTGTGGTCCCATTTCTTTGTTCGCCAAATGCCTTTCATGGGACTCTGAGTGGATCACCAAGGTTTCTGTCCTCACTAAGACTCTTCTTCTTAAGTTTCCTAGGGCTGCCCTAACACATTGCCAACTGAGTGGCTTAAAACAACAATAATGTATGGCTCCAGTCTACAGGTTGAGAGCCTGAAGTCCAGGGGCTGGAAGGGCCATGCTCCCCCAGACTTGAGGGAAGACCCTGCCCTACCTCTTCCAGCTTCTGGTAGTGCCTGAATTCCTAGCATCCCTTGGGGTTCCCTGACTTGTAGCTATATCACCCCAATCTGTGTGTGTCTGTGTCTAAATCCCCCTCTTTTTGCTCTTATAAAGACACCAGTCATTGGGTTTAGGGCTCACTGTAAGTGTGACCTCATCTCAACACAATTACATCTGCAAATACCCTGCTTCTGAATAAGCAGGGCTTGCGTTCTGAGGCTCCAGGTAGTATGAATGTTAAGGAAACATATTCAATCCACTGCAGTGTCCATAGCCTTCAACATGGTGACTGACTGTGAGCCCTCCCTGACCACAGCTGATGACAATGCATTGGCTGGCCATTTGGGAGCTACTGTCCATCCCCTGGACTTCCAGGCAAGGTGCAGGGATGATTGGAAGAAGTTTCTGCTCCATCAGCATCCCAAGACCCTGCAGCGGCTGTGTGGCCTCTTGTCAACATCAAAATAAACCTGACAAATAGATTCAGAGTCACAGCCTTCAAATGTGCAGAGATGCACTGGGTTATCCCTGCTGGTTGGCCATAGATGGAGCGGCATGGAGAGAGGGAGCAGAGAGGTGGAAACGGGGAACACCTGCGGGCTACTACCGCCAGATCTCCATCAGCAGGGAGTCCATGTGAATGGCTGTGCACTGCCTGGAGATGAAGGCTTTTTCTTCTGTGCTCTGGTTTTTCCTATTTCAGGGGTAGGTGCCTCCCAACTACTTCATCTCCCCGAAGAGAAAGGCAGGAAAACTCAAGAAGATAGCCCAGAAAAAAAATATAGAAACAGAGAGGGTGCAGAGGAAAGGGAGCTCCCAGCACCAGCTTCAGCCTCTGCTAGTGGTGAGGGCTCCGCTGGGGGCCTTCCCTGAGCTCCTGCTTTATCCACACTCAGATTAATGAGGTTTCCCTCTCTGTAGCATTGGACAGCATTTATCCACTAGGGGGCGCCTTTAGCTTTGCCAAAACCACCAGGCAGCAACATTCTCTACCTGACTCCATTTCGCCCTTACACATTGATTCCACCTCCTGACCTGTATGCTCCAGCTCCTGCCTTGTCATCTCTTTCTCTTTCTGGCTTCAAACCTGGAGAAGAGGAGCATCATCTAGGGAAATCCCTGGTCAATTCTGAAATGGCAAAACCTCAGATGCACACTCATGTACACAGAAGGTGTGGGTGTGAGTAGATGTGGGGGGATGCTCACCTGATTGAGATGCAGGGGAATCACTTGGGGCTTATGTGGCTCCCCAGCCAGAGAGGTTAATGCTTTGCTGAGCTGCTGCAGCGTCTGTCTTATAAATATTTTAACTATCAAACAATCTAGAAATTTTTAATAAAAATATTATTCAGTAATAACACCACTCCAGCCAGCAAGGGAATGTTGTAATGTCTCCATTTTCCTCTCAATACTCATCTAGCTTCTGTTTTTCAAATGAATTCATATGTTAAATCCTTTTGCTGCCCCGACCAATTTATTCTGCAAATTAACTATGTATGACAGAACTTAAAGACTGTTACCACTTAGCTTTGCCTCACTGAGATTTATGCTGCCTTCCTGCCCATTGGAGCCACCAGCTCAAATAGACTGTGGCTCCTGGTGGCAATTTTGGATTCTGCACAAGTCCTTCATCTCTTGAGTTTAAAATGCACTGAGTGGACCTGGTTCTTTCACCCCTTAGTGACCCGTGCATGCCCTCTGTTCTCAGACACTGGTCTCTGCAACTGCCTGTCCAACCTTAATAACACTCTCATTATGAGAGCTGCACCCACACTGGTTTTCAAGAGGCTCAACGGCTCGGCCTGGTTGCAGCACCATTTGTAAATGGCAAAAACAGCAGTATGCTTGGGAAAGCAAAGGTTACAAGATGAAGAGTCTGGCAATGAAGGGAGCCTGCTGCCAGGCCAACAGCATATCTCCCATTGTATTAGAGTGTGTGGTAACCAAGGTGACGGAGAGGAACAGCTGCCTCAAGCTACAACCATGAGTTGGTTCAGTTCTGGGTGACCCAAGTAGATAGAGATCTGACAAAAGGATGGACTGTCAAGATTGCAGGTCACCCGGACACAGTGTCATAGGAACTAAGGCAGTTTGGGATGGAGACAAGGGGATTCAGAAGCAGGCTTAGCAGTTCTCTCTGTAAATATTGGAAGGATTGTCATGCAGAAGTGGAACCACATGAATTTTGTGTATTTCAGAGAGTGGAGTTAAGATCCAAGAGGGGAAATGATAAGAGGATGAGTTTAGAGAACCACAAATTTTCACTGAGCACCTATTATGTCAGGTACAGTACTCAGTACTCATATACACAGATAAATAAGAAATAAAGCTCATTTTCTACTGTGCACGTTTGGGGACGTGGATAGAAAAGTAGATGATAAATAGGAGTGATATTAGAGGCATGGGAGAGAGCCTTTGGGCATAATCCGGAGAAAGTTTTAAAACTACTCTGGAGGATGCACACAGGCTAAAGCAAGACTCTTGATTCCTCTAGAGGCCATTTTGGTAATAACTTACAGCTGAAGTCAAGGAGGTGGGTAGCCTTGGCGATGGCGAGCTCTGGCCTAGCAGAAGTATTCATGTGGATACCAGGCAACCCACTTGCCAGCGATGTCCTAGCAGGCAGAGCCATTCAGAAGCATGGGTTCAAGTCCATTTTAACAGCCAAATGTTAAACTTCTATTATTCTTGACTTAAGCTTCTTGATATTTCCCTAAGTCAGTGGGGAGGAGCTGGGAACCTGCATCTTATCAGGCACACAAAGTAATTCTGACTTAGGCAGTCTTCTGATCTCCATCCTAAGCAAGAATAATTTACTTTCTAAATACTGTCAGAATACTTTTTAAACATTCTAAAAGTAGCCCCAATATGTAAAAGAGATAAAAGTTGGCAGTATATTCCTTAGGCATCATTACTGTTTGGCAAAACTAAACAACTCTATTATTTATGGATGATATTTCAATGGATGATGGGGGGGGGGGTAAGGAAAGATGCTGTGATCATGCTGAGCTTTAATCACTTCAAGAAAAAGTCTACACAAGTGGAACAAGAGGAAGTTCTGATCCCTCAAGTCAACTTTTCTGCTTACAAAATAGTTTTCCCCAAATGCCCTACTACTTGGAGGGCAATGGCATGGGGTAGATGGCATATAAAAGGCAGCATTTAAGGGACCTCATTCCATGTCTTAAATGATATTTATAACACACTAAAGGCCCAGTGCACAGATACGTGCACATTGAAAAAAATTAATTAGAAGGTGGCCAGTGGGGCAGGACTGGGCACCAGGACATAAAAGGCATCTGCAGAGTCTCTCTGGCGGGGTCTCTCTGGCAGGTGGGGTCCTTCGACCTGGCCTGCGGGATTGGGCCAAAACCAGCAGTCTGACATCCCCCAAGGGGTCCTGGAGTGCGAGAGGGCTGTGTTACTCAGCAGCCCTGGTGGTCAATGTGCATCACACCTATTGGCTTAGGCTTTTATATATATAGACTAGTGGCTCAGTGCACAAAATTCGTGCACGGGGGGTGGTGGTGTGTGTCCCTCAGCCCAGCCTGCACCCTTTCTAATCTGTGAGCCCTCAGGGGATGCCTGACTGCCTGTTTAGACCTGATCCCACAACTCTCTCGCAATCCAGGAACACTCACTCCTAACCACTCACCTACCTGCCTGCTTGCCTGACTGCCCCTAACCACTTTGCCTGCTGGCCTGATTGCCCCCAGTTGCCCTCCACTGCTGACCTGCTTGCCCCTAACTGCCTCTGCCTTGGCCCTGCCACCATGGCTTTGTCTGGAAGGACATCCAGAAGGTCTCCTGGAAGGTCTTCCGGTCTAATTAGCATATTATCCTTTTTATTAGTATAGACTAGAGGCCTAATGCACAAAATTCATGCAAGGGACTTGGCCCTTGCAGCCCCAGTTTCATCCAGAAGGTGATCTGGAAGGACATCTGAAAGGTCATTCAGTTGTCTGGTCTAATTAACATATTACTTTTTTATTATTATAGAAAGGAGTGAGTGCTAAAAGGTTTAGATTCTTTCTTATTTCAAAGAAAAGAGAAAAATAAAACCTTTTCTAGGTGTCAAGAGGCCAGTGGTATTTTTCCTTTGCACCAATTTTTCCTTTGAATCAAGCCCACACAGAGAAATACAGGAAACAAGATACATTACATCATGAATTCCATTTTAAAGCTTGAATTATAGGACCTTGGATTTACTCATCATTCCCACAGTATCAAGTGTCCTGGAAGATAATCCAGATGTTGTCTTTGCTCTAGTCTACTGTCAAACAGATAATGCCACACGATGAAATGAGCACCTGCTCTTGTGTGCATGTGTGCACATGTACACACTCACCAATAAAATGCAACCTGCTCCTGCTTCCCCCACTGCCAGAACCTTAGCGGGTGTCAAGAAGGCCAAGGAACAGAACACTTAGATGGTGGAAGAGAAATTTGATCCTTAACATTTCCAAGTCCCTGAAGCTCATCTAACCTTACTCTCTGAGAAACAGCAGAAAGGCAATATTGTCAACAAGTAACCAATGTGGAAACTGTATGCGAATAGTGCTAAGTATTCAGCTCATAGCTGTAACCATTATTTGTTGTTGTTGTTTTTTGAGTAAAATCTTTACAGACCCTTCTTAGGCTTCTCTCTCCAGCCTCCTAGGACTTCTCATTAAATAGTTGGTTGACATCAGAAGACCCAAAGTGGAACTCAATTCAATCTAATAGAGCAAATACTAAGCTACTGAATGTCTATTTACAAGGTGCGGTGCCGGCCTTTTGAACACACCAGCAGGAATTGTGTATAATCCCTACATCTGAAGGATGTACTGTCTTCTAGAGGAGATGAGGCTGACACACAGAATTAAGCTATTTTTAAAAAAGGATCAAAGAAGGACCACGTGATTTGGACAGTTAGTCCAGCCTAGGTTTTGCTGGGGATAGGGCTGTTGGACTGAGTCTCAGGGGATGAGAGGATCCCATAAAATAATCCACCTGCAGCAGGAGCTGGCAAGCTTCCTCTGCAAAGGGCCAGATGGTAAGTATTCTAGGCTTTTCTGCAGAAACCACTCAGTTCTGCCTGTATTTGACAAAGCAGCCACAGACACCACCTAAACGATAGGCATGGCCATGTTCCAACCGAACATCATTTATGGATGCTGAAATTTAAATTTCACATGATTTTAACATGTCATAAATTACCCATTTCCTTGGCCACCTTCATCTTTGTTTTTTACCTTATTGTTATGTCCTGATAACTCACAGGATACCTAACAACCTGATCAGCTCCTGCTCATTCTCCAGAAGTCTCCTTCCTAGAAGCTTGCAGTGACTGCTCTGGCCCTCACTCAGTCTCTCCCAACTCCAGTTAACACCTATAGTCTGGACCACGTAACATAGGGCTGATTGTACAGCCTGGAGTGAGACAGACCAAGTATAGGCTCCACCTCTCCTACTGATCATTCTGTGAACTTGGGCAAAGTAACTGACCTCTCTGTTGCTCAGTTTTGTCAACTCTCATATAGAGAACTGACAGTGCTGACTTAGTCAAAGTTTAAGAAATCCAGTCATCTCTTTGTGTTCTAAAAAAAAGGCTTATTGCAAAGAACGATTCTTCTCCATGAGATTTAGACATGACTCACAGATGCTACCTTTGTTTACTGGTGACAAAGCCAGACATAGACCCTCAAATTTCCCACTTTCCCCTATAATTGATTAGCTGAGCTGTTTGCCCCCACTGATCAATCAGAACAAAAAGCTTGCTAATTAAACTTTGGTTAAACTCCTCTCTTTCTCCCAGGCCCCTAAACGCTAGCCCACTTTCTGCCTGAGCCAGGATCCAGACCCTCCTGAGAACAGGCTGGCCTCACACCATTTCCCCACCTACTTCCTTCTAGCAAGCTATAAAAGAGAGACATAACTTGCCTAAGTCTCAAGATGCTTGCAGACCTTATCAGAGCATTCTCCCAATTATAATGTTCCCTCCCCTACCTAACCCTCCTTACAATACTATTTTTGAATAAGGTGACGTCACTAAGCCCCACTTTGTCTTCTACTTGAAAAAAGTATATTCAAAGCACTTAGTATAATGCCAAGATGTCTAATGAAGCAGCTGCTGTTGTTAGCATTATTGCTGTTATTATTATGTTTGTTACCTTGCTACCACAAATAGACTGCAAATTCTTTGAGGTCAGTATCATACTGTAGAGCTCTCCACAGTACATTGCTGGGCACATAGCAGATCTTTAGTAGATGTCTGGTGACTGACTGATGAATCTGTCACTGTCATATCTGGAAGCTGACAACGCTGTGTGGCCCTGCATTTATGACAAACTGGATAGTGTATAAAGGACACTTTGCTCTTTTCTGAGAAAGAAGGTGGTCAGAGAAGGACTGAAACTATCACCTGAAGGAATCTTCCTTCCTAGGCAGCGAGCAAACATGGCAACTCCTGCTTCCCTTTCACCTTCTTGGCACATACAATCGCTTTCACACGAGAGACTGTCCATGGCCACGACAGAGAACTGTTGGTCAATGGTGAGAAGCAAAGGAAGAAATGAGCAACTTGGGAGAATGCTGTCTCCAAACACACCTGTCACTTCAGGGGCTGGTAAAACCTTCCACAACCATGGAGAGGTTGGAACAAATGCCAGAAGGCTGTTTTTCTTCAAATATGGGAGAATATTATATTATGGAAAGTAGAAGTTATTAAACATTATATCCATCCCCTGTGTGACTTACAAGAGGAGAACATGCTGATAACAGAGAGACCTAGAATGAGTTTGCCCTGAGCAAGCCATCATGGCCAACCTCACATTCTCTGTTCAAAGTATTTTTAGGTTTTTAAATGCCTCTGGCTAAAGAAAATCTATTAATTCCACCATTCCCGTGAGTTCCTCCCATTTCTGAGAGGTAGTATGACCAGCAAGTTAAGAGCCAGGTCTTTGAAATCCATGGGACCTGAGTTCTCTATGCTTTACTTTGTGTGTCTGGGAAATGAAAATAATGATATCTATCTTTCAGAGCAGAGTGTGAGAATTCAATAAGTTCATGTATAACAAACCACTGTATTTACAGTGAGAGCTCAATAGATCAGGGGTGAGCCTATGACAGAGCTAGCCTGCTACCTGGGTGTGTGTGGCTCGAAAGCTGAGAGTGGATCTACGTATGTATAGTTACACTGACAGGGTGGGGTCATACTGAATGGACTCCTGCAATAGCAGACAGGAATGTTAGACTGGAAGCAACAGTTAGGAGTGAGGCTTTGCCTGGCACCACAGGACGTGGTGTGGCGGGTGGAAACAGCTGCTGAAGATGGGTCAGGCATGTAACACAGGCTGAATTGGAATGAATGAGTGAATGGATGGCAGTCAGGAGACTGTCCTAACAACACAGTTATGGAGCTCTGGGGGTCAGATTGGGTGACAACTATGTGTAGAGAATGAGGGCAAACCAATGGAGTATTTCAGAAGAAATAAGAGAATTTGTTGTCAAATCTGGATGGAGGTTGAAGAGAAAGATTTTCACCTATTTAGAAGCCACATAACAAAAACTCAGAGTTCTTCTAAGCAGATTTCACAGAATTTTTGTTTTCAGGGTTTGCTAATGGCATTTCTCAGAATAACACAGACAATCACAAATATTTTCAAGGTCTAATATGAAGGGGCAGCTAGAGTGAAAGTTAAGCAGGGTTTTGGTAAACCTTTGAGAAGCCTTTAAAATTCCCCGATATGTTATAAATCTCAAAAAAAGAAGGCATATAGCACACAACGTTGTCCAAAATAATCTAAATACGGAATTCATTGTTCACAGAGTATCTTGTTGGACTACTGGGCTGCAGGGCCCAGTTGGGAAAATAATCTAATTATTAACATTTTTGAGAACCTATTCTGGGCTGGATGCTCTGCCAACCCTGACTCAGTCCTGACAATTCTCTGCAACATCCTGATGATCCCATTTTGCAGATGAGGACATCAAGGCTCAGAGGCTGTATTCACACTGAGTCTAATTCCCAGCTCCACCTCCTCCCTCTGCACCAGGCTTCCTTCCCCATCATAGACCTGGGAGTTCTTTAAAGTCTGACTTCCCAGATTTCTCTATCTCAAGAACACCCAATTGCCACATATTGCTTAGTTTTCAACAATTTCTGAAGTGTTTCCCGGGAATACAAGGTTTTATGCACCACAGCCTGCTGATTGTAGCTTCCAACCTATTGGCTTCCCCTGCAGTATGCATGGCTTTTGGTGGTAGACTTCAGGTTTCAGGTTATTCCTCTCCCTTTGCTCCCCAGAACCTGACACCTATGAACACGACAACACAGGCAGGAGGGGGCACGATGAGCATCTCCGATTCTCCTTGCAGGCGGGTGTGACGTGGGACGAGATGGAGGCACGGAGGAGGTCCTGGTGCCTCCCAAGTCCCCAGAATTGACATGTTCCCACACCAGTGCTCACAGCCGCTACCACAACTGTTTAGTGTTAAATTTAGAATAAAAACCAATTAAAAGATAACAAGGAAACATATGTTCAGAGTAGCAAGAATCAGAATGTTTATGGAACATGACCTCTAGCTGCTGTAGGAAGGATGAGTGCATTTTACCACCTTAAGTCCCAGCCCCCTCCGTTCTGTCTTCACAACATCCCTAGTTCATCTCCATCCAAAGAGCTTTCAATGAAAATGGTGATTTTACTGTGGCAGACAGACAAACTGGTATCTGAAAACCGGAGATCATTGTTGACCCTTCTCCCCTGAGCTGGGGCAGAGGGATGAATCCGATGGATGAAGGTGCTTCCACGTGGGCCCCCATCAAGGCAACACATAGATGATCTGAGATAGGATGCAGGAGAGAATGGGGGCTGCCCATTCCTCACTTGTATCTCGACAAGGTGTGTCTGCAGCTCACTCAAAAGTGGGATATTGCCAGGATGGAGACCCCAGAAAGGTGGGTCTGCTGCCTTTAGAAGCCTCTGCTATGTCAGCTTCCAGAGACAATTATACTATGAATAGAAAGCAAACATTCTACTGAATCTAAGCTGCAATGGAAGAAATAGTAATAAAAACAACCCTATCTAATAGAGGGAATAAGCAAATTGACCCTCATGCCTTAACAAAGATGGCAACGCCCATAGCCACAAGATGGCAGTCACAAGATGGCGGCACCCAGTCCCCTTAGCCCCATGTGAGTCCCCCAGTCCTTTCAGCCCTGCAGGGAAGGTGCCAGGCGCATGGTGCAGCCAGACCCACCCACAGCCCCCCAGCCACCCAGGGCCAGCCTGAGGCGCAGGCAAGCCTCCGATGGTAGCTGCCCAGCCAATGCCAGAGGCACAGTCAAGCCTTGGATGGCAGCTGCCCAGTCAACACCTGAGGCACAGGTAAACCTCAGATGTTGGCTGCCCAGCCACCTGAGGTGCAGGCAAGCTTCGGATGGCAGCTGCCCAGCCTCCAAGGGCATCCTGAGGCTCACATAACCAGGGCCAGCCAAAGCTTGTGCTGCCAGCAGTGGCAGCAGCAGAGTTGTGATGGGGGTGTCGCCTTCCCCAGGTCGCCAGGTCGCCTCCGGCCCCTGAGGACTCCTGGACTGTGAGAGGGGGCAGGCCAGGCTGAGGGACCCCCCTCCAGTGCATGAATTTTCATGCCCTGGGCCTCTAGTAAATTATAAAAGGCAAAAATTCTGCTACTCAGCAGCCTGTTTCTGCCAAGTTTCACATCTGGGCTAACGAGCTTTAACTTCCAGCTGCTCCATAACTGGGGTTGGGGGTAGGGTCACTGCAAGACCCATAAGGGGTCTCATTTACATCACCCAGGATACTTCTGCAGCGGGCCTTCCTGTAGTGTACCACAATTTCACCTCCATGTCCAAAGAGTCACCTACTAATGACTTTCCTAAATTACTGTCCCATACACCCTACACTTGACATTTCTTCCCCCTTAATCCAGACCTTCAGCTGCTCCCATGTGCTCTCCTCCAAAATGTTTCTGACTGATCACTCTGACTCTGGCTTTTAAATCCTGCAATCATCCTACACCATGACTAGATGGATGCTTCTGAAGCCCAATCGGAACAGGTCTTCTTTTCACTGAAATCCTTTAGTAATTCTCCAATGGTTTCAAGATAAAAATAAGAGACTAGGGGTTGGCTAGCTGGCCCTTAGGCCCAGCCCCTGGCCACCTCTAGCCCCATTTCACAGGTGTTTGTGTTCTCATGAACCCACGTTTCACTTGCCTTGCCTTTTTCCTGTTTAGAATATCCTCTCCCTAGCAGCCACCCGCTGATGTCCACACACCTTCCATCACTGCTGGCAACACCTCCTCCAGGAAGGCTTTCCAAGCCCTGCCCATCAGAACTCTGAGCTCCTCTTTGGTGCTTCCTGTTCTCAGGTTTCTTACAGCACATGCCACACTTCATTGTAGATTCTGGTGTACAAGACACCTTTCCACATATTTGATAAACAACTTCAGGAAGGGCCTGGCTTTTATTCATCAATATATTCCTAACACTTAGCACAAGGCCAGGCATTCAACACATCTTTAGTAGTTGGTATTTAGTGAGTTAGTGCCATCACTAACTGTGGGATGACACTTTCTCCCCAGGGCTGGGGTGGCAAAGTAAGGGCTGGGAAGAGCTCGGATTTTATTTTCTTTGTTATTATGTTAACAATGCCCGTGGATGAACTCATGTCTGTTCTGGCATCCCCATGGGATGGCAAAGGGACAAGCACAGAGGTCTCTCTGGTCCCAGCAAATGGAGAAGCAGACACAGAGCAGAGAGAAGGATGCCCACTGACCTAGCTGAATGCCTGCACAAAGTAGAAACTCAGTAAACACTCACTGAGTGATGAACAATAAAGAACAATAAATGATTTGTTTTAAAAAATGGTGATGGAATTATAAGAGAATTTTTCTATGGTTTCAATTTGCTTTTATGTTTACCTGTAGATCATAAGTGACCTCTACCAGCCCAATGATTGCAAGATACATGCTCTATTCAGATCCCAACATACTCATTATCCTTGAAGAGAAAGACCATGGAAATTTTGAAAGAGTAACACCTTTTCTCCCCCTGCCCCCAACCCTGTGCAAAAATATACAAACTAGCAAAGCAGGAGGGCTGGCGTGTCCTATTTATCTTTATCCCCACAACTGATCAATAGTCACTACAAACCCTCTGAGAGCAGAATCTATGGCCTCACCTATGGGGATTATGCAGTGGCCACAAAGTCTCTTCTTACAGCACAATAGACCAGATAAAAATACACGAAGTCGTAAATGCCCCGAATACATCTATGTACATAGAACCAGTTGCCATAGTAATCAGCTAGACTTATAATAAATTGACAGGAGGTGCTGTAGCCATCAGCAGGCAATGGAGGCGCATCCAAGGAGTGACATTAGAGGCCACCTCTGTGGACTCAACCTGACCAAAGAAAACCCTAAAGAAACAGAGATGTCAAGGGGACCCAGACTGCTGACTTATCAGATTAGGTTGGTTTTCCCCAAGTGACTGGCACTCACGTCACCTACAAAGCACATATTTTAACTGGCAGATTTACTAGGACACAACTGCAGAATGCTTTTTTTTATTTTTTTTAAACTTCCTTTTCTTTATATATTTTTTATCAGCAAAAGCAAAACTTGTGAAGTTCTTTTTGAACCTGCATGGTTGTAGCAACTGCTCTCAACTAAGGGCTCTGTGGCATTAAACTCTGACCAACTCTGCCCCTTGCCAAATCTACCCAAGCCGATAGGCCGTCTGTGCTTATGACTCAGCCGAGCCATTTATTCCTCGTTAAGTTGGGCTTTACTGGGGAGACCAGTGTGACCACTCTCTGGAGGCCTAGGTCATGAACTGGGTTTAGGCAGGTGCTGTCCCTAATCCTGCCTCAGTGGGCAGTCACTAGACCAAAACAGCTCTTCACAAATGTCCAAGGCAGTGGTGTGGGCATCCCCCATGTCCCAGGATGGTCCAATCTAGCCGAGCAGCTCCTCCCCCGAGAAATGCTGGTCTTTGCAAGGGGTCCTTCTCCTAAGGCCCTCCACAAGTGCCCCTGGCTTCCCCTTCAGGTTCTCAGATTCTTCCTGAGGACAGAATATGCCAAAGTCTGGTCCCTTTGTCCAAGGACCAGG